>NC_138210.1:55034174-55634174 GCF_964194415.1 Vipera berus | reverse complement strand
AGACTAAAACATATAAGGAACGGTTGCTGGAATTGGGTATGTCTAGTTTAATGAAGAGAAGGACAAGGGGGGACATGATAGCAGTGTTCCAATATCTTAGGGGCTGCCACAAAGAAGAGGCAGTCAAGCTATTCTCCAAAGCGCCTGAAGGCAGGACAAGAAGCAACGGATGGAAACTAACTAAAGAGAGAAGCAACCTAGAACTAAGGAGAAACTTCCTGACAGTTAGAACAATTAACCAGTGGAACAATCTGCCTCCAGAAGAGGTGAATGCTCCAACACTGGAAGTTTTTTTTTTTTTTTAAGAAGACTGGACAGCCATTTGTCTGGAATGATATAGGGTTTCCTGCCTGAGCAGGGGGTTGGACTAGATGACCTCCAAGGTAGCTTCCAACTTTATATTATTATTATATTATTATTATTATTATTATTATTATTATTATTATTATTATTATTATTATTATTATTATTATTATTATTATTATTATTATTATTATATCATCATCATCATTATTATTATTATTATTATTATTATTAATTATTATTATTATTATTGGCAAATATATGTGTTCCAGGATAATGTTGCAGGATTCAATCTGGGTTGATTGACCCAAATTGGATCCTGAAATATTTCTAAACTTTACCAATTGCCCAAATAATTCTAAATAAATTTCTAGCTTAGTAGATCAGGAGAAGGTTGTGGAGGGAATCCGTATGGGCCTCAGTAAAGCTTTTGAAAGAGTACCTCATGACATTCTCCTTAATAGAATTTTAAAATATGGCTAGATGATACCATCACAGTTAGTTGGATGTCCACAGCCAAAGGATGTTCCTTAATGGCTCCACTTCAATGGAGGGTGGTGTCGGGCAGAGTTTATGTTCAACATTTTTATCAATAACTTGAATGAGGGAGTTCAGGGGACATTTTCGATTGTAGCTGATATTTTGCTAAATAAGCTAGAAACTCTAAGAAGGTTAGTCTGCACAGTTTGTTTCTGAAAATGGTGGCTCCTGTTCATTGTAGCATGCCTCCTCAAGTGCTCATAAACATGCCACTTTAACCATCCCTTTGAGAACCTCACTTTGTCTACTCTAGCCTTCAAGCTACAGGGCTGTGGTTTTCCCCTTTTTTGAAGGAGATGACCCTTGACCTTCCCAAATCTGCTGGGCCTTCACCTCATCAATCCTTCAGGAACTCTCAAAGATTACCAAAAGGATTCTTTGATGATCTCCATGAGTTGTTTCTGAGTTGTAATCCATCTGGCCCAGGAGATTTAAATTAACTAAATTCTTACCCCCTTCTTGTAAGTCCTAAGCTGCAGTTCCTTTTATTCTCCCACTGGCATACTGATAACTGGTTTGGGGGGGTTCCATTTGTTTTCAGAGAAGTCCAACCCAAAAGAAGAGTTAAGAGATTCTGCTTTCTCACCATCAGTCTGATTCACCATTTTCTCCTTGGAAAGGAACAATACGGGAGTTTAATCTACTTTTAAGTCGTTGTCCTTACTATATTATTATAAAGTTTCTGTTTAAACTTGATTTAAGGAGTTTGAGTATGTATATTGCTTGGAGACAATGATTGGGATGGTCTGTCTATCCCATGAAATAAATAAAATTCAAATCTTATATGAACCAGGGGCAGTTTCGTAGTTCTGCTCAAGCATCCCAACTGTGGAACAGTTGACTTGCACCCAGGTCAAATAGATGAGAACCCATAGTAAAGTTAGTTGGGCGATCCTTAGAGATACGACACTGAACTTTGTAGAATTTCAGACAGAATTGCCCTCTCAAGAAACAGTACAGATTAGGACTTCTTGAACTTTTCCACACTCTTCATTTGAGCTATGATCCATTCAGAACAGAATAACAGAGCTGGAAGGGACCTTAGAGGTCTTCTAGTCCAACCCCCTGCTCAAGCACGAGATCCTATACCATTCCAGACAAGTGGCTGTCTAGTCTCTTCTTAAAAACCTCCAGTGATGGAGCACCCACAACTTCTGAAGGCAAGTCGTTCCACTGGTTAATTGTTCTCACTATTAAAAAATTTCTTCTCAGTTCTAGGTTGCTTCTCTCCTTGATTAGTTTCCATCCATTGTTTCTTGTCTTGCCTACAGGTGCTTTGGAAAATAAGGTGACACCCCCTGTTCTTTGTGGCAGCCCCTCAAATATTGGAACATTGCTACAGTGTTTCCCAAAAGATAAGACCAGATCTTATATTAATTTTTTGCTCCAAAAGGCGCATTAGGGCTTATTTTCTGTTAGGTCTCATTTTCGGGAAAATATACTAAATGCGTCTGCTTGGCTGACAATCTTAACTGGGGTTTATTTTGGGGGTGGGGCTTATATGCCGACCGTCCTGAAAATTCATGCTATTTTTGGGCAAACACGGTATTATGTCACACCTAGTCCTTATTTTCACTAGACTACACTGGAGGTTTTTAAGAAGAGACTGGACAGCCATTTGCCTGAAATGGTATAAGGTTTCCTGCCTGAGCAGGGGGTTGGACCTCCAAGGTCCCTTCGAACTTCTTCTTCTTCTTCTTCTTCGTCAACTTCCCTCCGTCCAGTGCGCTCCCACAGAGAGGGCCTCCTCAGGGTGCCGCCGATCAAAGAATGCCGATTGGTGGCCCCCAGGGGGAGAGCGTTCTCTGTGGGCGCGCCAGACCTTTGGAACCGCTTACCGGTTGAGCTCCGGATGGCCCCCGACCTTCGCTCCTTCCGGCGCGATCTCAAAACCTTCTTTTTCGAACAAGCTGGCCTGGTCTGACGGGATGGGGTTGGGTTTTTATAAATAGTTTTAATTTTAATATGTATTAATTATTACGGGCATAATGGTTTAATTACTTTTTAATTTTTGTATTCTGTTTTTATTATGTATTGCCCTGTTCACCGCCCTGAGTCCTTCGGGAGAAGGGCGGTATACAAATTAAATTATTAAATTATTAAATTAAATTCTTCTTCTTCTTCTTCTTCTTCTTCTTCTTCTTCTTCTTCTTCTTCTTCTTCTTCTTCTTCTTCTTCTTATTATTATTATTATTATTATTATTATTATTATTATTATTATTATTATTCCTACAACTATTCTCCATACATTTTAGTCTCTGGCACTTTAACCATCTTTGATGATTAGGGGGATGGATGATGAGTCATCATCTGGAGTCAATGGGTATGAGTTGTGTGGCTATATAAATTTGTTAAACAAAATGAATTAAATAAATAAATAAGTCTCTTCTTTGGGAAAATAGCTCTGAGATTCATACAAACTTCAACCTCTCTGCTTGGGCGGAACTGATAACCAGGTTATATATTAAAGAATGATGTTTTTATACTTAGATTATTCAGAGGCAATAATATTACACCAGCACATGATGTGGACACCCCACAGGCCCTGTTCAGTATAGAATGCTAATTATTCATCCATCCATCCCAATATAATTCATTAATTCATTACATTGGATAGAGCACGTGCTATCTATTATTCTGGGCATAGACTATTTAGCAATAAATCAGTTTGGACTAATTTGTGTAGACCCGGTCTTTCACGCCTGACATTATTGTCAGAGATGTGGAATATTCTGTTCAAAGGATAAAAAATAGGAATGGATACTTCTGAATTGATGTTGTGAGAATAGGACTCTGGGATGAAACTATGGGCTCTGTTTTTCAGAAGGGAGCAGAATCTCTGCTCTAGATGTGACAGAGCTGGTTTCATCATATTTTGAAGAACAGGATTTCATTAAAAAATTTTTTTATTCCTAAAGCCAAATGACCCTGGGTGGAATACATCATACAATACAAAATAAATAAATAGATACAGTCACTGAATAAAACTATTACTATGAATGTTAATATACCCAAGAAACAAGGCCCTTAAGACACTCGGGACTCTGAGTTTATTTCTGAAAGGAATAAAAGTATTATTCAGAAATTTTTAATGAGTCTAAAGTTTGAAGCAGAAGCCAACTGAAGATCAGAAATAATATTTTATCTAAGTATTGACAGGTACAAATGTGAAAAGCAGAAGTTACACATGCATTTCCATGCATGTTATTCCATCCAAGGATTCCAGAAGAAGCTGTGGACCTCTGCATTCTACAAACTTCTTCATAATGTATAGGTTCTGTGATTGCAATTGTGTCACTGAAAGTTGTTGTTCTAATCACTGTTGGGATTGTGGACCAGTCTGTCCCTGTGAAGTAACTTGTGACATAGTAATAGTGGAGGATTGGTTAAAAATATGTAAAGGTCTGACTGACATCAACAGACTCTTTAGTCCACATACCCAATTATAGGAGTAATTGAAATTTAGGCAGCAGAAACACAACCTAACTTAAATTCAGTTATATTGGGAGATAGTGATATTCAAATTCCACGGAATATAGAATGGATAGATTTAAGGTGTATACAGGCTAATCAAACATAAGAGGACCGGTACAGAGATTAATAGAGACTGCCATTACTAAAAGAATGTCTTTAAGAGAAACCCCATCATATAAAAATTAGGAAATGATGTGTTTGAGGGATAACGAGGAGAAAGAACAACATTCCAGAGAAGTAGAACAAGAACTACCAGAATGGATGTGAATTTTTTTTTATAACTAGGATCCTTATAGCTTAAGCTTGCTTGCAAACATATAAGTATATAACGTAGCTCATATATGCAAACTGTATTTTTTTTTTGTTTGTTTATAAATTTCTGAAAGGATAAAGAAAAGAAAGGGTGGATTGAAAGGAATAAAAGTATTATTCAGCAATTTCTAATGAGTCTAAAGGTTGAGGCAGAAGCCAACTGAAGGTCAGAAATAATATTTTATCTAAGTATTGACAGGTACAAATGTGAAAAGCAGAAGTTACAAATTGTAAGAGGAAATATCGAAACAACTATAGGAGACGGACTATGGTAACAGAAAATTAGATGGTGGAAGATAGGATATGGACAAAGGGGGTTCCTGGAACATGGGAAGGACAGTGCTTTTAGGACAGGCATGTCCAAAGTCCGGCCCGCGGGCCATTTGCGGCCTGCGGGGTGGTTTAATACGGCCCTCAACAGCCCTCCCTGCTGTATGTAAATG
The DNA here is from genome assembly GCF_964194415.1 of Vipera berus. Lineage (NCBI taxonomy): Eukaryota > Metazoa > Chordata > Lepidosauria > Squamata > Viperidae > Vipera > Vipera berus. The sequence continues at coordinate 55,629,102 of NC_138210.1, read as the reverse complement.
CGGCCCTCCCACGGCCCTCCCACGGCCCTCCCTTCTGATTGAGGGCCGCCCCTTCGGGAGCTGCTCCCGCCTCCCCCGCCAAGGGGCCGCCCCAGGAAGCGCAGGCCGCCCCAGCTGCCGCCCCCACCCCGCCAGCCAGGCTCCGGGGCTCCACGCGGCTTCCTCCGCCTCCTCCTCCTCCGCCGCCAGGCCTGCTCGGGGCCCGGGGCGGCTCCAGTGCGCAGGGGAAGTGCGCGGAGAGCGGATCGCGCCCTCATCCCGGCCGGAGCGCAGCCCAGAGGAGGAGCCGCTGGGCCGGGCATGCCCTGAGCGGCCGGGGGTCTCCGGTCGGGCCATGCGGCGCTGTGGGCGAGGTGGGGGTGGCCGGCGGGGGTCTCGGCCTGCCCGCCCGTCCCACTGAGCACCTTCCCTGCGCGCCGCGGCTGCCCATGGCGGCGGCTCCGGCTCCGGCGGCGCTGTGGCTCCCGGGCGCGGGGGCTCCGGCGGTGCCGGGCTGGCCGCTCTGGTACCACAAGGACCTGAGCCGGGTGGCGGCCGAGTAGCTGCTGGTGTGGGCCGGGCGGGCCGGCAGCTCCCTGGTGCGCGACAGCGAGAGCGTGGCCGGCGCCTTCGCCCTCTGCGTGCTGTGAGTTCGGGGACCCGCGGGCGCCGCCTTGGGGACGGGCCGCGGGAGGGAGGGAAGGGAGGGGAGGGGGCCAGGGCGCGCCTGCAGAAGACTCCCCCCCGAGGCTGGGCATTCCGTGGCGGCGGCCCCGGAGCCTGGAGCGGGGTCTGTCCATGCCTCCGATTTCTTTCTTTCTTTCTTTCTTTCTTTCTTTCTTTCTTTCTTTCTTTCTTTCTTTCTTTCTTTCTTTCTTTCTTTCTTCTTTCTTTCTTTCTCTCTCTCTCTCTCTCTCTCTCTCTCTTTTGTCTTTCTTCTTCCTCTCTCCTGCCTCCATTCTCTCTTCTTCCTTCCTTCCTTCCTTCCTTCCTTCTCTCTTTCTCCTTCCCTCCCTCCCCCCATTCGTCCTTTCTCCTCCCTGTCTCCTTCCCTCCCTTTCTCCCCCCCCTCCCCCTCTCAGCCCTGCCTGGCGCTGGAGTCCCGGGGGTGACCTTCCGCCATGGAATCCGAGACGACTTTTTCGGCTGCAGAAATGTCAGCCTCCCGGGACGGGCTGGGCGACCCCCCGGCGGGGAGAGGTGACTCCCCTCCCCCTTCTAGTGGCTTTCCCGACTCTGGCCATGCCGATCTGCCGCTCCTCCGGTGGGTTGAAGGGCCGGCTGCCTGGCCGAACCGCCGCGCTCCTTCCCCTCGCCCCGGGCTTGGCGCGGCGTCTGTGCCGGTGCAGCGAGGCTGACGGTGCGCGCCTGGCCTGGCTGAGCGCGTGGTGGTTCGGCCAGGCAGGAAAAGGTGCAGGAAGCGGCCGCCACCTGGTAACGGCGCCCGGGCTCACAACGTGGAGGCGGCGAGCAAGCGCGCGCTCAGGGCGAGGCGGCCGCGGTCCAGTGAGGGAAGAGCGCCGAGGGAGTGGCCGGCCGGGCTGCGCTGCTGCCGAGCAAAGCTCGGCCGGGGTGCCCGCTCTGCTCTGCCTGGCGCCAGCTCAGAGACTCCACCCGCCAGGCCCTTCTCCCGCTCAGCCAGGCCAGGCGTGCACCGTCAGCCTCGCTACACCGCCTCCACGTTGTGAGCCCGGGCGCCGTTACCAGGCGGCGGTCGCTTCCCGCACCTTTTCCTGCCTGGCCGAACCGCCGCGCTCCTCCCCCCCGCCCCGGGCTTGGCGCAGCGTCTGTGCCGGTGCAGCGAGGCTGACGGTGCGCGCCTGGCCTGGCTGAGCGGGAGAAGGGCCTGGCGGGTGGAGTCTCTGAGCTGGCGCTAGGCAGAGCAGAGCGGGCACCCCGGCCGAGCTTCGCTCGGCAGCAGCGCAGCCCGGCCAGCCACTCCCTCGGCGCTCTTCCCTCACCGGACCGCGGCCGCCTCGCCCTGAGCGCGTGCTTGCTCGCCGCCTCCACGTTGTGAGCCCGGGCGCCGTTACCAGGCGGCGGCCGCTTCCCGCACCTTTTCCTGTCTGGCTGAACCGCCACGCTCCTCCCCCCGCCGCGGGCTTGGTGCGGCGTCCGTGCCGGTGCAGCGAGGGCGCGCCTTCTTTGCCGCCGGAGCTGCCCCGGCTTCGAAGCCCTCTGGCTCCCCTGGGCGAAGGCGACGTCCAGGGAAGGGCGGGTGTGTGTGTGTGTGTGTGTGTGTGTGTGTGTGTGCACGTGCGCGCATTCTGTGTTTCACAGCCATTTTATGGGCTGGGATGTGGGGAGCTGGACAGGGGTAGGTAGGGCCCTGGCCTAGCAGAATTTGTGAAGTGGTGGAAGTGTGTGAGCTGTTACCAGAGAGTTTGACCTTGTCAAAGCAAATAACATTTGCCAACATTTGCCTGGCTCGTAACACTATAGCACGGAGAATTGAATTGAATCAGTTTCACCCTTCACATTAGTGCAGGTAAGTTTTTTTTTAAATTTATTTAAAATACATTGTGAAAACTCAGCTGTCAGTTGATCTTATGTTATAAAATGAAAAGTATGCCATTTGCAATTAACTTGGCATAAAATAATTCATTTTCATTTAATTGTAATTGTTCAAAGAATGTTTGGAAAAATGTTCGGCCCTCCAGCATGTTCACTTCATCCAATCTGGCCCTCTTTGAAAAAAGTTTGGACACCCCTGTTTTAGGAGGTCCAGAAAGTTTATCGGATGATTAGGGAAGGAGCGTTGAGTGCGATAGGGGAGGTGGAATCTGCGTCGGGGATAGGATATAAAAATGTGTCGACTTCCGGTGGCGGCGCGGCGCCGGAGACAGCCTTTTCGGGCTGCCCGCGGCTCAGCTGTGTTGTTTTCACCCGAAACAGCACAGATCAGCTGTTCGGGTGAATTTGAAGCCCCCTCCTCGGGAGAAGAGGAGGGGGAGAGGCCCCAGGTAGGGGTTGAGTTCTCCGGGGCCGCCTGAGTTTAAAGCTTGGGCGGCTGAAGGATCGAACTCCCCCGTAACCTGGGTTGCTCCCAGCTGTTCAGCGTCTCTGCTCCGGAATTCTTGGAGCAGAGCCAGGCGTTTGCGACCACCCCTGCCAGAAGGAAAGACTCTGGAATAAAAGGAGCAGGCAGAGCGGTACAAGAGGAAAAGGTGAAGAGGATTTTTATTCTTACTCTCGAGCTTAGTGGACTTTTTTAAACTTAAAGTGAAAGTGCGTCACAAGTGAAAGTAAAAGATGGCGGCTAAACCTCCCTCAAAAACTCTTCGGAGTGCTGGAACTTCTCCGGTGCAACAGACATCGTTGCAAGCCTTGCTTCCTCCTGCTGCATTGACATCGAAGGATTTACAAGATGCTCTTGAAAAGCATGCCCAGGTAATTTTAGAAACACTGGGTGATAAATTGGCAAAGGTGGAGGAGAAATTGGAAAAAATGGAGGAGAGAATAGAAGAGAGGATGGAAGAGAAATTTAGTGCGATGAGGGTAGACATTTTGTCTACAGTGGAAAGTGTGGCTGAATGTGTGCAAGGTTTGGAAGAAAAAGTGGAAGATTTGACTCAAAAAAATGCTGTACTAGAAGTAAAGGTATTGGAGAATGAAGATTTAAGAGACAAAATGGACAGAGAGTTGAGTCTTGTTCAGTTTCACCAGATGCAGTATGCTGTTAGAATCAGAGGCTTAAAAGAAAATATTAAAGAAGACCTAAAGCAGTTGATTTCTGAAGCCCTGGAAGCAGTATTGGGTCAGCCAGCATCTGAAATAAAGGGATGTATGGATAAAGTTTTCCGTGTAAATTCATGGATTGCTAGACAGAGGAAGTTACCTAGAGATGTGGTGGTTTATTTTGCAAAGAGAGAAATCAGAGATGAAGTTATTCAAGCTGCCTATGATACTAAAGTAGTGGTTGCTGACCAAGAAGTTTTGGTTTTAAAGGAAATTCCTCCAAAGATCTTAAGGAGAAGAAAGGACTTTGCATTTCTTGTGCAGGAACTTAAGCAACGTGATATAAGGTTCAGATGGGAGATTCCAGTTGGGCTGGTGGCGATGCATGAAGGTAAAAGATACCGTCTGGTTACTGTGACACAGGCGCGTGATTTCTACAATAATGTTTTAAAAGCAACCCCACTATCACTTCTGGAAGCGGCAAAGGGATTTGGAGAAGAAAAACCTCATGAGGCTGAAGATAGCCAGACAGAGGAGAATGGTGCTGGAGGGGATCAAACTACAACTTTGTTGGCTGATGTTGGAGAGCTGAGGGTGACGCGTGCTGCTTTAAAAAGAGCAAAACAAATAAAAGAACAAGACCAGCAGAAGTTTATGGAACTTTCAAAGCGCACTTACAGCGAGGCAGTGGGAGGAGCGCGGCCCAAAGGTGACAAAGGGGCCATTGAAGAGGTGCTCCAAAAGCTTCGGGGCGACAAGTATGGCGACTAAATTTCTAACTTGGAATGTTAATGGACTAAATTCGCCTCAGAAGAGAAAGAAAGTTTTTCAATATTTAAAACAATTTAAGACTGAGGTTATATGCTTGCAAGAAACGCATATTAGGGCTATGGACCAAAAGTTTTTACTGAATTCAAGGTTGGGTACGCAATTTGTTGCCTCTGCAATGAATAAGAAAAACGGAGTGGTTGTTTATGTTAAAAGTGCTATAACAGCGGACTTAATTGAAGCAGACAAGCATGGAAGATACGTAATGATAGATTTGTTGCTAGAAGGCAAAAAAACGCTTTTAGTTGGACTGTATGCTCCTAATCAACAACAACAACAAGCTGACTTTTTTAGCTCACTTCATACAAAGCTTATTCAGTTGGATTACAAATCATTTATTTTTATGGGGGATTGGAATGGCGTTTTGGACGTACAGATGGATAAGGCTGGTTTTTTTAAGCGTGTTTCGTGTCATGCCAGACTGCCTAAGTCTTTTTTCGAAATGAAGGATGATTTGGAATTGCGAGACATTTGGCGTGACACACACCCGCATGAAAAGGATTATACTTTTTTTTCTGATAGACATCAATCTTTTTCTAGGATTGACTTTATTTTGCTGACTAATGATTTTTTTTCTAGGACTAAGAAGGTAAAGATTTGTGCAAGAGCTATTTCTGACCATAGCCCAGTATGGTTAGAGATCAATAAGGACAACAGAGATAGGCGCTCGTGGCGCGTAAATGAGAACTTGTTTAGAAACCAGAAAAATGTGGAAGAGTGTAAACAGCGAATGAAGGATTTTTTTGAAATTAATATGAATAAGGATACTTCTATGGATATGGTTTGGGATGCTAGCAAGGCCTATATGAGAGGAGTGTTGATATATATGAATAACAAACATAGACATACTTTGGAAGCTAGAAGGAAAGAATTGGAGAATGAAATTAAGGAAAAAGAGAATGCTTTGATTTTGAATCCATTGGATGTGAAGACCAAGGAGGCTATCAAGCTATTAAGAGGACAATTTGATAAATTAATGGCTGATCAAGTGGCAACCAACTTGCGGTTTGCCAGGCATAATACTTTTTGCAATGCTAATAAGCCAGGTAGATGGCTAGCTTATAGACTAAGGAAAAAGCAGAGGGCTTCTAACATAGACAAAATTGAACATAAGGGGAAGGTAGTGTTTCAACAGGATTTTATTAAGGAAGCCTTTGTGGATTTTTATTCTAAATTATACGCTAAGGAGAAGATTAACGAAAAAGACATTGATGAATATTTGGAGAATGCTAGCATCCCGGTTCTTACGCAAGTACAAAAAGAGGAGATTAATCAATTGATTACAGAAGAAGAAATACTCACAGCAATTAAGGAGTTGAAGGTGGATAAAGCGCCAGGTACAGATGGTCTGACTGCGGCCTACTACAAAAATTTACAATTAGAGATGGTTAAACCGTTAAAGGAATTGTTCCAGATAATCCAGAGAGGGGGAAAGGTGCCTCCATCTTGGAGAACTGCCTTTATCTCTCTGATTCCGAAGGAAGACCAAGATGCTACTCAAGTAAAAAACTACAGACCGATATCACTATTAAATACAGACTACAAGATATTTGCTAAGGTGTTGGCTAATAGATTGATGAGGGTTCTGCAACGGGTGATTCATGGGGATCAAACTGGGTTTATTAGTGGTAGGCAAATGAAAAATAACGTGAGGCATATAGTTGATGTGTTGGAATTTTTGGAAAGGAACAACCAGATCCCTGCGGCGCTAATTTTTTTAGATGCTGAAAAAGCTTTTGATCAATTGAATTGGCAATTTTTGATGAAAGTTTTAGATAAAATGAATTTTGGGGATAAATTTTTGCAACCAATTAGGGCATTATATCAAAAACAAACAGCTCGAATAATAGTTAACAATAGTTTGTCAGAAGTATGTAATATTGAGAAGGGTACAAGGCAAGGGTGCCCGTTATCGCCTTTGTTATTTGTGTTAACATTGGAGATATTATTGGTAAAAATACGAAGTTCGGAAAGAATTAAGGGTATACAGATTAGAGATCAGGATTATAGATTGAGAGCGTTCGCAGACGATCTGGTTGTTACAGTGACCCAGCCGGAGAGCTCTGTTGTGGACCTGATGGAGATAATAATGCAATATGGGAAGGTTTCTGGATTTAAAGTTAATGTACAAAAAACTAAAATTTTGGCCAAAAATATGACAGCATCGCAAAAGGCCCTTTTAGAAGGGTTAACTGGATTTGAGATTGTCAAAAGGGTCAAATATTTGGGGGTGCTTTTGTCGCCCTCTAATACAAAATTATATAAAAATAATTATGAAAAATTATGGGGAAAAATCCAAAAAGAAATGGAGAGCTGGGAAAAATTGCAATTGTCTTTGTTGGGGCGAATCGCAGCAGTGAAAATGAATGTCCTGCCTAAATTTTTATTCTTATTTCAAATGATACCGGTTCTTAAGAAAGATTCTAATTTGGAGGAATGGCAGAGAGGTATCAATAAATTTGTTTGGGCAGGGAAAAGGCCACGAGTTAAACTTAAGATTATGCAGGATACTCGTGAAAGAGGTGGTCTTAAAATGCCTAATCTTAAATTATATTATGAAGCTGCTGCGTTAGTAGGTATAAGTGATTGGATTAATTTGACACAAGAGAGATTATTAAATCTTGAGGGCCACGACTTGTTGTTTGGTTGGCATGCATATTTGTTGTATGATAAGAAGGTAGATACTGTGTTTAGAGTGCATATTTTAAGACAGGCATTGCTGAGAGTTTGGAAGAAGTACAGACATAAGTTAGACTGTAAGATACCATTGTGGGCAATTCCAAAACACGCAATAGAAAATATAAATGTGGGTTTTAAATATGATGTGACTACGTATAAAGAGATTTTAAGCTTGGAAAGAAATGTCTGGAGTTTGAAACCATATAGCTTCTTGCGAGATGAGGAGATTGTTCAAACTTGGTTTCAATATATTCAGCTACGGGCCAGGTGGAAAGAAGACCAGAAAATTGGTTTTACAATGACTGATGAAAATCTGATAAAGCAAATTAGAAATCAGGGACCAGCACATATTAAACGGATATATCTTGCATTGATAGAGATTGACTCAGAAACAGAACTTGTTAAGGATTGTATGATAAAATGGGCCCAAAATATTCAAGAAGTTATTACAATGGACACGTGGGAAAAGATTTGGGTGAGGAACGTAAAATTTACACAAGCTCAAAATTTAAGAGAGAACTTTTATAAAATGTTTTATAGATGGCATTTAGATCCTAAAAAGCTTGCAAGTATGTATCCGAATTATCAACCAAAATGTTGGAGGTGTGGTGATGAAGATGCAACATATTTTCATGTATGGTGGACTTGTAAAAAGGTTAAGGCCTTCTGGATAAAAATTTGGTGGAATATGCAGAAGATTTTCAAGCAAAGGATAAAGTTTTGTCCGCAACTTTTCTTGTTGGGAATAATCACAGATGCTACGGTTGTGGACACTAAGTTGATGTTGAATTTAATTACGGCAGCAAGACTTTTAATAGGTCAATATTGGAAGAAAGAGGAACTGCCGACCATAGAAGAATGGACTTTAAAGGTTTCCGACCTGGCAGAGATGGCAAAGATTTCGGCTTATTTGAAAGATCACTCGCAAGAACGTTATATTATGGAATGGAGAAAATGGATTGAGTATATCCAGAACAAATATAGGGTTAAGAAGTTTCATGTAGCATTTGAATAAGTCTTCCTTCTCTTTTTCTTTCTTTTTTTCTTTTTTTTTCTTCTCTATATATATTTAATATTATTAAGGTTTGTATTATCCTATATAAGTTAGAGAGTGATAGATTTTAGAGTTTATGGTTGTTAGTATATGGTTGTTTATGATTGGTTTTTTTTCTATACCTTGTATTTAGCTCTGGGAAGTCGGGGGGGGGGAGGGGGGGAGGGGTAGGGAGGGAGGGAGAGGGGAGGGGGAGGGGGGTCTGTTAAAGATAAACTGTATGTTAAAACTTTTCAATAAAAAAAAATGTGTCAAACAGCTCTGTAAGGTGTGGCTGAACTCCTGTGTGTGTTTCAGTCCACCAAGCCTTTGCAAACGCTTCTTTTGAAATAAAACTTTGTTGCTGGAATTCCAAGTGAGTTTGTTTTGTTTTGGATCTTGAGCCACGTTCCAAACAGGTCTATAACCAGTTCTTCATAAGCTTACAAAAAGCCAATAGGGTCAGGGTCATCCTTTACATTATTATTGAGAAGATTGGGAAAACAGGGGAACATCTGCAGAAAACTAGGAAATCTAAAAAACAATATTACCTTCAAATTGCAAAACTGCAAAATCTAATTCTCTACTTGCTTGCATTGTTTTGCACCCATTTTCTGAAAAATGCCTTTAATAACAGGAAATGTTGTTCCTCCCGGACAAATAGAAAACACATACCAAGCATCCAAGTCTCCCCAGCATTAAGACAGCTAGAAGGCTGAGACCTCCATATCAACTTTTCATGGGAAATAAAATTGGATCAAGGACATTCCGAGAAATCCACACTCATTCTCTCAGTGTGGAGTTCAGATGGATGCAAAGTGTTTGGGGCAGATTCTTCTTATCCAAACCAAGAGAGAGCAGTGACCAAATTCTCCTTGAACAAAAGGTATGGAGCAGAAGAAAAGCTACCTGAGATGGGAAAGGATTCCCAGCCTTCTCGCAATTCCATGCAGATAACTGCCTGGCATCGTGTACCCCAGTTCCCCTTTCCTCCATTGTGAGAGACACAAAAACAGCTTCTTACATTGCCAGCAACTTTCCTCTTGTATTGGGCATCTAACTCCAGGATATCCATGGCCTCCTTGATGTTCAGAAATGCCGCTGACTTTCAGAGGCCAATTACAGTTGCACCTTGCACTGGTGGACTTTCATCCTCCACCCTGCAAGGCCCCAAACTGATAGCAAGACACTTGATTCTCCTCGCCCTTCTCTGTGCTTGGTGCCACATGGGCCAGGTGGCTCTTTCTTTGGTATAGTGCGAACTTGGTGTTCTTTTTTTTTGAGAAACTAAGGGGGATAAAAGGAGTTGGCTTGAATGAAACTGGGGTGTCCTCAGCATTTTCTCTAGCTACAAGCAGAAGGGGGGGGTTGTGTCTTGGCAAATGATATTTTGATGGTGTTTGGGCTCACCACTCTGTAGGTATCTGAAAAGAAGACAGGCACAAGTGATTCCAGGGGAAGACAGACAGGCAGGCAGGCAGGCAGGCAGACAGACAGGCAGGCAGACAGACAGGCAGGCAGGCAGGCAGGCAGGCAGGCAGGCAGATAATTTACTTGTTATTTACTTACAAATGGAGGAAAGTTTTAGGGACTTTCCAGAGAATGGGATTGCCAGCACTGAAGGAACTCAAGTGGGTCTTCCGTGCTCCCCACCCCCGGATTTGTCTTCCATCCAAATTCTACTGTACAGTCTTAGTTCTCTCTTTCCTTTAACTTTTCAAAGTATCTGAATGAATTCCAGAATTCAGCTATATTTGAACTCGGTATTTTTCTTTCCCCAGATGGTGGAGACAAAAGGCCAATTGGGGACCTCCAAACTCCTGGATTTTTACCCAGTGGTCCAGTCTTAACAGCTTCTCTGCATGTGCACAGCAGAGGGCTGTGTTCCATCTCCAGGAGGAGACACACCTCAGGGCAAGGCGGTCTTCTCAATCTCGTGTTCCCTGAGAATATTCCCAGTATTCTCCGCTCACCTGCTGCCCTAAGCCAACACTCCAGGCCATTCTGGAAGATGAACTCCCAACTCTTCTGAAGAGCATCAAGCGGAGTCACCTGATCTCTATGGAACTTTTGATGAAGACTGAGTGGGGAGGAGCTGCTAAGTTATAAACAGATGATGATTGATGATAACTGAATGGGGGTGGAGCTGAGGAGCTGAAATAATAAACAAATGAGTAATATTGGGTGGTAAATGCTGTATCACTTTGATCTACGTTGCTAGTTGCTAACTATGAAATAATGTGTTCTTATTCAGGTCTTCATATTTGTGCTCTTGAATTTCCCTTGATTGGTTGATTGACTGTAACGGATGTTTATTGTTATTTTTTAAAAAAATAACTTAGTGTCTTATCTCTATTTTATCTCCCAAAAAAAGACCTTTTAAATCAAACTGCATGCAGTGTAGTAAATAAGCTTATTTCTACTTCACGTTCAAAGTGCTGAGTAGAGTGGAAACTTCTTACGGCAACTTTGGGGGCATCAATATTTATTATAGTTTATTACCAATCATACCCCAAAGAGTTTGTTATATCTATGTCTATATCTATATCTACATCTACATTATATCTAGATCTAGATCTATATTAGATCTAGATCTAGATCGATCTATCTGCGCGCACACACACACACACACACACACAGAGACACACACAGAGAGAGGATTTTATAATGCATGTATTTAAATAGCATGTATTTAAATATAAGAAAATAAAAGGGAAAAGTGAAGGAGGGAGCTAACTAATAAAACACAATAATCTAACATTGAAAAATTGTGATTTCCTCTTTTTCTTTCCGTTGCTAGTTACTTAAATCTCAGTTATTCAAATTAATTATTTATCCTTAATGATCTTGTTTTTGTATGCTGAAAACTGCTCAACAGAATGGAGCGACGCTATTTGAGATGCTGGGGTTCCAAATGGAGAACAGCAGAGTGACATCAGCAGAATGTGGAAGGGTACCTTTGAGTCCCACCCTGGGCAAAAGGCTGCTAAAGAGGATGGAGTTAGTAGAGGTGGCTAAATCGACTGCTTTGATTAAAGAAATGAACACAATTAATTTTGTTTCTACTTGGAAACTGCTTTTGGACTTTGTACTTGAGGTGGGGGGAAAAAGAATCTTTGATTTTGGATTTTGCTGATTAGATAGGCTTGCTATAGAAATAGCTAGTATGTATTATCATATAAAAGTAAACTTTAGGTTTTATATTACTGCCTTATTCTACTGCACCAAAAAAAAGATGTTGAGACTCTAGAAAGGGTGCAGAGAAGAGCAACAAAGATGATTGGGGGACTGGAGGCTAAAACATATAAGGAACGGTTGCTGGAATTGGGTATGTCTAGTTTAATGCAGAGAAGGACGAGGGGGGGACATGATAGCAGTGTTCCAATATCTCAGGGGCTGCCACAAAGAAGAGGGAGCCAAGCTCTTCTCCAAAGCACCTGAAGGCAGGACAAGAAGCCATGGATGGAAACTAGTCAAGGAGAGAAGCAACCTAGAACTAAGGAGAAACTTCCTGACTGTTAGAACAACTAACCAGTGGAACAACCTGCCTCCAGAAGCTGTGAATGCTCCAACACTGGAAGTTTTTAAGAAGAGACTGGACAGCCATTTGTCTGAAATGGTATAGGGTTTCCTGCCTTAGCAGGGGGGTTCGACTAGAAGACCTCCAAGGTCCCTTCCATCATCATCATCATTGTTGTTGTTTTCCCATTTACTCTACCCTTTTCTCTTCCCACCCTTTCCTCCCTTACTGTCCCATTGTTTTCATTTTTCTTTGTACTCCTTTATTTTGTATTTTGATAACCTGATAAAATACTAAAGAAGACTTAGCAAACTGACTTTTATCATAACCATTGTGATAAAAGGGACTGTAACGAAGAACATAATCAACTGTGTCTCCGGCTTCTTATGTCAAGAGCATCGGTTTTAGGTACAGTAGTTGCAAAAGGGAGACATTAGTGCTTTTCTGTATCAATTTGGGTATCAATTCTCAATAGTCCCAGCCCGCATGGACAATAGAAAGGAATTCTGGGACCGCTAGAACAGAATGCCAGGCTATCTTTCCTTGATACCAGCTCCAGGGTGCCAAAATCTAGTGTCCGTAAAGGTAAAGTTTCCACCGCACATGCGTGCTAGTCATTTCCGACTCTAGGGGCCGGTGCTCATCTCCGTTTCAAAACCGAAGAGCCAGCGCTTGTCCGAGGACGTCTCCGTGGTCATGTGGCCGGCATGACTAGACGCCAAAGGCGCATGGAACGCTGTTACCTTCCCATCGTAGTGGTCCCTATTTTTCTACTTGCATTTTTACGTGCTTTTGAACTGCTAGGTTGGCAGAAGCTGGGACAAGTAACAGGCGCTCACTCTGTTACGCGGCACTCGGGATTCGACCCGCCAAACTGCCGACCTGATCGACAAGCTCAGTGTCCTAACCCACTGAGCCACCGCGTCCATAGAGGGCAGTTTAAATTGCTGATATTTTCAGTATCTCTTTCTTATCATCCTTTGGATTTCTGCAGGGTAAGAGATGATCACCACAATTGCTCCCTTTAATACTGTTCTGTAGCTCCCCAAATAGGACCCCTATTTCAAAAGATTCCACCCCAGCTCGGATTCATTAAGAATATCTTTCCGAAGCTCCAGATTCAAACACCAGCTTAATTCCAGACAGGTGGGATTTCACACTGCGAGCCAGTTGGACTAGTCGTGGTTAAGACACCAGGCTTGAAACCAGGAGATTGTGAATTCTAGTCCTGCTTTAGGCAGGAAAACCAGCTGGGTGATTTTGGGCTGGTTACTCTCTCTCAGCCCACAATGCCAGATTTGAGCAATAGGCAGGTTGGCCAATTCCTGTTGCAGCCAATGGATCAACACTCAGCTGATTTTTTTTTTTAAAAAAAAGGGGGGGGGAAGAACACTAGGAAGGAAAGAAACTTTTGAAAAATGTGGGATTTCACATTAAGAGATTCCCCAAGTGGGTAGAGAATTGCTTAACACTGTCTCTGCTTCTCTTGCTAAAAAGTTACCCAAGGATGCCTCTGCCAGTGATAGACTGGACTACAACCCAGCAATTGATCTGGGATCTTTTATTTTTTATTTTATTAATCACATTTATATGGCTTCCCAACTCCGGGTAGTGTACAATGATCAAATCTTGTCAGAGGACTCAGCCTTCGCTAACTAAGATGCCCTATAGACCTTTGCCCAAAACAACAGAAAATTTAAATTAGAATACAAATCTACTCTTACAGGATATTTGTCGCTCAGGGTTGAATTGTGGGGTCTTTGATGCTCTCAGAGCTTGCAGATGTTTCATTACCCACCTGGGTAACATCATCAGTGCTAAGGTTAAGGTTAAGGTTTATTAAATTTATATGTCACCCTTCTCCCTGAGGACTCAGGGCAGCTCACAACAATAAAAAATTAAAAGATATAAATACAAAAATTAAAAGAGGATTAAACAATATAAGAAATAAGAACAATTTAAACCAATTAAAAACAAAATTTAAAAACTATGATCAGTCCAGGCCCGCTTGTTGGAATAACCAGGTCTTTAGGTCACAGCGGAAGGACCAAAGGTCAGGGGCCAACCACAGCTCCGGGGGCAGTTCGTTCCAGAGGGTCGGTGTGCCCACAGAGAAGGCTCTCCCCCTGGGGGTCGCCAGCCGGCATTGCCTGGCCGACGGCACCCTGAGGAGGCCGACTCTGTGGGAGTGAACTGGGCGATGGGAGGTTGACATTGGCAGCAGGTGGTCTCACAAGTACCCCGGGCCTAAGCCATGTAGGGCTTTAAAGGTGATTATCAGCACCTTGAATCGCACCCGGAGGGCAACCAGAAGCCAATGTAGCTCGCGCAGGAGTGGTGTAACATGGGAGTATCGAGATACTCCCATAAGCACCCGCGCGGCTGCATTTTACACCAGTTGAAGCCTCCGGGAGCACTTCAAGGGCAGCCCCATGTAGAGAGCATTGCAGTAATCCAGGCGAGAGGTGACAAGGGCATGGGTGACCGTGCATAGGGCATCTCAGTCCAAAAAGGGGCACAACTGACGTACCAGGCGAACCTGTGCAAAAGCCCCCCTGGTCATGGCAGTTAGATGATCTTCCAAATTAAGCCGTGAATCCAGGAGGGCACCCAAGTTGCGGGCCCTTTCTGAGGGGGGCAATAGCTCCCCCCATCAGAAGAGATGGAACCTGTTGGACAGTACGAGATGTCGATATCCACAGCCACTCGGTCTTGGAGGGGTTCAGCCTGAGCCTGTTCCTTCCCATCCAGACCTGCACCGCCTCCAGGCACCAGGACATCATGTCAAGGGCATCACTGGGTTGGCTCAGGGTGGAGATAAACAACTGGGTATCATTGGTATATTGGTGATACCTCACCCCAAAGCCACGGATGATCTCACCCAGCGGCTTCATATAGATGTTGAACAGGAGGGGGGGAGAGAACTGACCCCTGAGGTACCCCACAAGAAAGGGGCCTCGGGGTAGATCTCTGCCTCCCTGCCACTACAAACTGTGAACGGCCAGAGAGGTAGGAGGAGAACCACTGTAAAACAGTGCCTCCCACTCCCAACCCCTCGAGCCGTCACAGCAGGATACCATGGTCGATGGTATGAAAAGCTGCTGAGAGGTCAAGTAGGACCAGGACAGAGGAGCAACCCCTGTCCCGGGCCCGCCAGAGATCATCTACCAGTGCAACCAATGCCGTTTCCGTGCTGTAACTGGGTCTGAAACCGGACTGGTATGGGTCCAGATAGTCCGCTTCATCCAGGAATTGCGGAAGCTGATGCGCCACAACACTCTCGACAACCTTCGCTACAAAGCGAAGGTTGGAGACAGGACGATAGTTATTCAACGAGGCTGGGTCCAGGGCAGGCTTCTTGAGGAGGGGCCTTACCACCACCTCTTTTAAGGCGGAGGGGAAGACACCCTCTGTCAATGAAGCGTTGACAACTGCCTGGAGCCAGCCTCCTGTCACCTCCCTAGCGGCCAAAACCAGCCAGGAGGGACATGGGTCCAATAAACAAGTTGCAGCGCTCAGCTTACGCATAATCCTGTCCACATCATCCAAAGTCACAGGGTCAAACTCACCCCAAATGGTATGACCAAGACCTGCCCTCTCCACTCCATCAGATTCCGCCTGTTGTGACTCAGGGCCAGCCTGTGGGTCCGACAGCCGGCTCCGATGTATCGGATGACTCAGATGAGGGGGAGGAGGGAAACGAACCGGCTGATGACGGTTTGGAGGCTTTGCAGAGCCCTCAGCCGGGGACCTCTTCTCAGCTGCGTGAGCCCGAGAGTGCGGAGGAAGATGACCCACAGCTGGCCCTGTTCAAGGACGCCCGACGCAGGAGGCAGTCGAGCAGGAACAAACAAAGATAGGCTGCGGGACTCCTCGGGAGGAGGCACAGGGAGACCACGCCCTGAGCTCTCTATAAAAGGAGTGTTTGGGGAGGGGCTGGTTGCTGAAAGCAACTTTTCCGCTTGAGAAGACAAGCTCTAGTGTTTTTGTTAACTGCGTAATAAATCTTGGCAGATGCCTTTTAGCCTTGGACGCTCTCCAGTCTCTTCTTTCTGAATAGGGGTTTGCCTTATTACAAGGCCAGAAGAGGGCTGGTTCAGAACAGTTTGCTTTCAGCCACCCACCCCTTATTACTACGATGGAGCAGCTTCTTGCCGAGAATGCCCAGCTCACCCAGCAACTCACTTTGCTGGCAGCTCAGGTGGCTCAACTGCAAGCTCAGGTACATGCTGCACCCCCACCCAGGAGGAAATGTCAGATAGCTATGCCGGATAAATTTGCTGGTAAGCCAGAACTGTTTCCTGCCTTCCTGGGACAATGCCAGCTTTTTATCAGCGTGAGAGCAGCTGATTTCCCCACTGACCGAGATAAGGTGGGATTCGTGTTGAGCCTTCTGTCGGGAGATGCAGCTCGTTGGGGCACGCCTCTGTTGGCACAGCCTAGCCCTTTGTTGGATAACTTTGGGGGGTTTTGTGACCATATGCGCCTCATGTACGAGGACCCGATTAAGGCGCAGACTGCCACCCGACGCCTGAAAGCTTTGAGGCAGGGTCAGCGCCCTCTACAGGCCTATATCAGCGATTTCCGGCTGCTTAGCCAGGATTCCGCCTGGAATGAGGCTGCGCTCGTGGATGCCTTTCAGGATGGCTTGTCAGAGGAGATGTTGGATGAGCTGGCCCGCGTGGACATTCCCTCAGATCTGAATGGGCTGATCCATCTTTGTCTGCGGATCGATGCCCGGCTGCAGCAGCGAAAGAGTCGCCGTGCCACCCCACAGACCCCTGCCGCCCCTGTTGTGCGTGAGCCCCCAGTCCAGAGGGAGGAGCCAATGGAGCTGGGTGCCGCCAGGTCCCGTCTATCGGTGACGGAAATGGACAGACGACGATCGGAGGGGTTGTGTTTTTACTGTGGGGACCCTGGACATTTGGCTGCTTCTTGTCCAAAGAAGCGTCAGCGGGCGTCAGTGACCAAGCCGGCCCCGAGAAAGTCCCCTGCTTTGCTGTCGGGAAACGGCCCGAGCCAGATCTAGACGGTGTGATAGATCGGACGACCCACCACGACCACGCCGAGCGACGCCATTCCGATGGTGCCTGTGAACCTCCACGGCATTTGATTTTGGAGGCACGACTGATCCTTCCTGGCAAGCCAGAGGGGATTCCGGTCCATGCCTTAATTGACTCTGGGGCTACCACTAACTTTATGGACTCGGCCTTCGTGGCCAAATGGGCTGTTCCTCAGTGTCCGGTGGATCCGCCCATGCTAGTGGAGACTATTGATGGTCGAGTGCTCCTGTCCGGGCCTATTACGGCCGCCACGCAACCAGTGTGTATGGCTATCAGTACCCATGTGGAGGCCATTCAGTTCTACATCACTTCGGATCTGCACTTCCCCGTGGTCCTGGGACTGGCGTGGCTCCGGGCGCATGATCCACAGATCTATTGGTCTCAGAACTTGGTCACCTTCCCAAGTTTGCAGTGCGTGGACCACACCCGCCATATCTGTGCCGGCCAGGTGGAGGGCTCCTCAGGAGTTTCTTTGCCTCCCGAACTGTCCGACTTTGCTGATGTGTTCAGCGAGTCAGAGGCGGACCAATTACCCCCGCACAGGCCCTATGACTGTTCCATTGAACTAGTTCCTGATGCGCCTCTCCCAGTGGGGCGTTTGTATTCCATGTCGGAGCCCGAGTTGGCTGCATTGCGGGACTTCTTGACAAAGAATTTGGCTCGTGGTTTCATCCGGCCCTCGTCCTCGCCAGTGTCTGCGCCCGTGCTCTTCGTCAAAAAGAAGTCGGGCGAGTTACGGCTCTGCTGTGACTACCGGAAACTCAACGCCATCACGGTGCGTAACCGCTACCCGCTGCCCCTCATCCCCGAGCTCTTGGACCGACTCCGGGAGGCTAAGATCTTCACGAAACTGGACCTGCGTGGAGCTTACAACCTCGTCAGGGTTCGGCCGGGTGATGAGTGGAAGACGGCGTTTGGTACTCGCTATGGACATTTCGAGTACACGGTGATGCCGTTTGGCCTGACCAACGCCCCCGCTGTGTTTCAGCATTTTATGAACGACATCTTTCGAGATCTGTTGGACCAGTTTGTCGTGATTTACCTGGACGACATCCTGATTTACTCCCCGTCGCGTGAAGCGCATCATCAGCATCTCCGTCAGGTCCTGCAGCGCCTCCGGAAACATCGGCTGTTTGCCAAGTTGGAGAAGTGCCAGTTTTACCAGGTGACCATCGATTTCTTGGGTCACCGCATTTCTCCTGAGGGCATCGCCATGGAACCGAGTAAAGTTGAGTCGTTGCAGAGTTGGCAACCCCCACGTCGCGTGAAGGATGTTCAGCGACTTCTTGGATTTGCCAACTACTATCGAACATTCATTCCTGGCTTTGCTGCCTTGACAGCCCCCCTTACCCGGCTCCTGCAGAAGAAGACTCGGTTCCAGTGGAACGCCCCCGAACAACAGGCGTTCCAAGCTTTGAAGGACGCCTTCATGAAGGAGCCCATCTTGAAGCATCCTGACCCGCAACGGCCGTTTGTCGTGGAGGCGGACGCCTCCGACATTGCCATTGGGGCCGTGTTACTCCAGGCAATGACGCCCAGCGGTACCCTTTTCCCTTGCGCGTATCACTCTCGGAAATTGAACCCCTCGGAGCGCAACTATACCATCTGGGAGAAGGAGCTGCTGGCCATTAAGGCGGCGTTCGAGGCTTGGAGGCATCATCTGGAGGGGGCGCGGCATCAAATCGAGGTCCGGACGGACCACAAGAATCTGGAAAGCCTGCAGACCGCTCGGAATTTGAACCAACGCCAGATCCGGTGGTCCCTCTTCTTTGCGAGGTTTGACTTCCGGGTGCGGTACATACCAAGCGGGCACAACCAGAGAGCGGATGCTCTGTCCAGGAAGCCCGAGTACACCCGAGTGGAAGACAAGCTTCCGCCCAGGACAGTGATCCCCGTCGAGTCTTTTGCTGCGGTGCGGGAGCCGGTGGATATACGGGCTCGGATCCGGGAGGCGCAGCAGCAGGAGGCGTGGGTGGCTCAGCGGAAGGAAGAGGTGGGGCCAGATTCGCCTTGGTCGGTCACGGATGGACTCCTGTATTATCGTGACCGGCTCTATGTTCCAGGAGGGCCACTCAGGGGACTCGTCCTCAGCCAATGTCATGATAACCCGGCTGCGGGGCATTTTGGCCTGTTCAAGACTCTGAACCTGGTCTCCCGTACCTTCTGGTGGCCCCGAGTCCGACACGATGTCCAGTCTTATGTCACCTCCTGCGTCCCATGCAGGCAGGCCAAGTCAGCGACAGGGGCCCCGCCTGGTTTACTGCAGCCTTTGCCAACGCCCAAGAGACCCTGGGGGGCTGTGTCCATGGACTTTCTGACGGATCTACCGCCATCCTCCGGCTTCACGACAGTGTTTGTGGTGGTGGACATGTTGACCAAGATGGCGCACTTCATCCCCTGTCGCGGCTTACCGTCAGCTCGCGCCACTAGTCGCATGTTCATCCAACAGGTGTTCCGGCTGCACGGCCTTCCCGATAGGGTCGTCTCCGATAGGGGGGCCCAGTTTACAGCCCGCTTCTGGCAGGAGTTGATGCGGGCGTTGGACATTAAGGTTTGCCTCTCGTCCGCGCATCATCCTCAGACCGACGGGGGTACCGAGAAGGTCATCGGCATCTTAGAGCAGTATCTGCGCTGCTATGTTAACCTGCAGCAGGACAATTGGGTGGACTATTTGGCCATAGCCGAGTTTGCCTTTAACAACTCGCAGCACACCTCCACGCAGATGACACCGTTCTTGGCCAACGTGGGTTATCACCCCAGGTTTTTCCCCCTTTCTCCCGTGGACTCACCGGAGCCGGCAGCGAACGAATTCATGGCGGAATTACAGGCGATCCATCGGTTGGTGCGACGGCAGCTGGAGAAGGCCAAGGCCGACTACAAGAGGTTCGCCGATCGGTCGAGAAGGGATACGCCTCCATTATCGGTGGGGGATCGGGTCTGGCTGTCCACCAGGAACCTACCATCCACTCGGCCGGCGAGGAAGCTGGACCACCGTTACCTTGGACCGTTCCCAGTCGAGGCCGTCATCAACCCGGTCGCCTATCGTTTAACTCTGCCACGTTCCCTGCGCGTGCACCCCGTCTTCCATCGGTCCTTGTTGGTCCCCGAACAACCGGCTTGTCCACTTCGCCAAGCGGAACCTCCCCCATCAGGACCTGGTGATGGCGACAGCACCCCCGAGTACGAGGTCGCCAGCATCAGGGATTCCCGCTGGCTGAAAGGTCGCTTCCAGTACCTGATCGAGTGGAAAGGGTACGGGCCGGAGGACTTCACATGGGAAGACGCGACCGCCGTTCATGCCCCTGCGTTGGTGACTGCTTTTCACGAACAGTTCCCATCCCGACCGCATCCGGATCGGCAGACCCGGGGGAAGGGCCCTGCGGTGCGGGATAGTGTTGTGACTCAGGGCCAGCCTGTGGGTCCGACAGCCGGCTCCGATGTATCGGATGACTCAGATGAGGGGGAGGAGGGAAACGAACCGGCTGATGACGGTTTGGAGGCTTTGCAGAGCCCTCAGCCGGGGACCTCTTCTCAGCTGCGTGAGCCCGAGAGTGCGGAGGAAGATGACCCACAGCTGGCCCTGTTCAAGGACGCCCGACGCAGGAGGCAGTCGAGCAGGAACAAACAAAGAAAGGCTGCGGGACTCCTCGGGAGGAGGCACAGGGAGACCACGCCCTGAGCTCTCTATAAAAGGAGTGTTTGGGGAGGGGCTGGTTGCTGAAAGCAACTTTTCCGCTTGAGAAGACAAGCTCTAGTGTTTTTGTTAACTGCGTAATAAATCTTGGCAGATGCCTTTTAGCCTTGGACGCTCTCCAGTCTCTTCTTTCTGAATAGGGGTTTGCCTTATTACAAGGCCAGAAGAGGGCTGGTTCAGAACACCGCCCAGTCGGAGTCCAAACCAGTCCGGATCTGAGCGATTTTGTCCTGCAGATACTGAACAAATTCCTCAGCCCTACCCAGCAAGGGGTCATCCCTCGGTCGCTGGTTAAGCAGTGAGCGGGTCACTCTAAACAGGGCGGCTGGGCGATTATCTGCGGACGCAATGACAGCGGAAAAGTAAACATGCTTTGCCGCTTCCATCGCCACTAGGTAAGACTTAAGATAAGTTCTTAGCCGTGTTTGATCAGATTCGGATCTGCTGGACCTCCAACAGCTCTCTAGGCATCTTTTCCAGCGCTTCATCTCTCGGAGTCCCTTGGTAAACCAGGGGGCCACTCGGGATCTGTGCTGGGTCAGAGGCCGCAAAGGCACAACTCAATCCAAGGCCCCAGCAGCAGCCCTCTCCCAGGCTACTACTAGGGCCTCGGCAGAGTCGTGGGCAAGGGAAGCAGGAAATGTCCCAAGCTCCATCTGGAACCTCTCAGGGTCCATCAGGTGCCTGGGGCGGAACCACCTGGTCGGTTCCACCTCCCAGCAGCAGGGGGTGGCGTACTGAAAGTCTAGCCGGAGAAGGAAATGATCGGACCATGACAGGGGTTGGATGATTAAATCCCCCCTACCCAGATCATTAATCCACTGCCCAGAGATAAAAACCAGGTCAAGTGTGTGCCCTCCATTATGGGTCAGGTCTTGAATTATTTGAGTCAGGTCCATGGCCATCATGGAAGCCATGAACTCCGGGGCCAACTCAGACACCTCACCCACGGAAGGCAGATTGAAATCCCCCAGAACTATAAGCCTGGGGAACTCAATCGCCAACCCGGGCAAGATGTCGAGGAGTGGGGTTTGTAATCAGTTTATATATTAGTGGATTGCCCTGTCAGTGGCAGTGTTGGAAAGTGGTCTTGATTAGACTTTAATTAACCAAGGAACTACCAGCGTAGATAAACAAGGTAACAACATACAACAGCCTAATCAAGGAAACACTAAGACTCCTCACATCAACACTGACAGGGCAAACCACTAGTGCATAAAAGGAGAGCAAATCCCACTCCTTTCTAGCATCGACGATGTTACCTAGTTTGATAACGAAACATCTGCAAGAAAACAACCAAGCTCAGAGAGCATCAAGAGAGCACCCACACCGTCTTAGCTAGAACAGGGCACGGGACTTACATTTTTTCCCCACTCTTGGTCATCCAGGACACCGTGAAATTCTGCACTTCGCCTGGCACCAACGCTTTGCTAAATCCCTGCATCCTTGCACCTGTCAAGAAGCACTGAAACTTTGCCTGAAATTGGGACCCTGCTGTCAGGACCCACCCCAATCCACATCTTAGGAAATAAGAACTCCTGGATCCAAGTTTGTCCAAAAGGAAAAGTTTACTAGGATGAGATCGGTTGTGGCAATACAAGACGGGATCTGACATTAAGTTACATTTCAATATTATATAAAGCATTCCCGTTTCAAACACCCTCCCCCTCGAGTCCATTTGGTCAGGCTCACATCAGTTACTTAGGTGTCAGGCCCTTTCGTGGGAAAGGGAAAACTTCTTGCGTTTTATTGTTATTGTCTTCTTCCTTTCAGTTTCAAATGGAGATACAAACCAGATCTCTCTCTCCCCCTCTGTTCCCCCCAGATCAAAAGCTTTCCTGGTCTTTGAAAACAGCCTACGGCAATCTGAATAAACATCCTCTTCCCCCCACCGCCTCGGAGAGATGGCAGAATGGCAGAATCCCTAGGATAGGCCCAATATACATTTATGAAATGTGATATAAATGGATTCTGACACCTGCTCAAAAAGGAAAGGGAGCTTTTAAGTTCCCACCATACCAAAGGTAAGAGAAAGAAATAACAAACAGTGGAAAGAAATTAGAAGGGGCTCTCTAACCTTTCAAGTAGATGCATCTTGGGACGTACCTTGAGCATTCTCCTGTTTGGAGTAGCGAGGGCATTTCTCCCATGGAAGTGGTCTCTTGGAAACATATTCAATAGGGGGAAATGGCTCTTTCTGTCCTTTTTCAATATGCTGCAAGTGAGAAGATTGCCTGAATGGAGACACTGTTCAAAGCAGGATGCTGGTAGATCCCATTAAATTGAGGTAACCTGGAGCATCTAGTCACAGCTAAGACTTGGTTATTCAGATTGCAAGAGGTGTTATTTCTATTTCTTGCTGGAGCGGTTTATGACATGTTTCTGGTCAGGTTCCCATATAATTCAAACACTTCTGAAGATGCCGATCTGCTGAGCAGGATAGGCAAAATATTGTTTTGTTTCACCACATATAGGAATGTGACTTGGGCTCTACCTATAATTTTCAAACCTGGGGAGGATGCTAGAGTGTTTTGGGGTACAGAATGGACCAGAGAAGTCCTAAATGAGAACAACTAAGACAATAACAATCACATTGACGTTCTAAATCAGGGGTTGGCAACCTGAAAAAGGAAAAGAGCCACTGGGAACCGGTTCCATCACACATAAAAAAAAGTGGGAGCCGCGTGCGTGCGTCCATGCACGCGCATGCGCAAAAACCATTTTGCGCATGCGCAAAACAGTTTTTTCTTGCGGACGCGCGTGGTTGCCATTTTTTTTATGTGTGATGGAACCGGTTCCCGGTTGCGCGATGGCGACGGCCCGTCTGCAAAGCTGCCGAGGAAGGAGAAGCAGGATACTGGTTGGGTGGGGGAGCGGCAAAAGCGGGGGGGGGAGAGAGAGAGAAACGGCTCCGCCTTTGGTTCCCCTTCCTAAAGCACGGGGGCGCTAGAGAAAGTTTGGAGTTGGGTAAGGAAGCGCAAAATTCAGGAAGGAAAGCGGGGTGGCGGGTGAACGGGAGAACCGGGAGCATTGGGGGGGCGGAGGGGAGCGATTACTGTCTCGCTACTAAAATGAGGGCCGGCCACTCCGCTGGGGCGAGCGTGCCTGTCCTGCTCCCTTTCTCTTCCAAGCGGCGCTGCTCAGCGGAGACGGCGACAACGACCTCGGAGTCACAGCCTAGGAATGCTAAGAATGCGGGGCGGCCGCCGGCAGTGGAAGGCAGGAAACATCGGGGCTTGAGATCTCGCTTCCCCCCCCTTCCTCCCTCTCTCGTGCTTTACACACACACACACACGCACACACACACACGCACACACAAAAGCACAGAGAGTTCCCCTTCCCCCTTGTACAGGAATGAAAGGCCCCCCGAAGGAAGCCCGGCCTCTTCACCGCACCGATCCGCTGAGGAGGTTCTTTCAAGCGGGAGACGGGCAGAGCAAGATAGCCGAAGAAGAGACTCCTCAGACGGCGCCGTCTTTTTCTTCCCCTCCAGCTGCTGGCTCTGAGCCCCAGCTCGCGGGTCTGCCTGGTGGCTTTGCACGAAGCT
The DNA here is from genome assembly GCF_964194415.1 of Vipera berus. Taxonomy (NCBI): domain Eukaryota; kingdom Metazoa; phylum Chordata; class Lepidosauria; order Squamata; family Viperidae; genus Vipera; species Vipera berus. The sequence goes on along the minus strand of NC_138210.1, from coordinate 55,605,081 downwards.
TGCCGGGGTCGTTTTGAGATTTACACGTGTCGTTCTCGGGGGGAAAGGGGTACCCGACCTATTCCCCCCCCATTGAACAAGCCAGGGGAGGGCAAGAGCCTCTGCGGGCAGGGAGGGAGGAGCGGCGAGAAAGGGACGTTTGGGGTCTCTCGCCAAGGGGTGTAAGCCGAGGAACCCCGAAAATCGGTTTGAGTAGAAAAGGAGGAGCTTTGGCAGGGAGGGAAGTGAGGTTGGAAAAGCAGGCCGGGCGAAGGAAGGGAGCGGAGGCGGCAGCTTTGCAGATGGGCCACGGCAGCTTTCCCAAGAAGCGGCACCGCTGCCCGTTCACGCGGAGGTACGCGTGCACCTCTCCAAAGGTTTGGGGAGGTGCGCGCGCACCTCCGCCCGTTCGGAGAGGTGCGCGCACACCTCTCCAAACGGGCGGTGCCACTCTCCATTTGGAGAGGTGCGCGCACACCACTGCCCGTTCGAAGAGGTGCGTGCGCACCGGGCGGCTGGGAGCCGCAGGAGACGGCTCAAAGAGCCGCATGCGGCTCCGGAGCCGCGGGTTGCCGACCCGTGTTCTAAATCATACTGTATGGGTTAGCCAACAAATCATTGGCCTCCATCTTTTATTAAAGAAACAGTTTACATCAAACTGGTAGTAAAGGATTGCCTTTGTCCTGCCAAAGAGGAAAAAAAACCCACTCATTGCTCAACCAATATTGAGAAGAAGGCTCATGACCTCAGTCAATAGAGCAGGCTGATTTCTGCTAAGGCAAGCTTAGAAGATCCACTGAAAAACCTACTGTGTGTTTTATTTGCATTTAAAGGCTAAGTCACAACTTTCCTTCAGCTTTTCAAATGTTCAAAGTGCCAGTTCTTTTCATCAAAATCTTTGGATTCTACCCTTTCCCAAACTAGGCCTTCCCCACCTTCATTGACCAACCTTCACAATTCTCCCCAAAACTAGATTTGTCCGGGGAATATTCAAGGTGCTGGTGATGACCTATAAAGCCCTAAATGGCTTGGGGCCGGATTATCTGAGGGAACACCTGCTGCTGACACCAACTCCCCATCGTCCTGTGCGCTCCCACAGGGAGGGCCTTCTTAGGGTACTGCCGGTGAAGGATTGCCGACGGGTGACTCCCAGAGAGAGGGCCTTCTCTGTGGGTGCGCCTGCCCTTTAGAACCAACTTCCTATGGAACTTAGGACTGCCCCCGACCTCTGTTCATTTCGCCGGGACCTAAAAACTTGGCTCTTTGAGCTGTCTGGCCTAGACTGAGGGGTTTTTAATTGGGTTTCAAAGTTTTAACTTTTGGGCTTTACATTTAATTCATTGTTTTAAATTTATTTTAACTTTTGTATTGTATGGTTTTAATTGCCCTGTAAACTTGAGTCCTATGGGATAGGGCGGAATATAAGTAAAAAATAATAAATAAAATATTAAATATTTATTTAAAGTAATTCTGCAAGCTCTGTCTTGGTTTATCACCCAGCTCTAAAAATAAATTAACTAAGGACAAACATTCTAATGAAAAAACTTACCACAATCCAAGTGGATCCTCCTGGATAATGAAGAAACAATTATACTCCTCACCGGTCTCCAATACTTTGGTTGGTGTCTTGAAAAAAAGCAGGCTTCAGAACCGATGCTGTACATTTCAAAATCCTGTGTTTGGCACTAACACAACTCTATAAAGTTGAATGTGGTTGAGAAATGTTTGTCAAAACTTAGGTAATTCAAGCAGAGTGGTATTGAAATGTTGTTACAAGTTAAGTTCCAACAGAAATCCAGGCACGACATATTGAGATGAATGTTGATCCAAGACACACCTCAATTTAAACTTTATTTAAAAAGTACTTTAAGCATCTTAAGGGTGAAATATATTTCAATCAATTGGTAGTCTGTTTTGTAAAGGAAGCATGCATCTTCAGCAAAACTACTTGAGCCCCAACTCTCTTGGAAGACGGGTGCCATTGTTGATTTTGCTTTATCCCCATTCTGATGTTTCTCATTTCCTCTGCTTCAATCTGTCCATCTCTTCTAAATAAACAGTTCGGAAATTCACATGTATTTTAATACCGCATGCATGCGCTACCGAGTGCACTTTCCTAGCATATACAGGTAGTCCTCGACTTACGACCACAACTGAGCCCAACATTTCTGTTGTTAAGTAGGACATTAGTTAAGTGAGCTCTGCCCTATTTTACGACCTTTCTTGCCTCAGTGTTAAATGAATTACTGCATTTGATAGGTTAGTAACAGGGTTGTTAAGTGGATCTGGCTCCGCTCCCCCCATTAACTTTACCTGTCAGACGGTCGCAAAAGGTGATCACATGACCTAAAGACTCAGCAATGGTCATAAATATGAACCAGTTGCCAAGCATCTGAATTTTGATCACATGACTGTGGGTTTGCTACAAAGGGTCTGTGAAAAACGGTCAGAAGCCATCTTTTTCCTTGCCATTGTAACTTTGATCAGACGCTAAATGGACTGTTGTAAGTCGAGGACTACCTGTACTTTTCCCAAGTGTTTTCTCCTTTAGTATAAAGCACGGGTGTCAAAATCGGCACGTTGCGTGATGTGTCACAATGCATCATGGCTTTTTTCGCATTGTCGGAGTGGGTGCGGCCTCCTCATGATGCAACTGATCTGCGGGCCGGCAGTCTGAGACCCCTGGTATGAAGCATTTACACCTGGTGCTGCTGCAAAGCAGCTCAGATCTTAGGGCTACAATGTTCACGGAGCTGATCAAGGAATATAAATTAAATACATTTTCTTAAAAATGCAAGCTAAATGATTCCCTCCATATCCTACTTCCTAGTTAATCTATTCTTTTACCTGCCAGGCTGTTATTCTTGTCCGGATTAAATTTCAGTTTATTGGTAGTGAACCACTGTAGTAATTTCAAATATCAACATTTCCATTATTCAATTTGCAATATCAAAACATAGATGACATCGTATCTTAAATTCCAAGATTCTTTCATTTGATAATTTAATGTTGACTCTAAATAATATGAAAGCTTCATGGGGTATCAACTGCCATGGGGAAAAGCATAGTTTTCTGAAAATTGCTGTCCAGATAGGTGTAGAACCATTGAAGCACTATAAATTTGATGATCAAATTAGACAAATGAAACTATGTGACACACCAGTTGTCTCCAACCATGCACTTTTGAGATTTGGTAGGACTATGGCAAACAGGGACTCTCAAGATAGGATTTCCTAAAACCATGTTGTCCAGGAATACGGCCTTTAAGACATCCGGAGAGCCAATGGTTGGGAAAGGAACAGTGAACAATATTACAGTAGAAAACCACCATTCTGTACAATTCTAGGAACAGTCATCTCAATGTTGCATTGAACTGCATCCAGTTGCAGAAATCTGGCCAGTTGCAGAACTGGAAGGCTGCGCTCTTTGGAGATTAAGGGATTAAGGTAGTCCTCGACTTAACACTTAGCAATGGTTCAAAGTTATGACCAACCCAAAAATGGGGATTTCCAACCCAGATTCTAAGGTCCAGTGGTCACTCTACCTCATCCCGCAACCATGGGACTGCACAGCCACTTTTACAACCATTGCTTTGCTCAACAACCATTTGTTGTTAGTTGCGAAGTCGTGTCCGACCCATCGCGACCCTATGGACAACGTTCCTCCAGGCCTTCCTGTCCTCTACCATCTTCTGGAGTCCATTTAAGCTCACGCCTACTGCTTCAGTGACTCCATCCAGCCACCTCATTCTCTGTCGTCCCCTTCTTCTCTTGCCCTCAATCTTTCCCAGCATTAGGCTCTTCTCCAGTGAGTCCTTCCTTCTCATTAGGTGGCCAAAGTATTTGAGTTTTAGCTTCAGGATCTGGCCTTCTAAAGAGCAGTCAGGGTTGATCTCCTCTAGGACTGACCGGTTTGATTGCCTTGCAGTCCAAGGGACTCGCAGGAGTCTTCTCCAGCACCATAGTTCAAAGGCTTCAATTCTTTGGCGCTCAGCCTTTCTTATGGTCCAACTTTCACTGCCATACATTGCAACTGGGAAGACCATAGCCTTGACTATACGCACTTTTGTTGACAGGGTGATATCTCTGCTTTTTAGTGTGCTGTCTTGATTTGCCATGGCTTTCCTCCTAAGGAGCAAGCGTCTTTTAATTTCTTGGCTACAGTCCCCATCTGCAGTGATCTTGGAGCCCAGGAAAATAAAATCTGTCACTACCTCCATTTCTTCCCCATCTATTTGCCAGGAATTGAGAGGGCCAGATGCCATGATCTTGGTTTTCTTAATGTTTAGTTTCAACCCAAGTTTTGCACTCTCCTTCTTCACTCGCAATAAGAGGCTCTTTAGTTCCTCTTCACTTTCTGCCATTAGAGTGGTATCATCTGCATATCTTAGGTTGTTGATGTTTCTTCCGGCAATCTTAATTCCAACTTTTCAACAACCATAGTGTTCACTTAACAACTTTGGCAGCCACATTGCTACCACTGCGTTTGTTTACTGACTGCTGCATAAAAGGTTGTAAAACTGACTGATCCATTTTATGACCGTTGGAACTTACGACCGATTTACTATTTACAACTTAAGGACTACTTGTACAAGGATAGCTGGGAGGAAAACTTGCTGACTAAACTGAAAACTGCAGACAACTGGTGTCTACAAGCGCCCAGCTACTAACTGTTCAAGTACTTTGAAAGTTCCTTTTCAGTTTTCATTTGAGTTACTTACAAGTTTCATATACAATGAACTCTCGATTTTCTGGACTTCTACTGAACAGACTTCGTATGCAACAGAATAAATTCCACTATGATTTGTGTCACTTGCACAAAGATATCGTCATGCCAACGACAAAGGCATAATTATTACTCTTAGGTCTTTCAGAGTAAGGAAATAGCAGCCTCACTGTTAGTTCATTAAGAGCTTTCTCTATATTTCTGACCGAGTTCAGTCTCTAAGCTCTGAATCTAGGGAAGCCTATTTCAAGAATCAGGTTCATAACTGCCTCCCTTGCAACAACTCGAAGCATTTGTTCTTACAAAGGATAGGCTCATGAATCTGTCTTAGCCTTTTACCAAAGTATAATGAGATGGAAAGATAAAGACCAATCCAATAAATTAAGGGGAACAAGGGTTAAATTGCACAATCCTCTATCACAGGTATTTATTTCAAAAGCCACAGGGTTTGATTCTGATAATACTGGCAAATAAGCTATGTTGCATCACTAAGTTTCTGTTGCAAGCGCAGGAGAATTATTTATCTCATAAATGTTCTCAGTAATAAAAACAATGACACCCAGCCAATAGATCTTAAGAACTGGAGGAATACGATAGATCCATGATCATACAGAACAAGAAAAAGATGCAAAGCTTTCTGTACATTTAGGACAGGTGCACAATCTAGAAAGACCTTTTTGAGAGAGAGGAAAATGCTGAAAACATATATATGGATGGAACTTCATTCCCCGTTAGCTATAGATTGCATCTCTAAGCCCAGCCTTCAACCCACTCAAGTAATTTTAAATTCTTTCAACCTCCATCTTGGATCACAGTAAAATGACTTCCACTGAGCTGAAGTTTATAACTAAGCTGGCTTTCCAACAGATCTTGCCATTTATCTTTGCCTCCAGAAGGAAAGTCAAATTACTTACAAGGCATTTTTGTATCTTTTATAATGGGATTTAAAAATCGTGATTGACTGAAAAAAGGACGCAGGGTTGAAACTCTGGCAAAATGTGCTCAAGCGTATCAAACCATCATTGGGTCAAAATACCAGGGAAGAATGTCTCCAAGGTAAAATTAAAAACCTTCCAACTGATACAAGATAAATAATTGCTCTAATTTTGCTGTTGTAAATGGGTTTTTTTTTAAAAAAAAGCAAGCCTTTGTATTCTGCTGCATTTGTTAGCTGCGAAGTTGTGTCCAACCCATCGTGACCCTATGGACAATGTTCCTCCAGGCCTTTCTGTCCTCTACCATCTTCTGGAGTCCATTTAAGCTCACGCCTACTGCTTCAGTGACTCCATCCAGCCACCTCATTCTCTGTCGTCCCCTTCTTCTACTGCCCTCAATCTTTCCTAGCATTAGGCTCTTCTCCAGTGAGTCCTTCCTTCTCATTAGGTGGCCAAAGTATTTGAGTTTTAGCTTCAGGATCTGGCCTTCTAAAGAGCAGTCAGGGTTGATCTCCTCTAGGACTGACCGGTTTGATCGCCTTGCAGTCCAAGGGACTCGCAGGAGTCTTCTCCAGCACCACAGTTCAAACGCCTCAATTCTTTGGCGCTCAGCCTTTTTTATGGTACAACTTTCACTGCCGTACATTGCAACTGGGAAGACCATAGCCTTGACTATACGCACTTTTGTTGACAGGGTGATGTCTCTGCTTTTTAGTGTGCTGTCTAGATTTGCCATGGCTTTCCTCCCCAGGAGCAAGCGTCTTTTAATTTCTTGGCTACAGTCCCCATCTGCAGTGATCTTGGAGCCCAAGAAAATAAAATCTGTCACTTCCTCCATTTCTTCCCCATCTATTTGCCAGGAACTGAGAGGGCCGGATGCCATGATCTTGGTTTTCTTAATGTTAAGTTTCAACCCAAGTTTTGCACTCTCCTTCTTCACCTGCAACAATTTAATTTAATAATTTTAATAATTTAATTTGTATACCGCCCTTCTCCCGAAGGACTCAGGAGGCTCTTTAGTTCTTCTTCACTTTCTGCCATTAGAGTGGTATCATCTGCATATCTTAGGTTGTTGATATTTCTTCCGGCAATCTTAATTCCAACTTTTGATTCATCTAGCCCTGCCTTTCTCATGATGTGCTCTGCATATAAGTTAAATAGGCAGGGCGACAGTATACAGCCTTGCCGGACTCCTTTCCCAATTTTGAACCAATAAGTGGTTCCGTGTCCAGTTCTCACTGTTGCTTCTTGGCCCACATATAGGTTTCTCAACAGACAGATAAGATGGTCTGGTACGCCCATCTCTTTAAGAACTTGCCACAGTTTGTTATGATCCACACAATCAAAGGCTTTTAGCATAGTCAATGAAGCAGAAGTAGATGTTTTTCTGGAATTCCCTAGCTTTCTCCATGATCCAGGGTATGTTGGCAATTTGATCTCTAGTTCCTCTGCCTCTTCGAAATCCTGCCTGGACTTCTGGTAGTTCTTGATCCACATACTGCTGGAGTCTAGCTTGCAGAATTTTAAGCATAACTTTACTGGCATGAGAAATGAGTGCAATGGTGCGATAGTTTGAACATTCTTTGGCACTGCCTTTTTTTGGAATTGGAATGTAAACTGATCTTTTCCAATCCTGTGGCCACTGTTGAGTTTTCCAAATTTGCTGGCAAATTGAGTGTAGCACTTTTACTGCGTCTTTTAAGAATTTGAATAGCTCAGCTGGAATACTGTCACCTCCACTAGCTTTGTTGTTGCTCAGTTTCTCTAAGGCCCACTTCATTTCACATTCTAGGATGTCTGGCTCAAGGTCAGTGACCACCTCATTGTGATTATCAGGGACATTAAGCTCATTCTTGTATAGCTCTTCTGTGTAATTTTGCCACCTCTTCTTAATCTCTTCTGCCTCTGTTAGGTCCCTGCCATTTTGGTCCTTTATCATGCCCATTTTTGCATTAAACGTTCCCTTCATCTCTCCAATTTTCTTGAAAAGATCTCTAGTCCTCCCTATTCTATTGTTTTCTTCTATTTCTTTGCACTGTTCATTTAAGAAGGCATTCTTATCTCTTCTAGCTATTCTCTGGAATTCTGCATTCAATTGGGCGTATCTTTCTTTTTCTCCCTTGCCTTTCGCTTCCCTCCTTTCCTCAGCTATTTGCAAAGCTTCCTCAGACAGCCATTTTGCTTTCTTGCATTTCTTTTTCTTTGGGATGGTTTTGGTTGCTACCTGTTGTACAATGTTGCGAACCTCTGTCCATAGTTCTTCAGGCTCTCTATCAGATCTAATTCCTTAAATCTATTTGTCACCTCTACTGTATATTCAACAGGGATATGATTTAATTCATACCTGAGTGGCCTAGTGCTTTTTCCTACTTTCTTCAGTTTAAGCCTAAACTTTGCAACAAGAAGCTCATGGTCTGAGCCACAGTCAGCTCCTGGTCTTGTTTTTACTGACTGTATAGAGCTTCTCCATCTTTGGCTGCAGAGCATATAGTCAATCTGATTTCTGTGTTGACCATCTGGTGATGTCCATGTGTAGAGCTGTCTCTTGGCTTGTTGGAAAAGTGTGTTTGCTATGACCATCGTATTCTCTTGACAAATTTCTATCAGCCTGTGCCCTGCTTCATTTTGTACTCCAAGGCCAAACTTGCCTGTTATTCCAGTTATCTTTTGGCTTCCTACTTTAGCATTCCAATCCCCCATGATGATAAGGACATCATTTTTTGGTGTTAGTTCTATAAGGTGCTGTAGGGCTTCATAGAAGCGGTCAATTTCATCCTCTTCAGCACTGGTGGTTGGGGCATAGACCTGGACTACTGTGATATTGAATGCTTTGCCTTGGATTCGAACTGAGATCATTCTGTCATTTTGAGGATTGTATCCCAGTATTGCGTTTCTTACTCTTTTATTGACTATGAAGGCTACTCCATTTCTTCTGAGGGATTCTTGCCCGCAGTAGTATACCTGATGGTCATCTGAATTAAATTCACCCATTCCGTCCATTTTAGTTCGCTGATACCTAAGATGTCGATGTTCAGTCTTGTCATCTTGTTTGACCACGTCCAGCTTTCCTTGATTCATGGATCTTACATTCCAGGTTCCTATGGAGAAAAAATCTTTACAGCATCGGACTTTCTTTTCACCACCAGACACATCCACAGCTGAGCGTCCTTTCGGCTTTGGCCCAGTCGCTTCATTCTTTCTGGCGCTACTAGTACTAGCCCTCTGCTCTTCCCCAGTAGCATATTGGACCCCTTCCGACCTGAGGGGCTCATCTTCCAGTGTCATATCGTTTTGCCTTTTGGTACTGTCCATGGGGTTTTCATGGCAAAGATACTGGAGTGGGTTGCCATTTCCTTCTCCAGTGGATCACGTTTTGTCAGAACTCTCTGCTATGACCTTTCCGTCTTGGGTGGCCCTGCACGGCATAGCTCATAGTTTCATTGAATTACGCAAGCCCCTTTGCCACGACAAGGCAGTAATCCATGAAGGGGATTCAGCTGCATAATTTAATGCTATTTGGATTTTAAACATGGTTAAGAAAATGCATCTTTTATATTTGGATTTTTAAATTATTTTCAGAGTTGTATTATTTTTGTTGTTGTTGCTGCTTCTGCTGTTATGCCCAAGCCCGTGTAGTCCTTAGCAGAAGTATGGTCTAAATCTAAAACAGCAAGCAAGAATATTCTGGAGTGGAAAGGCATAAATGTCTGAATTCATTTCCATTAAATATTTCAAATTTAAACTTAGATCAAAAACAACTGCCTGGCAGAAATTGCCATTTTGTTCTCAATTATATGGAAATTAGACTATTGTTGTCACTTACCTTGCTATGACATGTAAATACATTATTAATAATGTGATCCATAAATTTCCTACAATCTTCTGCCCCCAGTTTAAGACCTTAATTTGACCATACTTGCTCTTTCACTACTTTCTGAAAATTATTCATATGGACGAAGTAAATAGAGTCAATTTCATTTGTAAATGAAAGCTTTCCCACAGATTGGCAATAGCAAACACTTGAATCTGTGGCTAAAACATAAGCAGAGTTGTAGTGAGGGTACACACTAGACCACAGGTCGGCAACCTGCGGCTCCGGAGCCGCATGCGGCTCTTTGAGCCGTCTCTTGCGGCTCCCAGCCGCCCGGTGCGCGCGCACCTCTTCCAACGGGCAGTGGTGCGCGCGCACCTCTCCAAATGGAGAGTGGCACCGCCCGTTTGGAGAGGTGCACGCGCACCTCCCCGAATGGGCGGAGGTGCGCGCGCACCTCCCCAAACGGGCAGCGGTGCCGCTCTTTGAGGAAGCTGCCGCGGCCCGTCTGTGAAGCTGCCGAAAGCGGCAGCTTAGCAGACGGGCCGCGGCAGCTTCCTCAAAGAGCGGCGCCCCTGCTCATTCCGAGAGGTGCGCGCGCACCTCTCCGAACGACCGGAGGTGCGCGCGTACCTCCGCGCGAACGGGCAGCGGTGCCGCTCTTTGAGGAAGCTGCCGCTTTCGGCAGCTTCCTCAAAGAGCGGCGCCGCTGCCCCTTCGCACGGAGGTACGCGCGCACCTCCCCAAAGGTTTGGGGAGGTGCGCGCGCAACTCCGGTCGTTCGGAGAGGTGCGCGCGCACCTCTCGGAATGGGCAGGGGCGCCGCTCTTTGAGGAAGCTGCCGCGGCCCGTCTGCTAAGCTGCCGCTTTCGGCAGCTTCACAGACGGGCCGCGGCGGGCTTCCTGAAAGAGCGGCACCGCTGCCCATTCGCGCGGAGGTACGCGCGCACCTCCGGTCGTTCGGAGAGGTGCGCGCGCACCTCTCGGAATGGGCAGGGGCGCCGCTCTTTGAGGAAGCTGCCACGGCCCGTCTGCAAAGCTGCCGAAAGCGGCAGCTTTGCAGACGGGCCGTCGCCATCGGGCAACCGGGAACCGGTTCCATCTCATTTTTTAAAAAATGGCAGCCGCGTGCGTCCGCGCATGCGCAAAAAAACCTTTTTGCGCATGCGCGTGCATGGACACACGCACGCGGCTCCCTCTTTTTTTAATTTGTGATGGAACCGGTTCCCAGTGGCTCTTTTTCTTTTTTAGGTTGCCGACCCCTGCACTAGACCCATATTATTCATTTAAGGTTAAACTTCTTTTACTTCAGTTATTAAGCAAATTGTTTTTTTTTATTGAAAAGTTTTACAGTACATTTTAACTTTAACAATCCCCCCTCCCCCACCACCTACCTAACCCTCCCTATCCCTCCCACCCATTCCCCCCTCCCCCCCCCCCGACTTCCCAGAGCTAAATACAGGGTATAAAAACAAAGAACAATCATAAGCATCCATATGCTAACAACAATAAACTATTAATTCTATCCCCCTCTAGCTCATATAGAATGATTACAATCAACATATAAAAAGAAAAAAAACAGAAAAGGAAACTTACTCAAATGCTAAATGAAATTTCTTAGTCCCATATTTGTTCTGGATATAATCAATCCACTTTTTCCACTCCATAATATAACGTTCTTGCGAATGATCTTTCAGGTAAGCCGAAATCTTTGCCATTTCTGCCAGGTCAGAAACTTTTAGAGTCCATTCTTCTATAGTCGGCAGCTCCTCCTTTTTCCAATATTGACCTATTAAAAGTCTTGCTGCTGTGATTAAATTCAGCATCAACTTAACGTCCACCACAGTAGCTTCTGTAATTATGCCCAACAAAAACAGTTGCGGACAAAACTTTATCCTTTGCTTAAAGATCTTCTGCATATTCCACCAAATTTTTATCCAAAAAGCCTTAACTTTTTGCAGGTCCACCATATATGAAAATACGTTGCATCTTCGCCTCCACACCTCCAACATTTAGGCTGATAATTCGGATACATACTTGCAAGCTTTTTAGGGTCTAGATGCCATCTATAAAACATTTTATAAAAGTTCTCTCTTAGGTTTTGGGCTTGCGTGAATTTTACGTTCCTCACCCAGATCTTTTCCCACGTGTCCATTGTAATAACTTCTTGAATATTTTGGGCCCATTTTATCATACAGTCTTTAACAAGTTCTGTTTCTGAATCAATTTCTATCAATGCAAGATATATCCGTTTAATATGTGCTGGACCCTGGTTTCTAATTTGCTTTATCAAATTTTCATCAATCATTGCAAAACCAGTTTTCTGATCTTCTTTCCACCTGGCCCGTAACTGAGTATATTGAAACCAAGTTTGAACGATCTTCTCATCTCGCAAGAGATTGTACGGCTTCAAACACCAGACATTTCTTTCCAAACTTAAAATCTCCTTATACGTAGTCACATCATGTTTGAAGCCAACATTTATGTTTTCTATTGCGTGTTTTGGGATTGCCCACAACGGCATCTTGTAATCTAGCTTATGTCTATACTTCTTCCAAACTCTCAACAATGCCTGTCTTAAAATATGCACTTTAAACACATTATCTACCTTCTTATCATACAACAAATATGCATGCCAGCCAAATAACAAGTCGTGGCCCTCAAGATTTAATAATCTCTCTTGTGTCAAATTAATCCAGTCACTTATTCCTGATAACGCAGCAGCTTCATAATATAATTTAAGATTAGGCATTTTAAGACCACCTCTTTCACAAGTATCCTGCATAATCTTAAGTTTAACTCGTGGCCTTTTCCCTGCCCAGACAAATTTATAGATACCCCGTTGCCATTCTTCCAAATTAGAATCTTTTTTAAGAACCGGTATCATTTGAAATAAAAATAAAAATTTAGGCAGGACATTCATTTTCACTGCTGCAATTCTTCCCAACAAAGACAATTGCAGTTTTTCCCAGCTCTCCAATTCTTTTTGAATTTTTCCCCATAACTTTTCATAGTTATTTTTATATAACTTTGTATTAGAGGGTGACAAATACACCCCCAAATATTTGACCCTTTTAACAATCTCAAATCCAGTTAATCCTTCTAAAAGGGCCTTTTGCGTTACTGTCATATTTTTGGCCAAAATTTTAGTTTTTTGTGCATTAACCTTAAATCCAGAAACCTTCCCATATTGCATTATCATCTCCATCAGGTCCACAACAGAATTTTCTGGCTGTGTCACCGTAACGACCAGATCGTCTGCAAACGCCCTCAGTCTATAATCCTGATCTCTAATTTGAATACCCTTAATTTTTTCCGAATTCCGTATTTTTACCAATAATATCTCCAATGTTAAAACAAATAATAAAGGTGATAACGGACACCCTTGTCTTGTGCCCTTTTCAATATTGCATACTTCAGTCAAACTGTTAACTATTATTCGGGCAGTTTGTTTTTGATATAATGCCCTAATTGGTTGCAAAAATTTATCCCCAAAATTCATTTTAGCTAAAACTTTCATCAAAAATTGCCAATTCAATTGATCAAAAGCTTTTTCAGCATCTAGAAAAATTAGCGCCGCAGGGATCTGGTTGTTCCTTTCCAAGAACTCCACCACATCAACTATATGCCTCACATTATTTTTCATTTGTCTGCCACTAATAAACCCAGTTTGATCCCCATGAATCACCTGTTGCAGAACCCTCATCAGTCTATTAGCTAACACCTTGGCAAATATCTTGTAGTCTGTATTTAAAAGTGATATCGGTCTATAGTTTTTTACTTGAGTAGCATCTTGTTCTTCCTTCGGAATCAAAGAAATAAAAGCAGTTCTCCAAGACGGAGGCACCTTTCCCCCCTTCTGAGCAAATTGTTATTTGTTTCAGGATGAATTGGAAAAGCGGGGGGGGGGGAAGAGAAGTTTGATTATGCAACAAAATGGGAAGAAACCAATTTATCGTATTTGTCACTTACTTGGGGATAATGAAGCCTGGAGGCTCGGCAGTTCATTCCCGCCCCCACCTTCCCAGCAGCTAAAATCAGCTTTAATAGTTGCTTACTGGTCGATAGTATTTTCTTTCTGTCTCCATCACTTCTTTCAGTGTTGAGGTTCAGACTTATCATGTCCCCAAATTGGAGAAAGTTGATGTTAACACAAACCCCATCCTATTCTTTTCGGCAGAATTGGCACAACCTTATCCATCTTACAGTATATCCACTTCACACCCAGAAACAGCTCCAGTTGACTGAGATGGACCTGGAATGGGTAACATGGAAGAATAGCTAGCTCCAAATCTCAGTATTTTCTACTAGTAAATGTTCCCTCCAGACTGTAAAAACTCTTGAAATTGGCTCAATACACTCTCCATCTATTTCAGGACTCTTCCAAATTTAAGTCTGGCTCCAATTCTGTTTCTAGCAACCATAGATTTTTAAAATACTTTTTTTTAAAAAAAAAGCATATTTGATGTTTGTGCACTACACATGACTCCTTGCCACTACACCCTGTTGGGGAAAACAATCTTTTCATTAAGAACAATCTTTTCTTTTCCCCAGATCGGATCTTTGGGGAAAGGCTGCATACTGTGGGTAAAGACTTAGTAGTGGTACCTTGGTACTCAGCTGCTTCGAAACTCATCAAATGTGGTACTTAACACATTTCGATGTGAAAAATTTGTCCCAGTACTCGTTTGTTTGCTACTCCATGCACAAATTAGGATGTGGAGTCAGCTGCCTTGTGACTCACGTTTTTCCTTATGGGAAAAAATTGTTTGCTACTCGGGTTTTGGTACTCATTGTGCCTCCTGGAACCAATTAACAATGAGTACTGAGGTACCATCGTATTCCTCAGCCTTTCCAGATAGATGAAAGACTCTTGTCCAAACTCAGTAGTTACTGTTGAGCAGCTTTCCAGACTAGCCACCATCCAGATACACCATTGGGCTGCAATTCTTAAAATCCCAACACTTCCAGGGAGCATTATGCAGGGGAAGGTTGACCAAGCTCATATACTGTAGAATGGAACAAAATGGACCCTTTGCCAGTCTCTATATCACTTCTATCCTTGAGAAGCTACAATGTAACAAAAGCCAAGCTTTCACAGTACAACATGTGACACCTCCACTAAGTGCAAAGTGGGTACAGCCATCATGTCGTGGAACACATAAAAAAAGCACACGAAAAATAGAGAGGAAAAACTCAAGATGAGACAGTAGACCCAGAAGCCAAACACGTGCTATGTAGAAAAAACAAAACGAAGAAACAATTATGGCCATAGAATCTCTTTATTCAAACAGAAACACATACATACATACATACATACATACGCACGCACACACATGGGGAAAAAGAAAACAAAATGGCATGACATAGACAACGCGAAAGGCCACTTCTCTCCTTTTGTGATTTTAAGAGCTTCAAGAAATATTGCCACTTATATTGACAGGACGAGAGAAGAGGAAGACAGGTGGGGTACGAATCTACTGACCATCTGCAACTACAGAGGGCAGAAGGGGTGTGTGTGTGTTTACTTCTTATACAAGAATATTTCCCATCACAACTTCTCGTCCTACGCCAGATGTTCAGACACTGACCTCTGCATAACCACACTGACCTGGTTTTCAATCTTTGTCTTGCTTCCTCCCCCCCATCAAGAGAACAGGCTGACATTAAACCCCCCTCCATTTCTTGGTTTGAGTTTTGCCATGCTCTTGCCCAACTTGGTAGATAGGGGGCAAAGATGGCATAGTGATTGTGGTTGCTTGGTTGCTTTAAAAAAAATTACAGAAAAGTCCAGACCAGAGGAGAGACAAAAAAAAACCCCCAACCCATTTTGGGATTGGGGGGGTGGGTGGAAAAATTCTGTTTTCTAGGAGGCACATGAGAGAATAATAATTGAGTGGGTGAGGACTGTAAATGGAGACCCTTGATCGTCAAAAGAAAAAATAGGTGGTGTGACGAGGACACTTTGGAGCAAATCTTACAGGAACGAGAGCCTGCAATTCAGGTCTTACAAGGGCAGTTTGAGTCTTGCGTATTACAAATTGTAGAATTCTCAGAAGGAACTCAAGAAATGGCAGCATAGTTTTTCCAAGAGTGAAAAAACTGCACCCACACAACTTGGAACTTTCTTTTTTTTTTCTTAGTGCGAGAGGAAGAGGAGGAAATTTAAATTACGTTTTGGGAATACGCTGTAGATATATAAGAAAACTCCTCTAATATGGATTCTGGTGGGGAGATATGGTAGGCAATTGCTGCAGGGTGGACACAGAGTAGGCCAACATTCAAAGATTAAGGCTTATCTGTTACAGCATGGCTGGTGATTTATCCACAATGCTGAAATGAGGGGGGGGGGGGAGAAACTGTCAATAGGAAAACAAAGCAGTGATACAGAATTCCCTATGTCTCTTTAAAAAATGGCTTCTCTAAGGACAGCTTAGGCTTAGGCTGACCCCCTAAGCTGTAGATTCTCCCACTTCTTAACTGAAAGGAAGTATTTTATTTTTATTTTTATTTATTTTAATTCCATTTATATCCCGCCCTTCTCCGAAGACTCAGGGCGGCTTACAAGCTTACAAGTGATGATAGAATCTAGCTGTTTCTAATTCTACCAATGCAGCTGGTGCTCGGGCCTGTGAGAAAGATCTCCTCTTTCCACAGGTTGCAAAATGGTGTTTAAACACCCTAGGGAAAAATGGCTAGAAAGGGCAGAATCCAATGGGAAGAGAACGAGGAGAGACCTGACAACCAAGTGAGCGGTGACTGTGCACAGGGAGGGGATGGAATAAGAAGAATCAAGGTGAAAACTTTTAGAAGGGCCAATCCAGGATTCACGCTGGCATGTACCAAATTCTAATCAAGAGGTTTAAAGTCTTATTGAACAAATTGGTGGAAGATTCCAAATTAACCATGGGCGGTTCTGGCGAGGTGATGCAAACATGGATTGGCCAACGGATCGCAAAAGCCTTTTCTGCTTTTTCATGTGGACTACCCAGTTAAGTTCTCTTGAGGGGATTAGCTAAAAAAAGTCATTGGGGGGGGAGGGAAGTAGATCCGGCACTTGATAAAATGCAAAACAGGGTTCCATCCCGACAGGAAAAAAAAAAGAGACTGTGCATCTCACAAATTCCACCTCACATGCTCCTGTCCTAACCTTTACAGTTAGCAAAGCCCATGGTGCCTGTTTGAAGCAAGCCCATTTTAACCACCCTGTGCGATGCTTCTAGTAGTCACGTCTACCTCCCCGTGGATCAAACATGTGGATGGAGGGAAGCAGGGAAGCGTGCTTGCAAGTGGGAAATTCCACGGTCGTGAGAAAGGGTTCGCTCCCCGCCCACCTGGCACTCCCCCCCCACCCTCCATCAGAAGACTTCTGATATGATTCAAGCATCAATTTTAATTGCATCAAAGACAGGTTTACTCAGTGCAGCAGTGTGTATGAATGCATATCGAGGAAAGGGAATGCAGGGGGAGAGGCCTTGGGCCAAAGGTTGCTGCCCCTTGCCAGAGTAAGGGGGGAAGGAGGGGGGAAAACACAGTTGCTGAGATTCCCAAACGATGTGCCAGAAGGGGGATGATGTTGCGACCCTCGTACACACATCCGTTTCTCTCACAGGTGCTTGTTGGAACCACTCTTCTGTGATTGCTGGGGGGGGAGGGGAGAGGAGAGAGGGCAGGGCCCTTTCGTTGCCCCTTGCTGCTTTCTCTTCTGCCCCCCCGCCTGCCCATAGGGGTGAAGGCACCGGAAGGACTGGGGACAGTCCCTGGCAAATAGACCGATTGAGCAAGCAGCTGTGGTTCTTTCCCAGTGACGAGACCCACCGAGTGCCTTTATCTGGGGAGGAATGAAAAGAGAATGGTTAGCTTTTTTTTTTTTGCCTCTCGGTTTCATAGCGTGTCGTGCAGGTATTGGGCGACATAATCCAAACGTTTTGCATCTGAATGTCAACTTGCGTTCTACAAAACAAGCTTCTAGCCCAAGTGACTTCAGCATCTTTTTGTAAAGCCAGCAGCCCCTAGGTCAGTGGTGGCGAACCTATGGCACGCGTGCCGGGGGAGGCACTCAGAGCCCTCTTTGTGGGCACGTGCGCCTTGCTCTTTGGCTAAGTTTTCGCAGGAAAAAGCCATTTCTCAAGCCCCTTCCTAGCCAAAACAAGCTTCCGGAGCGAGCCTGCTGTTTTCAGCTTTGAATTATCTCAAATCTGACACCAGAAACAGACTAATAAATGACCTGAGTGCTGCATGTGTTGCTCTCAAACTTACAAAGTATAAGCCAAGGTTAGACAAATTATCAGCATGCATACAACAGCAAAAATCACATTAACTGTTCAAAAGCATGCCAAGTGCAAACTTTTACCTTTCAGTAAAAAGTTGTTGGTATCATTCAAAGCTTTGTTATTGTGTTTTTCTTTTAAGACAAAAGATGTTAATGTATGAGGTTTTTTTTCTAAACTAAAACCTCAGTATTCAGATCAAATTGCCATGTTGGCACTTTGCGATAAAGAAGTGGGTTTTGGGTTGCAGTTTGGGCACTCGGTCTTTAAAAGGTTCGCCATCACTGCCCTAGGTGCAGACAAGATGGGTGAACTAAGAGGCCTGCCGATCAACACAAAAGATGGCTGACATCACGCAAGGTTGGAAAACAGAATCAAACGGCACAGACAGCGTTTTGTTTTAATTATTAGAAAGTAAGATAAAAGAGTTATGTAGGGCAATGGAAGTCCCATCCTGATTAATGGGGTCTTCGTGGAATTTTCCTCTTTGACTTCAAAGACCCTGCTAAGCATGGCAACCTAGGTAACTCCCAGTTGTTCTTTATAACCTTTAATGGCTACATTTTTTTCCCTTTTAAAGTCAAGTTAACCAACTATTAAAGAAGACACTTAAACTAGTAGTAATTTCTCTAACAACATGGAAGCTGTAAAATACTGCATAGGTAGTCCTCAACTAGACCATTCATGTAGCAACTGTTTGAAGTTATGATAGTGCCAAAAAAGTGACTTACAATCAGTCCTTGTACTAATGACAGTCACACCATTCCAGGGTCAATGGGATCACCATTTGTAATCTTTCCAGCTAGCTTCTGACAAGCAAAGTCAATGAGGGAAGCCAGATTCACTGAATAACTGGGGCAAAAAAGGTTATAAAACTGGGTACTATCATGTGATAATAGTAGTTATTTCATAACTAAGCAATAGTGCTTAGTGACATGGGTTCTCATCCCAATTGTGGCCGTAAGTTGAGGACTGCACAACTATATACAGTTGTGGAGACAAGTCATAAAAGAACTATAATGACCAGGAAGGGAATATGTCTCTAACAGATTAAAAAAAATCTTAATTTTGTAATTATTATTTTAAGAAAAATATAAACAAGTGAAAAGAGAAACATAACATTTTGGTCGTGAAGAGATCCAAAGCTTTGGAAGCATCATCCAATGAAATAATTTGCAGTGGGATTTTAAAAGACAGAAAGAAAAGCATTTGATTGTTACAACAGGTAGTTTCCAAAAGGAAAATGTAAATGACTAGTTTTACTGCTAGTAAAACACTGCTAGGAAAGAAATGCCGCTAAAAATTACCTATCTCAATTATATAAAAATGTGTTTATCCTGCTCAGACAACTTTTTATGACTAAATTATTTTCTGACCAAATAAGCAATGACCCAATCTCCAGAAGAAAAAAAAAAGTTGGGCACGTCACTATGAGATGATACTAGACACAATCTGTTCGGCCTAATAGTAAGGATTCTTGTTATATATTGATCATTTCCCCCCGCAAATGTCAATATTTGCATGCTTAGGTTGGTACTGAATAATACTTTGGTATGCATTCCTTTGTAATACTATTGCTTTACGTTTGTCAAAATAAAAACCATGGGTTGCAGCTGTGTCCAATGGGTTAACTTTATTTTTTTAAAAAAAGGTTCTACTGAGAAAATCCTATTTTCATCATTCTGCAGAACTATCAGGTTTGAGACTCTGGCTCCACTTATGTAAGTGATTCTGCAACTCATTGCGACATAATTAGACACTGCTCTCTCCAATCCTCCTAGTTTTGCATTTCCCAATGTGATTAGTGTCTCTGCAAGTGACTGGGAATACGATACTAAGAGCTTTGTATTTTTCAATTTCTTTATCCATTCGCTGATCTGAGATGCAATATGCAATGAATATTTCATGCAGAAAACTCTGTTCAGATGTCCCAGAGTTTGTTGATTATAGGGCATGTGAAAAGGCTGCTTTTCTCCTCATCGCTTGCTATCTGCTGCAAAACCAGCACTAAAATGGGCAGAATTTCTGGTTCAGAATAATTACTGGGGTTTGTTTTTCTTTAAGCTTCAAAAGCAGAAGAAGAAAATAAAAATAGGAGGATTAGGGGGAAGAGACAGGAAACGGTTTGTGTCCACACTACAGTATTCTGTGATTGAAGACTTCCAGAAAACCTTTGCCCGACAGCCTGTTTCCAACTACAGCTAACTTCCACCCTTGCTGCTTTCTAATGAATAATTTGAGATTGCCTTCTTGCAACCATCAAATCCTTCTTCTGTGACATACTAATCCTTCTTCTGTGACATACTAATCCCTACAATGTTTTACCTGGCTGTCGATGGCTGCTGTTGCTCTATCTGTGGGTTGCTGTGCTCAGGTTGTGGAGTCTCTTTTGTCCCCTGAAGTGGCTGGGTCTGGCTGGAATCAGAGGTAGATGGGGGAGGCTTTTTTGTGCTGTTGAAGAAGGCGGGGGAAGGCAGGGAAAGAAAAACTCATCTTAGCACTGTGGTATGGATTGCTTTTATATTCACAGTAGCAAACTATGATTATACAGTATTGGATTTATCCAAACAATGATTAAACAATGGATCTGCAGAAGGCACCCTAGAGAGAAGAAGCGGCCATTTTTTCTTATTTTAGTTTTTTAATGGCTAAGTAAAGGTAAAGGTTCCCCCGCACTTGCGTGCTAGTCGTTTCCGACTCTAGGGGCCGTTGCTCATCTCCGTTTCAAAGCCGAAGAGCCAGCGCTTGTCCGAGGACGTCTCCGTGGTCATGTGGCCGGCATGACTAGACGCCAAAGGCGCACAGAACGCTGTTACCTTCCCACCGTAGTGGTCCCTATTTTTCTACTTGCATTTTTACGTGCTTTCGAACTGCTAGGTTGGCAGAAGCTGGGATGAGTAACAGGCGCTCACTCTGTTACGCGGCACTTGGGATTCGACCCGCCAAACTGCCGACCTTCTGATCGACAAGCTCAGCGTCCTAACCCACTGAGCCACCGCGTCCCTTTTTAATGGCTACGATTTCACATTTCACATTTTTATTTTTCAAATCAAGTCTCTCTCAAGTTGCCCATT
Source organism: Vipera berus (assembly GCF_964194415.1). NCBI lineage: Eukaryota > Metazoa > Chordata > Lepidosauria > Squamata > Viperidae > Vipera > Vipera berus. The sequence goes on along the minus strand of NC_138210.1, from coordinate 55,584,287 downwards.
CCCCAGCTCTTCATTTTGCCACGGTCATCGGTTCTGCTTTTCAGGGCCGTTTTCGGTCTTCCGTTTTTTTCCCCACCAACAGGATTTCCTTTCTGATTCCAAGTATTCATCAAGTCTGACTCTGCTTAGGTTTTTGAGTTCAGCCAAGGTTAGTCAGGTGCTGCCCACTAGTTGGGCCCTCTTCTTATTATACACCTGGCCATATCGGAAGGAGTTTTCATTACAGCCAGTGCATACTTGCAGACCAGATAATTCATCTTTTAACAATCCCTCAGACGAACACACACGTCAGTGGCATCACAGATTCACATTTCAGCATTTTACCTGGCTGCTGTTGTCATTGTAGAAGAGTTCGGTGGATTCCCCTCTTCTGGAGGGCCTGTGTCTGGGGTGGGAGGATCCTGTGGAACACTAGAGACTGCTAGAAAAGAGGGGTGGGGTGGGGGTGGGGGGAAGACCAAGCGATCAGATCTAGATATGGGGTGGGAAACACATGATCTGTACAGAGGAAAATGACAGTTCTAGAGGGAAAGCTAAGACTTACCCAGCTCCCATCTTTGCCAGGTGTAGGCAATCTTGGCTCTTTTATGACTCGTGGACTTCAACTCCCAGAATTCCTGAGCCAGCATGGCTCAGCTTGGAAACCTCTCCCTTTCCCCTCAGCGTGGCCGGCTCAGGAATTCTGGGAGTTGAAGTCCACCAGTCATAAAAGAGCCAAGGTTGCCTACCCCTGCTCTATACCAAACCTTCCTTTCCACAGTGTTATTATTTCTGAGGCATTGAGGACACAGTAACTGTCTGCCCAACCCCCACTTGCTCCCTCTCCTATTAATATGGTCAGCCCAGGGAAGGGGAGCCAGTGGCTCTTCAAAAGTGATCGGGTTCCAATTCCTGTCAGCTACAAAGATAGTGGATGCTGAATAGCAGTCCAGCATGGGGCATCCAGAACATCCAACATGGGGGTGGGAGGGAGGAGAGAACCAAGGATGATCTAAACATGCCATAATCACAGGTGGATGGACTGTACAGGTTGACTATTCAAGGAAGCTTTTGGGAACACAAGGCAGGAGACTCCTCCCAGTCATGCTTGTGAACTCCACGGGGAATTGGCCATGCAAAGATGTAGGAGAAGAGGTAAGTGGGAGAGGTGAGAGAGGCAGGTAATACAGGCTTTGTGTACAGGATCAGAATGATGGGCTTGAATAAAATAGGCTGAACTCCTTACCCAGATACAGAATGAACGGTATTCCACCGGATAGGTATGTTGCTCTTACAGCTAAACTAGCTGTTGCCCACAGACTCCCGAAGGCTCCAGGGTCCCCAGATTAACCACCTCAAAAATCAAAGTTCTCACATGGGTCGTAGGAGTTTCTACAAAATGGATCCACTACTCTCAAGCACTGTTCCTTTATTGCTGAATTGATTTTATTTTGATGTGGCATGTTGCTGCTCCCTTATAGTATTTGTGGAGACCGCTTTCAGAGGGGACAGACATCTGGCAGTGTTGAATGTAAATAAGTATGTGGGTCTGTATGTGTGCAGGAGTGAAAAGGGAAGAAGTGGTGGACCACAAAGTCCGGAAAAAGCCGAGACGGTCTTAGGGAAGACAAGACTATTGGCAAGGGCAAGATGGCCCTCCTGTGGTAGCTGCTGGAATGGAAGGACGAACAAGGCAAAGAGGAAAGAGGAAGAAACAGACCCCATGTTTTTGGGTCCGAGCCTTGACGGGGAAAAAAAAAAGTTCCTTCTGACAGGCTGCTATATGGCAACTGTTCGGGATGCCACACTACTCTGTACCACTGCCAGGAAGCAAGGATTCCACTCAGCACTGGGGAGTATAAGCCAGGAGGTACACAACCATTATGGTTGATAACACTTTTTTATCCACAGGATAGGAAATTATAGGAGTCGTTTTATATTAAGACATCGCCTCTGGGCTACCATACCTAGGACTTAGCAAATCTGATTCAGTTTCTATTATAATATGTATTATGCTAATTACTGCATTAACTTGCAGAAATTACAAGTGCAATTTTCATTAGAGCACACAAAGAGCTATGCTGAATGAGAGTATTTAATCCAGGATTCAGTTTTCACAGCCCTCAATGGAAGCCCACAAGTAAGCCATAGACCAGAAAATCAACTCTAGGAAAGCTAAAGCTACTTTTACTGGGATCAATTATAACCACAAAATCTTGTGAGTCTGATTGTGCTGTACATCCCCCCTCTTTGTTGTATGTCAATAGGGAGGCATCTATTGAGCCACTTCTGATTGTTAACTTGCTGTTCTAGACTTAAAAATTCTTTCAGCCTAGATAATAGTTCCTGAATATTTCTGACAAAGTCATTTTCCTTATTCTATTCTCTACACATTATATATATATATATATATATATATATATGTATGTATGTATGTATGTATATATATATATATGTATGTATATATATATATATATATATATATATATATATATATATATATATATATATATATATATATATATATATATATATATATATATATATATATATATATATATATATATATATATATATATATATATATATATATATATATATGTATACACACACACACACACACACAAAGGTAAAGGTTCCCCCAGGCAGTGGTCACAGTAGTGACAGCTCGTATTTGTGTAATTTTTTTTTTGATTGCTAACAAAGAATTAAAGGGAAACTGATATGATCATTTCAAACTTATTTGTTCTCATCAGCCAGCCATACCCTTCTGAGATTCGAACCTGGCTGACTGATGAGAACAAATAAGTTTGAAATGATCATATCAGTTTCCCTTTAATTCTTTGTTAGCAATCCCCCCAAAAAATTTACACATATATATATATATATATTATAGATATTTATTAAATTTTTATACTGCCCTTCTCCCGAAGGACTCAGGGCGGTGTACAGGGCAATAAATATCAAAATACAAAATACAAACGTTTAAAAAGATTAAATAATTATGCCCGATATAATACAATAGTTAAAAGCTATGTTAAAACCCAAACCCAAACCCCAAACCCATCAGACCAGGCCGGCTTGTTCAAATAAATAGGTTTTTAGATCGCGTCGGAAGGAGCGAAGGTCGGGGGCCATCTGGAGCTCAACCGGCAAGCGGTTCCACAGGTGTGTGTGGCGCGCCCACAGAGAACGCCCTCCCCCTGGGGGCCACCAGTCGACATTCTCTGATCGGAGGCACCCTGAGGAGGCCCTCTAATTTGAGCTGTCACTGCTGTGACTACTGCCTGTGGATGGCCTTGGGTTAGGCTGAAACAGGAAATAAGATTTGTCCCATGTTTGGGGTCTAGCAAGGTATTCTAAATACTTAACACTTAACACACACACACACACATCACTGTCCATTTTGAACATATAGTGGACATTTTTATCTTTCATCACAACTAAAATGCAATATATAGTATTTGATGCTGGAGGTAATATTATGATTAGGAACTGTTGGGAACTTTATACACGGTAGCAGTCTAAATTGCCAACTAAGGCTACATTTGTGATAGCAAATTCCATACTGTCATTATGGTGCATGTGAAGACAATAATAATATTTGTTAATATTTGCTCAGATCTTCCCAACATTCAGCTTTGTTGGATTATCCCATAGTTTTAGTATTATGGAAAACGACATCAATTTTCTCAATACACCTTTAGAATGCCCTCCCTGGAGACAATTTTTCATAAACTAAAAGTCTCCAAACTAAAATCTTCCTGAGTATTTCTCTATTTTTATTTTTTGTGTGTGTTTTCCAGCTCAGTTGACAGAAGGATAACAAAAACCCTGTAAACTGCTGATTTGTAGAAAAATAATACGATAGGTTGACTGAATGTCACTGTTGGTTTTGTTCAGATTCTTATTCTCCTGGGACTGTTAGCATTGATCACCAGCCTTTATATTTATCCCTCCGGTGAAAATTCACATGCACTGATTTTTGTCCCAGTATGTACTTTTCCCTAGGGTATTCTATGACATAATTTTGTATGAATAAAGCACATTGATTTCTGGACACAATAAAACTGTTTCTGAAGAATCAGTGATGCTCACCTTCTGCTTGGGACCCATTGTTTTGTGCCACTTCCTGAGAGAGGATGGCTAGCTCTGTGAGCACTTTAGAACTAGCAAAACAAAATAATAATTGACAAAATTACTATGTCAATTGCAAAATGTTTTCCTTGGAACAGCTTATATATCCTAAGATGATGTCTTTAATATTATTAACCACAACATCTGCCTATCCGCTGTCCTTGAGAAGGACTTGATAGGTGGATATAAAAATGCCAGATCTAAATATCTAGCTGACTTTGCAACCAAACAAGAAGAAAAAAGTCCCCAAATTCCCTCTTTTGATGCTTTAAAATGATTGTGTAGGCTCTAGTGTGAGCCACTGAATTTGTTTCTCCTCCAAGCTCCTCTTCTCATCACATCCAATTCTGTTTGCCCGACACCCACTAGCAGAAATGAGCAAACTCTGATCAATGACATTCAGCTTCCAGCACACTTCTTGATTCTATCATAAAACTTGATGGCAAAATGATGTTGCCCAGCAATGCAACTATAGTGTGTGTGTGTGTGCTTGTGTGCGTGCATGTGTGTGTGCATGTGTGTACGTGCAGGGCAGTGATGGCGAATCTTTTAGAGACTGAGTGCCCGAACTGCAACCCAAAACCCACTTATTTATTGCCGGGTGCCAGGTGGGCATGGCCCACTGGGTGGGCATGGCTGTGGTGGTCATGGCAGATTGGGCGGGTGTGTCCCAGGTGGGCGTGGTCACCTCAATGTTGCTCTTGGGGAGGGACACCTGTGGGGGGTGGGCAGGGATGGAGGAAATCCAGGGGGTCTCTGGCAGGCGGGATGGTAGGCAGGAGGCTCGTCCTGCGGGGTGCGGCGAGGTAGGGCAGGGGTGCCATGGCCACGGGGCAAGGCAAGGGCTGGGGTGGCTGCTGCCTGACACCATCGGCCCCCGCACACAGAGGCCAGCGAGCGCATAGGGGCCAACGGTGTCCATCAGCAGCCACATCCTGCCAGCCCCTCTACCAGCGCACTCTGGGGCTCCGCAGCCCGTCGCCAGCAGTTCAAAGAAGCCGCCTCTGAGATGGATGTCTGGCCAACAGCTGAGGAGGCGATGCAGTGAATCGTGCCCAGGAAAAGGAGAGCATGCGAGGCCAGGAGGGACGGGACGGGGGGAGAGGGAAACCAGCCGTGCCGGGATGCATCCGGCCACGTGGGACCTTGGCAAGTTAGCAGGCGGCTGAAGAGGGACGGTTGCCATCTCCGGGGCATGGCGAGCGTGCCCACAGGTTCGCCACCACTGGGTGTAGGGGGATAAGAAACAGGATAATTAAGCCCCTGTAAGATTTATCCATTTTACCCCTTAATATCCATTATGCTTCCAACACATGCACACAAAAGGGCCTGAAAGCCCCAGTCCCTGAAATACATGATCCTAAAAGTCTAATTGATGTTCTCTTCAGCCCCCCCCCAAATGACTAAACATTTAAGTATTCCAAAGCCTCACCTCTCTTGCTGTACAGCGGGTTCTGGAAAAGAGGCCCAATTCTCATCTTTGCCAGAGCAGGAGGCACCTGAGTTAGGTTGGTCCCACACTGCTGCTCCTGTATCAGCTACCACCAGTTGTGAGGATTTTGTAGACTTTGCGGACAGATCAGACCTGTCGGCCCAGGTAGGATCTAGGGAAGACCATATTTGCACAGGAGATATTTATCCGGTGCTAGAACATACTACAGGAGATAATTAGCTCTATTGTTCCTGTAACTGTTATTAATAGTCTCCCCCAATCTATGGCTCACCATATGTGCTGGGATGACACGACTCAATATTCTGAACTTACCATGATTATTGGATGAATATGTTGGGACTTGGAAGTCTTAACACATCAGGAGAGCAGATGGTTGGGGAAAGCTGGGTGTAATCCTAACATAATTGCCCATTTCTCTTTGGCATAAGGAAAATGAAGGTTTCCTCAATTGATCAAATGTAAGTCAAAGTATATGGATACAGAGTAGGATGAAAGCCCAAATCACACCAAGTTTGCTCTAAAGTCCAATTTTGTCTTGATCCTTTAATCATGAATTTCTGTGCTATTATGGTTTCTTTTATCACAAAATAGCAAAAACAGGTGTATTTCGAAAGAAGAGTTCCAAGACACACAATTCTGTGCAAATAATTTAACAAACTGGGCTATTTGGCAAGATCTTGGTATAAATCAAATCTTGATGCAATGTGGGAAAAGAGGCATTTTTTTAATTCAGCATTTCCTTACATTGTTATTCTTTCTTCAATTATACTAATAATGTCCAGAGATTGAGAAAAAGATGTTCAGACCTAATCCAGATCAGCTTTTCCCAAGAAAAGAGCCAATTATTTTTATGGCAAAAGACTTTTACTTTCAAAAAAATTATTTCCTAGCCATGAAATAAATAAAGGTGAAAAAATGTGGTACTCCTGTGGTTGCTAAATATCAATTCCCAGCAACCCTGGGAAACATGACCAAAGGTGAGGAGGATTTCAGGGGGGAAACTTCATAAATGGGGTGATTTGACAATATACTATGGTGAAAGCCTCACTTTGGTAGTTTTCAAAGGAATGTTATAATTTTTCCTTTATTGCGCCATAATGTCACTTTTCCTCTAACACTAGTGTTATTAGATCCAGTTGTCCCTCCTTTTTTTCATTTGTAATATACTCATCATGCACTCATCTGTAATGAGTATTGTATAAGAAGCAGGTGGCTATAGCTGGTAAACTTAGAAGTTTCACTCCCAAGAGTTTTAAACCAGAATTAAGCTACATTCCTGAGGAAAGAGATTAAAAGAGAGAGGGTGACAGTCCTAAGGATTCAGCTAGAACACTGCAAATCAGCAGAGTTGTGTGGAAGAACATGCGAGAATGACGCTCTCTGCCACTGTCAAGTATATGTCTTATGACTTAAATAACAGCATCTTCAGTCAGCCAAAGAAAGTGATTGACAGAAGAATCACTGAAATTGTAAAAACCAAGTAGCTAGTTTGGCTAGGATAATACTCCTTGAAAATAACATAAAATTGTAACTCTTAGCAAAAGTGAACAACTATTAAAAAAAAATCAAACCTAGGTGTTTTCTATAAAATTATCTGGCAAAAAATATTTCAAAACCTAATTTATTTATTAAATTTCTACGCCACTCATCTTTCCTACAAGGCGAGCCTTAGCCAAGCTGAAACACTGTTTATTAATGACAAGCATGTTATTTTATTCAGTGTAGAGTAACGCTTATTTCAGAATTCACTTTTAAAGGGGACAAAGGCTATTTCATTCTTGTTCCTACCATGGACTGCTCCTATTTAGATCTTTTCCTCTATTCCGTGCTGGCTCAGGAATTCTGGGAGTTGAAGTCCACAAGTCATAAAAGAGCCAAGGTTGCCTACCACTGCTCTACTCCATTAGGCCTCATTACCAAAATAAGCAGAACAGTTTCAAATCAGGAAGAGAATCGCCGGCGGCAGCAGCATCAGGAACAATGCCACCTTGCTTCCTAGGGGAATTTATTGCCCATTATTAAAGGATGCCCAAACAAGCAGACAGCAGCTTGGATCTGTTTCGCCACTCGTCCACCAACCCCACCAACCCAGCCTCTTGAGTTCTGACCTCCTAATGTTCTTTCCGCTTCTGTTTGTTCGCCACAGCCATTGCTGACAGGGACGGCCTCTCCATCTCCCCCGCCAGGATCTTCTTCCTCGCCCCCTTCACCTTCTGAGTCTTCGCTATCTTCACTATCTGTGCTACCAAGTCTTCTGCAAAAGGGAGAGAAAATGGAATAAAGTAGAGTTATTACCCACTTGCCTATATAAGCAGTTTCCATTCCAGTGGACTCCTTTTTTCTGCAGCTGTACATCACAATGTGCATTCAGTTTGGTGTTGGTTTAATCTATGTGGGCTAGTCTGCTAAGGCTTGCTTAAGCAGTCATGGCTTAATTCCATGTATAAATATAGCCACAGAATCAAGCTACTGGTCCACCCAACTGTAACGTACCAATTTCCTCCTCTAAATTCCACTAAGAGAGCCTTTCAGCAATTAGAATGGCTGAACTCTATAAGCAATTCAGGCCTGCCGGTCTGATAGCATCGTCACACTATCAGTCCTAGTCTTTATGACGCTCGGGAGCCCAAATTTGATTTCGAAAATGAAAATGCACCTCCCTAGATATAAACATAAAATATATTTATTTATTTATTAAACCAATTTGAATGGTCACCCAAAGTCACTGAAGCAGGTGACTTCGGGCTGCCTACAACATTAAAAATAAAATAAAAACCCAGATGCCCCCCCATCCCCACTCCCATGGCGGCAGCAGGTTGCATGTCCCTGCTACTGCTAACAAAGAAGAAAGAATCTAACACAAAGATACCGTGTTTCAACCCAAAATCAAGTTCTAACTGGAAAATAAGCCCTAGCATGATTTTTCACGATACTCTTTAATATAAGCCCTACCCCCCCCACCCCCCCAAAAATAAGCTCCAGTTAAGATCGTCAGCTAGACGGATGCATTTAGTATCGTATTTTCCCAAAAAAATAAGACCTAACAGGAAAATAAGCCCTAATGCATCTTTTGGAGCAAAAATGAATATAAGACCTGGTCTTATTTTGAGGAAAACATGGGTAATAACTGTTTCAGACTATTTCAGAAGGTCTAAAGCAGGGGTCTTCAAACCCGCCCCTTTGATGACTCATCCCAGAATTCCTCAGCCAGGCATGCTAGCTGAGGAATTCTGGGAGTTGAAGTCCATGAGTCATCAAAGAGCCGGGTTTGAAGACCCCTGGTCTAAAGAATTAACTGACGAAATTCAAGAAAACAGCAACAACATGAAATTCTGGAGCCAAGCACCACAAAATTGTGAGGGACAGCAAAAAGTGGTCCCAAAAGATTAATGCATGTGACAATAGGGGCAAGAGAGGAAATATTATCCAATGTAGGAAAAAGCTCAGAAAAAGAGTTTAAAAATTATCTTCCTTCAGTGATACAAATTGCACTTGAAAATAGGAAGCAACAAGTGCTACATTTATCAGATTAGACATACTTGAGAAGGGGGGGGGGGAAAGGGCTTCCAAAACTGAACATCTATTTTTGCTTTTGCTTTTGCTTTTTTGAGTGGGGAGGAATGATATGCAGTTGGGAGTAATAAGAGCTAAAAGTCTGGATCTTGAACAGAGAAGCTGATACTGCACACTGAATCATCTTCAGCTTCAATTTCATGGCTACTAAGAATTGTCTTATGTATTATTAAGCACTTTTAAGCTATGCTAAACACTCTTCATGCCATCCGCTCTAGCTTCATTCGCTCGTTCCCATTTTGCAGAAGCGGGTAGCTGACAAAGCTCCACCGTGCAAGAATGTGTGACAGGACCCGAGAAGTTCTCTTTGGGCTTGGTCTAAATACGACCCACAGTTTATTGGTAAACACGATAAAGGAAGTTTTCCCTCGGCTTGATTAATAAGGGGGACAGGGAGACAGAACGGGAAGAACACCCCTGTAAAATGGAAACCTCTTGTGGAAAACCTTCAAGAATCCTGGGAAGGCGGCTGCCTGCATGTGCCTTCAACACCCCCAGCAAGGGGGGAAAAAACAAAAAAAGAAAAATCTTCCCAGCAAGTCTAAAATTTCTTATCTTAGCACACTATTTTGATCCAGTTTGCATCTCTGTTTGGTTTCATTTTGCATAATTCTTCACCCGAGTCTAGTCAAAAGCTGATGATGACAGGATTGATCTAAAGAAGCAGAACATATTCATAAAAAATGAGATGTGGGGCATGCAAAGGCCACGGAACAACAGGGCAGAAACTGTCAAGGCATGTGTGTGTGTGTGTGTGCGCGCACACACACACACACACACACACACACATGTACTTCGTGCAGGAGAAGCATGAGCTAGCTTAAGACACAAACAAGGGAGAAGATTTAACCCTAATAAACCAAGCATAATTGTTACTCTCTGGAAATAAAAGCGTGAATTATTTAAATGCACGACGATATGCATTTAAGAAAAGAAAAAGAGGGCGGCGGGGGGAGGGGGGGGAGATCAGCAAGAGAAATCAATCCTTAGCCCAAAGGGTGGTGATGGAATCCTCCAGAAGCTAATACAATGGATTCTTCCCTACCTAACCGTCATAGACTGTGCAGTACCCGAAGTGATAGTCCTCTCCTTCTCCTGCCAGATGTCCTCCCCATCAGAGCCATCAGCCTCTTCGTCGTCATCAAATTGCTGAATTCGCTCCTTGTAGCAGATGTCGAAAAGGTTGGCGTTGGGCTGCAGGAAAAGTGGAGAGCAGAGACAAGATTAGAACAGTGGCCAGATTTAGAAAGGAAACAGGTAATAGTTGCTGTCCTTGTTGTTAGAATATGTTGTTGAAAAAATGGTTTGTTTAACAGAGTATTATTAATACACAGTGGAAGTTGTACTGGGACTTTTAGGCAAACAGTAATGCACTAACACGAGTTTTATAACTTATTTTTACTCAGACAACAAAAAGAAACACAGTAAGAAATAGTCCAAGTATCAATCCAGTATCATGCACATAAAAGTCAGTCCATAAAAAACATAGTATCAAAATACAAAAGCTGCTTACCAATATCAAAAACAATATACACTGTAGCAAGCAGTTGATTCTTGAGAGAATAAATATCAAGTTAGCAAACAAGAGAACAAGAGGTATCCAAACACTAACATCAAACACATATACAAGAGCAACTACGTGTAACATCTAACTCTCTTTTATGTGGAATAATTACAGCCACACCCTTAGACCGTTTAACTCCTTAAAGGTGCTTTTACTCCATTATGTAATATTGTCACCCAAATCAAGTTTAATCTCTAACAATCTCCCCTTTTGGGTGGCATATTATACATATATTTTTACAATCTCAAATTACACATATCACAAACAGATTTATGCTTTATAGCACCCTGAGCTTTAGTAAACTGGTCAGCAATATTATCTTCAGTTGCACAATATTCCAGTTTAATCAAATTATCTTTAACACATTGTCTGACATTTAGATACCGTAGATCCGTATGTTTTGATCTAGTTTTCACTGCAGCATTAGTTGCTAATTTTATAGCTGCTTGATTGTCTTCATACACTTTTATTGGTTCATTACAATTTAAACCCATATCAAACAATAATTGTTTCCATACCAATAGCTCAGTACATAATAAACAAGAAAATTCGGATTCAGTTGTTGATAAGCTTATATGCTTCTGTCTGTTAGACCTCCATCCTACTAAAGCGTTTCCCAATAATACAACCAATCCTGAAGTGGATTTCCTGGTTACAGTATCAGATGCAAAACTAGCATCTGCAAATGCTTTTAGTTCCAATTCCTTTGTTGGCTCTAGATATAGAGAATAATGTATGGTGTGCTTCAAATATCTTAAAACTCTTTTCGCATCTTGCCAACATCTGGTTGTAGGATTCTCACAATATCTAGCTAAATGATTAACTGTAAATGCTATATCAGGTCTTGACCAGTTACATAAATACATCAAGCTGCCTATTAATGATTGATATATCTTTTTATCAAAGACATTGCTGTTATCTGCTGAACTCTCAAAACCTTGAACCATAGGTGTTTTTACTGGTTTACAGTTTTCCATATTATAACGTTTCAGCAAACCATTAATTTTCTTAGCTTGAGACAATTTAAATCCTTTACTAGTCCTGACAATATCCAGCCCTAGATAATGACTAATAGCTCCTAGATCTTTTACTCTAAATTTTCTTTTTAACCCTGAAATTATTCTTTCAGTTTCTGTTTCATCTTTTGCTATAATAGCAATATCATCAGTGAATAATAATAACAATGATAATTCACTATTTTGCTGTTTTATAAATAAACAAGGATCTGCTTTAAATCCCAAACTATTTAACTCTTTTACTAAACATCTATTCCACTCATAACCTGACTGTTTTAAACCATACAAACTCTTATTCAGTTTCCAACAGTACCCTACCTTACTTTCTATTCCTGATGGAACTTTCATATATATATTATGGTTTAATGTTGCATGCAAATAAGCAGTTTCAATATCTACATGTTTTATACTATAATTCTTATTTGCTGCCCAAACTAAAGCAGCCCTGAGAGTGGAAGCTCTTAACGTTGGGGAAAATACTTCATCATAATCACTATTATTCTGTGCAAATCCTTGAGCAACTAATCTTGCTTTATGTATTACCTCTCCTGTAACACTTTCTTTCAGTTTAAAAACCCATTTACATCCAATTAACTTTTCTGTTTTAGGTATTTTAACCTCTTGATAAACATTAAGATCTTGCAAAGACTTTATTTCTTTATCCATAGCTACTTTCCAATTCTTTCTTTCATTCTCAGGATACATTTTTATTTCTTCAACATTAGAAGGTTCAATGTCTATTTGACAAATTAAACCTGCCTCGAAACGATCAGGCTGTCGTCTTTCCCTGTTAGACCTTCTGAGAATTATTGGACTTATAGGTACATTTACATTATTATCTTCTTCCTCTCCTGTCTCCACTATCAGTGGTTCTTGTTTGATCTCTCTAGCAGGTTCCTCCTCTTCTTTATCACTTTCATTTGAGGAGTTAGTTAAATCTTGTTGAGGAATATATACAATATCTTCTACCCTTTCCCAGCCTGACTGTTCTTGAAAAACAGCGCTAGAACTACAATAAATGTTTTTAGTACCTTTCTCCCAGAACCGATAAGACTTATGGTTTAACTCATAGCCAACAAAAAATAATTGTTTAGCTCTATGTTCTCCTTTATTTCTTATTGAACTTGGAATATGTACCCAAGCAGGTGTCCCAAATGTGTGAATATAATTAAGATTTGGTTTTCTCTTATACCATAAGGTATAAGGAATTTTACCTGTAGCTGAACTAACCACATTGTTTAAAATATGATTAGCACATTTTGCTGCTTCTCCCCATAAGCTATCAGGTAAACCAGAATCTTCAATCATAGATCTAATCATAGCTTGCAATGTTTGGCCCCTCCGTTCAACAAATGCATTATGCTGAGGTCTATAAGGAGCTGTACGTCTATGCTCTATTCCCTCTGAAACTAACAGCTCATTGAACTGTTTATTAACAAACTCAGTTCCATTGTCTGTTATTATGGTTTTTACATTTAACTGAGTTTTCCTTTGTACAAACTTGAGCCAATTAGATATTGTTTGTATAGTTTCAGTTTTTGACGTAAGGAGATAACAGAACCCATATCTGCTATAATGGTCTAGAATATTTAATATGTAGCAAGCACCCCCTAAACTGGGTTTCATAGGACCTATCAAATCCATAAATACCAGTTCTAATGGAGTTGTGGTTTTAAATCCATCTAACCTATTAGCTGGTGCTGCCCTGCTCTTTTCTCTACCACATACGTTACACTGCAGATATTTCTTACAAGCCTTTAACTTAAACCCATTAGACAAAGCTACAGTTCTTTTTAGTGTATTAAAATTCACATGACCCAATCTTCTATGTAATAAATGAATACATTCATCATGTGGTTTTTGATTTGTACAAGTAGTAGCCATTATAATAGGATCATTGCTAATTACAAACAAACCGTCTTTCATATTAGCTATTAAGTTCACTTCATTCTTTTGAATAAGACATTCCTCCCCTTGGAAAGTAACTTTAAAACCTGCTTCCAATAATGCCTTAACTGATAATAGATTATAATCACATCTGGGAACATATAGCATTTCCAAATTTTGTTTTAAAAATGAACAGTAAACCTTACCCTCTCCAGAGACCTTGACTCTCCAGCCATTAGCCATAGAAATATATTTTTACTAGACCTTATATTCTCAAAATCCCTTTTTATTTTTGAAATACAGTGTGTAGCTCCACTATCTACCACCCACCAATTGTGGTTATTAGTAGTTCTATTAGCTACAGCTACATTAATCAGCTTTTTATTCTTTCTATGGCTTTCCTTTCTCTGACAATTACTATTCTGACAAAACTTAGCAATATGTCCCTTTAACCCACAATTAAAGCATTTCCTTAAAATATAAGCAGATTCAGTCTTCTTTATTTCTTGTTGCAATGGCTCTCTCAACTGTTTTCTCTCCATACGACATCTTGATTCTTCCAACAACCTTCCAGTTATTGAAGAAAGTTAGGTCTTCTTTGGACAAAACCTCCAAGGACGATACAAAGGCATCGTAGCTCTCATCCAATGATGATAAAATGATGTAAACCTGGTGAAGCTCTGAGAAAATAAGTTCTTTTTCTTGCAGTTCCAACAAAGTTGCTTTTATAAAGTTAAGGTGAGCTAACATATCGCCATTCTTTTCCAGTCTAGCTCTAAATAGCTTTCTGGTAAGATTTATATGAGCACCAACACTGTCCCGAACAAAAATCTTTTTCAACTTAGCCCAACATTTAGCAGCAGACTCTTCTCCACGCACATGGACTAGCTGTTGGTCTCCTAATGTTAGCCCAATAATAGATAAAGCCTTATCATTGTCTTTATTGAAATCTACAATCTTCTTGTTATCTTCTTCATTAGTTGGATCCCAGGCAGTTACATCAGGAGGATTATGGACTATTTTCCAAAGACCTTGATTTTGTAATAGCAAACTACATTGTGTAGACCAGGATACGTAGTTTGACCCATTAAGCCGGGTAATGCAGAATGGATTGAATAGTCCTTGTGCCATTGTCTGAATTTGAAAACTCAGTTAGGAAATATAAATACAATACTGTGCCTGTCCTCAGCACCACACTGGATCTGGGCCCATAACCATTGTTAGAATATGTTGTTGAAAAAATGGTTTGTTTAACAGAGTATTATTAATACACAGTGGAAGTTGTACTGGGACTTTTAGGCAAACAGTAATGCACTAACACGAGTTTTATAACTTATTTTTACTCAGACAACAAAAAGAAACACAGTAAGAAATAGTCCAAGTATCAATCCAGTATCATGCACATAAAAGTCAGTCCATAAAAAACATAGTATCAAAATACAAAAGCTGCTTACCAATATCAAAAACAATATACACTGTAGCAAGCAGTTGATTCTTGAGAGAATAAATATCAAGTTAGCAAACAAGAGAACAAGAGGTATCCAAACACTAACATCAAACACATATACAAGAGCAACTACGTGTAACATCTAACTCTCTTTTATGTGGAATAATTACAGCCACACCCTTAGACCGTTTAACTCCTTAAAGGTGCTTTTACTCCATTATATAATATTGTCACCCAAATCAAGTTTAATCTCTAACACTTGTTGTTATCACAAGTTGCCCTTTAATGACTCTCTCTTAAATGACTATTCAAAATTACGACAGCGCTGAACAAATGGCAGTTACAGTCGTGGCAAATCCCCCACCTCACCCCACCCGTCACTGAATGATTGCAGCCTATTTCTGCCACCCTCTGCTGATGTTTGCCATCCTCTTCCTCCCGCTGCTGGTGAGGCCCTGCGCGGTGGAGATAGCCACCACCTTCGCCTGTGGAGCTGCTGCCTGCGCTGCCCCTTAGTCCTGCTCTCTCTTCCCCAGGTGGCCCCAGTGAGCAACCTTCTTCAGCAGGTGAGGCTCTGCTGCCTCAGGACCAGACATGTCCTGAGATCATAAGCTCACATGGTGACCGAATCCTGGACTAGCAGTGGGAGGAACGAGAGAGCACAGGTCATCCGAGGATGGCAGGCATTGGACAGGACTTTTCAACCAGTGGTACGGGTACCACCTGTGGTACATTGGCACCTGGCAGGTGGTACGCGACCATCC
This sequence comes from Vipera berus, assembly GCF_964194415.1. NCBI lineage: Eukaryota > Metazoa > Chordata > Lepidosauria > Squamata > Viperidae > Vipera > Vipera berus. Next base: position 55,568,467 of record NC_138210.1, on the reverse strand, counting down.
TAGAAAAGTGGTAGCGGAGGAGGGGAAGGAGCTGAACCGGTAGCAGCACCACACAAGCCTGAGTGAGAGACGGCTGGAGCTGCAGGGCTGTCAGGGCTGAGCGGAAGCGCCAGGATCAGCGCCAGGCTCCAGCTGGAGCTCGGCGCTGATCCTGGCGCTTTTGCTGAGCCCAGAAGAAGCGCCGATCGGCTGGAATGTTGCAGCATCTCCAGGGTCTTGTGATTTACATTCAGATGCTTGGCAACTGATTCATATTTATGACGGTCAGTGTCCCAGGGTCATGTGAAGTGACCAAAACCTGCTGCAACCACCCAGCAGAGGGGGGGGAATAAAAACCAAACACCCTCCACCCCACCCCTGCTGCCAATCCTCAACAGAAATGCTCACAACTATGAAAACCTCGGACAGGAGGAAGAGCGCCGCCGGGCGGGCAGGCAGGTGTCTTGTTCAGCTGTGGCTTGGGGGGGGGGCACTTTTTTCAGTGCCATTGTAACTTTGAACAGTCACTAAGCGAACTGTTGTAAGTCGAGGACTACCTGTACTTCATCACTTTCCCCCCCCCCCCTTTTTTTTTGGTCATAAAATTTTTGACACCTTGCTAGGCGGCTGATGGTACTCGGATGTTGCCAAATCAGGCTTCGTCTCAATCCCGCCAAGACTGAGTGGCTGTGCATATCGGCATCTCGGGCTAACCAGACTATTCCACCTCTAACGATGGGGGGTGAGGTGTTACCCCCCGTTGATAGGGCTCACAACTTGGGCGTCCTCCTGGATTCACGACTCAATTTTGAAGACCATATAGGAGCCGTGACCAGTGGGGCTTTTGCCCAGGTTCGCCTGGTGCGCCAGTTGCGACCCTATCTGGACCAAGATGCCCTACGCACAGTCACTCACGCGCTCGTGACCTCCCGTTTATACTACTGCAACGCTCTCTACATGGGGCTGCCCTTGAGGACCACTCGGAGGCTTCAGCTGGTGCAGAATGCGGCCGCGCGAGTTGTGATGGGGGTTTCCCGATACTCCCATGTAACACCTCTACTCCGCGAGCTGCATTGGCTCCCGGTTGCCCTCCGGGTGAGATTCAAGGTGCTGGTGATGACCTATAAAGCCCTAAATGGCTTGGGTCCGGGATATCTGAGGGAACACCTGCTGCCGGCATCAAGCTCCCTTCGTCCAGTGCGCTCCCACAGGGAGAGTCTTCTCAGGGTGCCACTAGTAAGAGATTGCCGGCGGGCGACACCCAGGGATAGGGCCTTCTCTGTGGGTGCGCCTGCCCTTTGGAACCAGCTGCCAGTGGAGCTCAGGACTGCCCCCGACCTCTGTTCATTCCGCCGGGACCTGAAGACCTGGCTCTTCGAGCTCTCTGGCCCAGGCTGAGAATTTTAATTTTAATTTTAATTTTTAACTGGGGTTTTATTTGTTCAGGGACGGATATAATTTTTTAAAATTGTTTTTAACTTTTGTATTTTTTGTTTTAATCACCCTGTAAACCGCCCTGAGTCCTTCGGGAAAGGGCGGTATATAAATATAATAAAAAATAAAAAAATAAAAAAAATATCCTAAAAGTGCTACAATGGCTGAAAAGGTTGAAAAGCTCTGGCGCAGGAGTGCAAGGTGGCCAAAAGGGAAGAGATAAGGGGGAGGCAGGCAGGTGAGGGGAGTTCAACAGGAGGTGAGCGCAGCTGGATAGTGCAGTCTCACCTGCCAAAGGGAGCTACCCAGAACCAGCTGGGGAGCAGACTCAGCAAAATTTGTGCAGGGCAAGAGAACTGTGAGGTCTTTGCCTCATGACTGCAATCGGGACTGTTGTTGCTGAGCAGCGAAGTCGCGCGATATTTCGCCTCGCCACTGCTTCCGTTTAGCAATGGAAATCCCAATCCGCGCGATATTTCGCCTCGCCACTGCTTCCGTTTAGCAATGGAAATCCCAATCCGCGCGATATTTCGCCTCGCCACTGCTTCGGTTTAGCAATGCAAATCCCAATCCGGCCGATATTTCGCCTCGCCCCTGCTTCCGTTTAGCAATGGAAATCCCAATCCGGGCGATATTTCGCCTCACCATTGCTTCCGTTTAGCAATGGAAATCCCAATCCGTGCGATATTTCGCCTCGCCACTGCTTTTGTTTAGCAATGGAAATCCCAATCCACACGATATTTCGCCTCGCCACTGCTTCCGTTTAGCAATGGAAATCCCAATCGGCGCGATATTTCGCCTCGCCACTGCTTCTGTTTAGCAATGGAAATCCCAATCCAAATTAGGGTCGTTAAGGGAGGACAATCGGCACAAAGTGGCAAGCAGGTCTAATATTCATTCTTCCTGTTTTCTGCCTCAACAACAACCCTTTTGAGATGGGTCAAGGAATGACACTTACGCTGTCATCATCTGCATTCAGTGAGAAGGTGATGTTGGCCGTTTTGTCAAAAGGAGCACTGAAATAAATAAAAAATAAAAAAGGAAACTATGGTGAAGACCAGAAATCAGGATTGTATTCTTAGATGGGAACAGTACAAGCCTAGTTTTTTTATTTTGGGGGGGGGGGGGGAAACAGTGAAAGAAAGAAGCATGTACTGTGCTGTGCTAAAATGGGAATTTATTCCCCTTCTTTTTCCTAAACTCTTTTAATAAAATTCCCATTTCCAAAGTACTTTAGGAAGAGTTGAAAACATTCTACATGAATCAGTAGTTATCTCTTAATGCAGACAGGAGTCAGGGTATCCTGCCCAAGGTTACTAAAACAATTAAGTTAATAGAGAAAGGATAGCTTTTAGTTTACTTTATGATTTCATCTTAGTTACATTACTGCTACGGGGATTCTTTCCGCCATTTAATAAATGTAACACTACTCCCAATATCATCATTCAACAGACACTCTCTCCCTCCTATGCAGAGTTCTTAGTTCTTAAATACTTCACTGTCAACTTTTTTTCAGAAAACTCTTGTTAATATAGTATCTGTCTTTCTGCAACTAATTTAAACTTTTCTATACGGGCCACACATTTACAGGTGTGTGTTTAATTTTTTTTCTTTTCTATATGGAATTTTCAACGCTACGCAATGTGTTTCAAACTCTGTTTACCAAAATCCCTTGCACTAGCTCAATTTTTATTCTTTATTTTAGACATATATATATATATATATATATATATATATATATATATATATATATATATATATATATATATATATATATATATATATATATAAGAGTTGTATTAGCTTTATTTTAGAACTGCGCATTGATTTGTGAAGGCTACTGCTTATATTAAGAAATATTTTAATAAAATAAAGATGAAGTCCCCTTTGAGTTGAGGTATGGATATAATTTACCATTACATTCTTCTGGAAACTCTTTTTTTTTTTACTTTGCAACTTAAGTCTAAATTCTGGAATTTCCTCACGGTCTCTCATTTAATCAGGTCTGACCCTGCTTAGCTTATTGAGAGAAGCCAAGTTTAGCTTAGTGTGGCCACCTGCCATCAAAAGGAAAGTTGTTCAATAGATGTCACAGAACAGATTCGTATCCAAGCCCGAAGAAAGTGGCTGCAGAGCCCAAACCGTGTTCTGTCTTGTCTGACAAGCATTTGAACCAGCTTTCCAGGTCACCCGCCAACCATTGCTATAGCGTCAGATCAGTCCCGATTAATTTTAATTCTCCAGAAGCAGACAGCAAAGCCCCATTTTAAGATAATGCAAAGACTGGGCTGAGAATGGGACCTGGGTAAAATACCTCTGAGCTTTCACCTACGCATATTTCCCTAGATGAAATCTTTGTATTTATTTGAAAAGGGTGCACGTATGGAGAGATGGAAAGGAGATACGTGTGCTGTTGGCCTCATCTTTGTATTTTATTTTATTTTTTAAAAAAAGAAGAGCAGCGCATTAGCATTTACCTTTTCAACCGTTGGAAGTGAGCGCTGTGGGCCACATAGGCAGAAAAAGAGAAAGAAAAAGGAGAGAAAGAAAGAGAGGCAGACACATGAGGGTCAGCAGACTTGGAGAAAGGGAGAGGAAAAAAAAGCAACCCGCCTGGGCATGGAATGAGGTGCCTGCCAATAAGGTCTCCAGCTCCCCCTCTTTCAATCATTAGGTCACCCAGGTCAAACGTCATGCTGGAACTGCCACAACAAAACAAGACTGGCAAAATAGGAACGACTGGACAGTCTTGACTAAGAACATCAAATCTTTAGTGGCTAACGTGACTTGAAAAATTAAGACACCCCCCCCCTTTTTTTGTCTTTTTCTTTCAGGCAAGGCTCTGTCATTTGGCAAGCTGAGCAGAGCAAGCTAGAAGCCAGAGCGCCTCTGGGATGGGAGCTTTTAATTCAATAAAAATCCAATTTCCAAGTATCAAATCATTCCGGCTTCCAAAATTTGAAAGGAAACCACTCTGCTTCTGGACTTTCTCAGAGCAATTATCCACAGGTTGATGGACGAGGAGAGTCTTTGATCTGATCAAATAAAGCTCATTTTTTTAATGTTCTTATAAAACGTAAGTTTTTTTTAAAAAACCAAAACATTCCCTCTTTCCCGAGAGGTCCAGAAACACAAAAGATTTCATGAAGTGGAGTCCTGGCTGTGCAAAGGCAAAGATGGAAGCATCACCACACGTCTAATCCTCTCGCGTTCTCAAAAGAAGCCAAGCAAATACTAGCTCATTAGGTCTCAATGAGATGGAATGAACACCTAGCCAGATAAGGTTTTCCCAGCTATTTTTTTTTTATCTGACTGCTATCATCCTTAGGGTGGCAGGGAGGCTCAAGCGGGTGGTTGAAAAGTCGGCAGCCCAGGTTTGAGATCCAGGAGCCCTGGGACAGGTTGAGCTCCTGTCCTCACCTCAGCTCCTGCCAACCTACCAGTTTGAAAGCATGCAAATGTGATCGACAGCTACCACTTCGGAAGGAAGGTTAACAATATTCTGTGACATCATGCCGAGGCCACATGACTGAGGACAGTGCTGGCTGGCTCAATGGCCTCAAAATGGAGATGAGCCGGCGACTAGCAGAGTAAAAACTAGCGTAGTAAAATATGCAGGAACTCTCCTTTACTTTTTTTTTAAAAAAAACTATCCTTAACTAAAATGAAATTATAGGCTCTATGGTCCCTAGCATGCCAGTTGGGATACAGGTCCCAAGAAAGGCACCTTCTTTGACATAAAACAAGCTCTTTGCTCCGTCAGGCTTTTAAAAGGAATTTTAAAGAATTCATTTCATGACAAAAATGTTGCAAAGCAAAGCGCCAGTTGTGAGTCTTCACTAGCTCCATGAATGCCTCTGGGTCACAAACTGATTCCATAACTTAAATCTGTATTTTCTAAGTAATTATGCCCCCCAGTAACTATTTTGGGAATGGGATGACAAGTTGCATTCTTGCAGTGTCCCTAACACTTCCTGAAAATCGAATTCACAAGTCCAAAAAGGCTGGGGATCCAGTTATAGCTCAAAATGTAAGGATGATCCAGATGAGGATTGCTGATCTAACATCTCCGATGTGTTATATTTTACTGGGACCAATAACCAAATCTGCAAGTTGCAAGACTATGCATCTTTGTACCTCTATGACAAACTGCTAGGCACAAGCACATGCAAATCAAACGCTCCTGAAATGTATTCAGTGAATAATCTAATTCTCATTAATGAATTTACAACTGAATTATAGGAAACTATAATCAGCAGAGATTAAGACCAGTGAAAGGCAGATGTCCCTTTGCATACACAGACCAAAGGAACATAATTTAATAGGTGGGGCTTTAGAAACGCTTAGTCTTGCTTCTGGATCCTGCTTAAAATCATGCTTCCTTTCCAGAGCAGACAAAAATCAGCTGTGCTATGCTACTGTCCTCACAGGAGGCAAGGCAATTTTCAGCCACCAAAGAGCACATTAAAAGAGGCCTAGAAACAGGACATGGAGAAAGGCAAGGGGGAATGTGAACACATCACTAACTTGACATTCTCTTCTTGCTCGCCAAATTCTTCGTCATGAAAACCAAAGTGGTCAATAAATGAAGTCATCTGTTGCATTTGATAACCTACGAAAGCCTATGGGGAAAAAAAGTAATAATAGGAAAACAAGCATGAATGATAAATAGCTCAAAAGGGGATGGTGGAGTGAGAGTTTTATTTATTAACTAAATTTATATCGCCAGTTGCAAGTCAAAACAGATGATTAATTAGATCGGATGCATCTAGGAACGCACGGAAATTCTTTTGTCTGAATAAATCTATGTGCTTTCCAATAGATCTTAACAGATAAGACCTGGCTTGGATTCATTCCAAGTAGCATCAATCCAATCCTGAGCACAAGATGTAATAAAAATAAAAATGAAACATAATGACTGGGCTACTGCTGGCTCTTCTTCCTTCTGTATGGTTTTATATTGGGGTGGGTGGGTGGCATTTTATTTGAGAGTTGGCTTTATAATATTTTATTGTATGGCTTGTTACTATGATTTCCTACATGCCCAGAATCTGACCATATACAATGACTACCTTAAAGAAAAGAATACCAAGGTTCTATATCCACTGCCTCCAAATAGAGGTGGTGATTATGCTGAGAAAGGTGGAGAGCAGGATAAATATCTTTTCCAGAAACGCTCCGCGCATATTGCTGTCTCCCAAGGTGGGCCCTGCTGCTTATGTAAGCATTCTACTTTCGTAACGCAGATGGAACATTCCTCTGAAAGAGGAGAGGCTATTTGTCGGAGGAATCAAGGTTTCTGCATGGCCACCAGCCAGAAAGGGACATACTAAAATATAGAATCTAGACACCCCCCCTCAAGGAGTCGTGAACTCTCAGATTAAAGGTGAGGTGTTTTTTGATGTGTGGATTATTTACTTAATTGCAGCACATGTCTGTAGAGGAAGAGAAAGAGGGAGTGGGAAGTGACTAAAAGGACTTTTGGAGCAAGCAATATGTTTTTAGGCACAAAGCCCACAGAGCTAAAAATATTGCCCTTGGCTCTTAAATAAACAAGCACGTGGCAGGCAGGTGATAAGGGCTATGGAGTACAAATGCCTCCCAATAGGAATGGACAAGGCCACTTGCCTGCTGTAGGACAGCTTCCTGAGGGAAGCTGAACTCCTTGAGGTCATTCTCATCATCGTCGCTTGATGAGTGGAGATTGTGCAGGTTGACCTGAAGACGACAAATAATCGTTAAGTTACAGGGTTCCTTCTGAAAGCGTAGCCGTAGTGAATATACAGCGAAGATTATTTGCCCAGAGGCTCAAATTCTGTACATCTTGAAATTTCAGCAGAGACTCAAGTGCTCAGATTAGCTGAACGAGCTCCCGTTTCCTAAACAGGGCTTCCCTACCCCTGGTTTGCTGTGTCTTTGACACGGGGGTTCTAGCTTTGCAATCATTATGGGCTACTTTGAAAGGGACAGTATGACAAAGAGGCCAGGAACCCAGGGCTGAAGTGGGTAGCTGCAGCTGACTTAAAATTACTGAACCTCTGGCTATATAGGAAATGTGATGCATTCTTAGAAATAGCAATATAGCGTTCACCTGTAAATTCCCCAGGTCACTAGCCAAGCTGAGCCATCTGGAGAAATCCATTTCTAAAATTGGCGATGTGATTGAAGTTTAGACATGAAGCATGGAGAGTGTGAAATTACTAGGAAGTGCTTCCCTCAATTAAGAGAAGATAGATATCCATCTCTGGTGGAATGGTTTCCACAACTCTGCCAGAGATTTTATATAGGACCAAGTCTACAACACTATAATAAAGTATAAAAAAGAAAAAGAAAAAAACTAACTAGATCCACAGTGTTCTTCTTATTGGTTTCTGATAAAGGTCCCGAGACAAATTTTCCCCACTGTTCTTGGTCTTCTTCAGGCATCTCTGAAAATCAGAAAATGTAAGTAGCCTATAGCTGGGGGATGGAAGAAGGCAAATAAATACACTGAAGAATGAGCTAGTTGCCCAACCTTTCTGTCTCTGGGAGCTGCCTGGTCTGTGTGTGTGTGTGTGGTGTGTTTCCATGTGAGTGGCCAACAAGCACGCAAACTGACAAATGGAGTGCACATGCATGCCTACTGCTTCTGCGATCCAGTTCCAAATGGCTCACGGCCCAGTAGTTGGGAACACCTGAGCTAGTCCACAGGATGCAACAGAATTCAGGTGTCAGAAAAAATAGTAGCCCGTAGTAATTAGGAGCCAGACAGCTTCAAAGAAATCAAGGAGGTAACCTTTTCCTTGTTTGAAGAACACAGACAGGTCCTTCCATAAAATTATGACACATTTTAACCTTGGTTTGTTGGCAAAACCTTTTGTGCCTTAGTTCATGCAGAAGCCCAAATCAAGTCATCTTTGTGTGAAGGCAGCCACCTGTGGTTAGCAGCTGTTCCGGCTACATTGTGTAAGGTGGGTTGTTTTTTTTTTTTTGGCTACCAAGAAGCATTTAGGTCCTAACTCTAGCCACATTTAGTAAATAATTGTGTGGCAATTTGCAAGTTCATAGCAAGTGTAAGTATGAAAAGTAACCATTAATTTAGCCCACTATTGGAGGATTCTGGAGTTGTAGTCCTTCCTATAAAGTTCAGGAAAATTTATTTGGGTTAACTGATGCATATCTCCCCTCTAAATTTTTTGGTCAAATCCTCTTTCTCAATCTCTAACAAGATTACAAGCTATTTTCCCAACTTTAAAACTGCGCATTTATAAACACACAGAACATTTGCAGAATTGTATGCATTCAGTAATTTAAACTAGCCTTTCAAGATGTAAAACCACAGAGCACAGGATATTAACCCTATTTTGGCCTATTCGTGTCTCTACCTTAGCTAAAAATATCCTCTTTTAGCAGTAGATCTTATTTCCCTGCCCGACACACCTCAAATATTCAATGGCAACCCATATTTTTCGTCTCCTAAAAGACAGGAAACAAACTCCTATACAGTTTCCAAAAAACGGCTAGTTTCAGCAGCTAAAAAGATACTTTAGCCCAGGGGTAGGCAACCTTGGCCTCTTTTATGACTCATGGACTTCAACTCCCAGAATTCCTGAGCCAGCCACGCTGAGGGGAAGGGAAAGGTTTCCATGCTGAGCCATGCTGGCTCAGGAATTCTGGGAGTTGAAGTCCACGAGTCATTAAAAGAGCCAAGGTTGCCTACCCCTGGCTTTAGCCAATCCTGAACGAGAGACATACATAATCTTCACTCCCTGAAGCTGCCCCTCGCATTACCTTGTAAGAGCTGCTTGATGAAATTTGAATGAGGCCACTTCTCAGAACCTTGAGCTAAGGCATTGGCAATCCGGGTGAGGTGCCCCATGTAGCCCTTGCGTCTTCCCCCGTCCAATCTGTAGGAGATGACAAGAGAGAATGGAGGCTGGGGGTGGCTGGGGCTACGACTTGCACACAGTTTGAAAAAGAAGAAATTAAACAAACGACAAGAGGGAAGGAGACTTTAGTGCTTCTACGGAGCTCGTAAGTCGAAGCTATTCCGATTGGTCTGCATGCAGGGAAAAGAAAAGGATCTCCAGATAATCCTTCCAACGCCCAGCAACTCCAGCCAACAGGGCCAATTTGAAAGATGCTGGAAAGTGCAGCTCAGCTCTTTCTGGAGAAGAACAAATCAAACTGTTTTTGTGAAGAAAGAAAAGAAGCCAGTAAATACCTCCATGAAAACCACTGAGTAGAAGAGACTTAAGCAACAGGGGCCTGAAGCATGAGGGAAGGAGCAAAGAAGGATCAAGATAACGGAAGAACCCCTTGGGACTCTTTCTGAAGGAAGAGGAGGAAGAGAGGAGAAATATCTAACCGGGAGACTAAAAGTTTCGCCGTTAACTACTTACTGAGACTGCTCATTCTCCTCCCAGGCAGATAAAATTCTTTGGATTAAGCGACATTTCTGTAGCAACTACAAGGAGAAAACATGAGACAATTGATATGATGATACCTGCTAATTATAAGGGCACCAATGCCTACACCTCAATTAAAAGGCTAGCGGGGTTTTATATGGCTATTTTGAAAAGTTTGCAGGCCTCATCAGTTGAACACAAAAGTCTAAGCCGAGAGTGATGGTGATGGCTTCTGCCCAAAGACAAAAAGGAAGACTCCTGAGACCAATTGTTAACCACTTCCTTAGATACCTCCTCCAGCTTGTTAATAAGCCAGGCATTCACTTCTCCAACAGAAGAAGAATATTTGTAACTCAAGAGTTGAACTGTGGTGTCCTTGGTGCTCTCTGAGCTTGGTTGTTTTCTTGCAGGTGTTTCATTACCAACTAGGTAACATCATCAGTGCTAGAAAGGAGTGAGATTTGCATCGCTGACGATACTACTTAGTTGGGTAATGAAACATCTGTAAAACAACAACAACAACCAAGCTCAGAGAGCACCAAGGACACCACAACCCCCTCCTCTTCCTCTTGTTATTTCAAAGTTGTCTCACTCCCCTTTGTACTTACAGTATGTGGTTCCTTTTCAGAGTCTCTGAAATAATCTTGACCTTCAGTTTAATCTCCTTTCAATTTCCCAACATCGGGATTCAGGATCAAAGCAAGAGTGCTGCTTCTCTCGTCAACGACAAAAGGAGGTTGTTGACCCCCCACAGACAACCCTACGTAACTTACATGTTGGATGACTGGACTTTCTGGGCGGGGCTCCGAGTGGTTCTCTATCGTTTCGTCTCCAACAAGGGGGCTGAAAATGTTGCTAAGGCAGGCCTCCACCTGGGCGTGCAAGAAGTTGTTGTAGGTGTACTTGAAGTAGAGGTTCTGACAGTGAGAGACAAAAGAATAGAATAGCGGGCCTTTACTTATGCCTTTCAACCAATACTCCCAATGACTGTAGCACCAGATTTTCCCTCAGACACGGTATAGCACGGAGCACTGGCAATACCGTGTTTCCCAGAAAATAAGGCCGGGTGTTTTTTTTGTTTTTGCCTCCAAGAGAGGCACCAGGTCTTGTTTTTTGAGGGGGTGACTTTTCCACAGTCTCACCTCGTAGCAACGGCACTGGCAGCCCTGCCTAGCTGGCCCACTTCTTCTGCTGCCACTCATCGCTGCTCACACGCGTCGCCCCCAGCCTCCATTTTGCTGTCAGAGGCCTTCAGGAAATGCCTCTGCAAGTGAGAATGGAGCTCTGGATAGCTCGGTTCTTGGCTTCAGAGGCCTTTCTGGAAGGCCTCTGAGGGTGAAATGCAGGCCAGGGGGCGCTGTGCGCATCAATCCAGAGCGCCATTCTCAGCTGCAGAGGCATTTCCTGAAGGCCGCAGAAGAAGTGGCCAATGTTAGGTGTCGATTCATGGGCTGCAGAAGAAGTGCCCAATGTTAGAGGTCAATTCATGGGAGGCCTGGCTGCAACGGTTAAGCGGATACGGGGCGGGTGGGACAGCTCCACCTCCCCCAACTTGATTTTTAGGCATGCACCTCACCCCAAAACCAGGGCTTACTTTGGGGATAGGGCTTATATTAGGCCCACCCCCAAAAAATCAAGCTAGGGCTTATTAATGGGGTAGGTCTTATTTTTGGGAAAACATGGTAGGTGTATGTATTCCCTGGTTTGTATTTTTTATTGAGCCGTGATGCAGTTTTAAATTATCTTGTAACGTGGGTACACAATATGGTCCAGAAACGTAGCAGTTTCCAAGAGATGCTCTTAGTTTTAACGGAGGCAGCTCCTGAAATATAACTGATTATGTAGCCGTATCAGAAACATATAGACAAATATATGCATAATTTGATTTTTTTTCCCTTATCAAATATACATTTTGGAGATTTATATTAATATGTTGTTCTTAAGATAGTTCAATAGGGACGCGGTGGCTCAGTGGGTTAGGACGCTGAGCTTGTCAATCAGAAGGTTGGCAGTTTGGCAGGTCGATTCCCGAGTGCCATGTAGCAGAGTGAGCGCCTGTTACTCGTCCCAGCTTCTGCCAACCTAGCAGTTCGAAAGCACGTAAAAATGCAAGTAGAAAAATAGGGACTACTACGGTGGGAAGGTAACGGCGTTCCGTGCGCCTTTGGCGTCTAGTCATGCCGGCCACATGACCACGGAGACGTCCTCGGACAAGCGCTGGCTCTTCGGCTTTGAAACGGAGATGAGCACCGGCCCCTAGAGTCGGAAGCGACTAGCACGCATGTGCGAGGGAACATTTACCTTTACCTTTTAAGATAGTTATTTTGGTTTGGCTTTTTTAAAAGGTTTTTTTAAACCCATTTTTTTCACATACAATTCAAGAAGGCAAACATACCAATATTCTTTCTTCCTCCTATTTTTCCCACAAAAACAAACCTACGAGGTGGGCTGTGTGTGTGTGTGCCTGGCCCAAAGTCACCCAGATGGTTTTTCATGCCTAAGGACTAGAACTCAGAGTCTCCTGATTCCTAGGCCAACACTTTAACCATTAGTCAAATTGGCTTGCTGTCTCTCTTTTGCTGTCTTAGGCAATATTATTTTAGCAATTAGATAATCTGTTGGATGGGTATATATTACAACTATTTTTTTTAAAAAAAATGCTTCTGATGCTGTATATTTTTAAAAAATGCATTACAAAAATCCAGCCATATGGGTTTAGGTATCAACAGTAAGTTGATGATATCCAACTGTTTATTTTAGCTCCTGGTTGCCCAAATGATGCTGCTGGAGTACTGACTTAGTGTCTAGATATTGTATTTGTGAGGTTAAAGAGGCTGAGGTTCTACCTAGGAAGACTGAAAAACTGTGGATTTGGGAACCACAGGATCCTGAAAAGACAGACAGACAGACACAGTAGTGGCCAAAATGGTGGAAACCTTTTGGGGAAAGTATATTTTTGAGGTTTGATAGCTAATAACACCACTTTTTTGTAGTAGTATTACCATAGAATTATATCTCAATGGAAAAATAATTTAATCAAGAATGTAATGTAATGAAGTTTAATTATCTGTACTGTATTCTATGAAAAGTTATAGCCAAATAACCAGAAAAAGGATGCACAACTCGCTTAGGTTGATATCAGGTTGCTTTCCCTCATCTGATTGTAGCCAATAAGGTGTCATCTGGTTTTGGCAATGAGCCAATCAGATCACAGTTATTGATGTCATGTATTGAAGCTGAGAGGACGACATTTGTCAGTGATCGCTATCAAGTTGGTTGGGTGCAAAGAGTTGACTGGTTGCCCAGAAAGCGATGTAAAATAGTATTATTATGTGAACAAGGCTACAGTTATAAAGAAATTAGAAGAAAAATTGGTGGAAACTTAACCAAAGGTGGCATTTCTACTGTACACTTTTCCCAAAAGGCTTCCACAATTTTGGCCACTACTGTAGGTAGGTAGGTAGATATAGGTAGGTAGGTAGGTAGGTAGGTAGATAGATAGATAGATAGAGACAGACAGACAGACAGACAGACAGACAGACAGACAAGACAGGCAGGCAGACAGACAGATAGAGACAGACAGACAAGACAGACAGGCAGGCAGACCTACCTACCAACCTTCCTACCTATCAGAACTTAGGTGCAATCTAGGGAGATGCTTGGACTCAGGATTCCTACTCAAAAAATAAAACTGAGAAGGAAGCTCTTTGCTACTTCCTGCTGCCTCCCCACTGAAGCCGGCTGTGAGAGTCACGAATAGGGACCGTATGATTGTGGGCCGCTGCAACCATCCAACATGTGCCAGTTGCCAAGTGACTAAATCACAATCAAGTGACTGTGAGCATGTTGCAATGATTGCAACTTTGAGAACCAGTTGTCTCAATTTTTCACTGCTTTCGTTAACTTTGAAGAGTTGTTGAATGAGTGGTTGTCGGTACTGGGACCGATTCTAAGCTGGCTCATTTTTCTGTATGAGTCCTGAAATGTCACTTGCAAGCCAAGCATGACCCTTAAGCTACAAAATGTTACACACCTTTTCCCTTTTGCCTCCTGCTCACAAAGGAAGAGCGTAGCAAGCTACTGATAGATACTACTGCACTGTAGCTTTTAAGACGCAGCCAAATGCTTCGCCCACAGATCAGAGAGAAATCCCAGCAAACAGAGGCAGTATTGATACTCACCAACATAGTGTCAAGGGCCCCAAGTTCAATGATCTCATCTTGCAGTGCTGTGTTGTTTGTACCCAATGAGCTGGCCAGCAGCTTCACTACATGCAGACGAGTGTTTCCTAAAGGGGGGTCCAGGACCCCCCAGGTAGTCTGCAGGGCTTCTTTCTGTTAGAAGAAAAGTTTATTTTTTTAAACCAACATTTCACATCTAGAGCCACCACCCCCTCCCCATCCCTAATGTTCCAAAGCTTGAGGGGAGGAGGCCAAAATTCTTCTCTTGGAAAAAACAGGCAGGGGCAATTAAGATGTAAAACAGAGGAGCCTTGCACAATTTAAAATCTTGCTCCCCCCACCTTTAAAGAATTCCAGCTCCACCGCTAACTTTCAACGTTTCTCCCTATCTCCAAACTAATAACTCTACCCTAAGAACATATATACGGATTTTTTTTATTTTTATTTTTAAAGATAAAAAATCCATTTCCAGCATTTTTCATTGCTTGGCCAGATGTTCCTTTCGTATGGCAAGCGCTAAATTTACTAATTCCCAGGCCTGTATTCTCAAATGTCTTGAGGAAACTAAACTCCCCAGCCCCTTGCGCTGTGTAGTCCTTTTCTGTGTTAATGCACTGGAGGTTCCATAAATGTTGGTTCTGCAAACCAACAGTCTGGAACGCTTCAAAGGCCATTGGCACTGCTACTTCCTTCCCTGCTGTTTCAATTGTCCTCTGATCTGGCCTATACACACGCACGCCTACTAACCTTTGGTGGATCAAGGAGCAGCCGATGAAGCTCCCTGAGACGCTGTTTGATGGCATGCAGAGTGCCCAAACTGGCCTGGCTGGAAGCCACTTCACAGTTGGGACCAGTCATCTCCATCTGCCCCTCCAGGTTGCAATAAAAGCCCCCTATGCCACCCAAGTCGCTCCTGCAAGGAAGGATCAAAGGAGGCACACGTTACAGGGATGCACTCTCACCAGTCCACCTCTCTGGCTAAGGAAATTTAAACTCTTTGATGCAAATCAAATGCACCAAGGGAGCTATTCTGCCCTCCTGTTCGAGAGTCTCCTTGAAGGGAAAATACCAGAATAACTAAGGCCCTAACTCCGTGGTGGCGAACCTATGGCATGGGTGCCACAGGTGGCACACAGAGCCCTCCCTGTGGGCACGCACACCGTCGGCCCAGTCCTAGGCCTTCAGCTGGGTTTTATAAAACTTTTTTGCTTTAGGCCTCCGCCGCCGTGGGCAAAAAGAAAAAAGAAAAAAGTTCAATCAATCAATCACAACTTCTCGCGGGGGAAAAAAAGATCTCGCAAAGTTGGAATTGATTGAACTTTAGTCCCACCCAGTCTGCCGTTACCACCGCAGCCACGCCCACCCAATGGGCCACACCCACCCAATGGGCCACGCCTAGTCAGTGGGCCACGACCACCCGGCACCTGACAATACATAAGTGGGATTTGGGTTGCAGTTTGGGCACTCAGTCTCCAAAAGGTTCAGCACCACTGCCCTAACTCTAAAGTCAAGGTTGTTTGTAGAGCCCTATTCCAGTTACTACAGTCTTCGCAAGGTACCGTCAGAGGATTTCTGCTGATAGTAATCACCAGATATTAGTAGTAATAGTTTTTAAAATGAAAAAACGTGACAGTCAGGATACAACACTGCTACAAACTGTATACATTTGCTGAGAAATATTTCATACAATTCTGTTAATTGCTCCCCCGAACGTAACAAGTATTTTGTTGCTCTCAGTCCTCGTTTGCTGCATACCTGGGTCTTCGTGGTTCCAGCAGGGTCAGCAAGACCTGGATCCCATTGACTATGACAGATTCGTTCTGTTCTCCATCCAGCATATTGCTTAGCAGCTGCTCAATTGTCTCCTGTCTGGATGCAGGGGAATGGAAATTGCTTTTACTAGATTGTCCCATGAGCTTAGACCTGGCTATTTAATTTTTCATCTTTGGATATGCCACAATGACATAGGCATACCCCATAAAAAGAGGGAGAATAAAAAAGGAACAAAAATGAGATTTTTTTTTAACTTAGGAATTCATTCCTCCCCCCCCCCAAAAAAAAAAATAAATAAATAGAGGAAGCTCAAGAGAGAGCAGTCAACTAGTAATCCTTGGATCTGACTCTGAACTATGCAGCAACATGAACTTTCACAATTAAGGGGAGGACCTTCAAACCCTTTTGAGCTTCAAGATTCTGAAACAGTATTCTGTGCAGATCCTTTATACTTGAGCGTAACTGTAAGCAAAGGAAAAATCTAATGGGAAAAGGTCTGCTGATCCTGTCAAATGATATTCCTGGTAACTGACACTCATCTCTCTTCCCCCCCCCAGCCGTGCTCCCCCTCCCAGGCATACTCAAAAGGCTAACAAACTAGAAGCTTGCAGCACTGCCCTATAATTAAAGCTTTGTTGTGTCTTGCTGCTAATCTGACATTTTTAAATATAGGGGAATGGATCTAATTAACTGAACATAATTTGTGAAAATTAGTTGCTTTAAATCTAGCTTTTGTCTTGGCCTTGTCCCTTTCTTTAGCCTAATTTTACTCCCTCTTTGGAATGTGGCCAGTAAAAAGCCATATATGAGCTTCAACTTGAAAAAAGGCTGTGCACTTAGCTGCTCTATAATGTTCCAAATGGTACTTTTTTATTGAGAGATATGAAGCAAAGAATTTTGGAGGGTCATTCAGCAATACAAGTCCTCCAAAACTGCAGAATGACTCTGAAGGTTTAATTTCAAGCCAAGCTTTAATGGGCTGGGGAAAGCTTCTTCAAGACATTTCTCGGGGTATTATGTGATGAAATTGCTATGTCATAATTATGAAAACATGTTCCTGTTGAAGCTTGACCTAGCACCATTCTCTCTCTCTCTCTCTCTCTCTCTCTCTCTCTTTTTTGCCACCAGACCAACTACAAAATCCATTTCTCTAGCATTAACCATTTTTAAACTCACAGTATTTATTAAATTTGTTGCATCTGATTATTTCATGTAATTTTGACTATTTCTGCCCTTTATTAACATTTGACATTGTTCTATATAGCTTGCTTCATTATCTCAGAAGGTGAGCAGTGTTTTTCAAGTACATTAAAGAAACCAGGAACTTTTAAGGAGAGATCTCGAATATTAACAGCCAAACATGGAAGCCAGCTGCTGGGGCCTGTCAGTATAAGAGCAAGATATGTTGCATTTTTATGCCAGTGGAGGCATTTTAAGAACACCAGAGGGGCACATCACACAGAGTCAAAAAAACAAAGCAGGGAACATTTCATTAAGAAATGACACTGGCTGAGTAAAGCAACACCACTCAGTTTTCATTTGACAAATACAATGGTATTGAACTCTTCTGAGTTAGTTCAAAGCCTGAATATACCACATGTGTTGTTTTTTAAAAAAAGCCTTGTGTATAATTCCCAGTCCTTCATGCAGTTGCCAATAAGCTAAAAGTGTTAATGTGACAGAAGGGGGAAGTTATTAAATACAGGGGAGGTAATCGTATTAACTATATTTAATGGAATACCATTAAATTAAATCAAATCTAGTTGTGTAGACTCTGTCCGCTTTGGGGACTGAAGCCCTAGCAACCCAGTGAAAGATAAAACTGACTGCTCAGCCCCATTACAGCCTTGAACCGTGACCAGGGGGGCTTTTGCCCAGGTTCTCCTGGTGTGCCCCTATTTGGACCGAGATGCCCTACGCACAGTCACTCATGCGCTCGTGACCTCCCGGTTAGAGTACTGCAACGCTCTCTACATGGGGCTGCCCTTGAGGACCAATCGGAGGCTTCAGCTGGTGCAGAATGCAGCCACGTGAGTAGTAATGGGAGTTTCCCGATACTCTCATGTAACACCTCTTCTCCGCGAGCTGCATTGGCTTCCAGTTGCCCTCCGGGTGAGATTCAAGGTGCTGGTGATGACCTATAAAGCCCAAAATGGCATGGGTCCAGATTATCTCAGGGAGCACCTGCTGCCAGCATCAGCCTCCCATCGTCCTGTGCGCTCCCACAGGGAGGGCCTCCTTAGGGTACCGCCGGTTAGGGAATGCCGGCGGGTGATTCCAAGGGGGAGGGCATTCTCTGTGGGCGCGCCTGCCCTGTGGAATGAACTGCCGCTGAAACTTCGGACTGCCCCGGACCTTCGCTCGTTTCGCTGGGACCTGAAAACTTGGTTATTTGATCTTGCTGGCCTGGACTGAGAGGGTTTTAATTTAACTTTAAATTTTAAACTTTAATTTGTTTTAATTGTGGGCTAGTCTTAATTTAATTCTATTTTAATTGTATTTATTTGTATTGTTTTAATTCGCCCTGTAAACCGCCCTGAGTCCTTTGGGAATAGGGCGGTATATAAAATCAATCAAATAAATAAATAAACAAACTCAAAAAAGGAGGCAGACCACCGAAAAGAGGTTCCCTCTTTCGCTTACAATTGAAACTAGGCAACCTGTGCATTGTTGGGTAATCATTTCAGAGAGATTTCCTTAATAATTACCTAAACAGAGAAACAGAACGATCAAGGGCAAAAAAAAAAAAGAAGTGGGAGCAGGAGCAACTTCTGACTTCCTGCCTGCTTCTCCATTAAGTTTTTTTTTCAGGGAATCTGGCAGGGAGCATGGGAAATCTTCCCTTCCCTTCCCCTCCCAGCAGGCAGGCAGGTAAGTAAGTGACCGCTGCTGGGTGGGGGAAGAAGCAAGGGATTGTGAGAAAGTTAAAAATGAAGATCATATGACTTCAGTACTAGTAGTAGTAATAGTAGTAGTAGTAGTAGTAGTAGTAGTAGTAGTAGTAGTAGTAGTACAGGAGCATCGAAACAGCCACAACTTTCCCAAATTACATTCCCTCGGGAGCCAGGGCTCCAGGATTTTTTTTTAATCCCATTTATATCCCGCCCTTCTCCGAAGACTCAGGGCGGCTTACAATCTAAGAAGCACAAATCAATGTGCTTAGCAATAGCCTTCATTCTATGCACATGCCTGCTTATTAGGGCTTTCACACACCCCCCCCAAGCGGCATTATTACAAAGTCAGCTTATTGCCCCCAACAATCTGGGTCCTCATTTTACCTACCTCGGAAGGATGGAAGGCTGAGTCAACCTTGAGCCTGGTGGGATGCGAACCTGCACTAATTGCAGGCAGCTGGTGTTACTTAAGGAGGCATTAGCCCACTGCTCCACCAAGGCTTCTGGACATTTTGGACATACTCTGCACATTAGCCTATTCAAGGTATCCTGGCTCAAAAACCGTTGCCCTACGACGCACCGTTTCGCCCAATCAAAGGTCACGACCACAAGAGCTTAGTACTATATAGACAGCAGTCATATTAAAAAAAAATGAGGTGGATTTTTGATAAAACAGGCATTTCCTCTTTCAAATTCATTTCAGCGTTAGAGAGTGACGCTTATTTCTAACCTAAGGGCAATGGTGCCTCTTTTGTTCCCTGCTGCCGGTGCTTAGCACTCACTTCTCAAGCGTGGCCAGTAACTGGTCCGGCTCAGGACTATCCTGGATTTGGATCATCTGTTCACGGCTCAGCCGGATAATGTCACATAAAGATTGCGAAGCATTGGAATGTTGCTGGGAAGAGGGAATGAGAAAAAAAAGAAGCTTTATAAAGATAAAAGCATAATGGAATACTCCATCCAGTTTTGGTCGCCCAGATGTAAAAAAAAGAAACATCTAGAAAGAAGGCAGAGAAGAGCAACAAAGAGGATCAGGGGACTGGAGGCTAAAACATATAAGGAACGGTTGCTGTAATTAGGTATGTCTAGTTTAATGAAGAGGGACGCAGTGGCTCAGTGGGTTAGGACGCTGAGCTTGTTGATCAGATGGTCGGCAGTTTGGCGGGTCGAATCCCGAGTGCCGTGTAACAGAGTGAGCGCCTGTTACTCGTCCCAGCTTCTGCCAACCTAGCATTTCGAAAGCACGTAAAAATGCAAGTAGAAAAATAGGGACCACTACGGTGGGAAGGTAACAGCGTTCCGTGCGCCTTTGGCGTCTAGTCATGCTGGCCACATGACCACGGAGATGTCTTCGGACAAGCGCTGGCTTTTCGGCTCTGAAACGGAGATGAGCACCGGCCCCTAGAGTCGGAAACGACTAGCACTACCTTTACCTAGTTTAATGAAGAGAAGGACGAGGGGGGACATGATAGCTGTTCTGAACCAGCCAACTACCGGCCTTGTAATAAGGCAAACCCCTGTTCAAGCAGTAGAGACTGGAGAGCGTCTGAGGCTGCAAAGCGTCTGCCAAGTTTAATTCACAAGCAAAACAACAGAACAAGAAACACAGGAACTTGAATCCTCAAGCGGAAGGGTTGCTTTCAGCAACCAGCCCCTCCCCAAACACTCCTTTTATTTAGAGTTCAGGGCGTGGTCTCCCTGTGCCTCCTCCCGAGGAGTCCCACAGCCTTTCTTTGTTTGTTCCTGCTCGACTGCCTCCTGCGTCGGGCGTCCTTGAACAGGGCCAGCTGTGGGTCATCATCCTCCGCACTATCGGGCTCACGCAGCTGAGAAGAGGGCCCCGGCTGAGGGCTCTGCGAAGCCTCCAAGCCATCATCAGCCGGTTCGTCTTCCACACCCTCCTCCTCCCCCTCATCTGAGTCATCCGATACATCTGAGCCGGCTGCCGGACCCACCGGCTGGCCCTGAGTCACAACAATAGCAGTGTTCCAGTATCTCAGGGGCTGCCACAAAAAAGAGGCAGTCAAGCTATTCTCCAAAGCACCCGAAGGCAGGACAAGAAGCAACGGATGGAAAATAGTCAAGGAGAGAAGCAACCTAGAACTAAGGAGAAACTTCCTGACAGTTAGAACAATTAACCAGTGGAACAACCTGCCTCCAGAAGCTGTGAATGCTCCAACACTGGAAGTTTTTAAGAAGAGATCGGACAGCCATTTGTCTGAAATGGTATAGGGTTTCCTGCCTGAGCAGGGGGTTGGACTAGAACCGGGCTTTTCAACCTTTTCACCCATTGCACCACTTTTAGGATATGGCAACATCCGAGTACCACCAGTACCTTGCAAGGTGTCAAAAATGACACCTAGCAAGGTGTCAAAAATGTGATGACCAAAAAAAAAAAAAAAGGAAAAAAGTGATGAAGTACAGGTAGTCTTCGACTTACAACAGTTCTCTTAGTGACTGTTCGAAGTTAAAATGGCACTGAAAAAAGTGCCCCCCACCCCCAAGCCACAGCCGAGCAAGACACCTGCCTGTCCGCCCGGTGGCGCTCTTCCTCCTGTCTGAGGTTTTCATTTTTGTCAGCATTTCTGTTGAGGATTGGCACCGGGGTGAGGTGGGGGTGGGTGTTTGGTTTTTATTCCCCCCGCTGCTGGGTGGTCGCAGCAGGTTTTGGTCACTTCACATGATCCTGGGACACTGTGACCGTACATTCCAGTTGACCGGCGTTTCTTCTGGGCTCAGCAGAAGCGCCAGGATCAGTGCTGAGCTCCAGCTGGAGCCTGGCGCTGATGCTGGCGTTTCCGCTGAGCCCTGACAGCCCCGAAGAAACGCTGATCCTGGTGCTTCCGCTGAGCCCTGACAGCCCTGCAGCTCCAGCCATTTCTTGCTCAGGCTTGTGCGGTGCTGCCACCGGTTCAGCTCATTCCCCTCCCCCGCTACCACTTTTCTAGGATGGTCATGTACCACCTGCCAGGTGCCAATGTACCACAGGTGGTACCCGTGCCACTGGTTGAAAAGCCCTGGACTAGACGACCTCCACGGTCCCTTCCAACTTCATTATTATTTTTAAAAAAATCTCTTCTAGTTGGAACAGCACCTGAATGCACCAGAACTACAGCAAAGCAACTGCTTGTTTTAGTTTCCATTGGCTGTTATCGATCAGAAGAAAGCAATCCAACGGCATGTCCAACACTGCACACAAGTATATACAAACAGGTACCTCCATAGTTGTAATTGCTACTTACATTGTCATCTTTTGAAGGGTGGATCATCCCAATAAGCCTCTGCACAATTTTTTCCTCATTAAGCCACTTTGGATAATGAAAAGAAAACAATGGTAAGACTAAAGAAAGATGTCTCAGATCTACCCCACTTATACATTGAAACTAATTCAGGGACAAATAAATGCAGTTCCAGTGATGCGTCACCTTTTCCCCAAAGTCCATCACTGAGCTATGTTTACTAGTGTAACAGTAAAAAACAACAACTTCATAATAACATTTGACCAGTGAAAAGGGTCAAAAGAAATGGAACATACATGTAAAAAATAATTATCAAGATTTCAGAAGATTCAAGTGGTGGTTATTCTAGAATAAATAGGTTAATAAGGTATTCACTGACTTTAGAGCTTTTATCCCTAATCCTTGATGGGCAGGAAATGGTTCTTGCTTGGCAAAGATGCAGCAGAACATTGTGATACCTATAATAATCCATTTAATCCATTTAAGTCTTTTAAATGGCTATTGCTCATAAGAAAGAAAACTGGGGCATGACAGAGTTATAGTATGGTTTGGCTTGACTAACACATCAGATCTTTTACTTAATTATGTATCTCCACAGAACAAGGAAATAATACCATTTCAAAACTGGTTATTGTATTTCTAGACAAACTGACCAAAATAACAAAGGCTGTATAGAAACCTATATTGTTTGCTCTTCCAAGGAAGCAAAGGGGAGTAGGCAAGAATGCCTGCAGCTGGATCCTTACATTGAATACATCTTGCCTGAGCTGTGATTGCTCTACACAGGTTAGGAGTCGCAGCAGGAGGTCCATGATGGCTGAGGTACCAATGTGATGTAGCAGCAGATTGACAAAGTCATCCTTCTTACGCAAGAAGGCAACTATCTGGACAAAAAAAAACAAATTAGGGTTGAGGGAAAGCGGGTAAAAGCCACTCTGGAAACAAATGGCCCTACAAAGTTCCATCCTGAATATGGGAGTAGAATGGACAACTCCCACACCAGGGGAAAATAATATGTATTCTATATAGCTGAGTCTATAGTTCATTTGTTAACAATCTTGCACAGAAATGGGCCATCCCGCATATCAGCCTAATCGTGAAGTACACATTTTTTTTGCAATCCTTGGGCAATATAATAGTTAGACCATGTAACTGTGATTAGGTATCCCCAGGTTCAAATTCCTACTCAGTCATGAAGTTCAAATGAGTCACCACTGTTTAGCTTAGCATGCAGGAATGTTATAAAGATAAAAGGGATATAGTTCCTTAAAGGATGGGCAGGATAAAACAAATACCGTAGCAGCTAGATTACAGAGAATCTCCATTTTGAACATTACCTTGTTTTACAAATTAGTCAATCATGTGCTTTAAGGAACTTGGTCATTTGATAAGCAATAATTATTCTCAAAAGGGACGCGGTGGCTCAGTGGGTTAGGACGCTGAGCTTGTCGATCAGAAGATCGGCAGTTTGGCAGGTCGAATCCCGAGTGCCGCGTAGCACAGTAAGCGCCTGTTACTCGTCCCAGCTTCTGCCAACCTAGCAGTTCGAAAGCACGTAAAAATGCAAGTAGAAAAATAGGGACCACTACAGTGGGAAGGTAACAGCGTTCTGTGCGCCTTTGGCGTCTAGTCATGCCGGCCACATGACCACGGAGACGTCCTCGGACAAGCGCTGGCTCTTCGGCTTTGAAACGGAGATGAGCACCGGCCCCTAGAGTCGGAAACGACTAGCACGCATGTGTGGGGGAATCTTTACCTTTAATTATTCTCAATAAAATATTTATTACTGAAACGTATATTATTTGTATGTGATAATCAATATTTTAGGATGTTTTCATGTAGGTGCTATAGTATTTACCCTACTGAAGATCCACTAAATAATTGGTTCAATTACATTCATGACAAGCTATATTCTAGGTCTTCTACAAGTTTTTTTCAAAGCTCTATGTGACTACACCAGCTTGGCTAGGTAGCTGCCCCTAGCTGACCTTCAATGAACTTGAAAAGCTAATCCACTGTAACCCGGTTAGCATTTGATGGGAGAATACAAGAAGAACCAACCAGGCCGAGAAGTTAAAAATATATCCTGGAAGAAGGAAGTAAGAAACTGCTACCATACTGTGTCAACAAAGCTAGGTGAACACACCCACAAAGTCACCATGAGCTGATGCTATTTCAATTGAGTCTTTGCTATTTGTGTGTATGAATGAGCAAACTAGAAAGGAAAATGATAGAAATCCTTTGAGACGAACCATATGATTAGTGAGGAAGGGAATTATCAATTTATGATGAAGCTTTATTTCTTTCTTTAGCAGTCCAAAAAAGCTTTAAGACATTACCTGATCAGTCTTACGGTTGATAAGAATCCCCATAACCTTGCTGAAGAAGCTGGCCAACAGAGGATTGAGGATTCCACCAGTCTGAAGGAAGCCATAGAGACGTCGCAGGAGAGATTCATCCTCACCCAGTGCGTCATTTATCTGTGTGACGTCTGATGTCAAGATCTCGCAAGAAACACTTGGATATCTAAAAACGGGCGATTGTTAAAAGCAGATGTAGCCCAACCCTGGTGCACAGCACAAATATCTCTCCCAAGCTTGACTACTGACTCAAAATTAAGAAGATGAAGAAAAATGATCTGCACAGTAAAATGTTAACAGAATTTATTCAGAATCTGAAGTTCTGTGCTTCTAATTTACATTCTGCTCTGAGTGGATATTGGTATTTCCTTAATTTGTCCAGCTCATTGCATTGATTATAGCAGTGGGATATTTCCAGAACACTATATATTCATCAATTGCCCAATGCAAGTGTCACCACTTTTCTTTGAATTCTAATGATGTGAAATTATAGTAAGAAACTAGTGTGAACCTTTGAATAATAAAAATTATATAATTATAATCTGTAAAAATTATTATGTGCCAGTAATAAAAAAATGGTAGGAACATATAGTTGAAAAAGTAGTCGTAAAGGAGGATAATATATTGTGAGATATCAAAACATCAACTGATGAAGTCTTGGTCCATAACATACCAAATTTAATTGTGGTTGAAAAAAAGAAGTGTGGATAATTGATGTGACAATATCAGGGGATAGTATAATAAAAAACAAAAAAAATGGGGAAATTCACAAAGTAACAAAATCTGAAAATCAAAGTTGAAAGATTATGGCATAATCCAATCATGGTAGTCCCAGAGCTTGTTTTGTTTATTTATAAAATTTAACTGCTGTCCATCTCGCCAGGAGGATTCTGGTTACTGGAACACTGGGTACTATATCAAAAGTTTTTGGATGGCACTTAGAAGAAATGCACATTGACAAAATTTCCACCTGTTAATTACAAAGGCTATGTTGTTTGGATCTGCACATCTACTACACTGATAGATTATAACATCCTAGATTGTTCAGAAGAACTTGATACATATGAATGCCAACACCAGCTAAAGAATTTGCAGCTATGATTTCACATTTATGTATTTATTTAGAAAATTTATACTGCTACCTCCTCACATATGGCGACTCAAGGCGGCTTACAGGACATAAAAGCTCAATATAAAAGAAAAAAAATGAAAAAGAATAAAAGATAAAAATAAAATAATAATCCCCACATATGTGCATATATAAGAAAAAATAATAAAAGAAGCTAAATTGTTCTGGGACTTTGCAATTCAAACTGATAGGCACCTGCCACATAACATCCTAGACCAGGGGTAGGCAACCTTGGCTCTTTGATGACTTGTGGACTTCAACTCCCAGAATTCCTGAGTCAGCATGGCTGGCTCAGGAATTCTGGGAGTTGAAGTCTATGAGTCATCAAAGAGCCAAGGTTGCCTATCCCTGTCCTAGACGTAGCAATTGTGCAGAAGAAAGACAAAAAAGTCTGGATAGGGGGCATGGTAGTACCCAAAGACAGCAGAATACAAGCCAAAGAACTACAGAAGACAACAAGATAGAACCTGCAAACAGAAACAGAACAACTGTGGCAAAAGAAAACAAAGGTAGTATCAATAGTAACAGCGCTTGGGGTGTAATTTCAAAATAACTGGAGCACCACTTTTAACACCTGAGGCACTGACAAAATCACCATCAGTTAATTAGAAAAGGCAGCTTTACTCAGAACAGCTTATGTCCTGCTACAATATCTTTTAACACCATCAAAAATCCTCATTTGCCTATCCCAGGTCCCTGGGATGGGCAACGGGTAGATAAAAATGCCAAATCCAATCTGTACATTTGGCTGACTGTGTGAAGAATAATAATAATAATAATAATAATAATAATAATAATAATAATAATAATAATAATAATAATAATAATAATAATAATTCCAAATGCAAAATACAGTAGAAATGAGACAGGGCAAGGCAAAGTGTTAATTAAAAAAAAAACAAGGCAAAGCAAATAACAACCAGACCTGGCAATGACCAAAAGCAGGAAAGAGAAGAAAGAGACAAGAGGTTCTAATTCAGGCTGCACAAGACCAAACCTTAAGAAAAAATGTACAGGTAGTTTTTGACTAACAACAGTTTGTTTAGTGACCCTGCAAAGTTGCAACAGCACTGGAAAAAAGTAACCTATGAGCATTTTTCACAGGACCATGGCAGCACTCCCATGGAGACATGATCACACGTCAGATGCTTGGCTACTGACTCATATTTATTTTATTTTATTTTTTATTTTAATTCCATTTATATCCCGCCCTTCTCTGAAGACTCAGGGCGGCTTACAAGCTTAGCAGTAGCCTTCATTCTATGTATATGCCTGCTTATTAGGGCTTTCACACAAACCCCAAGCGGCATTATTACAAAGTCAGCTTATTGCCCCCAACAATCTGGGTCCTCATTTTACCTACCTCGGAAGGATGGAAGGCTGAGTCAACCTTGAGCCTGGTGGGACTCGAACCTGCACTAATTGCAGGCAGCTGGTGATACTTAAGGAGGCATTAGCCCACTGCTCCACCAAGGCTCTTTATATTTATGACGGTTGCAGAGTTCCTGGGGTCATGTGATCACCTTTTGTGACCTTCTGACAACCAAAGTCAATGGGGAAGCCAGATTCACTTTACAGTCGTGTTAATTAATTTAACAACTGCAGTGACTCGCTTAACAACTGTAGCAAGAAAAGTTGCAAATTGGGGCAAAACCCATTTAACAGATATCTCTCACTTAGCAACAGAAATTTTGGGCTCAACTGTGGTTGTAAATTGAGAATTACCTATATACAAAGCCAGAATTGAGAAGACAGCAACAGGAAGGAAATGCCGCCTCTACAACTGCTAATCAGGACCACCTGATTAGCTGCTGCAAGAAGATCACACAGTCTGACAAAAACAACAGCAGGACAAGTAGCAACAATCTTGCGTTGGAATATTTGAAAGAAATACCATTTGTCTGCAAGCAAGAATTGGTGGGATTACAAAATAGACAAAGGAATAGAAAATGAAGAAACTAAAGTGCTCTGGGATTTTAGAATTCAAACAAATAAGTGCCTGCCACATAACACCCCCAAACTTAACAATTGTTGATAAAATAAGACAAAAAAAGTCTGGATAGTGGACAATGCAGTATCTGGAGAAAGCAGAATAGAAGAGAAAGAACTAAGGAGCATAGCAAAATACAAAGGAGAAGAAGGACGGCTGTGGCAAAAGAAAGCAAAAATAGTACCAATAGTAAAAAGTTTGTAATATTTGCTTTGGGTGGAATCCCAGAACAATGAGAGCATCACTTGAACACCATCAGCACTGGCAAATTCTCCATCCGTCAATTGCGAAAGGCAGCTTTACGTGGAACTGCCTGCATTCTGTGACAACACTTTTAATATTATTAAACTGCAACGCCTACCTATCTCAGGTCCTTGGGAAGGACTCCAATAGCTGGATAAAAATACCAGTCTAATCATCTGGCTGTGCGATCAATCACAATAACGGATGCCATACCAAGAATTCTTGTTTGGCACTTGGAAAACCTGCGTGTTGACAAAACTTCCATCTGTCAATTGCAAAAGGCTGCTTGGCTCCATATATATATACTATGCCAACACATTACAACATCCTAGGATAGCGATGGCGAACCTTTTAGAGACCGAGTGCCCAACCTGCAACCCAAAACCCATTTATGTATCGTTGGGTGCCGGGTGGGCATGGCCCGTTGGATGGGTGTGGCCAATTGGGTGGGCGTGGCTACAGTGGTAACGGCAGACTGGGTGGGACTAAAAAGTTTTTTTTTAATTCCATTTATATCCCGCCCTTCTCCGAAGACTCAGGGCGGCTTACAAGCTTAGCAGTAGCCTTCATTCTATGTATATGCCTGCTTATTAGGGCTTTCACACACACCCCAAGCGGCATTATTACAAAGTCAGCTTAATTGCCCCCAACAATCTGGGTCCTCATTTTACCTACCTCGGAAGGATGGAAGGCTGAGTCAACCTTGAGCCTGGTGGGACTCGAACCTGCACTAATTGCAGGCAGCTGGTGTTACTTAAGGAGGCATTAGCCCACTGTTCCACCAAAGTTCAATCAAACAATTTCAACTTTGCGAGATCTTTTTTTTTCCCCCATGATAAGATGAAATTGATTGATTGAACTTTTTTTTTTTGCACACGGCAGTGGAGGCCTAAAGCAAAAAGGTTTTATAAAACCCAGCTAGGACTGGGGCGATGGCGTGCATGCTCACAGAGAGGGCTCTGCATGCCACCTGTGGCATGCGTGCAATAGGTTCGCCACCACGGTCCTAGGATCTTGAGAAAAACTTAATGCATATAAAAGCCAACACCAGTTAAAGAACTGGCAACTGTGGCTTTACATGTTTATGTATATAATAATTGCTAGGTGGATAAAAATGAGAAATCCAATCTAAACATCTGTCTGACTGTGCAACCATACACATTAAACTTGTATGCCACCCAATTCTGAAAGACTCTGTCATGAAAATCCAAAGAGTACACAATAGAGGATTCATACATAATTTTGCTGTTGAATTAAGGAGCTATGCTTATTTTCTGCTGCTGTGCTATTTTAGTGCTTACTCATTCAAGGCATGATTAGAACAACCATGGGTAGAAAGGCTGATGGAGGTCCTACACAACCCAGGCAACTGTCCATAATTTCTAGAATTATCTAGTTATTCTGTATACTGTACTTCTGCTAGGATCACTGAGTTGGTGATTCAGTAACCATCTATGGCAGGGGTGTCAAACTGCCAGTCTTTGGGCGGGACTCATCATCAGGAAACTGCGCCCACCCCATCGCCGGCAATGGAGAAAAAGCTTTGATACGTTGCACAACATCACGTGATGTCGCAAGTTTGACATGTTGGATCTGTGGCATCTGGGATCTTTTTCTCACTCAGACCAATTCAGTTTAAATTCAAATTATGTTTTCCAGATTGCTGCTACATTACTCTCCTTCTGTACATATTGAACCCCATTGCTTTGGTTTGTTAACTGTTGCACACAGCATTCCCCCCCCCAATTTACACACAGAACATCGTTAAGCAGAAGGTTTGACCACTGACCTATTATTTTCCACACTGGCTTTGTTCACAAATTACAGCTGAATGAATAATCTGCCCCTCCAGACAACTAACCAATCTCTGTATGCTAGTAGCACATGACAGCGGGTAATTCGATGAGTTCAGTAGAAATATATTCTGTTTTTCCAGCTATCATTTCATTGCCCACTTCATGGCATGTTACAGGTGGGAGGGGAGGAGTCTAGAGTAGCATCATTGAGCGCAAGGCTGCTATGGACAGGAAGACAGGGACATACCCATCCCCACTCATTTATGCTCTTTTATACCTTCTTGCGCAATCACGATGTGGGGGTGAAAACCAGAACATCTAGTACTTAGAACAGCCCCATTTTTACAGGCAGCTTTGAGGACAATACTCCAGTTAAACACGCTACCTCCCCCTCCGTGCCCACTAGCTAAGTATTTGTGTGGAGAGGATGCAAAAATATGACTCTCCGCAGTAGAACTGGGGAAGAGTCTGACACACAAATCTCCCTGGTTCTGGACACTTTGAAGAACTGAATTCTATCAGCAGAAGTCTCATGTATTCATGCCTCTCCTTGAGGTCTGAAGATCTACTTACTTATAGCGCACTCTTTCATCCACATCTCCAGGGGGTTCCTCAGTCACACAGGTGACTAGAGTTTCCATATGTTCTGGCTGTACCAGGAAGTCCACAAGCTTTCGGTTGACCACCTTGCATTCTTGCAACACATCTTCCTCATCCAAAAGTTCAAAGAGGGTCACATTCCCACGCTCCAAAAGTGTGTCAATATGAGAAGTTGTGTGGAGATCAAACTTCCAGAACATGGCTTCCTAAAGAAAGTGAAGGAAGAATAAAAGCCATCACTAAAAGGAGAAGAGTAGGTGGATGTGTGCACACGTTATAATTGTTCCAAAATACATACATTTTCATCCACATTAAACGAGTCTTTCCAAATAAAATTGTACAAGAGCTTTTTCAACTACAAAGAGTATTTCTGTATGAAGGGCCAAAGCACAAAGCTTCTTCTGTTTAAAAACTACATTATGGATCCAGACTAGGAGGAAGAAACAAAGGCCACAGCTGAAAATACTAGCTAATATTGAGGAATTATGAGCTTGCTATAAAGGGGGAGGGAGGGGGAAGTTTAGGCTTATTTAGGAAAAATTAAGACATGAAATAAATGGTGAGCATATCCAGATTTAAGGGTGTAAAGGTACATAATAACAATTTTAGGAGTTTCACAAACTTAGTAGACCCCAACAAAGTAGCATCAAATCCACGTTTGATTAAATACTAATATAATCCACACATGAAACAAAAAATCAGTTATACAAGAAGGAAGGCAATCCTGCCAAGAGTGATGAAAACAATCCTGCAGATTACTGTCAGTGGAGCAGGATCAATAGGATGTATTGGAGCAATTGCAAGCTTTTGGAGAGTTGTAATCTGAGTATTTTAACAAGGATGTTAGTAAAGTTAGGTAGAACTGGTATGGAAAGCTATTATCAGAAATGTGTAATCGAGTTTCCAATCAATGTGAAATGACTTTATTGAGACTGATCATTCTAGAGAGGCTATTTGTACAGATTAATTATATGGTTGTTTGTACCAATTATTCTACAATTGAGTTGTCCAACTTAGTTCAATGCTCCAAAACGTACACTAACGTAAGTAACCTCCTTAACCTCAACAAAACAACTATCCTAAGGAGATTACAAGAAATGCATTAACTCCAGTAGCAAAAATTCCAATGTGTTCTAATCCAAATAATATGCTCCTAATTAGAAGAATTTAGGGACACGATGGCTCAGTGGGTTAGGACGCTGAGCTTGTCGATCAGAAGATCGGCAGTTTGGCGGGTCGAATCCCGAGTGCCGCGTAGCAGAGTGAGCGCCTGTTACTCGTCCCAGCTTCTGACAACCCAGCAGTTCGAAAGCACATAAAAATGCTAGTAGAAAAATAGGGACCACTCCGGTGGGAAGGTAACAGCGTTCCATGCACCTTTGGCGTCTAATCATGCCGGCCACATGGCCACGGAGACGTCCTCGGACAAACGCTGGCTCTTCGGCTTTGAAACGGAGATGAGCACCAGCCCCTAGAGTCAGAAATGACTAGCACGCATGTGCAGGGGAACCTTTACCTTTTTAATTAGAAGAATTTAGTATACAAAACACACTGGAATTTATACAACAATGTACCTCTTGCAGTTGGTATAGTTTGATTTTGCGTTAGGATACTGTTCATTTGGTGCCTTTCCACAAGAGAATCTACAGAGGTTCCAATATATTTTTTTTTATTGAAAAGTTTTAACATACATTTTATCTTTAACAATCCCCCCTCCCCCTCCCCCTCCCCTACCCATCCCTCCCTAACCCTCCCCCCCTCCCCCCCCACTTCCCAGAGCTAAGTACAAGGTATAAAAACAAAAAAAAAACAATCATAAACACCCATATGCTAACAATCATAAACTCTAAAATCTATCGCTCTCTAGCTCATATAGGATAACTACAAGCATTATTAATATTAAATGTGAGGAAAAAAAGAAAAAAGAAAAAAGAAGGGAAGACTTATTCAAACGCTACATGAAACTTTTTAGTCCCATATTTGTTCTGGATATACTCAATCCATTTTCTCCACTCCATAATATAACGTTCTTGCGAGTGATCTTTCAAGTAAGCCGAGATCTTTGCCATCTCTGCCAGGTCAGAAACCTTTAAAGTCCATTCTTCTATAGTCAGCAGTTCCTCCTTCTTCCAATATTGACCTATTAAGAGTCTTGCTGCCGTAATTAGGTTCAACATCAACTTAGTGTCCACAACCGTAGCATCTGTAATTATACCCAACAAAAACAGTTGCGGACAAAACTTTATCCTTTGCTTGAAAATCTTCTGCATGTTCCACCAAATTTTTATCCAAAATGCCTTAACCTTTTTACATGTCCACCATATGTGAAAATATGTTGCATCTTCATCACCACACCTCCAGCATTTAGGCTGATAATTCGGATACATACTTGCAAGCTTTTTAGGATCTAAATGCCATCTATAAAACATTTTATAAAAGTTCTCTCTTAAGTTTTGAGCTTGTGTAAACTTTACGTTCCTCACCCAAATCTTTTCCCACGTATCCATTGTAATAACTTCTTGGATATTTTGGGCCCATTTTATCATGCAATCTTTAACAAGTTCTGTTTCTGAGTCAATTTCTATCAATGCAAGATATATCCGTTTGATATGTGCTGGACCCTGATTTCTAATTTGCTTTATCAAATTTTCATCAGTCATTGTAAAACCAGTTTTCTGATCTTCTTTCCACCTGGCCCGTAGCTGTATATATTGAAACCAAGTTTGAACAATCTCCTCATCTCGCAAAAGGCTGTACGGTTTCAGACACCAGACATTTCTTTCCAAACTTAAAATCTCCTTATACGTAGTCACATCATGTTTAAAACCAACATTTATATTTTCTATTGCGTGTTTTGGGATTGCCCACAATGGTATCTTACAATCTAACTTATGTCTATACTTCTTCCAAACTCTCAACAATGCCTGTCTTATAATATGCAAGGTAGGTGGAATATCTGCACGGTTCATGTGTGAAGATATATAGATTGGTGTAGCAATCTCATATGGGCATCGAAGTAAATAGAGTTGTTTAAAGTCACAAGCAGGGGCATATAAATCATGCAGCTGTGATTTTTTGAGAGCTACTGTTCCCAAATCACACTGGGAAACCAGTTCATTCTTGACGTTCCCAGGAACTGATCAGTCTACTCAGAACTTAGCTGTTGTTTTTTGTTGAAAGAACTACTTGCCTCGGGGCTTGGCGCTTTTTGACATGTCACTCTCTCTGCAGAATTACTGCAATCCATTATTGCAATCCATAATGTTAAAGAACAGCCGACTGGGCAATTTTTCTCCCTTCTTCTCAAACCATGCTTAGGAGAAAAGTGGATCCTCAGTCGCATTACAAACTGCAAGCTTAATCAAGAAGATGAGAATAAATGTGGCAGAACAACAGTACAACTGAATTTGCCTATAAGTAAGGCATCGGTCTTCTCTCTCTTCTCCACTCCACTCCCCTCCCCTGCATTGGGTAAACTTTGGTGAGTGAGATAGATCACATTTATGTTTGCAAGGTTCCCTAGCCACCGCTGTAATTCGAAGTGGCAAAGGTTCTCTGTACCGCTGAGGTGGGGAAGAGAAGGAAAGAAACCTAGAGAAAAACAAACAGTAACTTGGTGACGCCCCGCTTCCCTTTTCAACCTTGTTGCCACCACAACTGTAAAGGCCAGACGTTTTCATCTGGTATCCAGGCAACCTCTATACAAGACTTGTGCAATACAGCAGAGCAGTTTTCAGAAAGTACGAATGTAGAAGGGCAGGAAATGAAAGGAGGGAGGAAAAAAGTAAAGACGGGATCTGTGAAGTGGTGTGTGCTGTATTTTACCGCGCCTAAGCTTCGGCATTTTCGCACCCAGAGAAACCGTTTTTCTGATACTGTTTAAAAAGATTTGCTTTAGCTTAGAATAAACACACAAGCTAAGCAAATGGCTGATATACAAATAAAAACATTGTCCAGATTAGAACGATAATGAAAACAGCAAAAACAGCTTTGCAAGGCAATCTTACGTACAGGCAGTCCTTAACTTATAAGCATACACTTAACAGTGGTTCAAAGTTATGACAGCCTTGGAAAAAAACTGCCCTAGAAGTTACAATCATTGCAGTACCTCTACGGTCATCTGGTTGCAAATCTGCCCGCTTGGTAACCAGCTCACTTTTACTACTGCTGCAGCATCTTGCAGTCGTGGAATTGCAGCTTGCGACCTTCCCAGCCAGTTTCCGACAAGCAGTGTCAACTGGGAAACAACTGCGCGATTCATTTCACAACTACATGATTTGTTTAACAGACAGAGTGGTTTGCTTAGTGACCGCAGGGAAACTGGTTTTAAGTTTGGATCCGGTCATGTCATGATTCGCTTAATGACCACATTGCTTAGTGATCAAAATTCTGCTCCCAGTTAGGACCACTTTATGCATGGCGTTTTGATTTTCTTAAGCATGTATTTAGTGATTTACACTATCATCTTCATATAGATTCAGATTCATGTAAAACCCAGAAAATATAAAACAATTTTAACACTCTTTCACAAGGCCCTGAAGACCTGGTTTTGCCAATGAGCCTGGGGAACCCAGAGTGGGATGGAGCTCATCAAGTTTACTTGCGTGTGTGTGTGTGTGTGTGTGTGTGTGTGTGTGTGTGTGTAATTGCTTTTACTCTGTTTATATTGGGTTGCCCTCTAGAAAACTGCAAGAGATGCACCATCTGGATCCCAAGAGGCAAGGTATTCAATTATACAGGGCATTTTGATGCCAGACTTAAAGAGGACAGAGTGTAGTAGTTTGAATTTCCAAGCAGCCGGCTCATGCTTGTAAAAACCCAGGTTCTCCCCAATTTGTTACAATTCCTAGTTTGAATAGCAGAGAAAACATATTATCTACCAGGAACCCTAAACCAATGATTTTTTAAACAGCAGTGCAAAAAAAAAAGTTCTGAAATCAGTAGCCCAAACTCTTGTATCAAAGGGAATATTCTGGTCCTGAAAATGTAGTAATTCTAAAAGGCCAAATTTGATACTTGCTCAGAGGAGCTGGAAAGGAGCTCCATTAATTTAAGGCCAAAGCTGCTTACCGTATATACTTGAGTATAAGCCGAATTTTTCAGCCCACTTTTTGGGCTGAAAAATTCCACTTCGGCTTATACTCCAGTCAACAAAAAAACTTACCGAGGACTTGTGCGCGGCCGAGGCTTTGGTGCTTCCGGGATCGCCCGCACCTCTCCCAAGCCACCGCCGTCCGAGACCTGCCGAAGTTTGGGGAGGTTTGGGGAGGTGCGCGCGCACCTCCCCAAACTCCGCGCCTTGCCTGCCTGCTTCTTTCCGCAGCGGAAAGAAGCAGGCAGGCAGGGCGCGGAGGAACGGAGACTTGCCGACGTTTGGGGAGGTTTGGGCGCCTCCCCAAACCTCGGCAGGTCTCCGTTCCTCCGCGCAGACCTGCCGACGTTTGGGGAGGTTTGGGCGCCTCCCCAAACCTCGGCAGGTCTCCGTTCCTCCTGCCGACCTTTGGGGAGGTTTGGGCGCCTCCCCAAACCTCCCCAAACCTCGGCAGGTCTCCGTTCCTCCTGCCGACCTTTGGGGAGGTTTGGGCGCCTCCCCAAACCTCGGCAGGTCTCCGTTCCTCCTGCCGACCTTTGGGGAGGTTTGGGCGCCTCCCCAAACCTCCCCAGGTCTCCGTTCCTCCTGCCGACCTTTGGGGAGGTTTGGGCGCCTCCCCAAACCTCGGCAGGTCTCCGTTCCTCCTGCCGACCTTTGGGGAGGTTTGGGCGCCTCCCCAAACCTCCCCAGGTCTCCGTTCCTCCTGCCGACCTTTGGGGAGGTTTGGGCGCCTCCCCAAACCTCGGCAGGTCTCCGTTCCTCCTGCCGACCTTTGGGGAGGTTTGGGCGCCTCCCCAAACCTCCCCAAACCTCGGCAGGTCTCCATTCCTCCTGCCGACCTTTGGGGAGGTTTGGGCGCCTCCCCAAACCTCCCCAAACCTCGGCAGGTCTCCGTTCCTCCTGCCGACCTTTGGGGAGGTTTGGGCGCCTCCCCAAACCTCGGCAGGTCTCCGTTCCTCCGCGCAGACCTGCCGACCTTTGGGGAGGTTTGGGCGCCTCCCCAAACGTCCCCAAACCTCGGCAGGTCTCCGTTCCTGTTTGGGGAGGTTTGGGCGCCTCCCCAAACCTCCCCAAACCTCGGCAGGTCTCCGTTCCTCCGCGCAGACCTGCCGACGTTTGGGGAGGTTTGGGCGCCTCCCCAAACCTCCCCAAACCTCGGCAGGTCTCCGTTCCTGTTTGGGGAGGTTTGGGCGCCTCCCCAAACCTCGGCAGGTCTCCGTTCCTCCGCGCAGACCTGCCGACCTTTGGGGAGGTTTGGGCGCCTCCCCAAACGTCCCCAAACCTCGGCAGGTCTCCGTTCCTGTTTGGGGAGGTTTGGGCGCCTCCCCAAACCTCGGCAGGTCTCCGTTCCTCCGCGCAGACCTGCCGACCTTTGGGGAGGTTTGGGCGCCTCCCCAAACGTCCCCAAACCTCGGCAGGTCTCCGTTCCTGTTTGGGGAGGTTTGGGCGCCTCCCCAAACCTCCCCAAACCTCGGCAGGTCTCCGTTCCTCCGCGCAGACCTGCCGACCTTTGGGGAGGTTTGGGCGCCTCCCCAAACCTCCCCAAACCTCGGCAGGTCTCCGTTCCTGTTTGGGGAGGTTTGGGCGCCTCCCCAAACCTCCCCAAACCTCGGCAGGTCTCCGTTCCTCCGCGCAGACCTGCCGACCTTTGGGGAGGTTTGGGCGCCTCCCCAAACCTCCCCAAACCTCGGCAGGTCTCCGTTCTTCCTGCCGACCTTTGGGGAGGTTTGGGCGCCTCCCCAAACCTCCCCAAAGGTCGGCAGGTCTGCGCGGAGGAACGGAGACCTGCCGAGGTTTGGGGAGGCGCCCAAACCTCCCCAAACAGGAACGGAGACCTGCCGAGGTTTGGGGAGGTTTGGGGAGGCGCCCAAACCTCCCCAAAGGTCGGCAGGTCTGCGCGGAGGAACGGAGACCTGCCGAGGTTTGGGGAGGTTTGGGGAGGCGCCCAAACCTCCCCAAACAGGAACGGAGACCTGCCGAGGTTTGGGGACGTTTGGGGAGGCGCCCAAACCTCCCCAAAGGTCGGCAGGTCTGCGCGGAGGAACGGAGACCTGCCGAGGTTTGGGGAGGTTTGGGGAGGCGCCCAAACCTCCCCAAACAGGAACGGAGACCTGCCGAGGTTTGGGGAGGTTTGGGGAGGCGCCCAAACCTCCCCAAAGGTCGGCAGGTCTGCGCGGAGGAACGGAGACCTGCCGAGGTTTGGGGAGGTTTGGGGAGGCGCCCAAACCTCCCCAAACAGGAACGGAGACCTGCCGAGGTTTGGGGAGGTTTGGGGAGGCGCCCAAACCTCCCCAAACGTCGGCAGGTCTGCGCGGAGGAACGGAGACCTGCCGAGGTTTGGGGAGGTTTGGGGAGGCGCCCAAACCTCCCCAAACAGGAACGGAGACCTGCCGAGGTTTGGGGACGTTTGGGGAGGCGCCCAAACCTCCCCAAAGGTCGGCAGGTCTGCGCGGAGGAACGGAGACCTGCCGAGGTTTGGGGAGGCGCCCAAACCTCCCCAAAGGTCGGCAGGAGGAACGGAGACCTGCCGAGGTTTGGGGAGGTTTGGGGAGGCGCCCAAACCTCCCCAAAGGTCGGCAGGAGGAACGGAGACCTGCCGAGGTTTGGGGAGGCGCCCAAACCTCCCCAAAGGTCGGCAGGAGGAACGGAGACCTGCCGAGGTTTGGGGAGGCGCCCAAACCTCCCCAAAGGTCGGCAGGAGGAACGGAGACCTGCCGAGGTTTGGGGAGGCGCCCAAACCTCCCCAAAGGTCGGCAGGAGGAACGGAGACCTGCCGAGGTTTGGGGAGGCGCCCAAACCTCCCCAAAGGTCGGCAGGAGGAACGGAGACCTGCCGAGGTTTGGGGAGGCGCCCAAACCTCCCCAAAGGTCGGCAGGTCTGCGCGGAGGAACGGAGACCTGCAGAGGTTTGGGGAGGCGCCCAAACCTCCCCAAAGGTCGGCAGGAGGAACGGAGACCTGCCGAGGTTTGGGGAGGCGCCCAAACCTCCCCAAAGGTCGGCAGGAGGAACGGAGACCTGCCGAGGTTTGGGGAGGTTTGGGGAGGCGCCCAAACCTCCCCAAAGGTCGGCAGGAGGAACGGAGACCTGCCGAGGTTTGGGGAGGTTTGGGGAGGCGCCCAAACCTCCCCAAAGGTCGGCAGGAGGAACGGAGACCTGCCGACGAGCCGCGGCCACACAGGGTATTCCTGTGTATTCAGGCTTGCAGAACGGCGGATCGGCTTATACTCGAGTCAATAACTTTTTCCAGTTTTTGGGGGTAAAATTGGGGGGTCTCGGCTTATACTCGAGTCGGCTTATACTCAAGTATATACGGTATATGCAAGCCTCACATGTAACTTAACGAATAAGAGATTTGCTCTCTTAATTCCCACTTCATCACAGGCTTACTTGAAAATAAAAGCAAATGTTTAAAAATAAATCTTTTTGCAAAAATTGATTTAATGGTTTTCAGAAATCCCTAGTGATTTGCAAAATGGTTTTGAAAAATCCCCAGTGATTGCAAACAAAATGTCCTTTGACACCAGGGAGGAGATTAGAAGCAACTGCACAGTTGAAGAGCAAAAGATTAATATACATTTTATGCAATTCAAATCCTTAAAAGATATTTAGAGCAGGAAAAGCATCACAATGGTGTAGAAACCTTTCTGTTGTTATGAGGTTAACAACCCACTTTTATTCAACCCACTGAATTGCTAGAAAGCTGTGGAGTTTAACATTATTAGATCTGATATAAATGCACTGTTAACTTGGTGTGCTTTCAAAGTTATCTCCAACGTGGCTAGTACTATCCCATACTTTTTGTATAATTTTAATATCCTTTGAGGAGGCGGCACAATAAATTATCTAAATTTTTCTATATGTCCTGGGCTGTTCCACGTACACTGGCAGTGGCATGAAAACCATCAAACGGAAGCTGGTATTTAATTCTTCCTACTAAACAGTAATAGCAAGGAGGACCCCAAATTAAAGATTAGGAATGCAAGGAAAACAGTGGAGCAGAGAACCTTCTACTACTGAAACTACCTCACTATGTCTCAAGGAATACAGTGCTGTATTTTATTGGATTAACACAGGGATAGGCAACCTTGGCTCTTTTGCGACTCGTGGACTTCAACTCCCAGAATTCCTGAGCCAGCCATGCTGAGGGGAAAGAGAGTGTGTCCAAGCTGAGCCACGCTGGCTCAGGAATTCTGGGAGTTGAAGTCCACAAGTCGTAAAAGAGCCAAGGTTGCCTACCCCTGGATTAACATCTCTTGACACAACAGTTTATTCCGACTGAAAATGCTAATCTCCAGGATTTCCAGGAGAAATATTTGGAATTATTTTCAGTTCAGTCTGAACAACTATATTCTTAAATTATCTTTCTAACACTCCAGGTTTTATATAGGCCATTAGATCCAAATTCAGACTCAGATTTTTTTTTCTCTGCAGCTTCATGATTTCTGTCTTGCCAGGGGGTTCAGCTGAAGCCTGTTGGCCCCCATCCAGACACCTACAGCTGCCCCGGCACTGAGAAAAGGCAGCCACAGCATTGCTTGGATCACCAGGATGGAGATGTAAAGCCTATTGATGACATCTCATCCCACGGTGTCAGATGATCTTGCACAGTGCTTTCACGTAGATGCTAAAAAGGAGCAGAAAAGAGTACTAACCCTTTGGCAGCCCACAAAGGAGTGGCTGTGGATTGGACCTCTCCTTGTCTATTAACACCGATTGGGACTGGCCTTGGAGAAAAGAGCTGAACCCAGCACCATACTGTGCCACCCGTCCCCAAACCCCGCAGATGTCCCCCAAAGGATACCATGGTCAATGGTACTGAAAGAGTTCAATGTCTATGGAGATTCTTAGTCATCCAGGTCATAGTTATCCCAAAGATGCTTTTTCACAAGGCAACTGGACTTCCTTGTTTTTCTTTGAAGATGTTTCGCTTCTCATCCAAGGAGCTTCTTCAGCTCTGACTGGATGGTGAGGAATGGCTGACAAGAGTCAGCAATCCGATCTGCATCTAAAAGACAAAGGCCACCCTTTCAAAGACAGCAAAGTCCACATTTTGGACAGAGAGGACCGCTGGCTTGAAAGAGGGGTCCAAGGGGCCATCTAGGTCAAAACTGAACAGCCCTCTCTCCACAGAGGGGGAGGGACCCGACATCATCTATCTCCAGTCTACAACACAGTCCTTTCAGCAGTTCCAAGGCGGCTCCACACCCATTTGCACCACTCAGGTGACCTTAAGACACAGATAAGCCTCCAGGTAGCTCACTAAAAGAATGCAAATGAATAGCTGTCTGCAGGAGTATAAATCTTTCCATTCCCCACCACCCAGTCAGAGCTGAAGAAGCTTCTTGGATGAGAAGCGCAGTGTCTTCAAAGAAAAACAAGAAAATCCAGTTGCCTCATGAAAAAGCACCTTTGGGACACTGAGAGGTCAAGGACAGCAAGGATGGATGGATGCACCACCCACATTCTGCTCTTGCCAAAGATCATCCATAAGTGCAACCAAGGCTGCTTCTGTACCACCAAAGTAGTTTCCACAACCAAAGTGATTATATTACAGTAAAACAAAATCTGTAGCAACAATAATGTTGCTACACTAATATATACCATTAACATTCGTAGTTATAATCGGCACATTTCCCTTCAATTATTTAAATGCATACACATGAGTAATTTGATGAACTCAAATTGAAATTCAGACTACTTTCTCACTGAAAACAGCAATATTTTAATGATGGTCTCAAAGGGTTTAGGGTTAATCAATCTAGATCCAATTGTATAACAGATGACATGCACAGCTTATTAGTTTACAAATTGCCAAATTAAATTTCCAACTTTGTATTTAATTTCTAAGCAAAAATTATAAACACCTAATAGAGTTGTTTGACTGCGAGACAAGCAGCATATACATTTAATAATTAAATAATAGATTTTTTATTATATGATTTTAAATCTTATTGATGCGATTGGGGATATGTCACAGCAGGTAAGTGGCATTTAGTTAACTTGGGGAGGCTGAATCTGAATAGTACTTAAGAGGAAGTCCACCAGGAAATGGAATGAGATGTCAAAACATATGCTAGAAGAAGACAATGACAAATCAATTTCTAATTACTGTGAATAAAACTACAGGAGATGTTAGCAGGTCTTGTTAGCAGGTCTTCAGCTCATCTAGAAGGAATCTTTACTTTTTTATGAATGGCAGGGTTCAAAATAAATATCTCCCACTGCCATATTATATAGAACATCACAAAGACAAGCTCTATCCATGGAGGTACTACCGGTAGAAGTACAAAAACAAAACTCTGCAAATAGTTTTCAATTGAAAGAAAATGTGATAAATCCACTCTGAATGATTCTAAACCAGCTTGGAGCATTTCAGGCATTTGCAAGGGCTCTAATTTAGGGAATATTTAAATAAAATATGAACTCATGTTTACAAACGCAAGAAATGGTCTAAATTAGAAAACACGCAAGACCAACATTTAAGACAAGTTCAAATAATTATTCCTGTCCGTTCTACAGACTTATTTTCTTGATGTTCTGATTGATAACAGTTAAAAAGACAGTAGCATTTTCATTTGAAAATGTGTTCAGCTTCTTTATCAATGCCATTGAAAGAAAACAGTTATCTAAAATATTTTATACCCCAGCAGTTCTTTGGTGGCTTACAAGTTCATGTTTAACTGCAACCACAAGATCATCAAATGTCAAATGTCCTTTCAAAGCAAAAAGGCAAGACTACCAGTATAAATTTAAAACTCATTAGAACCAAAGAAACCAGCTAGTCTGGTCATTATGCAAACAGGAAAGAATGTTCTATCATTACTCCTCTCTGATACAGCTACCAGTATTACTTCATGTAAAGAGAGGCAAGACAACTCTTTAAACATCTTAACCACCAGGCAAGGCTCAGATTATCATTTTGCAAGATTTCAAGATAACAGCTAGAACTTACCTGAAGCAACAACATAGTGCTGAAGTACTGACATCATTTAAAGCTTCACTGCATCAGTCAGTCACAGGAATGCAGTAAATTGAGAGGTCAGACTACTGTTTCTCAATCTTGGCATCTTCCGAATGTATGGATTTCAAATCCTAGAATTCTCCAATCAATATAGCTATTGCTGAGGATTCTGGGAACTGAAGTCACTATATTTAAAAACTTATCAAGTTTGAGAAACACTGGGTTAAACTAAGGATCTTTTTCAATACATCTGAGGAATCAGCAAAACCTAAAAAAATGGCAGAATTGGGATAAAGAGCGAGAATAAAGAATTTTAAACTAAGGCATTGTTTGTTACAGATAATGCAAATAGTCATGCATTTTAATAGAAAAGTCTGTACTATATTTTTCTCAATTCAACTCTTTTTATTGTAAGTGCTACTTACTGTTATAACTTTAACTTCTTTTCAAAGAACTTAAATTTTTTTTTAAAAAAAAACTTGATAAAAATAATAAAAACTGCAGTTTAGGAATTATGGAGAGCTTCTGTAATTCTTCTGCATATGCTTACAGGGAAAAAGGCAAGAGAAAACTCCAGTTTAGAATGTTAGTAACTTCTCTGTTTCTGGAGAACAGCACAAATCCTTAATCTTCACTTGCCTGGGTTCATTCCCTGCGTTCAGCTTTAAGTACAGTAGTTTGCCTGCTGCAATGTGTGAACTCTCAAGATTTTGAGAAAAGATCCACATGCTACTGATACAAATGACTTCTCTATTAAACTAATCAATTTTGGGATATACACAGCAATGCAACAAATAAATGCAAGCAAATAAGACAGTTGTCCAAATACGTTGCCAATAAAAATTGTCCCAAAGTTTGATTAGAATTCTAATCTCACTAGTAACTCTCTGATCTTCAAAATACATTTAATCAAACCCAGAGATGGCTAAATTGACTTCTTTGATTAAAGAAAAAAAACACAACTACTTTTGTTTCTACTTCTGCACTTTGTGCTTGAGGTGGAAAAAATGAAATTTTGGTTTTGGCTTTTACTGATTAGATAGATTTGTTATAGAAATGGCTAGTTTATACTATTAAGTAAAAAGTTGAGGTTTGATGTTATCTTAGTCTACTAAAACCAGAGTCGGAAGTCAACACCTTTTCTTTTCACCTTCTTTTCTATACTTTTCCCTTCCCCTTTCCTCCTATTATTTGCTTTTATATTTTTTGTATTTTATATTATCCACTAATAAATATAAAAAAATAAATAAAACATATTTAATCAAACTGACATAGTATTCGGTTTAAAATGTACTATATTATGTGCTGAGATTTAGATTCAAGCTTCTGTCATTATACCTCAGTGCTAAAAAGCATTTTATATTTTTCTGTTTTGTACAAGATGGAGTTTGAATACTATCCTACAGTGTCTAGGTATCAGCCAACAAAACTAACTCAATCAGAAATACTAAAATACACTATGCAAGCAAAAGAGCTTTTGTACAAGCTTAAGTTTTGTAGTCATTCTCCAACTGCATGTTTCATTCTGAAAAAGAAAGCAAAGCAGTAGTGTCTAAGGTGTGGCATGGTAGAGAACTGAGCTAGTTTAAAAGCTTTGCTGAATTGATTAGCATTTTTCAAAAGACTTTTTCCAGCTACAGTAGCCAGATAATGCCTTTTAAAATCAAATATGTTCAAGATTTTGGAAAA
Source organism: Vipera berus (assembly GCF_964194415.1). Classification (NCBI taxonomy): domain Eukaryota; kingdom Metazoa; phylum Chordata; class Lepidosauria; order Squamata; family Viperidae; genus Vipera; species Vipera berus. The sequence goes on along the minus strand of NC_138210.1, from coordinate 55,524,720 downwards.
CCAAATAATGAACTTAAAAGCTTCTATTTTTTAAAACTTTATTTACAAGAAATAGAAGCAAATCATGACTCACAAAACTGCATGATGGGCAACATGGTCTTAAAATATATACATGTATGCACAATTACACTTAATACTGCAATAAGCAACCTGATATCTCCAGATACTCTCCATAAACCACAACCATCCTGTCCAGCAGTTCCAAAGGTGCTTTTTCAAAAGGCAACTGGGCTTTCTTTTTCTCTGAAGACGTTTCGCTTCTTATCCAAGAAGCTTCTTCAGTTCTTCAGAATTCATTTGAATGCCATTAATAATTTCACAGTGGTTTTGCTAATATTCACCCATAACTAAACAAGTTCCAAATAATCCTCCATCCCCTTCCCTCTCTTATTAGCAGGATCAGTCAGGGTCACTTGCACAACTTCATTGGAACTTGGCCACTTAGTCACAATCTCTTAATGAGCTCTTTGTAAGTAACAGGCCCCAAGGCCTGTCAGCATGATCATAAAAACAGGCACCAAAGTTCAGATGAGGTAAAAGTGAAAGCAATTTGTACTGGTTTCAAATTTACCACACTCTGAAGCAGTCATGCAACATGACAGTTAAAGAACTATATGACTGGTCATATGTAAATCTCTGAATAGTCTGTCAAAAAACTAGGATGTGTGCAGAATTCTAAAGTAGAACAGGCAGAAGGAATAGTGAGAATTGAAAAAGAACTGAGATCACGTACAAATGGGCAAACTATGGCTCTTACCATGTTTGACTCCCTGTCACGATCAGGATGATTACAAGAGTGGGGAACCTGTTGCCTCTGGTTTAATTTCATGCTGCCTTCCAGATGCTGAAGGACTTCCCTTGCTTTTTAGATGATTCTCTTGGGAACTGCACAGAGGAAACTTTGTTTTCTTCTGTGCAATGAAATGTACCAATGCTTGACTCTGCCCACAGCTGACTTGGCTGTATTTCACCATTCAGTGGAGGGATTTTCCCCATGATTTTTTTTTAAAAAAAACATTCATAGAAGTGGGGTTTCCTCATCATATGGTTGTAGGCTAAATCTGGTGATATAAAGATAATGGTCAATATTGACCAAAATTCTGAGAAAAACAAGAGGCAGGGCAAATGGAAAAGACAGCATTTAGTCTACTAATAGGACTAACAAGTATCTACAGCATTAGAACAAAAGTTTCATCCTTGGTAGGACTCAAATTATGAAACTCCTTTCCCAGCCATTTTCAGCTGGCATTTTTATGATACCTTCTGGGCATCAAGTGAGGCCCATCCATTTTTAATAATATTTCCTTGCCCTGGATTGACCATGGTGCTCTCTAATTCAATACTTTATTGTTTCATCTTTTTCTGAGCTGTCATTTTTTTAACACAATGCTTTTTAATCCGTTTTATTTAGAAGGACTTCAAGGCATTTGTTAAAAAGGAGGGATGCATTAGATTAACTAAATGAACCTGGGCAGGACTTATTGCTAAACATTTACAGGGCCTACTGAGGCCAATATCTCAAATCATCTACAAGAATACTTATCACCAGTAGATATTCTTTCTTTCACATCACAATTATAATTAGTATTATCCTATTTCATACTGATATATGTATTTATTTATTTGGTCAACTCAAGGTGGTGAACTCCTATTTTCCTTACAAAAACACTGAACTGAGAGAATGCCTAAAGCAGACATGTCAAACACAAGGCCTGGGGGCCAAATCTGGCCCGCCTAGTGGTTTCATGCGGCCCGGAAAGCCATCCTGGAAACAGTGAGGGAACGGCCCCCACTGCCTTGGCCCTGGCCCAGAGACCCTCCTTCTGCCAGAGACCCTCAGATCTGTCCCACTCCTGCCCAGGCCCCCATAGGCACCCTTGATGCGAACGATGTAGAGCTGGCCACGCCCACCCAGTAGGCCACACCCACCTGGCCCCCTGAGGGCAACCGCAATGCTGATGCGGCCCTCAATGAAGTTGAGTTTGACACCCCTGGCCTAAAGTCACCCAACTGGGCTTCAAGTCTAAGGGAGCCCTAGAAGTCACTGTCATCTGGTTTCTAGGCCAGCAACATATCTACCTCATTACCATATTTAATTCCCCCTTTCTCACCTACACTATTACAACATTTTACATTTTGGTTTCAAGACTTTTTATCCTCTCCACCTGAGACATTCCACACGCACACAAAAGTAGTGTGAACATAAAAAGAAATCATGAAGACCATTGACCACACACAGGATGCTAAAAGGCTATAACAAGCAATGCACACAGTATATCAATACCAGAGAGCAGTTTCAGAGCTAGAGGGATATAACCTTTCAACAGGAACTCTTGCCCAGCCGCAACTAACGATTTCTCAGAACAAAAGAAGAATTGAAGAGCCAATGAGAAAACGGCTAAAAATGAGATTGGTGTGTTTGAAAGGTTCAACTGAACACCTACACCAAAGATCTAAGACAGATATGCGCAGCTCTATTGACCTTGTGCAAAGGCGGTTCAACTCTTTGGGAGGTACTGCCATGCTATTCTGCTCTATTTTTACCCAGTATACTGCCCAGCATACTCCATCTGTTTCAGTCCAGCTATGATGTGGGCACACATGTCATGTCCTTACTCAAACTATTTACAAGTATGATCAGAGAATTATAGCCCAAGGTGTACTAGGGCCAAGATCACCATTTTCCCCTCAAAAAGAGCAACAAACTTGCCAAATTCTCTAATAGGAAGCTTATACTTCAGAATATGAAACAAAACAAAAAAGCATTTAACAAGTAATATAGGAGGAAGAATCTTACCCTCTCAAATGGTCAAATAATGGTGTTGGCAATACCTAGAGGGCCTCATAGTACAACAAATATGCTAAGAGGCATAGAAAATCTACTAGTTGTAGATCCTTTCCAAGAGAAAATTCAACAGCTTTAGAAATGAGATCAAAATAAGTAATCACAAACATTTATACTTGTTTACAACATACTGGTATATTTATGTTAACTACTTTAGGGACCCTAGCAACACTACAAGAGGAAACTTGTTTTCTTCCAAATTGCAAAACATTTCCCAGATTGTTTGTTGGGAAACTTTACTCCTACTTTTTTTAAAAAATCCATTTACCATAGGGAAATGATGAGCAAGCAGACTGCATCCCAATTCCAGAGAAAGGAATGGAGATAATTTGAGCTGTTAAACTATCATAGTTGCTGCCATTCGCAGTTTTAAATTAACAGGAAGTCTGGAAATTATTTAGCTCTCTGTGGCCAAAGTGGAGTAATGAGAGCCAAATGAAAATTTCAAAGGAGGAAAGGCAGACAGGAGGTAATGTTGGTTACCATAGCTTAAACACACATTGTTGGGAGCATTAGGTTATGAAGCACACATTCCCTCCTTCTGCCAGGGAAAAAATATTACCAGGCTTTCTTTACCTCTACAGGTCAGCTAATACATGTGCATTCCTATTAAGTCACTAGTAGCAACCAGACTAGTATTTATTGGCAAGCCTTTGGGTTCACCAAGTTACTGCATCAACTTTTACCTTTTAGCAAACTACATTTTAAAGGAATGCAGGCTTTACTGATTCTTCAGATATATGCGTAACTTCATAAAGTTATTACTCCCCAGGTTTGTCAATTTCATTACTCCTAGTGGTTACACACTAAGAACTTACTCTTATTCAAAAACTACCCTTATTTATTCATCAGTCTAGCCCTGAATACTCAATTCTTATATTTGGAACAGAGGGTATTCCCCCACCCCCAAGGCCATTTGTTAACCTGGAAAGTACTGTACTTAAGTTTTTGAATAGCAAAACGAATCCGCTAATCTCTCAAGCTCTGCTTTCCTTTGCTGCTACAGAGCTGTACTTTATGGCTAGTAACCTACATTCTGCAATGCATTCCTTTTCCAAGAAAGCCAAAGCTTAGTCTATATTTATACTGTAGATTTTCTAAATTTCAAAGGCCAAAAAAGAGAGACAGAGAGCCAGGAATCTGAGCCCCCATAGTAATGCAAGGCAAAGATAAGTGGTAATTTCAGCTTGGAGAAATCCATGCTATGCAGTCAAACTAAGGCTCTCTTACCAAGTGAGCTAATTCTATTTTCTCTGGGAGAAAAGCCTTTCAATCTTCCATTAAAAAAAATAGACGCCATATTTTTCCCCCATATGTCATGGAAAAGTCATTTGAACTTTGCAATATGAACCAGGGTCTCCTTTCCCTGGAGCTGCATATAAATTTATTATGGAGCAGTAAAGCTCTTCCTTTGAGGTTATTTACTGTAGCAGAATTCCTCATATCTAGTCTGTGTGCAGAAAGATAATATTCTCTCTGCTCAATCAAGTACAAGAAACACACGACTCCTTCAAACCAATGCTTCTATAGAAAACAAGAAAAGGAATTGAAATACCTGGCTATCTGGTCAAAAAAATATCAGAAGAAAAGCTTTGTTCAAATGTTGTCTTTCATTTCAATTGCTTCCTTATGTGCTGATTGTAGCAGTGGGGTTAACTTTATGCCTCTTCTTGCCAAAACTGTCAAAACAATCTGCAGCTGTATACTTCCTAGATTTAACTAGGATAGCCAAAGCAGCTTGAATCATTAGAATAGGACAAACTATACATAATAACAATCTCTATGGCTCACTTTTGTTTGGCGCTCTTTCAGATAAGATTTACACTTTCTTCAAGTTTAAACAAGACACATCAGACAGCCTACTGTGATTCCTTTCTTTTCCTTAACAGCAGACAGATCAATGGAAAAGAGGAGTTGCCATCACCGATCACTTTGTCTATATTTTAATGTCCCCAATGGACAGTAGCCAAAGTAAAACATACCGCACATTAATTAATGCTCTCATTCTCAGTTTTAAACAATGAAAAAAGAACAAAATACATGGCACCTAGGGATCCTTAGTGAATTCTACAAACAAGCTAAGTATGAACTGAATTTGCTTTCAAGCTAGCTCTGAAGATTAAAGTTTTTCTGGTGAAAATCAGTTTTTCCCCTGGCAAGCCTTTTTTGGGTTCACTTCCCAGTTTAGGGCAAGTTCTTTGCATTAGGAAATCAAATGTTCAGTTCAGGACCATTAAAAATATAAGCACTGTACAATCATTTAGTTAGCTGCAGCAGGTTGTCTCAACATAGTGCCTGATATCATGAAAATATGTCATGTTTATAAATCATTTGTAATCTGGCCTTGTCAATATGCTTGTCAATATACATTTCCACAGCCCTACTTCCATGAATCATCACTTTCTAGTTTTATTATTTTATTGCCACAATAAAATGCAACTAAGAAAATATCAGGTCCATAGTAAATGTGGACCTGAATTAAGATGTACATACTAGTAAAAGTATCAGCTGTTCTGAACTCTTGCTTTAAAAGTTCACAAAAAAAGTAGGCATTTGCCAATAACTCAATTTTTTTAAAGAAGTCTACATTTTATTTTTAAGTACAGAGCATAAAGGCTTAACAAATCAAAAGATTCAATATGTGCCAAGTGAAACACCAAATTTACAAATTCCTTCTTCATTCTCATAATGTAAAAATACTCTTATCATCTATTCTTTCAACTTCCAAATAGCAAAACAGATTCACCTGTTTCAGAAACTGAGATCATTAAAAAAACCACATTAAATCAATAATATATTGCCTGATTCCCTTAAAATATGATTTTTTAAAGATTTCAACTTAAGTGGAATACCTATTGAAACTGCCTAGACTTACACAAATTTTCAAACATTTATCTTTAATCTTAATTGAAAAGGCCCAACTCTTAAAAGGGACAAAAGACAGCTTCTATCCACAAATAAGATGAATTATTTATCTGACTTACCAAATACAGTACTGAATACTACTTGCCACATATCACAAGTAATGACTGCCATTATTCAGAGTCACCAAGCAAAATACTGTGCATGCAGTTTAATCAGAGCTCAATTTATCCATTAAGACACTTTAACTTTTCAGCTGTGTCCAAAAGGTGGTTAAAGCATGTTATATAGTTAGGGTGGATGTTTCCTTCTGCACCGGCATGTGACAATTCTAAGCTGTGCGAGTGACTTTGAGGAGTACCCAAGGCATCAATTATCTACAATGTGTCCTGGTGAATATTTTAATTAGGAATTATAAGGAGATACATATGTATGTAGAGGGAAAAAATAACAATAAAAAACTTTATACTTTTTTTTAAAAAAAAAGGAATTATAAGGAGAAAGAATTTGGAAGAAAAATGCATATGCAAATGTGAACCGTGCATGCTGGGCACTGAATTCGAAGGAGCAGGCTTTTTTTCTCAGAGAAGATCAAACCCCAAACAGTGCAGCTATTTATACATATCAGCACCACCTTCCCACCCACTCAGAAGTTGCCACTCTCACCAAAGACACACAAAACAAAACAAACCGGGAGCTCAAAATTTTCTGACACCTGCTCCTCTTAGTTGCAAGCTTCGTTTATTTAAGTATAGATACAAGCACACAATTTAGGCATTACTTTTCTAGTTGTGTGTTGTTGTTGTTTTTTAAAAAAAACAACCCACCGTTTTGTAAATCCTACCACTCTGGTCAAGTCAATTTCAATTCTGCCAACCGGAATATGCTATTCGTGCAGGGGTGTGTGTGTGTATGTATGTATGTATGTATGTATATATATATATATATATATATATATATATATATATATATATATATATATATGTCAAATGCTTGTTAACTATTTTAGATTACCTTGCTAGGCCCCAAACATGGGACAAATCTTTATTTCCTGTTTCAGCCTAACCTGAAGGCCATCGACAGGCAGTAGTCACACCGGTGACAGCTCATATTTGTGTAAATTTTAAATTGCTAACAATTTAAATCCCTTAATTCTTTGTTAGCAATTTAAAATTTACACACACACACACACACACATATATATATATATATATATATATATATATATATATATATATATATATATATATATATATATATATATATATATATATATATATATATATATATATATATATATATATATATATATATATATATATATATATATATATATATATATATATATATATATATATATATATATATAATTACATTCAAGTTTACGGTTTTCAGACTCGCGTCCCCAGAACTTTCAGAAGAAACGGAGGGGAGGGGGCAGTCGGGTTGGAGGGGAAAGCTGTCCCTCCCTTTCCAACTACTTAAATTTAAAGGTGTCATAAAAGGTCGCTAACAACGCTGAGGACCGAAAAGACTTGACGACCCCCCCTCCCCCCCAAAAAAAAATCCCTTCGCCGCCTAGCACTGCGTGAAGAATCCGGACGAAGCGTCGCGATTCTGGCGGGGGAGGATATGGAAGCGTGTGGGTGGATGCTGGCGAGGAAGCAGCGGAAGGAAAGCCGGATTGTTACCTGAGGGAGCGAGGGAGGAGGGCCCAGCAAGGACTCCTCAGGCGGGAAGAGGGAAGGCAGCGTACGAACGGAGCGGGGGGGCGAATATAACTGAGGGGGGGCATGGGGGGGGAAAGGGTCTCCCACAGGGTTCTCTAAAATGGCGGCAGCTTCCTTTCCCACAGGGCTCCCACTTCTCTCTCTCTCTCTCTCCACTCCCCACCCTCACCCCGTCCTAGACATAGTCCCTCTTCCCCCTTCCCTTCTCCTCACCCTTAAGGTCCACCGCGCTCCTTCCTGCCCTTATCTTCGCTAGCGGAAAAAAAATATGGGAAAGCTCGCTCCCTCGCCGCTCTTTTTTTCCCCCCCCTTTGCCTTCACCGCCACGATCCCAGAAGCCACCGCGCGCGCCTCCAGCGGCCGACTTGCCATTTCCTTCTCCGCCTTCTCCTCCTCCGGTTAAACCCCGCCCCTTATAGCCGGGGACGGCTTTTCCTTCCGCTTGGTCCTTCCTTCCTTCCTTCTTTTTGTTGTTGCTGCTGCTGCTGGTGCTTCTTCTTCTCTACCTTCTCGTGCGCGCGCTCCTCCTTCCCTTCTCACTGATTCCTCAACTTGCCCCCCGCAAGCAAGCTTCCCCGGCTCCTCCCATTCGGCTTCAAAGGGAGAAGAAAAACGCGAACGGCGCAGGCGCCGCCTGGAGCCTGCCGACAGTGCGCATGCGCAGAATCGAGATTCTGGAGGCTGTTTTTTACCTGCGCGTTTTTGTGTGTTTTTTTGAAGACCCGTTGGACTTGAGTGTGACTCCCCGAGTTGGCACACCTGCCTTCACTTGTTTTATTCTTATTGCTATTTCTTTTAAGCAAGTTTTATTGACGAGGCGCTGAAATACATTTTATCATTTTAGCCATTGCCTATCCGCTGCAGGATGAAGGCTTCTTCCGCATGTTTCCAACCTATATTTTTTTTTACTAAAATATGCACACCTCACATTGTACTCCGCTTACGTGTTCTGTAATCGCGATTTTAACCATCAACCCCATGGGCTGCTGTATCGCTGCCATATCATGGTCTTTTTGCCCCATGCCCATTCTCACGTCCGTACCGCATTTTATACACGCGATTTGGTGGAGATTTCTATTCCACAAACAAATGATCCCATCATAACCGTGTTCTTTTTTCTTTTTTCCAGCAACATACTCTGCTAATCAGGGACTAATATTTTTTCTTATGCAGTCCAGAGCTATCACATTAATCTGATTCTCATGAGTACCGACTTAAACCAGGTTCTTGGTGCATTTTAAAAAAATGATCATGTATTGCAAATTATTTCCCTCCCAGTTGAAGGGGACATTACCAGGGATTACACCAGCCTAACAACTCTGTCATGAATGTAACCAATTCTGTGGTTGTTGGTCTAAGGCACAGGTCTGCAACCCGCCACTCCAGAGCCGCATGCAGCTCTTTCAGCTGTCTCCTGCGGCTCCCAGTCTTCTGCTATGTGTAGTCCAAAAAAAAAAAGTGGGACTAAAAAAGTTCAACCAATCAATTCAAATATGCAGGGTAGGTGCATATTGTTGTGACTCAGGGCCAGCCTGTGGGTCCGGCAGCCGGCTCAGATGTCTCGGATGACTCAGATGAGGGGGAGGAGGAGTGTGTGGAAGACGAACCGGCTGATGATGGTTTGGAGGCTTCGCAGAGCCCCCAGCCGGGGCCCTCTTCTCAGCTGCGTGAGCCCGATAGTGCGGATGATGATGACCCACAGCTGGCCCTGTTCAAGGACGCCCGACGCAGGAGGCAGTCGAGCAGGACCAAACAGAGAAAGGCTGTGGGACTCCTCGGGAGGAGGCACAGGGAGGCCACGCCCTGATCTCTAAATAAAAGGAGTGTTTGGGGAAGGGCTGGTTGCTGAAAGCAACCCTTCCGTTTGAGGATTCAAGTTCCAGTGTTTTTGTTTCTTGTTCTGTTATTTGAGTAATAAATCTTGGCAGACGCTTTCCAGCCTTAGACGCTCTCCAGTCTCTACTGTTTGAACAGGGGTTTGCCTTATTGCAAGGCCGGTAGCAGGCTGGTTCAGAACACATATCTCGCCTTGGCTCCACTCTTCAGTCAAACCCTGTTCTGCGCATGTGTGCATGTATGCGCATGTGCACACAATTTTTGCGGCTCCCAGTTTTTCCTTGTGTGAGGGAACCGGTTCTGAGTGGCTCTTTCACTGTTTCAGGTTGCTGACCCCTGGTTTAAGGCTAGCACAAAACTGCATCTGGGATGCTGTGCCAGCTGTGATTTCATGAATCTGAGGGGTCTCATTGTCAAAGAGAAGTAGGTCTGTGTTTTGCAATCACCTGGGATAGTAGAACCCCTACCATAACTGTATGATGGCTGCCTATAGTGCTGCAATAATCAAAGTTGGCAGCTGGGAGTTGATGGATTAAGCATAGGAACCCTCCCCCAAATGGTACTTTTGTCAGGGTGGTTTGGAATAAGGGGGGGGGAATGGTTATTGATTTAAAAACCTGCAACTTCTACAAGTTATTATTTTGTATTATGCCATAAAGTTTAGGAACCAAAATAACTGAAGTTTATAAAACTTGTTCTAAGCTAGTGGTGTCAAACTGCTGGCTCGTGGGCAGGATGCATCATGGTGAAACCATGCCCACCCCATTGCCAGCAATGGGGGGGGGGAAGTCATGACATGTCACATGATGTTGCGAGTTTGAAACCCCTGTTCTAAGCTAAAAGCCAACAAGCGACATCATGGCTGAGACCTATATATACAAATGTGATGGCAACTTGACTTTGAACATAAGATTCATTGAAACTGCTGTTGTTAAATTTTACATATTTTGTGTTCGAAGTACTCTGTTAAGTACAAAATAATGACTACTGTACTCTTAAAATTCTGTAAGCAGAACCTTTCTTAATATAAGTCTCCTTTCTTAAAACATGTACTCACAGCCATTTGTTTAGCAAACATTTGAAAGTTACAGCAGCGTTGAAAAAAATGCCTTATAATCAGTCCTCACACTTACAACCATTGCAGCACCCCCCCTCACATAATTAAAATTCAGCTTTGCAGTTGGCATTTATTTATGCCAGTTGCAGCATCCCAGGGTCATGTGGTCATCATCTGTGACTTTCCCAGCCAGCTTCCTACAAGCAAAGTCCAAGGGGGAAGCCAGATTCATTTAACACTCACAGTGATGCGCTTAACAACTATAGCAAAAAAAAAGGTTGTAAAATTGAGCACAACTCACTCCATAGCTGCCTTGGTTAGCAATGGAATTTGTGATCCCAACTGTGGTGGTAAATCAAGGACTGCCTGTATATTATAATGGCAGAGCACTTCTTTCTTGACAACGCAGCTAAGTTTACAGACATCTATATTTTTATACACAAATTTACAGAAGTAACTCCTATAGAGCGGTGTTCCTCAACCTTGGCAACTTTAAGATGCAACTCCCAGAATCCATGCTGGTTGGGGAAGGTTGAGAAATAATACCAAAGAATATATATATAAAACACTTCAAAGTGCAACATTTTCACCCTAATAAATCCATGGAATTACTTTAAGGATAAAGGCAATCAGAATTGGAGCATAAACCAATTCACATACTGTATAGCCCAGGGGTAGGCAACCTTGGCTCTTTTATGACTCATGGACTTCAACTCCCAGAATTCCTGAGCCAGCTGGCTCAGGCATTCTGGGACTTGAAGTCCATGAGTCATAAAAGAGCCAAGGTTGCCTACCCCTGGTATAGCCGAAGCAGCTTGGTTTCAAGCTTACACCAGAGTTCAGGTCCAACCTCAACCAGAGATTTGGTTAAAACGCCTGAGGTAATTCTTTGAATTACTAACCATTTTAAAACCTGTTTTAATCATAGCTATTTGGTGAAATGTAGTTTTCTTTTGATGTTTAAATTTTATTTAGCTGATTGTAATGGAATATGAAATACCCACTAACATAATCTTCACAGTAGTTGAGATGCTACATGTGGCGAATGGTTTTTATTCAGGACCCTGGACCCAAACCCCTATAATCACACATCTAAGAAAAAAGATGTGTGTTACTACAAGAGCATCCTCAGCATTTTGGAAACTAAGAAATAAGCCTTCTTGTTTACTTGATGTCCACTTTTTTAGTTCTTGGCTGTTCTGACTCTGATTTCCAGTTTCATACATTCTTAAATCTGGTTAGTCTCAAGTTATATGTAAGTGAGTGGGAGCAAATTTCATTGCTTTATTTCCCAATCCATGAAGTCCTCAACTTATGACCATTCAAAGTTACAATGGCATTGAAAAAGTGAGTTGTGATTGGTTTGTACACTTATGACCATTGCAGCATCCCCATGGACACGTGATCAAAATTTGGGCACTCGGCAACTGGCATGTATTTATGACGGTTGCAGTGTTCCCAGGGTCATGTGATCCCCTTTTGTAACCTTCTGACAAGCAAAGTCAACGGGGAGGCCAGATTCGCTTAACAACCACATGATTCACTTAAAATTGTAGCAATTTGTTTTAACAACTCTGGGAGAAAAGGTCATAAAACGGGGCACAGCTCACTTAACAGCTGTCTGGCTTAGCAACTGAAACTTTGGGCTCAATTACGGTAGTAAGTCGAGGACTGCCTGTATAATCTACCAGTCCTGCCTCTGGGATTGCACTAAGGTAGGCATTAGCCGATACAAAGGAGGGCATTTAGGACTGAGGGGCTTCTAGTCTGCAGCCCCTTCCCTTGCAGGATCTAGCATCTTCCCTCTTGTGTTTATTTATGTCGAAAGGTGAGAGAGACGTGCGTTTTGCAAGCTTCTGCTGATAGGAAAAACAAAAACATGACAGACTTATCACCTGAAAGAGAAACTTGTTAAAAAAAAATAAACTAAGTTGAGAATACAGCAATAGCAAGGCATGGTAATAGAAGATACAAACTGCTTGAATAGTGTACATCACATAAGCCAATGAAAAAAATATATCCAAAGATCTGCAATCACCATTCCTAACCAGGAGAGCCATTTCCAAGGCTGGAAAAAAAAAGGCAGGGTCCCAAGACTTGCAAAGAAAATGGAATTTCATCGTGCCTCTGTGTATGCTGACCCATTCCTCAACCCTACTGAAGCAACAGCCTGTCTGCTTTTCAAGTTTGCCAATCTGACATACCTTTTTTTCCAGTTTCCCATATTTGAAACACTTTTAAAAATAAATTATCAGACAGATCCTGCATTCCTACACAGGCAAAAAAAAAGCTCATTTTGCTGAACAAATGTACTGGATTACTTATTTGGAAAAGAAAGTTGTGGATTCTCTTTACTTCCCATCATCCCCCAAGACTTAGCCATTGTTGTAAGCAGCATCCTGAACTAATAGTGATTAAAATATGGCTCTCACCAGACTGCCCAACGTTCTGCACAAAAACGCAGTAATCGTGTGTGTGTGTGTGTGTGTGTGTGTGTGTGTGAGAGAGAGAGAGAGAGAGAGAGAGAGAGAGAATGATTGCCAAATGATTTTGAATGTTTTTTTTAAAAAAACATCTGAGGTGTTGAAAGCACTTCGGTGTTCAAGAGCAGTGTGCTAATATTCCTGCCTTTCAGTTATAGCTAGAAGAGAGTTTTCCGCCAGATTTTGTTTTCCGTACCTGTTGGGACTACAATTCTTACCTGCGAGAACTCAGATAAAGCATCATACACCATTACTGATAGCTTAGGGATGATGGGAATTTGAACATCTGGAAGGCACACGCTTGTGAATACTATCCTAACGAAAAAGAACTGCCAACCGACTTCTCTTCCAAAGCTTTAATGGCCAAGCCATTCAAAGGTACTCAACCTCGCCTCTCCCTTCTCAGCACTGCAACTATGAAGACAAGGAAAGCGCAATAGAAAATAGGGCTCATTTCCCAGTTGAAGTTGAAGATCGAAAGAATCCTTTAAAAACGATGTTTTTTTTAGGCTAGGGAAGCTACACTGAGATGGGGGAAAGCTACTAGTAATAGATGCGTTTTGCAGGAGGATGGAAAGGAAGTTATGCAGCAACAGCTTACGAAAGTCTTCCTGCTGATCATTCAGCTTAACAGCAGCATATTGCAGTTTCCAAAGAGATCTTCTGTTTACTCCAGCTTACCGCTGGTTCAGCGGACGTAGGACAAATGGGGGCGTTTCCGTCAGAGGCCGCCAACCGGCAGAGATCCAGATATGGGTGTGAACTTCCACCGTGTCAAACAGCCAAGCTACCGGTCCATGTTGTTTTCATCAGGTTGACTATGGAAGCAAAGACGCAGCAAAGTCTCACAGAAATCCAGCTCTTCCTTTTTTTTTTTTTTGCAAATTTAAAAGAAAAGAAAAAAAAGAATAGGTGATCAGGCAAACGCTTGAGATTTGTGCAACTTTATACAACTACTAATAAATGCTCAACTAATGACAACTTGCATTGCAGACAGCAATCAGGAACATCTGCCTTGCTGACAAACCTTCCGTCTCAGTACTGTTGCTTCACCCCCCACCATTCTGCCCAATAAATGACTTTTGTGTTAATTCCTGTAGTTATCTATCGTTAGGCCACTACAGCTCATACAGGCAGTCCTTGACTTACAACTGGTGCTTAATGAAGTTATGATGGACTTTCCCAGGGCTACCTATGACCTGGGAAATTCTGACATCCAGATTTCCCCCCACCCACCCACCCTGCAGCGATCACATTTTGGGTCCTCGGCAATTGGCCCACATTTACGGCCATTTGCAGCATCCCCAAATCACGTGATCATGATTTACAATTTTTGCTGGGAACTGGCACTTCCAGTTTCTGTCCCAAAAAAAAAGCCTGTCGCAATGGATTCGCTTAACAACTGCGGCATTCACTTTATGACCACCACCACCACCCAAAAAAAAAAAGTCACAAAACTGGCTGTGACGCCATGATGACCTGTTTTTTAACAACTGGTGCAACTTTAACTGAGCTATAATTCTCAATTACACTCATAAATCAAGGACTACTTGTAGGCAAGTCCCGACTCAGATCTCTGACGGGACCATTTCAGAGTGCATTTCAGGGGGGAAAGAAAGGTAAGGCATTTTTATTTGGAAAGCTTCCATGTCCAACGAGAATGAACGATATGTCTCCATAATTTATTAGCTTTCCTTAATTGTGAGTGGAAAAAGATTTCTTCTTCTTTTTCTTCTTCCAAGAGCTGTATTCCAGCAGGATTAATTGAGGGTGGGAGGACCCATTCCATGCCAAAGAGAGAACTCAGCAGTTAGTGTAAACTGGAACAAAACCTGGATCGCGTTGCCCATTTTCTCTTCCTTCACAGAAGAGGCTGCAGGAGAAAGCGACGGGGAAATTGTTCCAGGCATCTAAAATAACTATCTGGAAAAGCTTTTACAATTAGGCTGCAGTCCACATGAACTGAGTTAATGACTTGCAGGAGCCTTAGGCAACCCCAGCCCCCTGCAAAGCCCTAACGTCCATCAGTCCCCACTGGTGTGACCAATGTCTAGCTAGGGAAAGTGTGGGAAAGTAGACCAAAATCTCTGCAGGGGAGCAGGTGACTGTCCTTATCCACCCTTGCCCAAAGTATTTCCATGACCTTCAGACTCAAAAAAATGTGAATGCAATCCTTTGAAGCGTGACTAATAAGCATGACACTAGTAGTGTCAGCCACCCAGGTGGGAAACATGACCAGATAAGCTAAATCTACTTCACCGTAAAGCTACAGTAATAGAATCTCCTCAATTATGAGAGTATAATTCTCCCACCATCTGTTTTACAGCCCAGGGAAACTCGGGTCCCTTCTCTTTCCCTGCCCATTATCCAGCTGCAGGCTATATTGTCACTTCTCTGTTTCCTAGGCAGTGTCACCTTGTTCCCAGGGCCATTCCCACATACCATTACAGACGGTCCTCGTTTAGCAACTGCCTCATTCAGCAACCATTTATGGCTATGAAAAAGTATCTTTATGACCAAGCCTCACATTTTGCAGGTCTGTAGACCAAAGGAGAGCTGAAGTAAGCATAAACACAGTCGTGGTTTCGCTTAACCACCATTTCACTTAACCAAGTTGCCAGTCCCAATTGTGGTTGCTAAATGAGGACTACCTATAAGGATAAAGGTAGCATCAAATCTACCTCACGTGTACTGGCTGTCTTTTTTTTTTCCTCTTCAACATCCATTAAAGACCAATTTTGAGTATCTTGTATCTTAAAAAACATTTCATTTCAAACTAGCTTCTAGCACTTGTAAGCATAAAAAAAGAAATCAAGTATTTAAGCATTACAATATAAAGCTATGGCTGCTGTTTTAAAATGCTGAAAGTAAGACAGGATTGATATGTGTTATACCTCAAATGTTTTAACCAAGCTCTTTAGTCAAAAGTCCTCGCAGTGTCACCTGCCTGAAATGAATATAAACAATATACTTCCTGCTGGCAAGATTACCATCGGTAGTGATTGAAAAGAAAGGATATAGAGAAAATTAAAACCAAAAACCAAACAATGAATGGAATGAAATGAAACAGAATCAATTTAGTGACGAATCATAAAACCCTGATCCATGGCTTTATCAATGTCATATTGTCTATATACAATACAATCTAACCCGCACAATCTATAGAATCAAAACAGCTAACGATTCAACAACTGACCTACAGGATACAACAAAAGAAAGGGGGGGAAATTGAAAGCAGGGGTAAATTAAGAAAGTAAATAGGCTTATTTCAATTACACCGTTTCATTAAATTTGTATTTATATATACACACACATATGAGCATACAAACACATCTTCTAGAATAGGGACTGTCCGGCTAATCAAAAGAACAAATATATTGGGGAACCGTTTTCCCTGGGTATCGGAAAAGAACAAATCAATTAGGGTTTATTTATGCCGGCTGAGGAATTCTGGGAGTTGAAGTCCACAAGTCATAAAAGGGCCAAGTTTGAAGACCCCCTGATTTAGAAGAAAGAAATTGGGCAAGATACGGAACAAACAGAACCAGAGAGACAGACTGATTTCCCAAAGGTGAGGAAGAATGAGGAAGCTGGTCCCTGAGATCCATGGAACATGCCTCAAGAGGCTGGGTTGTTGTTCTTCTTGTTGTTTTTAAGAATGCCTTTGAGGTTTGAAGCTTGGATGGGTGGAAGAGTGATCACCCTACAGCAGGGGTAGGCAACCTCGGCTCTTTTATAACTCATGGACTTCCCAACTCCCAGAATTCCTGAGTCAGCTGACTCAGGAATTCTGGGAGTTGAAGTCCATGAGTCATAAAAGAGCCGAGGTTGCCTACCCCTGCCCTACAGCAATGAGCAGAGAATCAGATGTCAGCTGAATGCCAACACAGCAGTTTTCTAAGTGTAGAATATTGTCTATTTGTTTGTGTGTGTTTTTGTTTTAAATGCCTTCCAGTCAGTTTTGACTCCTGGCAACTGTCTGGACTGGTTTCCCTGGCAAGGTGTTTGAAGTGGTTTCTCATGCCTTCTTCTTCCCAGGACTGACAGATAATGACTGGCCCCCAAGTCTCCCAGATGGCTTTGTGCCTAAAACAGGACTAGAACTCATGCTTTCTCAGTGTCTAATCTGGTGCCATGGCAAATCTAGACAGCACACTAAAAAGCAGAGACATCACCCTGCCAACAAAAGTGCGGTATAGTCAAGGCTATGGTCTTCCCAGTTGCAATGTATGGCAGTGAAAGTTGGACCATAAAAAAGGCTGAGTGCCAAAGAATTGAGGCCTTTGAACTATGGTGCTGGAGAAGACTCCTGTGAATCCCTTGGACTGCAAGGCAATCAAACCGGTCAGTCCTAGAGGAGATCAACCCTGACTGCTGTTTAGAAGGCCAGATCCTGAAGCTAAAACTCAAATACTTTGGCCACCTAATGAGAAGGAAGGACTCACTGGAGAAGAGCCTAATGCTGGGAAAGGTGGAGGGCAAGAGAAGAAGGGGACGACAGAGAATGAGGCGGCTGGATGGAGTCACTGAAGCAGTAGGCATGAGCTTAAATGGACTCCAGAAGATGGTAGAGGACAAGAAGGCCTGGAGGAACGTTGTCCATAGGGTCGCGATGGGTCAGACACGGCTTCGCAGCTAACAACAACAATCTGGTGCTTTAACCACTACATCAAACCCCACTTTTTTTTTGTCTTCCCAAGAAAGAAAGAACTGAATATGCAATAAATGATTCCATCTGTACTAGAAATAAGCAGGGTGGGCATCCTAGTACATAGCTGATCACAGTAACTCAAAAGCATACGTATGGGGTATTTTAATATTAATCATTTTAATATTAATTGTATTAATTTTTATTGTAATTGGGCGACATTATTTAATTCTTTCTTAACTTTTGTATACTGTATTTTTATTGTATTTGCCCTGTACACCGCCCTGAGTCCTTCGGGAGAAGGGTGGTATAGAAATTAAATTAAATTAAATTATTATTATTATTATTATTATTATGATGATGATGATGATGATGATGATGATGATGACTCGGACCGATACGTGCCCAGCTGCCTCCCTTATACTAAGGATGGGCCAGAGAAAAACCCAAAACAGTCTTCCTGAGTCTGTTGCAAACATGGCCCCATAGCTACTTGTGCGTAAGAAAGGGACCATCATGTTTCCATCTGGCAACGTTATGGGGCCTGGCAAGAGAAATAGGAAAGGTGGTAGTTAAAAGACAGAACCGTGAAGTTGCTTTTCTCATCCCCTCCACTTACTCCATTATGCCAATTGTTTAATTATCAAGCCCGGTGCAACCTAATTGCTATGTTCGTTGAAAACTGTCGGCTGCTAACAGCAGGGGTGGGGAAATTGTCTGTTCCAGGAAAATGCAAGAGAGCCACTTGCACCAAAGTAACATCGCTCTCTTCCTCCCCCTCCCCAATCCTCAATTCATGCTAAAGCAGAGACGGCAGCTAGAACCATGATTGGCAATCTGGTGCCCTCTGGTTGCTCTGGATGACAACTCCCAGAATTTTTTTGCCGGCGGCCATACTGGGTAGGACTGATGATAGCTGAAGTCCCAAACATCTACAGAGTACCAGACTGCCTGTCTCAGTTACAAAAAGAAATTCACAAACGCAGCTTGTATTGCATGGAAAGGCACCATCTCCCACATACCCTTTTGGGTGCTGAACAATGGGATCCTACATTTGGCATATACAGCAGGGATCTGCAACCTTGACAACTTTTAAAGACTTGTGGACTTCAGCTCCCAGAATTCCTCAGCCAGCTATTAAGCGAACCACAGCACTTGTCAAGCGAATCACCCAGTCATTAAATGAAATCCAGCTTTCCCCACTGGTGGAAGCCAGCTGGGAAGACTGCAGATGGCAATCACATGACTCCAGGACTCTGCAGCTATAGAAATAAATACATGCCAGTTGCCAAGCACCCAAATTTTGATCACGAGACCCTGGGGAATGCTGCGATGGCCATAAATCACTTTTTTCAGGACGACTGTAACTTTGAACAGTTGCTAAACGAATGGCACTAAGTCTTTGGGATCTAATCCCAAGCATGAACTTCAAGACAAGCACAAACCTCAAGACAACCAATCAGGTGATGAGAAATAAGGAAATATAAAACAGGAGACGTAGGAAGTAAATGAAGGGTTAATCCAGGGGTAGGCAACCTTGGCTCTTTTATGACTCGTGGACTTCAACTCCCAGAATTCCTGAGCCAGCCATGCTGAGGGGAAAGGAAGAGGTTTCCAAGCTGAGCCATGCTGGCTCAGGAAATCTGGGAGTTGAAGTCCACGAGTCATAAAAGAGCCAAGGTTGCCTAACCCTGGTGTTAGTCAAAAAGGACTCAGATATCTATACATTTAATACTCGAAGCATGAGGAACAAACAGGGCAAACCTGAAGTTCTAATACAGATTTACCCAACCTTTCCAGGTTTGCGGACTGGAGGGAGTGGGGGAGAGGGGATAATTCCACACGAGTGGCCAGCAAGCGTGTGTGTGTGCAGCTCCATTTGCATGAGCGGCATACACGCGAGCCCAAATGGAACACGCATGGATGTACTTGTTCGCTGCTCACGCAAGTGGGGATGAAGATGTGCACTCACTCTCCATTTCCACAGCCTGGTTGCAAACAGCTCATAGTTGGGAAGCCCTGTGCTAGTATACAAAGGCAGGTACAATACTGTTGCCATCAACGAAACTTGGTGGGTTGAGACCCACTGGAAGGTACTGCTAGAAGGATTTAAATTGTTCAAAAGAAACCGACCTAATAAAAGAGCACGTGGAATTGCATTATACGTAAGAAATAACTACACCTCTACAGAAATGCAAAAAACAAAAAACAAAAAAACCCCAACAACTCCAAGAATGAAAACCTTCTTGAATACAGTTAGGCTAATATAAAAGAAAAAAAAAGGAATGATGTTGCCATAGATGTATACTACTTACCACCCAAACAAACAGAAGAAATGTCAAGTTTCCGACGTATGGGCTTTTCAAGTGACTCTGAGGCATTGTTTACCTTAAAAGTCCTTTATTTAGCCTCATACACTTGCTCGAAGGAAGCTGGGATCTGAAATCTCCACCCCTTGCACAATATAAAAAAGGTAAAGGTAAAGGTTCCCCCGCACATGCGTGCTAGTCGTTTCCAACTCTAGGGGCCGGTGCTCATCTCCGTTTCAAAGCCGAAGAGCCAGCGCTTGTCCGAGGACATCTCCGTGGTCATGTGGCCGGCATGACTAGACGTCAAAGGCGCACAGAACGCTGTTACCTTCCCACCGTAGTGGTCCCTATTTTTCTACTTGCATTTTTTCCTGGTTTCGAACTGCTAGGTTGGCAGAAGCTGGGACGAGTAACAGGCGCTCACTCTGCTACGCGGCACTCGGGATTCGACCCGCCAAACTGCTGACCATTTGATCGAGAAGCTCAGCGTCCTAACCCACTGAGCCACCGTGTCCCTTTGCACAATATATTAAAACACAATTCTCCACCTTTCTAATGTTGTCATTAATCATATTCTCCAATTAATTTAAAGAATCAGTTTCCCTTCCGTCCAATTTCAGATGGCCTTGAAGGTACAGTCCTCCTCTTCCCCCCTCCCAACCTTAACGCAATCTCTTAAAGCAATACCCAAGTTTAACATATGAAATGGCTACTTCTTCATCTCTTGTCAAGCAATAACATTCGATGTTAGCAGCGTGGACAGGAAATAGGTGACCTTTTTGCTAATCAGCTGAGGTGTGGAGGAAGCACACCGCCGTAGTAATGGGGGGACTTTTAACTACTCTGACATCAACTGGAAGACAAACTGGGCATCAAGTGGAATATCAAACAAATTTGTTCCTGACAAATCTACCAAATAACTTTGTCATCCAGACATGTTTTACTTAGACTTCAGTAGGGCACTTGACAAAGTAGATCATGGCCTACTTCTTGATAAGACGGAATAATGTGGGATAGATAATGCCACCGCCAGATGGCTTCACAATGGCAGACCAATCGCACTCAACGTGAAGCTCTCAATGGAACTACATCAAAATGGAGGGAACCATGCAGGTTCTGTCTTAGGCCCAGACCTCTTCAAAAACTTAGATGAGGTTTAGATGAGGGGTTAGAAGGGGAACTCATCACATTTCCAGATGACACCAACTTGGGGAAAAAAAAGGCAACACTATAGAAAATAGACTCAAGATACAGAAGGATCTTGACCAGACTTGGGCATTTTACAGCCGTGAGCCACATCTGGTCCTTCGGCTATCCCTGTCCAGCTTTTGGCTCTAAGGCAGTGATGGCAAACCTTTTAGAGACTGAATGCCCAAACTGCAACCCCAAACCCACTTATATATCGTCGGGTGCCTGGTGGGCGTGGCCCATTAATGGGTGTGGCCCATTGGGTGGGTGTGGCCCATTGGGTAGGCGTGGCCCATTGGGTGGGCATGGCTGTGGTAGTAATGGCAGACTAGGTGGGACTAAAAAGTTCAATCAGTCAATTCCAACTTTGCGAGATCTTTTTTTCCCTGCAAGAAGTTGAAATTGATTGAACCTTCTGTTTTTTTCTTTGGAACACGGTGGTGGAGGCCTAAAGCAAAAAGGTTTTATAAAACCCAGCTGAAGGCCTAGGACTGGGGTGACAGTGTGCGTGCCCACAGAGAGGGCTCTGTGCCACCTGTGGCACGTGTGCCATAAGTTCACCACCACGGCTGTAAGGTTTCTTGCAACCCTATTATTCTATGTTCTATGGTCTAAGTCAGGGGTGTCAAACTCAATTTCATTGAGGGCCGCATCAGCATCGCGGTTGCCCTTAGGGGGCCGGGTGGGTATGGCCAGGGTGGGCGTGGCCTACTGGGTGGGCGTGGCTAGAGTGCATATGGCCTACTCGGTGGGCATGGCCAGCTCTACATCGTTCGCATCAAGGGTGCCTATGGGGGCCTGGGCAGGAGTGGGACAGATCTGAGGGTCTCTGGCAGAAGGAGGGTCTCTGGGCCAGGGCCAAGGCAGTGGGGGCCGTTCCCTCACTGTTTCCAGGATGGCTTCGCGGGCCACATGAAACCACTTCGCGGGCCGGATCTGGCCCCCGGGCCTTGTGTTTGACATGTCTGGTCTAAGTCGAGGACTACCTTTATCTTAACAGCACCATATTGTTTGCATTATAAAACATTTAATATAGTCTGTGATGCATAAGTCCATAAAAGTCATATTCCTGCATAAAGACAAAAACTAGTCTGTGGGGCTGACAGCAGAGAATCGGCAACCATTTTCTGCTCAGGTGATGGTTAGCTATGGGTTACCGTACTGGCCTTGGAGGTGAATTAGTGGATTTTTAGTGAAAAATTCATCATCCAACAGTGCAAATTAAGATGACTAAAGGCCTGGAGACAAAAACATATGAAGAACGATTGCAGGAATTGGTTATGACTCGTCTACAGAAAAAAGAACCAGGGGAGACATGATAGCAGTATTCCAATATCTGAGGTGACAAAGAGGAGGGGGTCAACTTATTTTCCAAAGCACCAGCAGACAAGACAAGAAGCAACGGAGGAAACTTAATCAAGGAGAGAAGCAACCTGGAATTAAGGAGAAACTTCCTAAAAGTGAGAACAATAAACCAGGCTTGCCTTGAAGAGCTGTGGGTGCTTTATCACTGGAGGTTTTTATGAAGAGACTGAACAGCCACTTGTCTGAAATGGTACAGGGGGTTGGACTAGAAGACCTCTAAGGTCACCTCCAGCTCTATTCTAATAATAATAGTACCTGCCCTCCCCAAAAAAAACCTTCCAATTTTGATTTCTGAATGACTTGTTATTTTTAGACAAAAGTAAAGATTTTTTTCCCTGGATGGTTTTGTGCAATTGATTGACCACTGTGAGAACTGACTGCTGGACTAGACAGGAGAGAGTCCAATCCAGCAGGCACTGTTTATGTTCTTAAATTAATTAGTAGGCTTCTTAAATTACTAAGCAAGCTGTCAACTAATCCAGTAAGAATACATTATCATCCTCGTTAGTTACATAATTAATTTTTAATCTTCATCGGCGTGATCTCTCCAGGACAGCTCTGTCTTTTGTCATCTTCCAGAGAGTTTTTGAAAGGAGAGGCCAATGCAGTTTGTAAGAGCAAATATACAAATCTGGGGCCATCATGAAAAAAGCAGCACCTCTTTGATCAAAGCCTGCATGGAAGCGGAGAATAACCAACAGCCTGTCAGCCCAAGGCAGACCCGACTTGAACACCAGAGATATGAATACTGAAACGACTTTTGTTATACAGGTCGTCCTAAGGTAATCAGGACTGGAAATTTCCATCACTAAGCAACTAAGCAACTTTCTGATCGACAAGCTCAGCGTCCTAACCCACTGTGTCCCTATGAAGTACTGTAGTGACACCCAATCTTTATCACAACAAATATCAACAAGTTTAGTAACTGTAAGTGACTGGCCCAGACACCCAGATGGCTTTCACGACTAGGGAGGGATTTGAACTCATGGACTCTTGCTTTCTAGCCTGGTGCCTTAACTACTAGATCGGGCATGTTCAACTTGTGGTCCATGAGCCACATGCAGCCCTGGGCAGCTAGCACATCCCTACAAGATTGTAAACTTTTATTTATTATGTAATTTACATAGACTTTATTATGCATTTTATATGTGGCCCAAGACAATTCCTCTTTACTCAGTGTGGCTGAGGTAAGCCAAAAGGTTGAATGCCCATGCTCGAGACCAAACTGGGTCTTGATCAAATAAGACAACTTTATATTTCTTCCTTTTGCTTCTAATGGTCTTATTCTAATGCAATCAAATATTGTTAATTTCTCTTCATTTTTTCTTTGTCCCATTGCACAAAAATCCTTCAAGGGTTTTAAGCCTCTTTTGTTCATTTAATAAGAAAATGTTTTCCAGGTCATTCTCTTGGTTTATTATTTATACTTCCCTTTTAAGTTTTAAAACCTCAGTTTCT
The DNA here is from genome assembly GCF_964194415.1 of Vipera berus. Taxonomy (NCBI): domain Eukaryota; kingdom Metazoa; phylum Chordata; class Lepidosauria; order Squamata; family Viperidae; genus Vipera; species Vipera berus. Next base: position 55,500,939 of record NC_138210.1, on the reverse strand, counting down.
TTTGTATACCCAATAAAGCATCTTTTCCCACATTATTTTCTTGGCCTGTTATTTGTAGGTCCACTTTCAGTACTTTTTCTGTCTTGTCAGATAAAATTTGCTCCACAACTGTCATTTTTTCACTGACATCTTTTGGACATAATCCATAGAATGAGACATTATTACTGACATTGTTGATTTTGTAGCTACTAACTTCTGGCTTTGTTCTTCAAAGATCTCTCCTTTACTGTTTTTGATATTATAATATTTTGTGTCATTTCATAAATTCCAGGATTAACTGACATCAGTAACAGGCTGGTATTTTTTTCCTTCTGTTCAGAATCTGTAAGCCCCCTTTAAACTGATGTCCAGCTTCTAAAATCCTACAGCAGAAGTCTTCAAACTTGGCCCTTTTATGACTTCTGGACGCTGGCTAAGGAATTCTGGGAGTTGAAGTCCACAAGTCATAAAAGGGCCAAGTTTGAAGACCCCTGTCCTAAAGTAACTTATGTAAGTTATGACTTACAATAGCCAGAATAGCCAAAATAAGTCAAGTTTCCCATGTGAAACTAATTTTTTATAGTCAATTCCAAAATCTTAGCAATATTCCAAATTTATCTGAATCGTTAATCCATTTATAACTTTCTTAGATCAAATTCTTAGGTCTTTTACTCTTCATTTCAAAGTCTTTTAAGCTCTTACGCATAACTTTTCAAATCTATTGTTCCAAAGATCTCTAATAACTTTAAAATGGTCAATAACCAATTTCTAAAAGTGATTAGAAAGTGAGGCTTGCACATATGGTGTTCTTTAAAAGGCTGTGCAACAGTTGCAAGCAAGATGGCTGATCCCTTTGTCTCTCAACACTCAAACCCACAGAAACCGCTGTTCTGCAGTGACCTCACCGGAAGCAGCCATTCAGAGGACAATCACTTGTCTATTCTCCAAAGCACCTGAAGGCAGGACAAGAAGCAACGGGTGGACAGTAATCAAGGAGAAAAACAACCTAGAACTAAGGAGAAAAACAACCTAGAACTTAGGAGAAATTTCATGACATTTAGAACAATTAATCAGTCAACGACTTGCCTCCAGAAGTGGTGGATGCTCCAACACTGGAGGTTTTTTAAGAAAAGACTGGACAGCCATTTGTCTGAAATGGTATAGGGTTTTCCTGCCTGAGCAGGGGGCTGGACTAGATGACCTCCAAGATCCTTTCCAACTCTGTTATTCTGTTCTGCTCCTGTCCTAACCTTATCCCAAAGAGATTCCAAGGTTCCTATTCACCTATTATTTGGTCTATTTTTTTTCTTAAAAATATTAAACATATACACTGTCAGAATCCATTTATATCACATTCATAAATGTATGTTTAAAACATTATTCCCCCCCTATGGATTCTGCCATCTCCCGAGGAAGGAGGAGCGGATGTGGATTCAGCCTGCCTTAGGTTATTTCAAAGACCAAGGGAACCTTTTGAACTGGGGGGAACAAAAAAAGGGAGGGTTAGAGAAGAAGGCATCTGGCTTGTGTCTTCTTTAAATTCTGGAGAGGAAGAAGGCAATAACCATAAAGATTTGAAGTTCTTTTTCCCCCCCACAAAAGGGATGACACGAAGTAGAAGGATGGGGGCTGACCAAATGGGGTTGAGGGAAGGGGGGGGGGTTGAACCGGGTACCCTTTATAAAATTTCAATTTGTAAAACAATACTAAGTCCTGTCTTGTATTCCCACAACCAAACATGTCCTAGTAAAGATTCCTTTTGGACTAGAACTGACTCCAAGAGTTTTTATCTTCCTAAGACGTGGATTGGGGTGGGTCCTGACATACGCCCTACAAATCAGTGTCTTTGCTACATTATACTTCCTTGGAACCTGTTGTTTTCATAATTTTCAGTCTGGTATAGATGTTTATGTTTCCTCCTCATTTCTTTTTCTCAGATTTCTTCAGGCTAGCTAGCCCCTCCCCGTTTCTTGAACAATCACCTTTCTGGCCCACGTTACCTTACCCTGCTTTGCCACTCTTTATCAAAACGTACCTCAAGATGCTAAAAAAATAGCAGAGACAAAGTCTTTCTTGAGCATAAGAACAGCATCAGGTAACTGAAGAAGTGGAGGGGACGGTAGGAATAGCTTGACCCAGGCCTACCTGGAATTCTTCTTGATTTTTAAGCAGCTGACATCGTTCCCTTAGCAGTTCCTCCAGCGCTAATTCCGGCTCTTGGCACTCTCGCACACCTTGGGGGAAATCTGTTACCAGGCTGGAAAGTTTGAGGTGGGATACCAGTCAAACAGAGGGAAAGAAATAAGCAAGGTTTAGAGGTGGGCAAATGGGAAGTTAACAATCTGTTAAAAAAAAAAGAACAACCAACCCCCCCCGGGTGTCCTTTATTCATTTAATAAGTTAACGAAGGAGGGGGGGGGGAAAGAGTAAAAGAAATAGAAGAAAAACAGAGAAAGGAATACAGCATACTGTATCATGGTGTATATTGATCATATGCATATATGGTAAAAGGTAAAAGGTAAAGGTTCCCCCGCACATGCGTGCTAGTCGTTTCCGACTCTAGGGGCCGGTGCTCATCTCCGTTTCAAAGCCGAAGAGCCAACGCTTGTCCGAGGACGTCTCCATGGTCATGTGGCCGGGATGACTAGATGCCAAAGGCGCACAGAACGCTTACCTTCCCATTGTAGTGGTCCCTATTTTTCTACTTGCATTTTTACGTGCTTTCGAACTGCTGGGTTGGCAGAAGCTGGGACGAGTAACAGGCGCTCACTCTGCTATGCGGCACTAGGGATTTGACCCGCCAAACTGCCGACCTTCCGATCGACAAGCTCAGCGTCCTAACCCACTGAGCCACCACATATATGGTACAGACATGGATAAGCAGCCATGTTTTTTTTGTTGGCTGGGAGATAACCAAACTTTTTTTATTTTATTTTGCCATTTATTTGTTTACGGCTTCATATGACCTGCCGACTCGCAAAAAATGGGAGTCTGGGCGGCATACAATGATAAAAACAAAACTTGAAATAAGAAACAGTCAGAGCTCATCAATGTGTATTCCACTTTCCGGGGTGAGCTCCTAAAACATCTTGGGCCCTGATGGCGGAGGGAATAGCCACTTCTTCAGAGTCTTCTTAAAAGTTTAACAGGATCAGGGCCAGTCAAATCTCGGGGTGACTCAAAAGGCTTGTAAGCTAGCAGGGCTGGGCCAGCCGAATCTTGGGTTTTATTTAAAATGAAATCTGGAGCCCAAGAAAACACCAAGGACAAAGCTACATATTCACAATATTGTCTGTTGCATTTAGCAGGTTCTTCATAAAATAATGTTAACATGATGAAAGATCCCTGTGAGCTAATCTTGGATAAAAAAAGCCTAATATCCACGTAATAAATTAACAAACGCAATCAGGGCCTCAAAGAATGGAGAAAGAACGGTTTCCACTCAATGCTTCTGCCAGCCATTCTAGTCTTTCTCCTACTCAAATGGTAAGCAGTATTTTATAATTGTGCAATTGCATGTTTTTAAATGTATGTATGTATGTATTGCATTTGTAAGCCATCCGGTGTCCACTGGCGTGTGCAGCTACAATAAATTTAAATAAAGAGCCAATTGGGTCTAGTGATGAAGGCACTAGGTTAGGAAGCAGGAGACTGTGAATTCAAGTCCTCATTGGCCAATGAGAGCCAGCTGGATGATTTTGAGCCAGTCACTCTCTCTCAACACAACCCACCTCACAGGGTTGTTGTTGTTGTGGGGAAAAGGGGAGGAGGAAAAGTATGTTGGATATGTCAGCTGCTGAGTTATTTCTAAAAATAATAAAAGCGTAATGCATGAATGGATGAATGAATGAATGGATGAATGGAATAAATTTATTTCTATAGCTTCCCAGTCTCAGTCAATGATTCTGGGTGGCTTACAATACAAGAAATATATTACCATTCCATATATTAAAAACATTTATTAAAACAATAAAAACAGTAATTTAGTTCTCAGCCCTCTAGTCCACTTAGGTTTTATTATTTAAGAGCAGCGTTTTTCAAACTTGGCGACTTTTCAAATGTGTGGACCTCAACTCCCAGAAGGCACCAACCAGCAACCTGGCTGTGGAATTCTGGGAGTTTTGAAAGTCCACACACCTTAAAAGTTGCCAAGTTTGAAAACAACGATTAGAGCAATATCTGGACTTGGGCAAATCTCAGTGGTTCCCCCTTGATGACGATCACCCTAATAACTGCAGCTCTGGCAATTTTATCCTTGTGGCTTTTTTCGGCCCTCTTCCTTGAGCTACCTCTTTTACACAAGATAGTCCTTCACCGGTTCTGCCAAATACATTTTCCCCACATCCAAATCCCACTTCTAGTTCGCTGAACCTCACTCCTGTTGATACCTGCACAGGGCTCCCAGGACGTGCTCATGGAAGGTACTGTGTTCAGATCGGACCAGAGCCACCAGCTGCTGAACCATGCCCATGGAACAGAGAGTCTCTGCAGGGGGACAAATGCAGAAGCTGTAACTCCTCAAATGAAAGTAAAGGTTCCTTTACAGCAAACTAGGCCAAACCCGGTCCAATTTATAGGTAGTCCTCGGCACAGAACCATTTGCTCAGTGATTGTTTGAAGTTACAACGGCACTAAAAAAAAGGGGGGGACTTATGGCCGTCTTTCACACAAACTGTCGATCGTGCTCACGTGATCAAAATTCAGGCACTCGGCGACTGGCACGTATGTATGACAGTTCCGCTACCCCAGACATGTCAAACACAAGGCCCGGGGGCCAGATCTGGCCCATGAAGTGGTTTCATGTGGCCCGTGAAGCCATCCTGGAAACAGTGAGGGAATGGCCCCCACTACCTTGGCCCTGGCCCAGAGACCCTCCTTCTGCCAGAGACCCTCAGATCTGTCCCACTCCTGCCCAGGCCCCCATAGGCACCCTTGATGTGAACGATGTAGAGCTGGCCATGCCCACCCAGTAGGCCATATGCACTCTAGCCACGCCCACCCAGTAGGCCACGCCCACCCAGGCCATACCCACCCGGCCCCCTGAGGGCAACCGCAATGCTGATGCGGCCCTCAATGAGCCCTGTTAGCAGTTGTTGGATGCATTAGGAAGTCCTCCTGCTTCTCCAAACCAATGAGCATCATTGTCAATATTCCTTCATATTTTATTCCTTTGCTCTGATATCAGCAAGCACAGTACACATTAGATTCAGATACTTCTTTGTGTCCTCACTGCAATTGGTAAGAGTAGTATAGGCTCAGCGTCGGAGAGTTCGTGAATTTCATGACTGAGTAGTTTTCAACTCTTGTCTCTCTCATATACAGAGCTTGTTAATAAAGAAAGACATGGGTGGGGAAACTATGTTTGGATCAATCTTTGGCTGTTCCTAGAATAACTTGTTTATAAATAGAGTTTTGAAATATGAGGCTGAGGGTCTTTCCCAGCTCTGAGCAAAATAAATAAATAAAATGCTTTCCCTTGGTGAGTGGGAAAGTAAGGCAGCAAGCATTGTGCTTCTCTGGTTGCCAATTCCTGCCCCATTTCTTGTGCTTCTGTCCCCAATCACCGCAGTGATCAGCCTTTCGTGTTTGGTAATGGGTCATTGAGCCCAGTGGATTTTGGACACCTTGAAGTGGCCCTTGGATGGTGTGAAAATCAGGAGAGAAATGCTGCTTTCACACTGGTCAAGACTCCTTAGGTCTCCCTCAAGCGTTGGGGATGACGTAAAGACGTTGAGGATGACATAAAGATGCTGTCATGGGGACGTGGCAGGAAAAAATGAATGTTGCTAGAATATGTTTGTGCTGGATTATTTTTATTTCTGGAAAATAGAAACCTATTAGAAAAGAGAAGCTGGTTCCCCACACTTACGTATAAGCAGATCAGTTTTTTTTAAAGTGTACCTATGTGGTCTACTGTGTTGTGCCAAGCTCCATCGTTTTTGTGTATTCATCTTATTGCGTGAACTTTAAAATGGGTTAATTCAGCACAGGTTAAATATATTGTCTAAACCAGGGGTGTCAAATTCAATTTCATTGAGGGCCACATCAGCATTGTGGTTGCCCTCGGGGGGATGGGTGGGTATGGCCAGGGTGGGCGCGGCCTACTGGGTGGGCGCGGCTGGAGTGCGTATGGCCTACTGGGTGGGCATGGCCAGCTCTACATCATTGGCATCAAGGGTGCCTATGGGGGCCTGGGCAGGAGTGGGACAGATCTGGGGGTCTCTGGCAGAAGGAGGGTCTCTGGGCCAGGGCCAAGGCAGCGGGGACCGTTCCCTCACTGTTTCCAGGATGGCTTCGGGGGCCACATGAAACCACTTCGCGGGCCGGATCTGGCCCCCGGGCCTTGTGTTTGACATGTCTGCTCTAGAGGGTCTTCACAAAGGTAGTCCTCCTTTAACTATGGCCAGTAACTTGGGCCATAAGTGACGTGGTTGCTAAGTGAAACTATGACAGCATTTACGATCTTCAGCTTTCCTTTGCTTCACAGACTGCAAAGGTTGTAAATGGGAGGATTGGTCGTCACTTGTTCATCATCGTCGTCAACTGTGAACGGTTGCTAAATGAGGCAGTCACTAAATGGGGATTGCCTGTAACCTCCAAGAAGCTGCTCTGTTCCAGGAAGAAACAGAGGTAACACACTCCAAAGGAAATAAAACAGACTTTAGTCCCACCAAGAGCGAAGGACTGATTTTCTGGTGATGGCTGGTTTTGTTGTTGGGAGCAATCCTGATTAGAAACTATGGGCTATCAGAACAAGAAACTTCCAACAGTCATGACCATAAAAAACAAAACAGAGCACCAAAGATGCGAATTTTCAGACAGGTAGGTTAAGGAGATCACAAAAGAGGCAATGAAGGATTAAATATTTAAAGATCGGTTAGATCGACATGATTCCTGCTAAGGACAGCTACTCCCTCCCTGCTCTTTGTCACCCATATCCCAATAAAAAAGACATTCACCTTTCTGCTCTGGGTGGTTTATGAGAAGATTCTGGAGGAGGAAGGCCGACTTCACCTTCAGTTTCTGTACGTTACTCTGCATGGCCCTCATGAGTACAGAGAAGCCGTCAAGGCGTAAGAATTGCTGTAGGCCAGCTTCTTGGGCTCTTACTAAGCCTGGGAGCAGAAGGAAATATGGAAAAAGGATGAGAATGAGCAAATGCAGACTGAACAGTCAACTGGACAACGGTGGAGCAAGATGTGGATGATCCCAAGCGGTTCCCAGTTCATCTCAAGATTCACATCCCATCCACTTATTTCATCCCCTGAGAGTATAACCCGGAACAAGAATCCTATTACTCAAGAATCAGGCTCAATATCTATACCTTTACAATTATTCGTTAAATACCAAAATGGCCATAAAGGTAAAGGTAAAGGTTCCCCCGCACATGTGTGCTAGTCATTTCCGACTCTAGGGGCCAGTGCTCATCTCTGTTTCAAAGCCGAAAAGCCAGCGCTTGTCCGAGGACGTCTCCATGGTCATGTGGCCGACTAGGCGCCAAAGGCGCATGGAACGCTGTTACCTTCCCACCGTAGTGGTCCCTATATTTCGACTTGCATTTTTACGTGCTTTCGAACTGCTAGGTTGGCAGAAGCTGGGACGAGTAACAGGTGCTCACTCTGTTACACGGCACTCGGGATTCGACCCGCCAAACTGCCGACAATATACAATTAACCAAAACTTTGGTGTGTCCACTCCTGATGTGCCCTCGAAGTGGAGAGGCACTGGCTCATTTATAATAATAAGTCTTTATTGATTAGCCCTTGGGCCATATCAAAGTGCAAAGTTCCAGCAACAAATCATTACTAAAATTTGTTAAAAGCAATTTAAAATGGAATTTGATAAAATACAATTTAAAACGGAATTGGCATAAAATATGATTTAAAATGCAATTGGAATAAAAGACAATCTAAAATGAAATTGGAATAGAGTACAATAATTTAAGATAATAGATAAAATAGGATAAAATTATGTTTTGGAGTCACCCTTGCAATCTACCCCAATCAGTCCCACATATGCAGATCTCAACTGAACCATTTTGTTTAAGTACTGTGCTGTGTTAAATGTTATTTTCAGGTTTTGGCTGGACATAAGGTAAGTTGTTTTGATATGGGGATCCCAATGGGTCATTCGTTTGATATATAGACCAAGATACCTGTCTCTCACCCTCTTGCAATCTACCCCAATCTACAGGCAACTATCAAATAGGATTGAGCCAGGTCTTCTACCTCTGCCGCTCTGCAAATGCACAGACGCTCATTGTAGGGTATAGGCCCATGGTGGTGAACCTATGGCATGGGTGCCACAGGTGGCACGCAGAGCCCTCTCTATGGGCACGTGCGCTGTCGCCCCAGTCCTAGGCCTTCAGCTGAGTTTTATAAACCCTTTTTGCTTTAGGTCTCCGCCGCCATGTTTTTCCCTGCTGTAGAGCTAACTTGGAGAAATCTCCTGTATTGCTCTCAGCTTTGCTCTTCGTGGACTAAAGCAGCCACCGTTTTCCACTCACAAGAAATAGCAAAGAGCGCCTTGATCCGAACAGCCTCGCTGGGATCATGATCCAGCAGCCGTAGCAGCTTCCTCATGCAGCCCAGCGCCAGGGCCTGCTCTTGGACCTTGGGCACATTCTGGGCACAGGTGCCCACCAGATGGGCAGCTCGCCAGCGCAATTCCTGCTCTTCGTGTTCCAAGTATCGGTGGGCCAAGAGCCGCATGCCCTCCAGTTTGCAGAAATCTGGAAGATGATTGAAAGATTGACAGGTGGTCCTTGACTTACAATCACTTAGCAACAGTTCAAAATTATGACGGTCCACAAAAAAAGTACTTAGGACCTAAATGAAAAGTTCTGACACCCTCCCCACCCCCACGGTTACATGATTGCATTTTGGTGCTTGGCAACCAGACTGCATTTATGGCCATTTGGAGCATCTGATGCTCATGTGTTCAAAATTTGCGTTTTTTTTGCCAGAAATTGCTGTTTTCTTCCAGTTTCTAGCAAAAAAAAACAGCCATTGTGGACAATGGGTTTGTTTAACCTCAGATTTGCTGGATGACCATAGTGATTCACTTAACAACTGAAACAAAAGAGTTGTAAAATTAGGTCAGTCACTTTTCTGAGCCGCTTAAAGACCAACATGACTTATAACAGTAATTCTGGGCCTAAGGAATGAATCCCTCCAACCAAAACAGTGATACTAGCAAAATACCTGCTAACTTCTCCTGGCCCTACTCACTCTGTCGTAGCACAAGGAGAAAGGATACAACTGCTTTCTCAACTTGAATGACCTCCAGATAGGTGGACTTCAACTCCCAGAATTCCACAGTAAATATGCCCATGCTGAGAATTCTGGGAATCTGAAGTTCAAGTAACAGGAATAATTTTGTGATTCCCCAGTGATGTCCACTAACATATTTTTGCATATTAAGGATTATATCTGCCAGTCAATGAAGAGCACCCATGTGTACTTCCCATCCCAAAGTCCTTTGAAGCCCACCCAGATTATATTGCCCCAAACTGGCAGTAGATTGTCCATTTGCAAAGTGCAATTTCTCAGAAACAAAACAAAACAAAAGCAAGTCTTTGATTTGATTTTATACGCGCAAAACTATTAAAAACACATCTCTTTAAAAACACCTTTCCCAAACTGGCCTTTTCAATTTGCATTAACGGCATAGTCATGCCCCCCCCCCCCCCCCGGTAGCCATAAAATCAGTGTAGAGGCTGGCTTTCAAAAAGTTACTCCCTTTTGAATGAAGCCTCCTGTTACATTTTCTTTGGGAGATGCTGATGGAAGGTTTTTTTTCTTGGAGAAGTGACCATTGGATGGGATGGGGGGGGGAAGAATTTTCTTCAGCTCAGCTGGCTTTGAATTCCTTATCTTGTGATAGCTTGGCTTGGTTGCAAGCATGAGGTTAAGTCAAAACTTTCCCAAACTTTTAAGAAGACGTGTAGATTGCAACTACTAGAATTCTTCAGCCAGAAGTGCTGGCTGGGGGAATTCTGGGAGTTGAAGTCTACACGTCTTAAAGTTGCCAAGGTTGGGGAAACCCTGTGCTAAGTGAACTACCTTTTAGAAAGATATATCCTTCCTTTGCCTTAAATAGCTGAGTTGGAATCGGGAAAATAGTACTGCAGTATGGACCTCTTATGCTCAAACAACCATTTCTCACTACACACACACACACACACAAACACACACATACATATATATGAGGTTGTTTCTGTACCTGCAGCGTTATCCAAGTTTTCGCACAACTCTGCCAGTACATCGAGGGCACTTTCCCTTCGCTCAAGGTCTGAATGCGTCTCCTCGGAACTTTCTCCACGTTCTGCTCCTGGGCTCAACACTTCCAAAATACGCAAACATTCCTTCATTCGCTCTACTTCATCCATCTGCCCACGAAACGCCTCAACCATGGCTTCCTGCAACCACTGTCTCCTCTGGGAAATTGGCCGTTAGATGGAGTGGAGAGAAGAAGAGGAGAGGAATGAAAATCGGTAAGTAATCTTCTCTTTTCCTGCTTAGGATGCCTTAAATGCCACATTAGAACTTATTTTTTCCCTCAGAGCACCATGCAATATGGTGGTGGCATAAACAGTTATCCCAAAGGCAATATAACAACACAATCAACTAATCAGTAAATTACAAAAAAAACCAAAAACAAACCCCAAATAAACTTTAACGAAACTATAATACAACTAAATAAGAACCAGGAAAAAAATCAACAATAATCCTATCATCTAACTTGATTTGAGAGAGAGTCCAACAGGTCCAAAATTACCATGTCTATGAACAGATTAAACCCATCTTTTCCTAATTGCTAGGAAGTCTCAGTGCTTAATTTAGGATGATAACATCTCATTTCCTTGCTGAGGGCATCAGAAGTGTTTATATGTTTAGCTTTCCCCTTTCCCTCAATGAATTCTATTAAATGTAATTCTGCCATTAATGCATAGGCAAGGTTTGTTAGATATGCATACTTTAATTAATCTTTCTGTAATAATATACTCTGATAATCAACATTACCATCATCATCTAGATCAGGGGTCTTCAAACTTGGCCCTTTTATGACTTGTGGACTTCAACTCCCAGAATCCCTCAGCCAGGCATGCTGGCTGAGGAATTCTGGGAGTTGAAGTCCACAAGTCATAAAAGGGCCAAGTTTGAAGATCCCTGATCTAGATAAATGCTTCTCAACCTTAGCCGTTTTAAGACGTGTGGACTTCCAACTCCCAGAATTCTGGGAGTTGAAGTCCACGTGTCTTAAAACGGCTAAGGTTGGGAGACACTGATCTAAATTTAAAAGGTAGACTTTCCTCCAGAAACTCATACATTCTCTTCTCTATGTTTTCAACAAACAACACAAAACACATGATGTAGATTCCGCTAACTACCTGAAGCCTTCCAGCAAGCTTCCCTGTCTAAGGATGGACTTGAATCCATGCGTCCATTGTCCTTGTCCAACTTCCTACTAGAAATCTAGAACCTCTGCTTCAGTTGCTCACATCCCCAGTTCCTGCTTGGGTAATCAGGAATCCCTTATGTCTAAAGGTTGGACTTGAATTCCCTCTCTTGATGAGCCCAGCTGCACACCTCATCAGACATGGGTTCCATCTCATTGGGTTCATCGTTGCCCGCCATGACTGCCATCTGTAGCAGCCCCTGCAAATTGCGGGGATGCTCGCGCGGTGGCTGGTTCCCATCTGCACCCCCTTCAGCCATGGTTGGAGAACGTGGAGGCAAGTCACCAAAACTGTAAAGAAACTATAAAGAAACAAACAGAAAGAAGAGTAAGTAGAAGGGAGGGGGGAAAAAAACAACACTGGGAGCCCAACCACGCTTTTACAGGATGAGCCATATCTTTGCTCCGGTCCTTATTTTTCAGAAATACCACTGTTCTCTTTATAAGTGAAACCTTCACCCAAGTATTGCAATACACGTGTTCTTCACCAGAGTGCCAATTTACCAGCCTTAATTTCTCTCTCGAGTCAGAAGACACAATTCCATTCCTACTTGTCCCACACAACAATCCAAGCTGTCAGCTAGGGCAGAGATTCCCAAGCTCTAGGCAACTTTAAAATGAGAGAAATGACACATGGACTTCAATTTCCAGAATTCCCCAGCCAGCATGGCTGGCTGGAAAATTCTGGAAGCTGAAGTCTATGCATCTTAAAGCTGCCAAGATTGGGAACCCTTGTGTTAGGGCAGGGGTAGGCAACCTCGGCTCTTTTATGACTCATGGACTTCAACTCCCAGAATTCCTGAGCCAGCTGGCTCAGGAATTCTGGGAGTTGAAGTCCCTGAGTCATAAAAGAGCCGAGGTTGCCTACCCCTGTGTTAGGGAGTCAAAAAAGCCACAACCATAGCCATAAAATCAAAGCCCCATCTCTTCTTATGTATGTTGTGTGATGCACCATCTTAACTTTTTTGACCTTCCCCTGCAGACAACTCTGCCAACAATCTCATGGTACACCTAGTACTTACTTCATGGCCACTGAACAAACTCAGCCCTTAATCAACTATGACACAAAAGTGATCACGGAAGACCAATTTCCTGCTCAATACAGGAATCCAAATTAAATAATCCCAAAGAGGGAAACGAAGCCACCACTTCTCTGAATAGGTAGCAACTCCATTTTTTGGCTGGATTTTTGAGTCAGAAGTTACACATCTTTAACTCCTCTAATTTTCTATTGCTTAGAGAATCGTAACTAGCCTTTCCCCACTAGATGTCAGCTGTGCAGACTTCGCTAAAGATTGTTAGGATTTCTTTCATGGGAAAAGGGATGAGAACAGGATACTGTCCATACACAGAAGTCACACTTTGGAAGATATGAGAATAGGAAGAAGAACACAACACCGATGAGAAAGCCCGTTCTGGAAAATGTGCCATCCCACAAGCTCCACCCTATTTATGTATATAACACCAGTGAAGAACTCAGCTCATTTATTCTATCCATTGATTCATTATTTATCCTTTCTTTTATAAATAATTCAAGGTAGCAAATATACCTAATCCTCCTTCCTCTTCCTCTTTTCTCTATAACAACCCTGTGAGGTAGATTGGGCCCAAAGTCACCCAGCCAGCTTTCATACCTAAGGGCAGGACTCGAACTCACTATTTCTTGGTTTCTAGCCTGGTGCTTTAACCACCAGACCAAAGTCTGGGATAAATCAGGTCAAGTGTAAACTAGTTCCTGTCCCCAGTACAGCATCATATAATAGGAATATTAATTGTCTCCAAATGTAGACCGACAAATTATGCTACTTTGGTTCCTAAGTCATGCGTGGATCCAACCTAATAAGTGTAAACTCTGAACTAAGATTTGGGAATTATTGTAGAATCACCACAATGAATCCCAAGGCCAGGGGTAGGCAACCTTGGCTCTTTTATGAGTCATAAAAGAGCCAAGGTTGCCTACCCCTGCCAAGGCCACTATTTTATGTACCTGGTGTAGCATAATCTCAAAATTACAGGTAGTCCTCAACTTACGACCACAACTGAGCCCCACATTTCTGTTGCCAAGTGAGAAATTTATTAAATGAATTTTGCCCCATCTTACGACCTTCCTTGCCACAGTTGTTAAGTGAAGGACTGCCGTTGCTAAGTTAGTAATACCATTGCGAAGTGAATCTGGCTTCCCCCATCGACTCTGCTTGTCAAAAGGTGATCACACAACCCCAGGACACTGCCAACTAATCATAAGCATGAGTTAGTGTCTGAATTTAGATCACGTGACCAAGGGCATGCTGCAACGGTTGTAAGTTTGAAAAACGGTCGTAAGTCACTTTTTTCAGTGCTGTTGTAACTTTGGTCACTAAATGAACTGTTGTAAGTTCAGGACTACCTGTACTTTGGGCATGCCCCTCCCTCTCAGCTTAATCTACCTTACAAGACTGTTGTTTCAAGGCTGAAATAAGGAAATAGAAGAACCACATACGGAAGAGGGCAGGCTGTTTAATGAAAAAAAATAAAAATAAACAAAAGCAATAACTCATCCTACGCAGTTCTCGCTCCTAATAAAGGAGAATATTTGTAGCTCAGAGTTGACATGAGGGGGTCCTTGTTGCTCTCTGTGCTTGCTTGTTTTCTTGCAGACATTTTGTTACCTAAACTAGATAACTTCACCGGTGCAGCTTGCTGTCAGTTTATATTCTAATTCTATAGAACATAATTCTGTTCTATAGAATATAAACTGACAGCTAACCCCACTCCATACTGACACTGATGATGTTACCTAGTTTGGTAATGAAACGTCTGCAAGAAAACAAGCAAGCTCGGAGAGCACCAAGGACTCCCGAGTTCTTGCTCCCCTTTTCCAAAAGTCTCCAGAAATCTTTCTCTCCTGAAGCTCTAGGAGTCAAAAGCCACAAATCAGAAAAGTCCACAGCTCTGAGCCAACCTGCTACGAAATAACTAGATGGGCCTCAGGCCTTTCTCTCCTTGCTACCCTCGTCTCCCCCAGGCCAGGGGTAGGCAACCTTGGCTCTTTTATGATTCGTGGACTTCAATTCCCAGAATCCCTGAGCCAGCATGGCTCAGCTTGGAAACCTCTCCCTTTCCCCTCAGCATGGCTGGCTCAGGAATTCTGGGAGTTGAAGTCCACGAGTCATAAAAGAGCCAAGGTTGCCTACCCCTGGCCTAGGCAGCTCCCAGCTTAGGTCAGCTTCTTCCATTTGTACAGAAGCTCCCTGTACTGATGCCCCGCAAATGTTGTAGGACTTCAACTCCCAGAATTCCTGAGCCAGCATGGCTCAGCTTGGAAACCTCTCCCTTTCCCCTCAGCATGGCTGGCTCAGGAATTCTGGGAGTTGAAGTCCACGAGTCATAAAGTGGCCTAGGCCAGGGGTAGGCAACCTCGGCTCGTTTATGACTCGTGGACTTCAACTCCCAGAATTCCTGAGCCAGCATGGCTCAGCTTGGAAACCTCTCCCTTTCACCTCAGCATGGCTGGCTCAGGAATTCTGGGAGTTGAAGTCCACGAGTCATAAAGCGGCCTAGGCCAGGGGTAGGCAACCTCAGCTCTTTTATGACTCATGGACTTCAACTCCCAGAATTCCTGAGCCAGCACGGCTCAGCTTGGAAACCTCTCCCTTTCCCCTCAGCATGGCTGGCTCAGGAATCCTGGGAGTTGAAGTCCACGAGTCACAAAAGAGCCGAGGTTGCCTACTCCTGCCCCAGGCGACGTGTTATTATTACGGTACTGATCTACAGTGCAGGGCTGTTGTGATGTTTACAAATAGATAATAATCGCTCTGAACGTTGGGAAGGCCGACACCCATTTAAAGCCAGGCATGGGGGTCGGGGGGCAGGTGGGGTGGCAGAGGCTTTCAGGAAGTAATTGAGGACTACATGATTTTTTTCTGGAGAAGCTAAAGGCAGTGTGACAGAGGAATGGCGATTTGCCTTTTTGAGAAGCGGGACTGGCATTTCCCTAAAGGCCAGATATAGGTTACAACCAGCTACAGGTTTCCAAGTAATTGACGGATTTAGCTCGGGGCGGCCCCAATTTCCCTGCCTTCTTTCTCGCTTTTCTACAGCCCACGATGAACCCCTTTTCTCCTGGGGGGGGCATCTCTCTATTCCCTTCATTCTCTTTCAACCCCCCCCTTCCTTCAAGCCTCCCCCCTTTTCTAGGGGTGGCCCTTCCTCCCCTGCCTGTCTTACTTGGCCCCGCCCTCCCCTTGTCCCGGTACCTCTCGGGGATGGCCGTTCCCCACGCCGATCTGCTCCCTTCCCGCCGGCCCTGGCCGCGTTTCGCCCTGCAAAGGACGCGCGTCTCCTCTCGCCAGCCCAGCTTCTGCAAGCGGCCATCGGCAACCACGTGCGAGGGGAAAGGGCGGAGACTGGGCCGGGGGAAAAAAAGACTCGGGAGCCCCTAGTGGCGGCTTTGGGGGATTACACCAAGGCGCGCCCCCCCCCCCCCGCTTTCTGCTTTCGCAAGCGGCGCTCTCCTGGCGTGTGACGAAGGCTCTCCGCGGACTCCCGCCCACGAGGAAAGCCGGAGCTCCGGAGGCTAAGAAGGCGGAGGGTGAGCGGACGCGCCCGGTGGGGGTCCCTCAAGTTCCAAGGGGTCCCGAGTTGAGACGCTTTTTTTAAAGCTTCCTTAGCTTCAGCATATGGGACGCGGTGGCTCAGTGGGTTAGGAGGCTGAGCTTGTTGATCAGAAGGTCGGCAGTTTGGCGGGTCGAATCCCGAGTGCCGCGTAACAGCGTTCTGTGTGCCTTTGGCTCTAGTCGTGCCGGCCACGGAGACGTCCTCGGACAAGCGCTGGCTCTTCGGCTTTGAAACGGAGAGGGGGAACCTTTACCTTTACTAGCTTCAGAATACAGGGAGTCCTCGACTTACAGCAGTTCGCTTAGTGACCGGTTACAACAGCACTGGGGGAAAAAAAGTGACCCGTGACCATTTTTCACATGGATGACATCCGCATCCCTGTGGTCACACGATTTACCTTCGGATGTTCTGACAGCTGACTTGCATGGATGACGCGTCGCGTGGTCCTCTTTTCCAACCTTCTGACAAGCAAATGGGAAATGGGAAGATCCGATTCACTTAACCGTTACTAATGGTTACTAATTTAACAACCGCAGCAAGTCACTTGACAGCTGTGGCAAGAAAAGTCGTAAGATGGGGCAAAACTCACTTAACAGATTTCTCACTTAGCAAGAGAAATGTGGGGCTCAATTGTGGTCGTAAGTCGAGGACTACCTGTAACAGAGTTGGAAGGGATTCTGGAGGTCTTCGCGTCCAACCCCCTGCTCAAGCAGGAGAGCATTGGAGTTCATCACATTTTGGAAATCCTACTTACTTGGTGTGAGTGAAAGAGCATGAGGACAGTGTTATAACAGTTTCTGAAAGCAGCCCTAGAAGATAAGTACCATAGCAAACACAATATTTATTAGATATGTATCCCCCTTTTATTGTTTTTATAAATAACTCGACAGCAAATGTGCACAATATTTATTTTTCCTCCTATTTTCAACTTATATTTCTTATTTCCACTGCTCATAAAGTCTGATTAATATTTGTCCAACTGGCTCATAGATTGGAGCCCTATGCTTTGGCAATCCCCCCTCCCCAGATCTGATGCCTCGTTGGGCCCCCAAGCCAGAAGCTATGTAGATTTCCATGGCTATCCCTTGCAAGGTGAGTATTGCAACACATTAAGACAAAAGCATCTTGCCTCTGATTGGTGCTATTTTTTAAAAAATTTCCCATAATGTGGGAGCCTTCAACAGGTATTGTTTAGAAAGCACGGCATATTAGCTAGCTGTAGCACAGATAGTCCTTGACTTACAACCATTTGTTTAGTGACTTCTTGAAGTCATGATGGTGTTGACAAAAGTGACTTACAACCAGTCCTCACACTTGTGACCATTGCAGAATCCCTACCATCATGTGATCAAAATCTGAGTGCTTGGCAACTAGCGTATATATACAAGAGTTGTGGCATCCTGGGGTCATGTGATTGCATAGGTCAGACATGTCAAACACAAGGCCCGGGGGCCAGATCCGGCCCGCGAAGTGGTTTCATGTGGCCCGCAAAGCCATCCTGGAAAGAGTGAGGGAACGGCCCCCACTGCCTTGGCCCTGGCCCAGAGACCCTTCTTCTGCCAGAGACCCTCAGATCTGTCCCACTCCTGCCCAGGCCCCCATAGGCACCCTTGATGCCAACGATGTAGAGCTGGCCACGCCCACCCAGCAGGCCATACGCACTCTAGCCACGCCCACCCAGTAGGCCACGCCCACCCAGACCATACCCACCCGGCCCCCTGAGGGCAACCGCAATGCTGATGCGGCCCTCAATGAAATTGAGTTTGACACCCCTGGCATAGGTGATCTTCCCAGTTGGCTTCCGACAAGTAAACTCAGTGGGGGAAGCCAGATGCATTTAAGAACTGCGTGATTCACTTAGCCGCCATCTTGCTTAGCTATGGAAATTCTGGTCCCAACCGTGGTTGTAAGTCAACCCTAACCCTAACCTGTACAGTGGTCCTGCCTGCGTGGGGGAAGACTGGTAATAGCAGCTGTGTTCCCAAGACACTCACGTGGGGTGAAGATCTTGGGGATAACACAGATTGTAAAGAAGCTGGGAAGCTAATAGAAGAGAGGTAAGCATAAGTAAAGGGACGCGGTGGCTCAGTGGGTTAGGACAGTTGGTCGGCAGTTTGGCGGGTCGAATCTCGAGTGCCGCATAGCAGAGTGAGCGCCTGTTACTCATCCCAGCTTCTGCCAACCTAGCAGTTCGAAAGCACGTAAAAATGCAAGTAGAAAAATAGGGACCACTCCCGTGGGAAGGTAACAGAGTTCCATGCGCCTTTGGCGTCTAGTCATGCCAGCCACATGACCACGGAGACGTCCTCGGACAAGTGCTGGCTCTTTGGCTTTGAAACAGAGATGAGCACCAGCCCCTAGAGTCGGAAACGACTAGCACGCATATGCGGGGGAACCTTTACCTTTACCTAAGCATAAGTAAGAGTTGGAAGGTCAATCTTCAGGATTTCAGTTCCACTCCTGTAACTCGCTGAAGAAAATCAGTTCCCCCCTGTACATGTTTGGTCTAGTGCGGTGGTTCTCCACCTGTACTCCGTGGACCCCCCTGGGGGGGAGCACAATGTCACAGGGGCTCCCTGAAGGCTTGAAGACATTTTATGATTTAAATCTTGAGTTACATCTTGGTGGTCCGTGGCTATGGTCTGTGGCCACAAAAAATATTGAAAGGGAATCCATGGTGCTGCCACAAAAAGGAGGGGGTCAACTTATTTTCCAAAGCACTAGAAGGCAAGACAAGAATCAAGGAATGGAAACTAACCAAGGAGAGAAGCAACCTGGAATTAAGAAGAAACTTCCTAACAGTGAGGACCATTAACCAGTGGAACAGCTTGCCTCCAGAAATTGTGGAAGTTCCATCGCTGGAGGTTTTTAAGAAGAGACTGGACAGCCATTTGTCTCAAATTGTATAGGGTCTCCTGCTAGAGCAGGGTGAATGGACTGGAATATCTCCAGGGTCCCTTCCAGCTCTATTTTGATTGATTGAAGAAAAGGTTGAGAACCATTGGTCTAGTCTAGTGGATTAAGGCACCAGTTTAGAAACTGTGAGAACTCACCAGTTTAGAGACTGTGAGTTCTAGTCCCACCTAAGACATGAAAGCCAGCTGAGTAACGTTAGTTCAGTCACTCATTCTCTCAAGCCCAACTCATCTCCCAGGTTTGGTACCAAATATGGTGACTGAGACCACATGAATTAATATTACAATTCATGAATTGCATTCCGAACAGTGAGACAATGTAATCAATCATAATTGCATGTTTTCTGGGGTATCCGCTACATTTTCAGTTGTAGTAACTTGATTTTAAATTGAAATGAAATTCATGTGAAATTCATATTTTATGAGCTGCCCAGAGTCTGCTGGAGGACCACCTTAAGGTATTTCATAAAATAATTAAATTAATGTCTAGTTTTTTAAAACAACCCCTGCCTCTGATTTCCAAAAACACGTGATTCAGGTTCGTTATTCCAAAAGTGGCAGAAATAAGATTAAGCAAGAGCATTATCAATCTATATCATTTCAGATATGGGGATAAGCTTAACTCTTCTTGATTTCCTTTGGTCTCTTCCAAATATAATTAAATTTTGAACCAAACCCCAACTTCCGGGGAAAGACAACATTTAATGGAGCTGGTTCTCTCTTGTTACTGTTCTCCAGTAACAAGATACAGGAGGATCTTGAACACTGGGTGCTATCTAACAAAATGAAATTCAATGGTGAAAAAAGTAAGGTTCTACATTTAGGCAGGAAAAACCAAATGCACAGGTATAGTATAGGGGGTACCTTGCTCAACAGTAGCAACTGTGAGAGGGATCTCGGAGTCCTAGTGGACAATCACTTAAATATGAGCCAGCAGTGTGCTGCAGCTGCCAAAAAAGCCAACACAGTGCTAGGCTGCATTAACAGAGGGATAGAATCAAGATCACGTGAAGTGTTAATACCACTTTACAATGCCTTTACAATCCCACACTTGGAATACTGCACCCAGTTTTGGTCACCACGATGTAAAAAAAGATGTTGAGACAATCCTTCTCCGTTCTCTTCCATTCTCCATTCCTACATAAATACAGAATATTATTAGACTAATGTCTTACATTTTCTAACATCTGATCCAGTTGTCCCAGTTCAGAAATTTGTATCATATGACAATGATAGTCCAATGTATACTTATAAAGCATCAAATTAGGGGAAAGTGATTTAGCTGGATTAGTGAATAACTCATCTCGAAGACGGTGGATTTGTACTGTATTTTATTTCTTAGTTTTTGTTATCCTGCCTTTTGTTATTTTTATAAATAACTCAAAGGGGAAAACATACCTAATACTCCTTCCTCCTCCTGTTTCCTGCTTCACAACAACCCTGTGAGGTGGGTTGGGCTGAGAGACAGTGACTAGTCCAAAGTCACTCAGCTGGTTTTTCAGGTTTAAGGCAGAACTAAAACTCACAGCCTCCCAGTTTCTATCCTGGTAGCTTAACCACTGGACCAAACTAACTATCTAATGCAGGCTTCTTGATTTCCCTAGCCAATCCAATACAGGTTTCTTGCTACATAACATCTAGCTTTTGCATCTAATACTAAGTACCCAAACTCTAAATTCAGGAACTTGTTCTTATTCTTAAGTTCAGTATTACATGTGTGTTTGGATTTAAATATGTTTGTACGTTAAGAAGAAAAGAGAGGTTCTTCCTTCCAGCAACTTTAGTAAAATTGGTGGCCTAGATTTTTAGGTTGAATTGAATCGAACAATAGTGCAAAGATGAAAGAGAAATAAAAAAAGAAAAACAGGGGTATTTCTGCCTTGCAGTCATCTTGAAAGTTCATTGTATCTTTTCACCAAATGTCAGCTGCTGTTTTTCCTCTTTCCCAGATCTTTCCTTTTTCCTGTTCCTTTATTTGTAGTTGCAAATACTGTATATGTGTCTTAATGCTCATGTGTAACACAGGATGTAAGGGAGAGTGCCTGTCCCCCCCCCTCCACCCGCTAAAAAAAGTTTCTCCTTGGAGAAGAATTTTTACTTTTTAATTTCATCCTCTTTTTATTTTGCCTTGCCCTTTTCGCTGTAACAGTTTTGGCTACCAGAATTTAAAAAGAGAAAAGAAGCCGCAGAGGTATTTATTCTGTTTTGTTGTGCATTGTTCCAGGCTTTTCTTTAATAAAAGTGCTTGATTTTTACTTTTAACATCTTATTTATGTTATCTTAGTGTTTTAGTTTGTTATGTTACGGCTACTGTAAAAAGGCAAAGCAGCTATATAAAACCACCACCGCTAGCATCTAATTTGTGGTGGGTAACCTTTTGCAGAGTGGCACCATCCAAATGCAGAAAGAAAGTTCGGTATTAACAGGCTTGAATAAACCCTGGGTTAGCAGAGGTCCACGAATAATTCAATAAGCTCTCTAGCCCCAGAATATTGGTGACGAGAGTAAACGGAAAAGTGTGTGTGTGTGTGTGTGTGTGTATGGAAGGGAAAAAAATTGAGGTTCCATGAAAGGGTGATTTCAAGATACCTGAAACTATAAACTGAACATACCATATAGCAACATTTGACAGATAGATAGGTAGGTAGGTAGGTAGATAGATAGATGATAGATAGATAGATAGATAGATAGATAGATAGATAGATAGATAGATAGATAGATGAAGGGATGGAGAATTGATTCAAGGTTCTCACTGATCTCATTTAGGAGTGTACGGCTAGCATGGGAAAAATGATTAGCCTTAATTCATGCAAATACAGAAATATATAATTGAAGGTATAACTTAAAGATCTCTTTCCATGCTAGTCACCATCAAATCACCTTTGGCTCAGCAACAAATGGTCATTCAGTGACCATTTGAAGTTAGGAGATTGCCAAATGATAGATGGTTATGACTGGTCCTCAGAGTTCCAGCCATCCCAACACCCCAGTGGTCGTGGGAATGCAATCTGGGCACTTGGCAACTGGCTCACACTATTGGTTGCGGTGCCCCATGATCAGGTGACTGTCATTTCCCAGCTGTCTTCTCCAGAAAGTAAATGGGGAAGCCAGCAGGGAAAGGCTGCAGATCGCTGCAATAAATCTTCCCTATCCACATACCTTCCCCCAGACCAGGGGTAGGCAACCTTGGCTCTTTTATGACTCGTGGACTTCATGGCTGGCTCAGGAATTCTGGGAGTTGAAGTCCACGAGTCATAAAAGAGCCAAGGTTGCCTACCCCTGCCCCAGACCCTCTGTGCTTACATCAGGGCAGCTGCTTGCACACCCCTGTGAACCCTCCCTGAGCCATAAGGCCACACCTCCCTTGCGTACTTGTGCAACCCCTAGCACACACACCCCAAACCTGGCAGCAGACACTTATCTGCCAGACTGCTTACAAGCTACCTCTGACTCGCAACTGATCACATTTTAGATTTAAAAGGGTTGGATTGAAGGAAATAAATTAAATATAAGTAGTCCTTGACTTATGACTGTAATTGAGCCTGGAATTACAGTTGTAAGTTATTGCAGTTATAAGTGAAGCCATCACATGACAACCAGATTTTTTTGATAACTTTTGCGGCATTTGTTAAGCAAATACCACAGTTGTTAAGCAAATCAATTTTCCCCAATGGGCATTTTTGCCAGAAACCCATAAAAAACGTTACAAATCGTGGCGACGTGACTGCAGGACATGAGTGTAAATGGCTGTAAAGGGGAACTTGTTGCAAGCACCCAAAATGTGATCACACATGTAGGTGTCTGTGTGGGCATCGTAACTTTGAAAATGGGGCATAAGTAGCTTTTGGGGTCTCTCATAATTTTGAATGGCCATCAAGAGACAGGCTGTAAGTCAAAGTACCTGTAAATCTAGGGTGCCAAATCTGTCAATGGACAACAGAAAGAAAGAAAGCAGTAGATAATTTAGAAGGACACCAAACATGAACGTTTGAATGACTACAACTGTGAAAATAGTTCCAAAATTTTAAAAAAGCAAAACACTAAAAGAGCTAACATTTAATTTTAAATTTATGCCGGCTGGATGGAGGACATGGAGGCAAAATGGAAGACATATTCTCCTTTTGCTGGACGTTCAGTAAATCTAGTTATCCCATGTTACTTAGGAAAAGTCCAGTTAAACCCAGTAACTTCGTTACAGTGCAGGGTGGATCCAATCTTTATTATTATCATTATTCTCAGTGTTTATATTTGTGATAGGTTAACAGAAAATCATACAAAATAGAATTGAATTTATTTTCAGAAAGAGAAAGAGAGTACCTGTATACAATTGATATGTAGAGATGTATATACTGCATATTGTATATGCATCTATTGTTATTTAAACTTCAGTCTGTTCCATATTTCTCCTTTACTTCACTCAATGTTTGTTCTAATTCTTGTAAACTTATGCCCGTAATGATGAACCTATGACGTGTGTGCAACATTTTGGGTGACATGCCAGTGAACATCAACACCCAACAACAGCTGTTCTTGATTTTTGGAGGCCGCTGAAGGCCAAATATGACTTCCTAGCCTCATGCCCTGGTATGCATATTTTCCAGTGAAACAGATCGAGACAGGAAAATCATTTCATTACGATTTATTCAAAGCACTCTGATTAAAAAAGATTCCCCTCACTCAAAGAGAGAACCTTGATTCTCAGTTTGCATTCTGTTTTACAGTTAACATATTAAATAAAACTCAAGAGAACAGTTGATTGCACAGGACAAAAGTACCTTCTTTGCCTAGGAAACCAGTTACATGTAGTCAAACATGTTACATGTATGTCTATTTAAATGAGGTCTGACGAAAGCAAGGGCATAAAATTTAAGATGTTCATGAGGGAAAAAAGTCATAAGGTTGTTTGGAGTTTACAGAGAGAGAGACAAACCAGATACAGGTAGTCTTCGACTTTACAACAGCTCATTTAGTGACCTTTCGAAGTTACAAGAGCGCTGAAAAAAGTGGCTTATGACCATTTTTCACACAACTGTTGCAGCATCCCTAGGGCTACATGATTTACATTCGGATGCTTGACCACTGGCAGAGAAAGAATGGAGCAGAAGAAGGCTATGGATGAATTAGAGCTGGGGTCTCCGACCTTGGCAACTTTAAGACTTGTGGACTTCAACTCCCCAATTTCCTCAGCCAGCCAAACTGGCTGAGGAATTCTGGGAGTTGAAGTCCACCAGTCATAAAGCTTTCAAGGTTAGAGTCCCCCTGAACTAGAGCTACCAATTACAGGTCATACAACAGTTCATTTAGGGACCGTTTGATGTTACAATGGCACTGAAAAATGTGACTTCTGACCGTTTTTCACACTTACAACGGTTTCAATGTTTTCCCCCATGGTCATGTGATCAAAATTTGGATTCTCCTCCCCTCCCATTCCATTCCATTCCATTCCATTCCATTCTATTCTATTCTATTCTATTCTATTCTATTCTATTCTATTCTATTCTATTCTATTCTATTCTATTCTAAAGCTTATTGGCATAAACATGCAATGTATGATGAAAGACGGTATAATAGAGGAAACCAATCAAAAGAAACGTATCAAGGAATTAATAGTTGATTCTTAGGATGTTAACTTCTTTAATCATTGTATAAAAGTTGTATTTGTGTATTTTCCGGGTCCTTGGCTCCTTTAGCTGCTAAGACCCTTTTGCTGGAGTACTTCAATAAAAAAAATGTTGAAAATGCCATTCCTCATGTCTGGTGGTCTTTATTGGCTTCGGCGCCAGGCTAGGACCCATTTTAGGAACAACAGGCTGTGTTGCACAAGGCAACCTTTTTGAGTGGTATCGGCACTAGGGCTGGGGGGGGAGAGAGAGAGAGAGAGAGAGAAGTCATGGCTATTGATGATAACCCCAAACTGGCTAAGTTTCCCGGAATTACAGTTTACTCTGTTCCAACTGTATTCTGTTTTCTCTGTCCCTTTTAGCGGTGCCCATTACGAATTCCATCCATTGCCCATAGCTGGGAATTTTTAGAGTTATCAACTCAGTAAATGCAGAGGGCATCTGGCTGAGAAAGACTCTTTTGTTGTATACCCATGAAGTTCTGTGGTTTGCATTCCTGTTCCAACATTGCAATTATAAGGAAGAACTGGGTGACCTCTGATCTCTCCCCAAAACCAAAACAGCAAGAAAGAAAAGCAAGGAAAAGCATAATTAGTCTCCACCTGAGATAGCAGTGCTTTTCAGTTGAGTTGCAAGGTAAAACCAAAGGGAGTTATTAGTACAAAACTATTTTTTTTTCTGTTTTGCTGGCTGACTTCCATTCTAGAGCAATAAGACCTCTTCAAGATACTCTGCTCCGATTGCGTGAGAGCAGTGTGCTTCAGATGTCTTTTTTTCCCCTTAAGTTTCCATCAAGTCATGTTTGATGCCTGGTAGACTATTAGACCGTGTTTTTGTTTTTGGCAACTATGCAGAAATACTGAAATACACCATTGCTTAAATCCTTCAGATTGATTTTTTTTTAGTTCTCAAGCTAAAATTTCCTCATGGTGTTCCATCCAAGTAATTAACTGCTTAGCCCAAGGGTAGGCCTTGGCTCTTTTATGACTCATGGACTTCAACTCCCATAGCTGACTCAGGAATTCTGGGAGTTGAAGTCCATGAGTCATAAAAGAGCCGAGGTTGCCTACCCCTGGCTTAGCCTATCATGGTCAATTAAAGTTAACTACATGCAGTTAATAAAAGTGTTGATCTAAACACCAACTACAGCCTACCTACAAGCCAAACGCACCAGGGACAGACTTGGCTTTCATTTTATTGTTATAAAATAATTGATCCTCTGTGAAGGCCTTTTCATTGAAGGACGTGGACTGTAAACTATCTCCCTGATCCAATGCAGGTTGGCAGAGAGGCAGGTTTTTTAAAATTTCGTCTTCTACATTAAGACAAAGTGACTGAATCAAGCTGTCATGCCTAAAAGGGGACTGGAAACTGGGTCCCCCCCCCCCACTACTCTTAGCTCAGTATCCTAACACTAAACCATACTGAATCTCAGCTTGTTTATATACAAGAGATTACATGACATAAACAAAAAGTAAGAGAACTTGCAGCTTTCTCACACATTTTCTCTCCTTCCCGCCACCCCCTCTCCATCTATGACCACACCTGATTTCTTGTTAATCCCTCTGTCTACCAAACACATGGACACAAGCACTGCCACCCCCATAAAAATCAGCATTCATCTCTTCCTTGCAAAAACTCATTACATACAACTGGGTGAGTGCATGCACTCACTTGTGCCCACACCCATGTAAAAGCTTACAGGCGTGCTAGTATTCCCCTACCAGAACAGGAACCTGCAATCCTCAGCTGAGTACCCTGCTTCCTTCCCATGCTCCTCATCCAGTGCTCCCAAACTTCGCTAAGCCCTCCCACCCCACAGCCCCACGTAGCCCAGCCCGTCAGAAACCTTTCCCCACTCCCTTTCCTCATCCCAACCCCGCCCCTTCATCCCCACCCCTTCCCCCCTGCCTGGGGAGGAGGCGCTGCCTTTGTTCCGCCAAGGGTTAACCTGGATTGTGTCTGTCACCCAGTTGCCCGGATGCTGATGTAAGGGGAGAGCGCGAGAGATCCCTTCAGATTGCAGTGAGAGGAGGCAAAGGACCAGCCCAGGAGAAGAGCCTCACCAGGAACATCCTTCATCCACAGCATCATCCTTGGCTGGACCAGCTGAATGATGCTGGTACCCGGGCTGTAGCATTCTTCCTCCTTCTCTACCCTCCCTTTCCTGATGCCGAGAGCATCCCCCTCCCGCTAAACCCAGCAGGATGCCGGCCTCGGTATTGTCCCTATAGGGGGGGCCTGGGGGGGCCTTGCCTCGCCTTGCTGTACCCCTTCCCATCCCACCACCCCCTGTTTCTGATTGTTGCTCAGAAGGGCGGCAGACAAAAGCCATGTCCGGTGGCAAAGAAGCAGGTGGGGTCCACCCCTACCAGTCGCAGCAGAGCCAGCAACATGCTCAGTATGTGGGGCCCTATCGGCTGGAGAAGACTCTGGGGAAAGGGCAAACCGGTGAGTCTCTGGTGGGTTTGGAAGTGGGCTATGGGAAGAGTGCACCCGTTTCATGGGGGTGGGCATGGTGTGACAAGCTCAGCAGCTGAGAAAATTGCCTTCATCTTGGCCTCAGATGTATCTAAAAACAGAGGGTAATAAAGGGACATCTGGGGTGTTTTGACCAAACAGTCCAGGTTAATTCGACCTGGTGGGAGGAATAAAATAAAATAAAATAAAAAGGTGCTGAGGTGGTAGGTGAGTGGAACTGTTGATCCTATGGCAGACTAAAGGTGGGGTTGAGAGGGTGGGGGAGCGTAGGGCTCTCCTGGAAATTCGTTTGGGGTTTCTGAGTTGAAGGTGTTAAGAGAAGGTTGAGTTCCTACTTTCCTAGAGGTTTGGGTTTGGTTTTTTTTGGGGAGGGGGTGGAAGAGAAGTAAATGGGAGCTCTGCTTAGGGCAAAAGGCTTTTGGGGAGGTAGATATGGGGTGGGGTGTGGGGGATAGCATTGGCGATGTTGGAGTGCTCTGAGAAGAAAGATAGTGTTAATTTTATCTGGGCTGGAGTTTGCTGGAGTTAGAGGTGAGCACTAAATGTTTTCCCTGTTCAAGTGTGTTTGGCATGCTCATAACCTGCAAGAAATAGCATTGTAATAGTTAAAAGAGGCATAGGTTTTTTAAAAAAGGCCACAGCTATATTACTACTTAGCTGCAAGTGCCCTTAGATTCCTCGAAGACACAATGTGTACATGGTGGTAGAGAGATGTGTGTTCTGTCTTTGTAGGAGGTGTGTGTGTGTGTGTGTGTGTGTGTGAGTGTGTGGGGCACAACCACTTAAAACAGAGAGGGGAAGGTAAGCCATGGATTTCATGGTTGGGTCACTTTTAAGCCTGCTCTCCGAGCTGATTTGCCAGGCAATTGGGGCCTGAAGGAGAGGAGGTGTCAGAGGTGCCGCTGATCCTTTTTTTAAAATAAAAAAATAAAAAAAAAAACTGCTGCAATGACCAAGCTTGGTTGGGAAGGAAGAAAAACCCAAAATGGGGGGGGGGGGGGAGGGGGGAACCCAGCGCAAAGATTTAGGCTACAAAAATAACCTCTTAGGGACGGGGACCTAGGCATCCTGATCTGTTTGCTCTCTTGTCTCCGTCCTGTGGGGACTCTGGATCTGAGGACTGAAACTAGGGGTGGTGAAGACTACTATGGAAAGGCCTATCTACCTTCCTCTCCTCCACCACCACCACCGCTTCCCCTGCTGCAGCACTCCGTATGAATGGAACAGGGATTTAAAAAAAAAAAAACTCCGCAGGGATGCTGATTTGACTGTGCAGTTTATCTACGATGGGCTTGGTTACAAGAGGGACCGCTTAAATAAATGCCTAAGAATGGGTTTTATGCAAATCTGTCTTCTTTCTTGGTCAGGCACTGAAGGGAAGACTGGAGGGGAGGTGTGTGTGTGGGGGGGGGGGCAAATCTATCCATCTCTCTGCAATGATGCAGGAAAACTCAAGACCACAGGCCTCTCTCCCGGGGCCTTTAATTTCTGTGTGTCTGTGGGTAGAATGAGCTTTGAGGCTTCAAAAGGTGTGTGTGTGGGGGGGTGGATTTCTGCAGTGGCAAAAAAAAGGAAGACATCCTGTGTTTAGGAGACAGGAGACATTTGCGTATTTTGCCAGTGTATGTCTGTGTATGCATGTTTGGGAGTTGTTATCAAACCCCCCCACCCCACCCCACCCCCGAATCGTTATAATAAATATCTGGAGCAGATGGATAAAAGAAACCGAAGAGGCAGCAGGGAATAAGGAAGGGCCAATTTTGCTGAATAATCATTTCTTGACTGTGGTGGCGGCAGGCAGTTTATCCAAAGGTGATTCAAGAATATCCCTCTGAATGGGCAGAAGGATGGATGTTGTTGTTGTTTTTTTGGCCTGGAGATGGGAGGGGGGGGGGCGTAGGTAAAAACCAGATTGTTTCTGGGGGGCCCAGCAACTGGGAAGCAAAGGGGGAACACAGGAGTCGCAGGGCAAATGGATGCCTCGTCCGGAGAATAGAGAACTTTACATTTATTTTACCCTGATGGTATTGGCATGAATTCCCATCCGTTTGTTTCCTTGTCTTAAGGAGTTGAATGTTCGGTAGGGAAGGAGATGGACAGGCAATAAGTGAAGCTCACAAACAAGTGACATGCCCAAGGTCATCAAGGAACTATTGGTAGCAGAGATGCGACTAAACAGTGGTAGATTTCTTTGGTGTCTTCCTGATGACCCTGTTTAGTTTTTATGTTAGAATCCCTAACCAAACTAAGCTGGGGTGGTCCAGTTGGACCTGGACTGTATGATGAATGGCTTATCTGTCCGTGCAATGAAGAATCATTCAGATACGGAGAAATCGTCTTGCAAACTTTGCAAAAGAATCTGTGTATGATACAGGTAGCAAGCATGGCTGGGCTGAAAGAGTTGCTCTAAAATTATGGAAATATTCCAATAGTAACCAGAAACCTCACTTTTTTTTTGCAAATAGTATCCTTTAAGTAGATTGGTAGCATGCTGTCTGGACAGGGATGCAGCTGGTAGCTTGCTGATCTTGGATTTAGGAAATCCATCAGTTATGAAACCGCAGTAGATGAGATGCCACGGAAGTCAGTCATCCTTCAGTCCTACTAAAATCAGTGAGAGCCCACATTATTAGTTATTAACACTTTTTAATACTTCAGAGAAGGCATAGACCAGGTTACTAGCTTTTGTCATACCCATGCCACAGACAGCATTCCTTAGCAACGATAAGGATTATAGAGTTTGGGCCCATACATGCCAGTGCAAGCAAATCTGAAACTAAACTTATCCTGAACATGCTTATGTTGTTCTGTGTAAGCTAAGGTCTTTCATTAAAGAAATTACTTTGCAAGTCAAGATGTTACCACATCCACAAGCATGGACTGACAAGACATACTTGGGCATGTCGATAATGTGCGAAATGTTCAGTTTTGAATTTCACTAGAATTAAAGCATGAACGATGATACTGGAGCAAAACAAGCAGATGTGTATTTGGAAAATCTGGTGGCCTTAGGGATATTTGCTAGATGTGATTTTGAAATTGCTCCTCACTCCCACCCACAAATGAAACTTCTTTCTTGCTCAGAGTATGTCTCCCAGCTATAGATATTTCCCGTGGATATTTTAAGCTACACATGTATGTTTGTGTACTTTAGAAAAAAATAATGATGACCAACTTAGGTCCCTCTTATTTATAAATTTAGGTTGGAGAGACACTAATAAAGCTAAAAATGAGCTCTAAGTCTTCCTGTTTGGAAACTCTTTTTTTTCCCCTAAAAATAGAACATGGGAGATTTTTTTACCATCCTCAAACTTTTGTTTAAATTTGATAAGGTTACTTAAAGATATTTAAGTGGGAGTCTACCATATGGGAAAATGGCCAACCTAGTTCACTGATTTACTCTGAGATATATTCTGTACCTAGTAAATAACAGCTAAATATCTATGGAGATTCCCAAACATCCAGGTCATGGTTGTCCCAAAGGTGCTTTATAAAAGGAAACTGGACTCATTTCGTTTCTCAGTTCTGACAGAAGCTTCTTGGATGACAAGTGAAACGTTTTTAAGAAAGAAAAAAAAAACTAAGCAAGTTCAGTTGCCTTTTAAAAGGCACCTTTGGGACCTACAACTAAATAGTTTTAGTCTCTTAACTTATTTAAGATTTATTCTTTAAAAAATATTTATATGGCCGCTCATCATAAAACCAGATCCCAGAAGGACTCACAACGATTATATAAAACAATAACAAACAATAAAATCAAATAAACAAAAACCCCTCAATAACTTTCGCCCCTCCCCTCCCATCAGTGTTTACAGGAAAGATATTGTTTGATGATCTGATTTGTTTTGTAGATATATTTGTTATAGGTTGTTGTGTACTGGGTTCTTTGCAGCAAGCAGGAGACGAGGCGAGAGAGTTCAGGTAGGAACATGCTTTATTGAATGCAGGAACTGAACTGTTAACCAAGGCTTCTATGCAGCTATTTATACTGCTGGCCACTAGGCAGCGGCCAATAGGTTTGAAGGAGCCTATTGCTGCCCTAGAGCCAACCAATGGTGGTCCTGGAGACTGTTTGTCTGAGGAGCCAGCAACCGTTATTCAACTCCCTGATTAAGCAATCTCCAACAGCGATCAAGACACTGGTACAGTTCAAGTAAAACAGGCCCAATACATTACATAGGTTATATCCAATATTTCCTATAGGAGCCGAAGGTGACACACATGGTTCTCCTTTACCTCTTTATTTTTACCTTCACAGTAACACTGTCAAGTTAGCTTAGACTAGGGATAGGCAACCTTGGCTCTTTTATGACTCGTGGACTTCAACTTCCAGAATTCCTGAGCCAGCATAGTTGAAGTCCACGAGTCATAAAAGAGCCAAGGTTGCCTACCCCTGGACTAGGATCATACCTGACCCAAGTCAGCAATGAACATCAGGCTGAGTGGGGGAACTGACCTCTAAGTCCTGTGAAGCTCGTTCCACCATTTTTGATTTACGTCCTGCCTTTCAGTGATAAGACCTTCAAGGTGGCCTTTATAAGGTCATCCTTTATTCTTTTCCTCACAGCAACAACTGTGTAAAGTAGATTATGCTAAGAAAAAGTGACTGCTGTAGTTTCCAGTTGCCCACTGAGTTCACTGGGTGATGGAGGATTTCAAACTGAACCTCCATGCTCCCAGTCTAATCCTCTTATACTAGTTGAAAGTCTGGTTCTCTCTTGCAAATAATCGCACCAATATTATGTCACAAAATATTATCAAGTCATGGAGTACCGCTGTTTCTATCTCCCCCCACCCCCCGTTGTATCTCCTTCTGGCCAACTGCAGTCCGTTTTCCCCCTTCCCTCTTACTGCCTCTTGGAGATGATGCTAGCATGTTGTTAGTTTGAGTCAACTGTGTGCATGTTATCCTTCAGGTTTCCACTGCAAACTTCAACTGAAATCTCACAAAGCAGAACAGATGTGCTTATTTTACATGTGTGCGATGATGTAAATTCTATAGGCTGGAATAGTGCAGTATTGTGCAATGGTATTTCACATGCTGTTGCTGCCAAGAGAAACTATGAAAAGTATAGTGGACAATGTGTTTGCAGGGGTGGGTGGCTTGAACACTCCCTGCATCCAAACATAGTTCAATATCGATAAAGGAGAATATTTGTAGCTCAGGGTTGAAATGAGGGCTGCTTGGTGTTCTCTGAGCTTGATTGTTTTCTTGTAGATGTTTCATTACCCAAACTAGTTAGAAAACAACCAAGCTCGGGGAGCACCAAGGAGCCCTCATCGCTCAAGCTATATTGAAGTTCAATTCCCACCACCCAGGACATACTCCAATACACACAGCTACTGTACAAGAATGGGGAAAACTAAAATTATAAAGATGTCCTCAAGCTAACCTCTGATGACTCCATGAAGACAGCCCTTGTTATGGGATGGGTTTATCACTGATTTTTTGTTATGGTTGTTTTTTACTTCCAAGTATAGTTTATATCCCTGATATTCCCTGTAATTTCCCATCCAAGTACTAAGTCCAAGCCTGCTTAATTCCATCAGCTTCTGCAGGGACAGGATCTTTATTAGGCCAATGGAAGTTGCACAGAAGGAAGTTGTATAAAATCCTTACAAACGTTTGAGCCAAGTGCTTCAGTTCGTTTGTGGTTGATATTAGAGGCCACTATATTACTAAATATAGGCTAGATGCAGTGATGGAAAGCCTACAGATACCTAACTTCGGTTTTTAGAGTGTGTTAAGGACTCTATCAAAATATGCTGAGAGGATAAATCCAAAAAATGGTGGTACATTTTTTTTTGTTTTTAATCCCATTTATATCCCGCCCTTCTCCGAAGACTCAGGGTGGCTTACAATCTAAGCACAAATCAATGTGCTTAGCAATAGCCTTCATTCTATGTATATGGGATCAATTCCATCTGTTAAGTGAAAGTCATTTGATAAAGTCAGCGAAAGTTAGTTCTCACATGGTCAAAAGTAAACTACAGTATTAACACTCCAGACTGTTACCAAAACAAAAAAACAGATGGAAACTATATTTCCCATCCCAAGACAATTGCTTCTAGCCCTTTATGTAAAGTTGGAGGGAGAAACAGCACAAGATATTTGATTATAATAAATAAAAGTCGTTTACTAGAATCCATATTATGGCTTCTTATCTTTTGATAAATTACGTATCAGAAGTTGTTAAATTTTCTCAAGTTCCCCTAGAAATTAAACCTCTGGGCAAAGCCAACCCATCTTGGTTAACAAAAATCCAAACAATAATAAGTCTGTAATGATACAGGAAGTAAAACTAACAGATGTTATCAAACAATGGAAAAAATATTTTCCATATAAATGCATGGACATGAATGCTAAGGCGTCGTAGGGAAGCTCTTGGCTTTTATTTCTTACACTGCAGGACTAAGACAAGAAAGTACAAATTTCAAGTGTCTGTTTGCTTTTTCTTTTCTTTTCATTTGGTTTGGTTTGAAAAATTCTGAGAAAAATTTCCTGTACAAATACAAACGTACGTATAATTTAGCAGAGCCAAATTAACATTGCAGTTGCTCTCCAACAAGATATCGATCCTCTCCCCACTTCCATAAGATATAATTTAAAGTATTTTTAAAACTTGTTACCATCTCTAATGAAGTTGCTTTGGAAGTGGCATAGATTTCCAGGATAAACATTTCCCAAACTCAAGTTCCCAGAATCATTGTACTTCATTAGTGTCGGCGTTGGAAACTTATCTCTCCACCTGGCAAACAGAATTTAGAATGCAACCGTGAGAGAGAAGAGACCCACGTCTTCGGACAGGGCAAATCCCAGAACTGCATCTGCTGTTTCAGAGAAGGATGCCTGGCATAACCGATGATTAGATTCCTAAGGTTAAAAAAAAAAAAGTAAAGAAGCCCCTGTGGATTTTTACTGCACTAGTCGTTGCCGACTATAGGGGGCAGTGCTCATCTCTGTTTCAAGGCCATTGAGCCAGTGCTGGCGGAAGAGGTTTCTACAGTCATGTGGCCAGCAGGACCTATAAAGCCCTAAATGGCATGGGTCCGGGTTATCTTAGGGAGCACCTGCTGCCAGTATCAATCTCCCATCGTCCTGTGCGCTCCCACAGGGAGAGCCTCCTTAGGGTGCCGCCAGTCAGTGAGTGTCGGCGGGTGATCCCCCGGAGGAGGGCGTTCTCTGTGGGCGCGCCTGCCCTGTGGAACGACCTGCCTGTGGAACTCCGGACCGCCCCTGACGTTCGTTTCGCCAGGACCTAAAAACCTGGTTGTTTGATTTATCTGGCCTGGACTGAGGGGTTTTACATTTTTAAATTTTAAATTTAAATTTTAAATTTGGGCTATTGTTATTTAATCCTATTTTATTTTTAACTTTATCTTAACTTTTGTACTGTTTTAACTGTTTTTAACTTTGCCCTGTAAACTGCCCTGAGTCCTTCGGGAATAGGGCGGTATAGAAATCTAATTAATAAATAAATAATAAATAATGTCATGGAGCGCTGTTACCACTGTTACCAAAGTGGTACCGATAGCTAAATCTGACCCTAGGTTCTGCCTCGGTTTACCTTCCCAATAAGCAACCGAGTCGGGAGATTGTTTAAAAGCAGTTTATTAGGGTACCCTGATAAAGTGGGATCTTCCTATGAAAAGGAGAACCCCGAGATCCATCTTCCATTACATCTTACATTCCTGGGTGTGCAGCTAGCGAGTAGGCTGGCTTGGTCACTCAACAGTGAGACACTGGTGAAGCGGGCACAGCAGCGCCTGCATTTTCTATGTCGCCTGAGAAAAGCACATCTTCCTTCCCCTGTCCTGACCACTTTCTACAGGGGGACGACCGAGAGCTTCCTGTCGTACAGCATCAAGTCTGGTTTGGAAGCATCACTGCTTCAGACTGGAAGGCGGTGCAGAGTGTGGTGAGGGTGGCTGAAAAGATCATTGGCAGTTCCCTCCCTCCCATCCAGGACAAAGCACAGAAGCATTGCTTGAGCCGGGTCCGCAAGATTATCTTGACACTACACATCCTCTTCACAACCTGTTTTCGTTGTTACCTTCTGGGAGGAGGGGGCTTCGTGGTATCCGTAGCAGAACATCCAGATTCAGCCATAGTTTCATTCCATACAGCATTAACCTTGTGAACTCTCAAGTTTCATCCTTCCGTTATATACTCAAAATGGATAGTATTTAATATTTATTTGTTATGTATATGTAGGGGTGGGTCTATACATATATGTAGGGGTGTGTGGGTCTATACATATGTTGTATATAGTATGTTTAGGTATGTGTCATGTATGTGTTTCAGTTTGAGAGCGGGCAACTAAATTTCATTTTTGATGTGTGCCGTTGTGCCCACAGTAAAAAATGACAATAAAGGTTATCTTATCTTATCTTATCTTACATTCCTTTTTAGAGTTAACAAAGAAAAATGAAAGAGGAAAGTTGGTTGGACAAGATAAGAGTAACCCCTCCTTGCACAGTAAATCAACTACAAAGCTTGTTTGAAGTTGGATAACCAGATGCCAGTTGACACTAAGAAACTTTTTCTTATCAGGAGATAATCTCCAGGACATCCTTCTGTAAATTTATCTTTTCAGTTTAGGAATGTTAAAAGCTATCCAATCAATCCGTACAACCATTGGATGAAAGTTTACCTACATTCCAATCTACAGTCAACCTGAACATTATTTTAAAAGAGAGAATACAAGTCAAGTTAAAATACAAAATAACCGCGTTAGTTAACCAATTACAAAATCCATGTCATGTTCTCCTCAGTACTTATTTATCTACTTGCATTTGCATGCTTTCAAACTGCTAAGTTGACAGGAGCTGGGCCAAGGACGGGAGCTTACCCTGTCGCGTGACACTCGGGTCTCAAACCTGGGCTACCAGCTTTCTTAATCACTGAGCCACCGTGTCACCCTCAGATTCCTAAAGACGGTTTCAATACCACCGCCAGAACAGCCCCTCCTCCTATGAAACACCCACACCAATAAATTTGGCAGTGGTGTCAGTCTTCCTGTTGAGAGCAGGAGGAGGAGGAAGGAGCAGTAGGCCGTGATAGCGCAGTGGCTAGAATGTAGTACTGCAGGCTACTTCTGCTGACTGCCGTCTGCCAGCAGTTTGACAGTTGCATCCTCACCAGCTCAAGGTTAACTCAACCTTCCATCCTTCCCAGTTTGGTAAAATGAGGACCCAGACTGTTGGGGGCAATAGGCTAACTTTGTAAACCACTTAGAGAGGACTGTAAAGCAGTATATAAGTCTAAGTGCTGGTGCTGGTGCTAAGTGCTATATCCCACTTTTGTTGTTGCTTTTATAACTAACTCAAGGTGGTGAATATGCCTAATACTCCTTCCTCCTCCTAGTACTCTCAACAGGGAGATTGACACCATAAATAAATAAATAAAACCCTAGCAATAAAATCAAAACAATAATAGTAATAGTTTGGAACTCCCTTGGTGCTTGATAACTGCCAGCATTCTGAGAACTTGCAAGGAAAGAAGTGTTGTCCTCTCCAGTCTTGACTTCCAGCCTAGATAACACCAATGCAGAAACTGGTCTGTATGGGATCCTTCATCTCTCATCCAATACTCCAGTGGCAAGCTGGATGCATGCAAACATGGTTGCTGCTAATGCTGCATTGCTGGGAGAGCAGGGGCCACTGCAGCTCTGCAGTTCTTAGGGGTCCAGGACTAGTCCT
The DNA here is from genome assembly GCF_964194415.1 of Vipera berus. NCBI lineage: Eukaryota > Metazoa > Chordata > Lepidosauria > Squamata > Viperidae > Vipera > Vipera berus. The sequence continues at coordinate 55,464,185 of NC_138210.1, read as the reverse complement.
GGTAGTTTGGGGATGGTGGCAGCAGCAGGGGCTTTCCGCCTAAGCAAGTACAGCTATGCAGATTAAAAAAATAATAATCCAGATATATTTTAATCTATTAATAATATAAGGTAAAGGTAAAGGTTCCCCCGCACATGCGTGCTAGTCGTTTCTGAGTCTAGGGGTCAGTGCTCATCTCCGTTTCAAAGCCGAAGAGCCAGCGCTTGTCCGAGGACATCTCCGTGGTCATGTGGCCAGCATGACTAGACGCCAGAGGCGCACGGAATGCTGTTACCTTCCCACCGTAGTGGTCCCTATTTTTCTACTTGCATTTTTACGTGCTTTTGAACTGCTAGGTTGGCAGAAGCTGGGACAAGTAATAATATATTGAAAGATAAATAGGTTTTTCTAGGGTCTTTGAACCAAACAGCTAACATCTCTTTTAATTAGCACGGTTCTGTAACAAACAATAAAAAGAAAAAAAGCAATTCGGAACCATGCGTCAGAATTTGCAAAGGGATCCTTAGCAAGAAAGATAAGAGAGTTACAAAGATGAGCTTGTTTAAATTGATTAAATATTGAAAACTACGTTAATGGGATCTTGACCCCCTTTCCTCTCTTTTCAAGTTTCATTAATGGTATAGGTGGCCCTCATTATTTGTGGGGGCTCTGCTGCAGCCTAGCCCGGAGGCTTCAGCTGGTGCAGAATGCGGCCGTGCGGGTTGTGATGGGAGCATCCCGATACTCCCATATTGCACCCCTCCTGCATGAGCTGCATTGGTTGCCAGTTGCCCTCCGGGTGAGGTTCAAGGTGCTGGTTCTTACTTATAAAGCCCTACATGGCTTAGGCCCGGGATATTTGCAGGACCGTCTGCTGCCAGGAACGACTTCCCATCGCTCTGTGCGCTCACACAGAGAGGGTCTCCTCAGGGTGCCGTCGGCCAGACAATGTCGGCTGGCGACCCCCAGGGGGAGGGCCTTCTCTGTCGGGGCGCCTGCCCTTTGGAATCAGCTCCCCCGAGAACTTCGGATGGCCCCGGATCTCTGTTCCTTTCGTCGTGACCTAAAGACATACCTTTTCCAACTGGTCAACCTGGACTGACATTGGGGGTTTTAATTATGTTTTTAATTTTTACTGGTTTTTAGTGGGGCTTTGTAAAATTTAATTTCTTTTAATATTTGTATTTATTGTTTTATTGTTTTTATTGTTGTTAGCCGCCCTGAGTCCTTCGGGAGATAGGGCGGCATATAAGTCCCATAATTTAAATTAAATTAAATTAAATTAAATTAAATAACCACAGAACATGAACCCATAGATCATGAGACTTTGCAAAAACAACCTATGGGCAGGGACGTCTGCCATTTTTTACCCCTGCAGAAAATACACAGAAACTCATCCAACAGCATCCTCTAAACACAACTCTGCCCAAACCCATTGATGGATGAAACACTTTACCATAGTTGATGAGAACTGGTTTGCATGTATTTGTTTAGTTTGATTTTGCAATATTTTAGCCTACCCCCATCCAAAGTCAACTGCAAATATGCAAGGCCAACGAAGACCACATATCCTAATAAAAAGATAAATATTTAATCCAGCCTCACCTCCCAACCGTAACTTCCCCACATACCAATGCCTGGGAGATCTGGGAACTATAATCCAAAATTTATATGGAAGGGACCAGATAGAAGGAAGGCTGTTCTAATGTGTTTACTTATGAAGATAGCAAAAGGCACCAAAGCAATATTTAGCACACACAAAAATTCCTTTATCCTGATATTTGACACTGACCAGTGCCTTCAAAGGCAATAGGATCATTGGCAAACATTAAAAATTAATCCCTCCCTCAATTTAAACTCAAGTTACATATAGCTTTTTTTTGGGGGGGGAAGTGGATTGATACTGCTTTATTCAAGCATTTTTTTGAAAAAATCTTCCTATTATGGTTCACAGCTTAGTTTTTTGGGATCATCCATTTTTGGGCTAACAGTTGCCATCTGCAATAGCAAAGTTTTTTTTTAAGTATCCATAATTTACTTTTGAGTGTAACCATCTGTTTTTCTGTTCTGACTATTCTGCAATGGTTCCTCATGTCCCTCTCCCTCCATATTGCAAAGTTTCCAACCATGGGCCAATGCGATGTGGGGAAAGGGCAGACACTAATGTCTTGGCAAGTTGCAAAGCATGGCTGCTGGATTTCATGTGACAACAAAGTACGCAAATGTAAGATCACACTTGGAATATTGCATTCAGTTTTGGTCACTGCCATATAAAAAAAGATGTTGAGACTCTAGAAAAAGTGCAGAGAAGAGCAATAGAGATGTTTTGGATTCTGGAGGCTAAAACCTACAGTTGCAGGAATTAGGTGTGTCTAATTTAATGAAAACAAGGACTGGGGTGATACAATAGCAGTGTTCCAATATCTGAGGGGCTGCCATAAAGAAGAGGGGGGCCAACCTGTTCTCCAAAGCACCTGAAGGCAGGACAAGAAGAAATGGATGGAAACTAATCAAGGAGAGAAACAACCTAGAACTAAGGAGTAATTTCCTGACAGTTAGAACAATTAATCAGTGGAACCTGTCTCCAGAAATTGTCGGTACTCCAACACTGGAGGTTTTGAAGAAGAGATTAGACAACCATTTGTCTGAAATAGTGCAGGGTTTCCTGCCTGAGCAAGGGGTTGGATTAGAAGATCTTCAAGGTCCCTTCCAACGCTGTTATTTTGTTACTCTGTTACTCTAGGGCTTTTCAACCAGTGGTACGGGTACCACCTGTGGTACATTGGCACCTGGCAGATGGTACGTGACCATCCTAGAAAAGTGGTAGCGGGGGAGGGGAATAGCAGCACCACACAAGCCTGAGGGAGAGACAGCTGGAGCTGCAGGGCTGTCAGGGCTCAGCGGAAGCACCAGGATCAGCTCCAGGCTCCAGCTGGAGCTCAGCGCTGATCCTGGCGTTTCACCTGAGCCCAGAAGAAGCGCCAATCAGCTGGAATGTTGCAGCATCTCTAGGGTCTTGTGATTTACATTCAGATGCTTGGCAACTGATTCATATTTATGATGGTCACAGTGTCCCAGGATCATGTGAAGTGACCAAAACCTGCTGCAACCACCCAGCAGAAGGGGGGGGGAATAAAAACCAAACACCCCCACCCCACCCCCGCTGCCAATCCTCAACAGAAATGCTCACAACAATGAAAACCTCGGACAGGAGGAAGAGCGCCGCCAGGCAGGCAGGCAGGTGTCTTGCTCGGCTGTGGTTTGGGGGGCACTTTTTTCAGAGCCATTGTAACTTCGAACAGTCACTAAGCGAACTGTTGTAAGTCGAGGACTACCTGTACTTCATCACTTTTTTCCTTTTTTTTTTGGTCATCAAGTTTTTGACACCTTGCTAGGCGACTGGTGGTACTCGGATGTTGCCATATCCTAAAAGTGGTACAATGGGTGAAAAGATTGAAAAGTCCTGATCTAGATCAATACTTCTCAAACTTGGTGGATGGTGTGGAGAGGGTACTGTTTTTACCATTTGTATATTGGGTTTTTATTTTTTGTAAGCCTCCAAGAGTCACTGAGGGTAAGTGGGTGGCCATACAAATTCTCTTAAATAAAATAAACAGTAAATAAATAAACTTGCTCTGCTGGCTGGGGAATTCTGGGAATTGATGTTCACATACCTTAAGGTTGCTAAGATTGAGAAAAACCTTGCTCTTGATTAAGTGTTGGTTGCCCTTCTTTTAGCCTTCCTGTGATTTATTAGGGCTGTTTATTTTAGATAGCAACATCACAGTCTGAGAGCCGATCTAACTAATTTGATAGCACTGGTATGATATATAGATGTGATACACTAAGAATCATAAAATCATACAACTGAAAGGGGCTATTTAGGACATTGAGTGCAACCCCCTGTTCAGCACAGAAACACAAATTAAAACATCCTTAATGATTGCCTATCTTCTTTTCTCATATACAAGTTATGTTAGACAATTGTCTGTCTGTTTGTCTACCTGTTTATTTATTTGTTAACTTTATTTGCCGCCTATCTCAACCATGGGGTACTCTAGGCAGTATGTATTAAGAGATTGAAAAAATAGTGAATGTGGAAATCCACCCTTCCCATTTCTTTATATCCCAGTGATGTGAACTTGAACATCAAGGTCATTTAGCTAATATTGAAAAAAGTTGATTTTATGGGCTTGCTATAAAATTCGGTGTCCGTCAACTGGTCCAGTTTTGCCACCAAAAAACAACTTATTCCTGGAATGTTTTCTAGTTGCTGTTGTGATTCAGGGTCAGCCTGTGGGTTCGGCAGTTGGGTCGGACGAATCAGAGGAGGAGGAGGGGGGTGTTGAAGACCTTGCCGAGGGGGTTGAAGATCTTGCTGATGAGAGCCCTCAGCCAGGCCCCTCCCACTTGGTCACCACGGAGACTCAGCTGTGTGAGCCTGACAGCGTGGATGAAGATGACCCACAGCTGGCACTGTTCAAGGACGCCCGACGCAGGAGGCAGTCAATTAGGAGCAAACAGAGGAAGGCAATGGGGCTCCTCGGAAGGAGGCAGAGAGAAGCCACGCCCTGAACTCTATATAAGGGGAATGTGTGGGAGGGCTGGTTTGCTGAAGGCAACCGCTTGGATAGTTCCTGTTTCTTAAAGCTCCTGTTTCTTGGTTTGTCTTGTTCCGTTTGTTTTTTTAGCAATAAATTTGGCAGGCGTAATTCCAGCCTCTTGCCTTCTTGTAAAAGGGGTTGTCCCTACCTTTTCTGCAGGGCCGGTAGCAGGCTGGTACAGAACAGTTGCCTTTTTGACAAGCTATATTAATTTATTTTTAAGATGAGATTGTTTTTCTTTTCATTATGTTGGTAAACAAAGCCGTAAAGAGGAATATATCTTCAGAGTTTCAGAAGTCAATGTATGAAACTGTGTTAGGTATTAAATGACATCTTCAGCTCAAATTAAGATTTTCACTTGTCCTTTTCCCAGTAAGTGTGAGCATGTATTGTGGGCATATCCCAAAGATGCTTTTTTACAAGGCAACTGGACTTTCTTATTTTTTCTTTGAAGACAATTCACTTCTCATCCAAGAAGCTTCTTCAGCTCAGAAGCTTCTTGGATGAGAAGCAAAACGTCTTCAAAGGAAAACAAGAAAGTCCAGTTGCCTCGTGAAAAAGCATCTTTGGGATTAACTATGACCTGGATGACTGAGAATCTCCATAGACATTGGGGGCATAATTAAATTGCAGCCTTTAGCAGATAATTTATTTTTGTCGGTATTGTTATCAAAACCACAGTTAAAAGATCTAGCGAGAAATGTTTTTTGATGGCCCTGTGTGTAGCTAGCAGATCTTTTTTAACAGTTGAAGAAAAAGAGAAAGCAATATCAACATAAGTAAAACATACTTAAAAATGGAATGCATGGGTGTAAATGCTGTCATCGCAAGACGCTACATGTCATGGTAAAAAGAAATCTGGTTGGTCAATCAAGGTATTTCCAATTTCCCTTTCAGATAGGCTTTGACATCAGTAATGGCCGGGGTTTATGGAAATTAAAGTTGGACACGTATGGGGGGATACGTGGTTGGGAATTATTGGTATAGATCTGAAGAAACACTCAGTTCTGACAAGGAATAACCAACCTAGTGCCATTTAAGTATTGTGGCCCATTAGTGTGACTAAAAGGTCCCCAAAAGGTAGACAGTATCAGGTTGTCTTCTGTAAGTTTTGCGAAGTTGGAGTTATCTCAGTTGTTTATCTGCCAAAAAGATTTGAAGAGACTAAGGGATTTTCTTCTGCTCCCTAACATTCCCTCCTTTTCCAATTTGGGAGGAGATAATCTGTTAAAAAGACTTTTAACCAGGGCAGGTGCGGACAAGCAAGTGTCCTACTTTTGTTTTGGACCAACTCCCATCAGCTCCATCCACCAAGATGAAGGGAAGGGAAATTTTAGTTCAAATATCTAGAGTCTGCTGGACTGTCTAATTCTGCTACAGGGATTTGCACTGACTCCATTCCAGAAGGATCTGGGTCCCTGCCAACACATACTCATAGAGGATGTATCCAAGGCCTCTGAGCTTTAGGATGCCAGGGAGTGAATGCATAGTTTGCAAATCTGGACTTGATGCACAAAACAGCCTGGAAGGGAAGATCTGTGATGACCTAGGAAAAATGCAATCTGAGCACTTAACTATTGATGCCAGTGCGTTGAGGGACAAGCTAGGTCTGTGGGCTAATTCTGCACAAAAAGGAGCAACAGAGAGAGAAGTGAGAAGTACTCCCTCTCCGGCCTAATCCCAAGGCCCTCCACAGTGGCAATATTCACACTGAACCCATAAATCAGCTAACCACATTTTAGTTTAGCATGCTGTGTGAAGGCAGCCTATGTGAATGGTGCACGCATATGTTCATGCTCCAAATGGCTGTATCACAAACATCAAGTTTTAACCACAAGACCTCTGGCAGAGATCCAGAAAGGAGCAGAGCCAATAAACTGAAAATGTCTGGTCTGACTTAATTAATATTTCTCTCCGGCTTTATTTGTAGACTGCAAAAATATATATGTGTACATGATTTTGCGTGATGGGTTGAGTTACTTTCCAGGTTGGGAACCCAAGTTCTTTTGGGTCAACAGCCATGATTTTGTTTCTGCTAGAGTACTCTGTTGGCCTGTATTTTGGAATCTGTAAACTCTACAGTGGATATGGTAGCTAAACACAGTAGCAAAAATAGGGATGGTTAGTTCAGGAAAGGGGGATGCGGTGGCTCAGTGGGTTAGGACGCTGAGCTTGTTGATCAGATGGTCGGCAGTTTAGCGGGTTGAATCCCGAGTGCCTCGTAACAGAGTGAGCGCCTGTTACTCGTCCCAGCTTCTGCCAACCTAGCAGTTCGAAAGCAGGTAAAAATGCAAGTAGAAAAATAGGGACCACTACAGTGGGAAGGCAACAGTGTTCCGTGCACCTTTGGCATCTAGTCATGCCGGCCACAAGACCACAGAGACGTCCTCGGACAAGCGCTGGCTCTTCGGCTTTCAAATGAAGATGAGCACCGGCCCCTAGAGTCGGAAACGACTAGCATGCATGTGCGGGGGAACCTTTACCATTACCTTTCGTTCAGGAAAAAACGAAAACACGACTAAGGCAAAATAAGGTAACACTGTTCAAAGTCAAGATCTGTTTTCTCTTGTTCCAGAATTCAGGGCAGAACAATGGCTCTGAATTTCACCAAGGTAAATTCTATAAACCATTAGGAAAATGTCCCTAACAGTAAACATAGTTTGACAGAGGAATCGATGATAAAGAGATTTGTGGGTCTCTTTCCTGGATGTATTTAAGAAGAGGCTAATCGTCCACCTATCAACAAGCCTTTAATTTGGGTCCCCACCCTGAGTAAAGGGATGGATTGCATGGCGTAATTCATCCAATGCTGTGTGGCTCCTTGTGGGGTATTCCAACTTGGGCAATAAAACTAACTTGGTAAAGTGTAGTTCAGTGAAGCATTTTCAGTGACTCAGAATTATAGAATCATAACATAAGAGTTGGAGATAATATAGTTTAAAATTTCCCAATCTTGGTAACTTCTTGAGGAGTGACATCCAGTACCCAGAATTCCCTAGCCAGAATGGCTATTGCTGAGAATCCTGGGAGTTGGAAGTCAACATATCTGAATTTTTCATGGTTAGGGAACACTGATCCAGTCCAAGCCCTTACCGTATGTAGGAATCTGTACCAACAGATGGCTATCCAGTCTTTCAAATACCCCGACCTAAGAGTGTCATCATCACCTCCCAAGGCAATCAAATTCATTCTTGAACAGAACATACCAATACAAAATAAAAAGAAACAACAAGCTTTTTCTTTGCGGCTGTATTCATGTTGTGTAGCCGTGAATACAGCCTATACAAATTGTTGATTCCTGTCTCCCTTAGTACATTGGCTAAACATGCAGCTAGTGGCAGATTATTGCTAACTGCTAGTTATGTCCTGGACTGGAGACATGAATTATCCATTCCTTGTCCCCAAATGTCATGTTTTCTTCTACAAGATAAGAGAATATGGCCGAAAAGGATTCCATGACAGCATCATCCTTGGTTAAATGCAGCAAACCTCCCCTTCTTTATTAGTTTAAAATTTGAGTCAAATATTTTTTAGTGGAAGGCTCTATAAAATTCATTGTCATCCATTTAGTTGTGTGTTGTTTTTTTTAAAAATATATATCCTAGGAGCAATTTTGGCTTTAAAATCTCCACTCAGCCTTTAAGTCCATGGGATGATTTTCTGACAGACATGGTTACTCTCAGCCTAATCTAACTCACAGGATTGTTGTGAGGAAAAATGATGAGAAGAAAAGAGTAGAATCATATATACCACCTTGATTTCCTTAGGTAAAGGGTGGAGAGAAATGGAATCTATCTCACTTATATATAAAAAAGAAAGAACTACTATTTTTATGGATTTGCTCAAAATATTGTGGACTAATAGCTGGTGGGTTTATTTGCAGAGTTGATACCTAAATACAAAAGCACAATAGCAACTAGGTTAGGGATAGTTGAGGGTTTGTAGGTTAGATCCAGTCCAATTTTATAACATGATTTTGACATTATATCTGAAGCCGGTTTCGTTATATTTTAAAGCTAGAGAATTTGGTTTGATTTATGGTAATTTCAGGAAACAACTGCCTTTAATTCATAGAATCCGTTTTATGTCTTTAGCCTTTAAGTGTTTACAGCATTGCATTCCTTGAAAAGAGAAGAAAGAGGCAGGGAATTTAAATCGATTGAAGATCCATTCATAACCTTCCAGAACGTAAGAAATGTGACAGCATTTCATCTCTCTTTTGTGAATGTTAAGGCACTTATCTCTAACTGCCATCGTGCTGTGGCCAGCTTTAAATACAAGTAAGAATGTTGGAAATCCTCCTGCTCATCAAAAGAAGCACAAACCAGACATAGAGATTATGCTATTGAGTAGAACTTGGATTTTAAATTTCTATTCTCAGTCAGGATATTCACATTTTTGTTTTTGCTACTCTGGTCCTGCAACTTCATTTAATGTCTGAAGGATCTATGGCTACCATCATGCTATAGATAGAAATTTCTCTATCCATGTCAGATCATTATTGCCTATACCAGGGGTTTTCAAACCTGGCCCTTTTTATGACTTGTGGACTTCAATTCCCAGAATTCCCCATCAGGTGTTTCCAAAAGTCTTTTGGATCTGGAGGCTTCACATACTTGTCATAAATAGCAGCTATATTAACATCCACTGGTAGACCCTCACAGTATGTTCCTTTTAAAGTTGGATGGCTGGATGAATAAATGGATGGCTGAATAAATGGATGGATGATATACCATCAAGTTGGTGCTCTTAATAACTACTTAGATAGCTTTTCTCCGGGTCGGTAAGTGATCCTAGATCAGGAGTCTTCAAACTTGGCCCTTTTATGACTTGTGGACCTCAACTCCCAGAATCCCTCAGCCAGACACGCTGGCTAAGGAATTCTAGGAGTTGAAATCCACAAGTCATAAAAGGGCCAGGTTTGAAGACCCCTGGCCTATACTGAAGACTCTTGTCAAAAACAGAGAAATACATGTATAAAATAGGGGACTGGGGAGGTTTTCCACAAGTTTTTTATTTCACAATTTTCTTTATGGTAAGGGAGTAATAGTGACTTATTGTCAATACCTCATGCAGTTGATTAAATTAAACATTTGTGCCATTATATGCATGGTAATCTTTGTAATTACAGGTAGTCCTTGACTTACAACAGTTCATTTAGTGACCACTTGGAGTTACAATGAAATTGGAAAAAAAGTACTTATGACCTTTTTCACACTTACAACTGTTGCAACATCCCCATGATCAAGTGATCAAAATTCAGATGTTTGGCAACTGACTCATATTTATGATGGTGGCAGTGTCCCAGGTCATGTGATCACCTTTTGAGACCTTCTGACAAGTAAAGTCAATGGGGAAGCCAGATTCACTAAACATCCCTGTTGGTAACTTAACAACTGCAATGATTTACTGAACGACTGTGGCAAGAAAGTCGTAAAATGGGGCAAAAGTCACTTAACAACTATCTCACTTAGCAACAGAAATGTTGGGCTCAATTGTGGTCGTAAGTCAAGGACTACTGGTATTTCTGTTATTGTCACAGAGGGTGTCGTGAAAATGAGATAAAATATTTAGTATGTTTGTTTTTTGTGCTTATTCTTCACCAACCTCCCCCATTTTACCGGTTCTTCAGATGTGCAGTCTCCAGCTCTAAGACGTTGGTTGTACCTAAAAATTCTGGGAGATGAAATCCACACATAAAGTAAAAAGCTGCATTATTCTCCTTCCTACTTTGTAATTTGCATAAGTAGATTTCAACCATAGGAATTGAGTTACTTCAAAGAGGAAAGAAACATAACTGAAGTGGAGTTTAGGACCTGGTTGTTGTTTTTCCCACCTTTATAATTCTGCTGCAACTTTTTTTTTTTAATGGACAAGGTTTTTCATTTTTAATCGCTTCTTTTATCTCTACTAGAGATATAAAGCACCAAGCTGCCAAATGTAAGGACAATAGCTCGGTGCCATTATCATAACATGTAAACATCAATACATATTTCTCTTAAGAGCAAGCTGATAAACATGAAGACAGCTTTCTATGTAAATGTCTTTCCATAGATTTAATCACTATTCTTGCAGGTTCAGTACCTTGAGTCTCTGAGCCTTTCCTTACGTATTTCTGAGTTCAAGTGCTCTCCATCCATCCTTGAGTTGGCAGCAAACTGTACTGATGTTGTTACCCCCTCTGCTCTCTCTCTTCCCAGCCGCTGACAATTATCTGACTTCTCTCCAGAGAAGTCCTCGAGTTACAACAATTCATTTAGCGATCATTTGAAGTTACAATGGCTCTGAAAAAAGTGACTTGTGACCAGTTTTTGACACTGTGGGAACATCCCCATGATCACGTGATCAGAATTCAGACACTTGCCAATTGACTCATATTTATGACGGTTGCGGTCTCCCAGAGTTATGTGATCACCTTTTACGACCTTTCGGCAAGCAAAGTCAAGGGGGAAGCCAGATTCACTTAATAGCTGTGCTGCTAGCTTAACAACTGCAGTGATTCACTTAACAACTGTGGCAAGAAAGATTGTAAAATGGGCCAAAGTTCCCTTAACAAGTCTCGTTCAGCAACAGAAATTTGGGACTCGGTTGTGGTCGTAAGTCAAGGACTACCTTTAAAGGGTTATAAAACCTAACACAATATTTTTCAAACTTGGCAACTTTAAAATGTTGAGGACTTCAACTCCCAGAATTCCCTAGCCAGTGAAAACTACTGGCCTAAGAGATTTAACATACCGTAATACTCATCTTGGACAATGTTGGAATAAGTGGGGAGTGGGAAGCACTTTTGCATCACATCAACTGAGACGAACTGGAGATGAGATCATGGCGACAAAGCAGAAGTTGTTACCAAGGCATGCTTGTGCCAGGATGAGATGCAAATAGGAGGGAATGTCCTTTAACACGTAATGGTCATCCTTACCATGTGGATAGCTCAAGACAGAGAAAGTTGCAGTTCCAATTCTGCATCTTCTGCACAGAAGTGGGGAACGTAGAAAAAAAAGGCTAATAATGAAAAGTGTCTCTACGCTCTGGATTAATTCCAGAGTATGAGCATTTTCCTTGCAAGCTAATAGTAGTATTGTGAAGGGCTTCCTCATTTGCCATGGAGTACTACATGGGTTTAACGGCCCCTGGATGAGATGGCAACGAAGCATTTATGCTTGGAAATACACACAGAAACTTTTTCCATGGAACACACGCATGGATTTGCTTTGTAAATATAGCGTTATTGCTATTTATAGTATCTTTCGTAGATGCTTAATTTACAGGTAGAATAGGCACGAAGAGAGGAACCCTGGTGAAATAGCAGTTTTGAGAAGAGGTCCCTCCACCATTCTTGTATCTTTTCCATTATCCCTCTAACTTCCCAGTTAACTCTGCTTTTGTTTCCTTCTCTTCCAGAGAGCAAAAGTTATTTCTCTGTCTCAAGCTCTCTGTCCGGTGCTAAACTTACGTAGCTTTGAAGGGGCGTTACATAAAATGCAGGATTTAGTTAGAGTTATCAAATTTCAGAGCAATGACCCAAGAACACCTGGTGGCCGTTTTTTTCAATTTTGCACATGCTCTGGGACCATTCGTGGGTTTTTGAGGGAAGTTGTAAGAATCAATAAATGTAGATAAAGGTAAAGGTAAAGGTTCCCCCGCACATTCGTGCTAGTCGTTTCCAACTCTAGGGGCCGGTGCTCATCTCCGTTTCAAAGCCGAAGAGCCAGCGCTTGTCTGAGGATGTCTCCGTGGTCATGTGGCCGGCATGACTAGACGCCAAAGGCGCACGGAACGCTGTTACCTTCCCACCGTAGTGGTCCCTATTTTTCTACTTGCATTTTTACGTGCTTTCGAACTGCTAGGTTGGCAGAAGCTGGGATGAGTAACAGGTGCTCACTCTGTTACGCGGCACTTGGGATTTGACCCGCCAAACTGCCGACCATCTGATTGACAAGCTCAGCGTCCTAACCCACTGAGCCACCGCGTCCCAAATGTAGATACCCAAGGTTTATTTCAGTCATAGAAATCAATCCAATGCATACTAACTTGACAGAGAAGAAAAAAAGGAAGACGACTACAGATAGTACTTGACTTACGACCACAATTGAGCTGAAAGTTTCTGTCACTGTGAGATAGTTGTTAAGTGAATTTTGCCCTGTTTTACGACCTTTCTGGCCAAAGTGATTAAGTGAATCACTGCAGTTGTTAAGTTAATAACACCATTCTCAAGTGAATCTGGCTTCCCCGTTGACTTTGCTTGTCAGAAGGTTGCAAAAGTGACCCTGGGACACTGCAACCGTTATAAATATGAGTCAGTTGCCAAGAATCTGAATTTTGATCACATGACCACAGGGATGTTGAAAGAGTTGCAAGTGTGAAAAACGGTCATAAGTCACTTTTTAGTGCCATTCTAACTTTGAACGGTCACTAAATGAACTGTTGTAAGTTGAGGACTACCTGTAATTGGCAGCTCTAATTTAGGGGGTCTCCATCCTTGCCAACTTTTACGACCTATGGACTTCAACTCCCAGAATTCTTCAGCCAGGTTGGCGGGCTGAGGAAATTTGGCCGTTGAAGTCTACAAGTTTTAAAGTTGCCAAGGTTGGAGACCCCCTGAACTAATTCATCCACAGCCTTCTTCTGCTCCATCCTTTCTCTTGCCAGTGCATCTTTCATCTGCCTGAAGTTCCTCATCTCTGAAGCCTACCAAGCATTTGCTACTAAACAGGCACATTTGAAGGAAGCGGCTATTGCGGAGAATGCAATGAATTGATTTCACAAAGCTTTGGTATGTTGCATTACGGTAGAACTCTAGTGCCTTTCTTCTTTCCGTAGGTCTGGTGAAGCTGGGCGTACACTGCATCACAGGGCAGAAAGTTGCCATTAAGATAGTGAACCGGGAAAAGCTTTCCGAGTCGGTACTGATGAAGGTAAGCAAATCAGATGTCTCGGGGTTACAGCAGGGGGTTGAGGGATGGGTGAGGGAGATTGGAGAAGATGGGAGTCCAAAAGAGCGAAGGACTGAATCCACAATCCAGCGAGAAATAAATTGCATGCTATGCTTTTCTAGGCATCTCATCTCTGCCTCTCACTTTCCTTCAGACTGAATCAATTAAGACTTTATCAGACTTCGACCGTCCCACGGGAAGGAAAGTGAGAGGCAGAGATGAGATGCCTAGAAAAGCATAGCATGCAATTTATTTCTCGCTGGATTGTGGATTCAGTCCTGAAGGAATTTGCCAGTCAATTTCTAGCCACTGGGAAATTTGCAAAATTAATGTAGCCTCTCACCAAGTTGTCAAGTTGGCAGCACAGAGTGATGTTACTAAGGTGGCTTCTCCACTACTTAAGAGTTACTTAGAGCAACTTCATAGCAACCCCTAGCTGTCACTGAAGTTATATGCATCCTGTCCTCCTTATTGCAATCCCATCAATTTGGCACAGCAACGGAGCGATGACTATAGAAAGAGTTCTAAGTAACTGATGGGAGTTGGGGGGCAAATTATGATATAAGCATCATGCAGGTGCATGGCTTTTAGGTATTTGTATCCGACATCGTGACTCAAGTACACACTAGTGTCATTTGTGCAATAACCTCATGGTACACATGTCCTTTTGGCATCCTCAAGGCTTTGCTGTGGACACTTGTGGCAGCAAGTTGTTAGTGGAGAAGGAGCAGTAAGATTTTGCTGCCTAACAAAGGATGTGCAAAACATAGACAGATATTCTGAATGTAGATGGTCTCTAAGTGAGACTGGCACAAGCCAGAACAGAATTCGGTTTAAGTTAGACTCCCATGGCTCTAATATCCTGACCCTGGCCCGTTTGTCCAGACTCCAGACGGTCTCAGTCGGCACCACCAGAGCAAATATTTTTTCCATGCCTTTGATTTGTTCTGCAAAGTTGAATAATTTCACATGAGTGGTTCAGCTGAAGTATTTTTCTGTACAGTGGCACTGTTTTCCCCTTTCTGAATTTTCTGCTAATGGGGGGGGGGGGGAAACACCACTGAAGAGATCCTCCAAATACCAGATAGCTTTAGCCATAACATAAAGCAAATTGGTAATTTTTTTAAAAAAAATTGGGGCAACTGCATTTCTTTTCTTTTTTGGGGGGGAAGAATCTGAAACTGCAATGTATCACAGAGGAGAAGCTTACTAAATCTTTGCATGCTCTTAATAGACGTTAGGGATGCGGTGGCTCAGTGGGTTAGGACGCTGAGCTTGTCGATCAGAAGGTTGGCAGTTTGGCGGGTCGAATCCCGAGTGCCGCGTAACAGAGTGAGCGCCTGTTACCCGTCCCAGCTTCTGCCAACCTAGCAGTTCGAAAGCACGTAAAAATGCAAGTAGAAAAATAGGGACCACTATGGTGGGAAGCTAACAGCGTTCCGTGCACCTTTGGCGTCTAGTCATGCCGGCCACATGACCACGGAGGCGTCCTCGGACAAGCGCTGGCTCTTCGGCTTTGAAACGGAGATGAGCACCGGCCCCTAGAGTCGGAAACGACTAGCACGCATGTGCGGGGGAACCTTTACCTTTATCTTAATAGATGTTGGGTAAGACTCGATCAAATGGCCAGCAGAAGGAAAGAAAACCAAACCACAGAAAGATGTAGAAGAGGGTTTAATACCAAACTGAGCGCCTTGTGTTTGGCAGTTAACGTCCTGGCGAGTACTCGGAGGACAAGCTGCTAAAAGACAAGTGGGTGACAGACCAAGATCTTGCCTAGAGGCCCTGAGCAAAGACTAGTTTGCCCATTTTCAGCGGCAGAATGATAGACTCAGAGAAATGAATCTTTGTTTTCATCTGTAGTGCACTGGCTTGTCCTTCTAGCTTCGCCTTAGGAAAGGAGGAGCCTGGGCTGCAATTCCACCCCTGACTGGAAGATGGCTCCTTCTTATAATAACAGCCTTTTTTTCAGAGGCCATAGAAAAATCCAACGTAACCTAGTTGGTGGGGGGCTCGTCTGTAACCAGGAGTTTATCATCTTTGGTGCATAACTAGGGAGTCCTCTTAGACTCTTGGCTCCTGCTCGATGAACAGATGGCAGCCATAGCCAGGAGGGCTTTTGCCCAATTCCGTGTTGTGTGCCGACTATACCCTTTCCCGGACAGTGAGGCACTGCACTCAGTCACTCGCTCACTCATGCCTTGGATCATCTGCCAGCTGGACTATTGCAACACACGCTACAAAGGGCTACCTCTGAAAAGCATCTGGAACCTTCAACTGGTGCAGAGTGTGTTGGCATGAGCCCTACTGGGTGCCTGATAAAGGGTACATATATAACATCCTTGCTCTGGATTTGCAGTGGGTACCAGTTTGCTTCTGGGTCCAACACAAGGCTTTGATCATCACCTACGTGGCATAGGGTCAGATTACTGACAGCACTGGCTTCATCCCATCTCATCAGCCCATCCCTGCCACTGCCCTCACATTGTGGAGCATCCTGCCCCCAGAGGGGAAGAAAGCCCCCGATCTCTTGGCCTTTAGCAATGGGTCAAATCTTGGCTCTGCAGCCTTGAGTGCAGGGCACAGAGGACCACTCAGTTATGGGACTGACTAGTCCCAAGTGAGCCACCTCCACGTCGCAGTAACCAATGTTAAATGTCCATTTTTGTTGTTGTTGTTAGTTGCAAAGAAGTGTCCGACCCATCGCGACCCCATGGACTACGTTCCTCCAGGCCTTCCTGTCCTCTACCATCTTCTGGAGTCCATTTAGGCTCACGCCTACTGCTTCATTGACTCCATCCAGCCACCTCGTTCTCTGTCGTCCCCTTCTTCTCTTGTCCTCAACCTTTCCCAGCATGAGGTTCTTCTCCAGTGAGTCCTTCCTTCTCATAAGGTGGCCAAAGGATTTGAGTTTCCACTTCAGGATCTGGCCTTCTTAAGAGCAGTCAGGGTTGATCTCCTCTAGGACTAACTGGTTTGAATGCCTTGCAGTCCAAGGGACTCGCAGGAGTCTTCTCCAGCACCATAGTTCAAAGGCCTCAATTCAAATGGCCATCTTAGTTAGGACTTTTGCCCTTTTGATGTTTAATTGTCATTAGTCTATAATTGATTTTTTTAAAAAAAACTAATTTAATTTTAATATTCATACTTTGTTTTATTTATTGATTACATTACCCCTTTTTGAGAGAGATGGGTGGTTCAGAAATAAATAAACCTTGGTGACTCCTTAATATATCTAATTGTTCCCTAAATAATGCTTTTTGCTCAGCTCAGTCTTCAACCAGCCTTTACAATAAAAAAAAGCACAGTAAAACAGAGAAATAGTTTAACACAACAAATTGTTATTGGGAAAGGGAAAAAATAATAGGGCAACAAAACAATATGCAA
The DNA here is from genome assembly GCF_964194415.1 of Vipera berus. Taxonomy (NCBI): domain Eukaryota; kingdom Metazoa; phylum Chordata; class Lepidosauria; order Squamata; family Viperidae; genus Vipera; species Vipera berus. The sequence goes on along the minus strand of NC_138210.1, from coordinate 55,447,279 downwards.
CATCGAATTAAAAGTTTTGCACAGTTGTATAACTCGGTGAAGATATTGGCCCACCTGATCTGTAAGTATGAGGTTAGCATCCTTAAAAATAATAAACATAAAATTTATCTGTGTGGCCCTCGTATTTGGAAACGGTTGGGTGCAGTTGTAGTTAGATAACTCAGCTCCTTTCCTTTCCTTTCCTTTCCTTTCCTTTCCTTTCCTTTCCTTTCCTTTCATCCCCCCCTTTTTTCACCTTTTCTTTTCTTTTTTCTTTTTCCAGGTGTGCTTTTGGGTATGGTGCTCTACTCTAAAGTCCACAGCTAAATCTCAACATCCTATACATTTGAGTAGGATTAACACGCTAAGACTACATAACCCAACACCCAGCTTCTTTGTTATCATGACTGTTTATGAGACATGATTACTTGTGTGGCACATGGGCTATTCCGTGATGGCTGTTCACTATTCGTACAGAAAATGTTAGTAGTCTGCTCTTGATTACACTAGAATTTTCCCCTCCCAGTGATGAGATTTAGATTGACTTCCAGATGAATATTTAATCCTAAATGATGCAATCAAGATCAGTACCTGATCCAGCATGCTACAATATCCCTGCCTGATTAAAAGACCACTCAAGGGAATAGGCAGTTTGCATGCATAAATTGCTTCCATTTCTTTCCTGTTTGTTTGCTTATCAAATTTACATAGCCACCCATCCCACAAAATTTACGGGGTGCACAACAAATCTAAAAAGTTTATGAAGAAATATTAGACTATCGATTATTGTAAGAAGAGGGAGTCAAGCTATTCTCCAAAGCACCTGAAGGCAGGACAAGAAGCAACAGATGGAAACTAGTCAAGGAGAGAAGCAACCTAGAACTAAGGAGAAACTTCCTGACAGTTAGAACAATTAACCAGTGGAACAACCTGCCTCCAGAAGTGGTGAATGCTCCAACACTGGAAGTTTTTAAGAAGAGACTGGACAGCCATTTGCCTGAAATGGTATAGGGTTTCCTGCCTGAGCAGGGGGTTGGACTAGATGTCCTCCAAGGTCCCTTCCAACTTATTATTATTATTGTAATAATTATTAAAACATAAAAAACTATAAAAATAATTCAACTTAAAATGAAGGAAGAGTAGGTGGAGAGATATTAATACCAGTGTTAGTCTATCCTGAAGGACCCAGAGGTTGCAAGGGAAGCACTGTTTATGCAAAGTAGACCAAGGAAATAGTTTTCCAAACCTCAATTTTATTTATTTATTTATCAAATTTATATAGCTACTCATCTTACCCAAGGTGACTCTGGGTGGCACGCAACAATGAAAAATGAACATATAAAAACAGTGATTTTATTTATTGTCTGTCTATCTGTCTATCTATCTATCTATCTATCTATCTATCTATCTATCTATCTATCTATCTATCTATCTATCCATATCACATCCTGGACAAAAACTTTCAACTTCTCCTCTCAGGAGGCCACTATAGGGCATTGCATGCCAAAACAACTAGACACAAAGAGTTTTTTCCCCCCATGCCGTCACTCTGCCGAACACCTAACTCCCACAGCACTGTTTCATGCCTAAGGATATCTAACCGTGTAGTAGGACTGTATTACTATTACCCTTCTCATCTTTCCTATTACCTGCTTCTGTTGGCATCTTATGAGTATCACTTTGTTGGTTGTATCTTATGAATTATGATTGCATCTTATGATTTATGATTCTGTTGCTTGTATGTATACTGAGAGCTTATGGACCAGAGACAAATTCCTTGTGTATCCAATCACACTTGCCCAATAAAGGCTCTTCTCTTCTCTTCTCTTCTCTTCTCTTCTCTTCTCTTCTCTTCTCTTCTCTTCTCTTCTCTTCTCTTCTCTTCTCTTCCCTTCCCTTCCCTTCCCTTCCCCTATTCTATTCTATTCTATTCTATTCTATTCTATTCTATTCTATTCTATTCTATTCTATTCTATTCTATTCTATTCTATTCTATTCTATTCTATTCTATTCTATTCTATTCCATTCCATTCCATTCCATTCCATTCCATTCCATTCCATTCATCAGATTTTTATATAACCTGTTAGGCACAAGTAACTAGGAACAGGAGTTGAGTTCAAAGCACTAAAAGTTTATTGCATGCTATACATATGCAAAAATCTGATCTACTAACGGGCAAATTGGGGCGCTAGGTAAGAGTTAACAGAATTCACGGGGTGTTGATGGACTTAGGTCTCTTGTGGCTGCACAAGGATGACACATTTGATCCTGCATTCAGGCTCTGCCTAGTCATCTCTTACATACACCACTCCTTATACATACGGGACTCTGGCTTATTTACAAATAAAAATAATAATAAATACAAATGTTAAAAAATATTGCAATAAATATCATAAAAACCTAAAAATTACAAACTGAATGCCTGAAGGAAGAATAAAAAAAGGACCCCGTCAACAACGGAGGTCTAGGCAACATATAGGCAGGTCTTCCAAATAATTCTTGCTCAGTAAGGATATCATGAAAAGTACAGGTATTCCTCAAATTACAATAGTTCATATAGTGGCCGTTAAAAATTACAACGGCATTGAAAAAAAATCCCCGACATGACCATTTTTCACACTTATGACCGTTGCGGCATCCCCATGGTCATGTGATCAAGATTTGGATGATTGGCAACTGACTCACATTGATGACGGTTGCAGTGTCCCAGGATCACGCGATCAGCTTTTGTGACCTTCTCACAAAAGGATTGTCAATGGGCAAGCCAAATTCGCTTAGCCACTGTAGTACTAATTTAACAAGTGCAGCAATTCATTTAACAACGGCATCAAGAGGGGTCGTAACAAATATTTCTCTTAGCAACAGAAATTTGGGGGCTCAATTGTGGTTGTAAGTTGAGGACTACCTGTACTTCCTTTTGGGTCTTGCTCCCTTGGGGTTTTGGCAGATCTGCCCCCCCCCCACTTCTGCCATTTCTCTTTGTGATGGAAGATCTTGCTCCTCCTCACCCCAAGCCTGGTGCTAAACTCTGCTTGTAAGGATCTTAAGTGGGACCTGTCAAGCACCAGTCAGGAATGCTTCAAATAAAACATACAGCTAATCCTCGACTTAAAACAGACCATTTAGTGACCATTCAAGGTTAGAACAGCAGTGGAAAAAGTGACGTGACCGTTTTTCACACTTATGACCTTTACAGCATCCCCATGATCATGTGATCAAAATTCAGATACTTGGCAACTGGTTCATATTTATGACTGTTGCTGGGTCCCAAGTCATGAGGTCACCATTTGCGAAGTGAAATCAACACTGAAGACCCAAATCAAAACAACAGCCACTTGTCCTTTAAAGTGTCCTATAACTGTCCTAACCATCGAAAGGTATACGACGTAACACATATTGAAGAATCAGCACATATCACTTGTTTTTGATACACAATAGTAATTTTAAAAGCCTCAAAAAAGCTTTAAAAGCTGCCTCAAATAGCAACTTTATCTATCGCAGCAGTGTGTGAAACTATACAGGTGGTCCTTGACTTACAACCATTCATTTAGTGATTGAAGTTACAATGGCACTGAAAAAAAGATTTATGACCATTTTCCACACTTAACGACCGTTGCAGCATTCCCATGGTCACTTGATCAAAATTCATATGCTTGGCAACTGGTTCATATTTAGGACCATTGCTGGGTCCCAAGTCATGAGATCACCCTTTGTGAACTTCTGACAAGTAAAATCAATGGGGAAGCCATGTTTATTTAGCAACCGGGTTACTGACTCACCAACTGCAGTGATTCCCTTAATAACTGTAGCAAGAAAGATCATAAAAATGGGGCAAAACTCACTTAACAAATGTCTCACTTAACAACAGAAATTTGGGACTCAATTGTGGCCGTAAGTTGAGGACTACCCAGGGCTTTTTTTCTCATAGAACGCTCAGAACGGAGTTCCAGCACCTTTTTTGGATGGATAGGCAAGGCAGGTTGTGTGAGTTCCAGCACCTTTTTCTTTTACAAAAAAAGCACTGGGACTACTTATAGTCTATCCCAGGGGTGTCAGACTGCCAGCCCACGGGCTGGATGCATCATCGCGAAACCGCGCCCACCCCATTGCCGGCAATGGCAAAAAAGTCGGTATACGTCGCGACATGTCACGTGACGTTGCGAGTTTGACACCCCTGATCTATTCCCTTCTGGAGCCAAGGCAGAAAGCAATGGCCATGAATGGCAGTGACCAAAGGAAGGAGGCTGGTGAAGCAGCCTGAAGTGACCAATAGGAGTTGGGGAAATCTTCCCCCTGTCTGCATCAGCGACCACGCTCTCAGTGAGGCATGGATGAAGCATATTGCCTGCCAATTATATTGGAAGAAGAGAGGGAAAATTGACTTTAAAACTAAAGCAACTTTACGCTGCTTCAGCTGTGGGTTGTGGGTAAGAGGACATGGTTTTATTAGAAAATAAAATTCCCCAGGGCATCTTTTGTGTCATGCTTAGAGAGAGGTGATGACAAACTTCAAGGGACACCTTCTCTGATAATGTGTCTCTAACTATTCCTTCAGGACAGTGATGGCAAACCTTTTAGAGACTGAGTGCCCAAACTGCAACCCAAAACCCACTTACAGTATGTATCGTCGGGTGCCGGGTGGGCGTGGCCCATTGGGTGGGTGTGGCCCATTGGATGAGTGTGGCTGTGGTAACGGCAGACTGGGTGGGACTAAAAAGTTCAATCAATCAATTCCAACTTTGCAAGATTTTTTTTTCCCGCGAGAAGTTGAAATTGATTGATTGATTGAACCTTTTTTTTCTTTTTTTTTTTTTTTGCACACGGTGGCGGAGGCCTAAAGTGAAACGGTTTTATAAAACCCAGCTGAAGGCCTGAGACTGGGGCAACGGTGTGCGTGCCCACAGAGAGGGCTCTGCGTGCCAGCTGTGGCACCCGTGCCATAGGTTCGCCACCACAGCTTCAGGATATTGTGGTTTCACAGGCTTGATGAATGCATCACCTGGCAGGACAACACAGCCACTCATGATTCAAAGAAATTATCATAAAACGAGGGAAAGGAAAAAAAACCCTGGCATATGAAGAAAACAGCAAAATAATGTAGTAGGGAATAAGTGACATGAATATGAACCAGTGGGAAAAATCCTTGTCTCCATCTGCTTCGAGCTCTGCATCCTAGGACACAAAGAGAATTTTTTTAATTGATTTATTTATTAAATTTATACCCCACCCACCTCACTGTGACTCCTCTTATCCCTGTATGTTATAAACACTTGGAATGGGACAAATCGCTGCAGCCAACTCGCCATGGCCAACACATAGTGGGACAACTTGCCCTGGCGGGGCAATTGAACAGTTCAGTGTAATTATTTAAAATAAATTAAAAAAATATTTTAATTTTTGTCATTCACATTTTAGTTTGTCCCTGGTTTTGCATCCCTTCTTTAATGATTCTATTCCACCATTTCTTTGATATTAGTGTAACTCTGGTCCCGGAGCGTCCCAAATGGCTGTGACTACTTGGCTGCGGCACGTTGGCTGCGGCAAGTTAAGCACGGCAAATTGTCAGAGACCCAAAAACACTTTCTCTCTTTTTTCTTCCACTGCAGGTGGAACGGGAAATTGCCATTCTGAAGTTGATTGAACACCCTCACGTACTCAAACTCCATGATGTCTACGAGAACAAAAAATACTTGTAGGTATTTATTTGCAGATCATCTCCCACTTGCAAATAGAACCCTGGATATTTACCTGCCAGAGTGAAATACAGGTAGTCCTCGACTTACAACAGTTCATTTAGTGACCACTCGAAGTTACAACGGCAGTGAAAAAAAGTGACTTCTGACTGATTTTCACACCTCACGACCGTCGTAGCATTCCCCGTGGTCACGTTATCAAAATTCAACCACTTGGCAACTGACTCATATTTATGAGGGTTGCCGTGTCCCTGGGTCATGTGATCAACTTTTGCGACCTTCTGACAAGCGAAGTCAATGGGGAAAGCCAGATTCACTTAGCAACCATGTGAATAAGAGCTGCAGTGATTCACTTAACAACTGTGGCAAGAAAGGGGGCAAAACGGGGCAAAACCTATTTAACAACTGTCTCACTCCGCAACAGAAATTTTAACCCCAATTGTGATCGTAAGTCGAAAACTACCTGTAGGTTCTTGATAGAAATGAGCCACATTCTAACCTGGAGTGTTGTAATCTCTTTTCGTGGATTTGCTTGCTAAGGATACTACGTTCAGGAAAAATGTGTAGCCTTCTTTCAAGTCATAGATGTACTTATAGAGATTATAACTCCAGACTTATAATCATACGAATGGATACATAAATACAATTACATGCAGACTAAAATCTACTAATAGCACAGACAACGTGAAAATTGTAGTTTGAGTTTAAAATGCCTTGCAAATAATTGCCACAGGCTACTGATTAATGTGATGAAACAGCCCTCGATTAGCACAATGCGTAAAGTCATTAAACCAGCCATCTTCCCCAATCACCGTGGTCAATGCCCCTCTCATGTTCTTAAGCACAATGTTGCCTGAGGCAAACCTACATGAGATACCACTCAGGTACTATTCTACCTTCCCAAAACCTTTTTCCTGATGTTTGACATTCTCGGGCTGTATAGAGAAGAGTAGGATTGGCCATTGAGGGTTGCTTCAACATTTGCCATGGGATAGTATCACTTCTACACTTGCAACAGAGTAGTTTAGCCGCGGGCTCAGAAGAAAGGGTAAAGCATCCATGGCTCTATTTATGAGGAACAGCTTGATATTCAGGAAGAACAGACAGAAGGCTCCCCTCACAGCTGGCCACCTCCTTAGCGTCTGTTGTCTGAGGCAGTGACCTCATCTATCTGAAGGTAGGGCCAGTTTTGGTACTTCTTCTTGAAGCCAGGCCAAGTTAAAGGGTGATAAACAATAGCCAAAGACGTGTGGTTTTACGGAGCTGTTCTGAAGTGAATGAATGAATGAATGAACCTTTATTGTCAAACTACAACCATGTGTACATTGAGATTGGCTGAGTGGACTCTTTAAGGCTTTCTTTCTCATTTCTCCCAAAACATTTATCAATCCAATTACCCCCCCCCCCTTCACTCCCAACAGATTGAGGCTACCCGCCACCCTCATCCTTGAATTTATCTGCTCTGTTATTTGAAGGGGGGGGAGAAGATAGAGGAAGACAGGAAATAACCATTTCCTCCAATTTTGCTAAAATAATTAAAATTCAAAAGCTTGGTTTTTGGAAAGGTGCAGGACCAATAAAAAAAGGGAAAGGGTTTGTGTTCCCATCTGCTTCTGAAATTCCTGGCACAAAGCGGTGGTTTCCTGGGTGGAAGATATCTATATTTCTCTTGGGTGTGAATGCTGCCAGAATGGCAGACCCACTGTGAGTTTCTCTCTCTCTCTCTCTCTCTCTCTCTCTCTCTCTCTCTCTCTCTCTCTCTCTCTCTCTCTCTCTCTCGCTCTCTCTCGCTCTCTCTCTCTCTGTGTGTGTGTGTGTGTGTGTGTGTGAGAGAGAGAGAGAGAGAGAGAGAGAGAAATTGCAGGATAGCTGTGCAGCATACCAGGCAGTGCCAGAGCACTCGTGTTCTCTCCACATAAGCTTTCTTTGTCATCCTCTCCTGAATCAATGGGAGGAGATATAAAGAGAGAGACAAAGCCATAGGATAAAGAGAATGCTGGAGGATTTAGCTTCCTTCTTCTGGGCTGATTGCACGTTAGGCAGTGTATTTACCTCTTGAGAGAGATCCTGTGGCTCAAGAGGTAAATACACTGCCTAACGTGCAATCAGCCCAGGTTCGAATCTCAGAAGGGTATGGCTGACTGATGAAGACTAATGAGTCAGAAATGCATTTCAGTCTCCCTTAATTCTTTGTTAGTAATTTACACACACACACACACACACACACACACACACACACACACACACACACACACACACACATATATACAGTATATATATATATATATATATATATATATATATATATATATATATATATATATATATATATATATATATATATATATGTGTGTGTGTGTGTGTGTGTGTGTGTGTGTGTGTGTGTGTGTATTAGGGCAGGGGTGTCCAAACTTTTTTCAAAGAGGGCCAGATTGGATGAAGTGAACATGCTGGAGGGCCGAACATTTTTCCAAACATTCTTTGAACAATTACAATTAAATGCAAATGAATTATTTTATGCCAAGTTAATTGCAAATGGCATACTTTTCATTTTATAACATAAGATCAACTGACAGCTGAGTTTTCACAATGTATTTTAAATAAATTTTAAAAAAAACTTACCTGCACTAATGTGAAGGGTGAAACTGATTCAATTCAATTCTCCGTGCTATAGTGTTACGAGCCAGGCAAATGTTGGCAAATGTTATTTGCTTTGACAAGGTCAAACTCTCTGGTAACAGCTCACACACTTCCACCACTTCACAAATTCTGCTAGGCCAGGGCCCTACCTACCCCTGTCCAGCTCCCCACATCCCAGCCCATAAAATGGCTGTGAAACACAGAATGCGCGCACGTGCACACACACACACACACACACACACACAGACACACCCGCCCTTCCCTGGACGTCGCCTTCGCCCAGGGGAGCCAGAGGGCTTCGAAGCCGGGGCAGCTCCGGCGGCAAAGAAGGCGCGCCCTCGCTGCACCGGCACAGACGCCGCACCAAGCCCGCGGCGGGGGGAGGAGCGTGGCGGTTCGGCCAGACAGGAAAAGGTGCGGGAAGCGGCCGCCGCCTGGTAACGGCGCCCGGGCTCACAACGTGGAGGCGGCGAGCAAGCACGCACTCAGGGCGAGGCGGCCGCGGTCCGGTGAGGGAAGAGCGCCGAGGGAGTGGCTGGCCGGGCTGCGCTGCTGCCGAGCAAAGCTCGGCCGGGGTGCCCGCTCTGCTCTGCCTGGCGCCAGCTCAGAGACTCCGCCCGCCAGGCCCTTCTCCCGCTCAGCCAGGCCAGGCGCGCACCGTCAGCCTCGCTGCACCGGCACAGACGCTGCGCCAAGCCCGGGGTGGGGGGGAGGAGCGCGGCGGTTCGGCCAGGCAGGAAAAGGTGCGGGAAGCGACCGCCGCCTGGTAACGGCGCCCGGGCTCACAACGTGGAGGCGGTGTAGCGAGGCTGACGGTGCGCGCCTGGCCTGGCTGAGCGGGAGAAGGGCCTGGCGGGCGGAGTCTCTGAGCTGGCGCCAGGCAGAGCAGAGCGGGCGCCCCGGCCGAGCTTTACTCGGCAGCAGCGCAGCCCGGCCGGCCACTCCCTCGGCGCTCTTCCCTCACTGGACCGCGGCCGCCTCGCCCTGAGCGCGCGCTTGCTCGCCGCCTCCACGTTGTGAGCCCGGGCGCTGTTACCAGGCGGCGGCCGCTTCCTGCACCTTTTCCTGCCTGGACGAACCGCCACGCGCTCAGCCAGGCCAGGCGCGCACCGTCAGCCTCGCTGCACCGGCACAGACGCCGCGCCAAGCCCGGGGCGAGGGGAAGGAGCGCGGCGGTTCAGCCAGGCAGCCGGCCCTTCAGCCCACCGGAGGAGCGGCAGATCGGCATGGCCGGAGTCGGGAAAGCCACTAGAAGGGGGAGGGGAGTCACCTCTCCCCGCCGGGGGGTCGCCCAGCCCGTCCCGGGAGGCTGACATTTCTGCAGCCGAAAAAGTCGTCTCGGATTCCATGGCGGAAGGTCACCCCCGGGACTCCAGCGCCAGGCAGGGCTGAGAGGGGGGGGGAGAGAAAGGGAGGGAAGGAGACAGGGAGGAGAAAGGACGAATGGGGGGAGGGAGGGAAGGAGAAAGAGAGAAGGAAGGAAGGAAGGAAGGAAGAAGAGAGAATGGAGGCAGGAGAGAGGAAGAAGAAAGACAAAAGAGAGAGAGAGAGAGAGAGAGAGAGAGAGAGAGAAAGAAAGAAAGAAAGAAAGAAAGAAAGAAAGAAAGAAAGAAAGAAGAAAGAAAGAAAGAAAGAAAGAAAGAAAGAAAGAAAGAAAGAAAGAAAGAAAGAAAGAAAGAAAGAAAGAAAGAAAGAAATCGGAGGCATGGACAGACTCCACTCCAGGCTCCGGGGCCACCGCCACGGAATGCCCAGCCTCGGGGGGGAGTCTTCTGCAGGCGCGCCCTGGCCCCCTCCCCTCCCCTCCCTCCCTCCCGCGGCCCGTCCCCAAGGCGGCGCCCGCGGGTCCCCGGACTCACAGCGCGCAGAGGGCGAAGGCGCCGGCCACGCTCTCGCTGTCGCGCACCAGGAAGCTGCCGGCCCGCCCGGCCCACACCAGCAGCTACTCGGCCGCCGCCCGGCTCAGGTCCTTGTGGTACCAGAGCGGCCAGCCCGGCACCGCCGGAGCCACCGCGCCCGGGAGCCCCAGCGCCGCCGGAGCCGCCGCCATGGGCAGCCGCGGCGCGCAGGGAAGGTGCTCAGCGGGACGGGCGGGCAGGCCGAGACCCCCGCCGGCCACCCCCGCCTCGCCCACAGCGCCGCATGGCCCGACCGGAGACCCCCGGCCGCTCAGGGCATGCCCGGCCCAGCGGCTCCTCCTCTGGGCTGCGCTCCGGCCGGGATGAGGGCGTGATCCGCTCTCCGCGCACTTCCCCTGCGCACTGGAGCCGCCCCGGGCCCCGAGCAGGCCTGGCGGAGGAGGAGGAGGCGGAGGAAGCCGCGTGGAGCCCCGGAGCCTGGCTGGCGGGGTGGGGGCGGCAGCTGGGCCGACCTGCGCTTCCTGGGGCGGCCCCTTGGCGGGGGAGGCGGGAGCAGCTCCCGAAGGGGCGGCCCTCAATCAGAAGGGAGGGCCGTGGGAGGGCCGCATTTACATACAGCAGGGAGGGCTGTTGAGGGCCGTATTAAACCACCCCGCCGGCCGCAAATGGCCCGCGGGCCGGACTTTGGACATGCCTGTATTAGGGGTTAAATTGGGGAGAGGGATTATTAAATTTCAGAGTTCTCCCTACAGACCAAAGTTTTTTTCCTTTGACCAGAATTTGTTCAGTTAATTAGCCAAATATGTAGATCCAAATGATCCCTGGAAAAGCAAATGCCATATGAATCGGTCCACCCATCTCCCTGCCCTACTGGACATTTACATTTTTAGAAGATTGTTCCCTTTTGGTTGATGTAAAAGCAAATGGAGAACCATTTCGGTGCAGTGTTTAATGCAGCAGACTGGGAGACAATAAGTTCTAGTCCCTCTTCATACACAAAACCAACTGAGTGACCTGGGGCCAGTCATTTTTTCTCAGCCCTAGGAAGGTGGCAATGGCAAACGATTTCCAAAAAGCCTTGCCAAGGAAACCCTAGCGACATGTCCGGGCAATCTCTGAGAATCTGACTCGATTGAATGGAATAAAAAAAAGAGCAAAATGCCTTCAGCATCTCTTTGTTGGAAAGTATACCTCTGAGTCCATTATCTAGGGCAACTACGGCCCCCATGCTGTCTCAGGAATTCTGGGAGTTGAAGTCCAAAGGTTGTAAAGGGGCCATAATTGCCCACCTTAGTTCTAGGGTCTGTTAGTTTGAAATGATCCCAGCTACTCGAGAAGAAGGACCAGGCTAAGCAAGGAGTGTTCTGTGGGAGGAGGCCAGTAGCATTTGGGTGAATTTATGCTTTTAACTGGTCTTGTCCCCTAGGGGAGCCATTTCTGAATGGGAAATCCTAGCAAGCATTTTGTGACAGCACCCCCCACACAGCATGTTCTTCTGAAAATTCTCAGCATCAAATTCCAGCCCTCAAATTTTGGGGAACCTTGAGATAGGGTGGCAGGCTGCAGGCTCATCTAGTTGAAGCTAAGCAGGTCCCTTAAGGAAGGGGTAGGCAAACTTGGTTTTTTTATGACTCGTGGACTTCAACTACCAGAATTCCTGAGCCAGCATGGCTCAGCATGGAAACCTCTCCCTTCCCCTCAGTATGGCTGGTTCAGGAATTCTGGGAGCTGAAGTCCACGAGTCATAAAAGAACCAAGGTGCAAGTGGAACTGCCTGCCACTTCTGCGGTCTGGGTCTGAACTGGGCCATGGCCCAAGGGTTGGGGACCTCTGCGTTAAGGAGGAGAAGAAGGAGATTCCCCTGGAACCTCATTTAGGACTGCAGAACACGATTCAAGAGAGAGGTGATCCCAAGGCTGCAACCCACCGGGAAAGACGTACATGTGTGGAGGGTCCTTGAAATTAACACGTTCTCTTCATCAAAAAATAAAAATAAAAAATGACTACATAGTGAGAAACTCAGACAACTATATAATTAAGTTTTCTATCTTAGGCACCCAGGTAATTTTGTTTGACTATTTTATATGAATTGTTCAGTATCAGCAGAATCTGTGGACTTTTGCAAGGTTCAAAGGTAAAAATAGACAGATGGCTCCCTTAAAATACCATCAGTTAAAAAAAAAAGGATTTTTTGAAAAGTATTTCCAGCTTTCATTTTAAGTCATGTAACTCTCACTGGCTCGAGGTGCATTTTAACACAGCCAATGGTTTTCAAAGCTATGCTAGAGTCTTTACATATATATATTGTTATTATTAAAATAAACATTTATTTATTTTATTCATAAAAATTCAGTCAAATAACATTGAGAATGCCACATTTCAGGTTCAATTTTGATATGTCTCTAACTCTATTTTATTATTATTATTATTATTATTATTATTATTATTATTATTATTATTATTATTATTATTACTACTACTACTACTACTACTACTACTACTACTACTACTACTATTTTAATTCTTGAAAATTCTCTCTTAATCATAATCCTCGCTACTTATTTACTCCCCTGGAAGTTTAATTGACTTTAATGGGAGTGATTCCCTGTATACCAGGGGTGTCCAAACTTTTTTCAAAGAGGGCCAGATTGGATGAAGTGAACATGCTGGAGGGCCGAACATTTTTCCAAACATTCTTTGAACAATTACAATTAAATGCAAATGAATTATTTTATGCCAAGTTAATTGCAAATGGTATACTTTTCATTTTATAACATAAGATCAACTGACAGCTGAGTTTTCACAATGTATTTTAAATAAATTTTAAAAAAACTTACCTGCACTAATGTGAAGGGTGAAACTGATTCAATTCAATTCTCCGTGCTATAGTGTTACGAGCCAGGCAAATGTTGGCAAATGTTATTTGCTTTGACAAGGTCAAACTCTCTGGTAACAGCTCACACACTTCCACCACTTCACAAATTCTGCTAGGCCAGGGCCCTACCTACCCCTGTCCAGCTCCCCACATCCCAGCCCATAAAATGGCTGTGAAACACAGAATGCGCGCACGTGCACACACACACACACACAGACACACCCGCCCTTCCCTGGACGTCGCCTTCGCCCAGGGGAGCCAGAGGGCTTCGAAGCCGGGGCAGCTCCGGCGGCAAAGAAGGCGCGCCCTCGCTGCACCGGCACAGACGCCGCACCAAGCCCGCGGCGGGGGGAGGAGCGTGGCGGTTCGGCCAGACAGGAAAAGGTGCGGGAAGCGGCCGCCGCCTGGTAACGGTGCCCGGGCTCACAACGTGGAGGCGGCGAGCAAGCACGCGCTCAGGGCGAGGCGGCCGTGGTCCGGTGAGGGAAGAGCGCCGAGGGAGTGGCTGGCCGGGCTGCGCTGCTGCCGAGCAAAGCTCGGCCGGGGTGCCCGCTCTGCTCTGCCTGGCGCCAGCTCAGAGACTCCGCCCACCAGGCCCTTCTCCCGCTCAGCCAGGCCAGGCACGCACCGTCAGCCTCGCTGCACCGGCACAGACGCTGCGCCAAGCCCGGGGTGGGGGGGGAGGAGCGCGGCGGTTCGGTCAGGCAGGAAAAGGTGCGGGAAGCGACCGCCGCCTGGTAACGGCGCCCGGGCTCACAACGTGGAGGCGGTGTAGCGAGGCTGACGGTGCGCGCCTGGCCTGGCTGAGCGGGAGAAGGGCCTGGCGCGCGGAGTCTCTGAGCTGGCGCCAGGCAGAGCAGAGCGGGCGCCCCGGCCGAGCTTTGCTCGGCAGCAGCGCAGCCCGGCCGGCCACTCCCTCGGCGCTCTTCCCTCACTGGACCGCGGCCGCCTCGCCCTGAGCGCGCGCTTGCTCGCCGCCTCCACGTTGTGAGCCCGGGCGCCGTTACCAGGCGGCGGCCGCTTCCTGCACCTTTTCCAGCCTGGCCGAACCGCCTCGCGCTCAGCCAGGCCAGGCGCGCACCGTCAGCCTCGCTGCACCGGCACAGACGCCGCGCCAAGCCCGGGGCGAGGGGAAGGAGCGCGGCGGTTCGGCCAGGCAGCCGGCCCTTCAACCCACCGGAGGAGCGGCAGATCGGCATGGCCGGAGTCGGGAAAGCCACTAGAAGGGGGAGGGGAGTCACCTCTCCCCGCCGGGGGGGTCGCCCAGCCCGTCCCGGGAGGCTGACATTTCTGCAGCCGAAAAAGTCGTCTCGGATTCCATGGCGGAAGGTCACCCCCGGGACTCCAGCGCCAGGCAGGGCTGAGAGGGGGGGGGAGAGAAAGGGAGGGAAGGAGACAGGGAGGAGAAAGGACGAATGGGGGGAGGGAGGGAAGGAGAAAGAGAGAAGGAAGGAAGGAAGGAAGGAAGGAAGGAAGGAAGGAAGAAGAGAGAATGGAGGCAGGAGAGAGGAAGAAGAAAGAGAAAAGAGAGAGAGAGAGAGAGAGAGAGAAAAAGAAAGAAAGAAAGAAAGAAAGAAAGAAAGAAAGAAAGAAAGAAAGAAAGAAAGAAAGAAAGAAAGAAAGAAAGAAAGAAAGAAATCGGAGGCATGGACAGACCCCGCTCCAGGCTCCGGGGCCGCCGCCACGGAATGCCCAGCCTCGAGGGGAGTCTTCTGCAGGCGCGCCCTGGCCCCCTCCCCTCCCCTCCCTCCCGCGGCCCGTCCCCAAGGTGGCGCCCGCGGGTCCCCGGACTCACAGCACGCAGAGGGCGAAGGCGCCGGCCACGCTCTCGCTGTCGCGCACCAGGAAGCTGCCGGCCCGCCCGGCCCACACCAGCAGCTACTCGGCCGCCGCCCGGCTCAGGTCCTTGTGGTACCAGAGCGGCCAGCCCGGCACCGCCGGAGCCCCCGCGCCCGGGAGCCCCAGCGCCGCCGGAGCCGGAGCCGCCACCATGGGCAGCCGCGGCGCGCAGGGAAGGTGCTCAGCGGGACGGGCGGGCAGGCCGAGACCCCCGCCGGCCACCCCCGCCTCGCCAACAGCGCCGCATGGCCTGACCGGAGACCCCTGGCCGCTCAGGGCATGCCCGGCCCAGCGGCTCCTCCTCTGGGCTGCGCTCCGGCCGGGATGAGGGCGCGATCCGCTCTCCGCGCACTTCCCCTGCGCACTGGAGCCGCCCCGGGCCCCGAGCAGGCCTGGCGGAGGAGGAGGAGGAGGCGGAGGAAGCCGCGTGGAGCCCCGGAGCCTGGCTGGCGGGGTGGGGGCGGCAGCTGGGCCGGCCTGCGCTTCCTGGGGCGGCCCCTTGGCGGGGGAGGCGGGAGCAGCTCCCGAAGGGGCGGCCCTCAATCAGAAGGGAGGGCCGTGGGAGGACCGTGGGAGGACTGCATTTACATACAGCAGGGAGGGCTGTTGAGGGCCGTATTAAACCACCCCGCGGGCCGCAAATGGCCCGCGGGCCGGACTTTGGACATGCCTGCTGTATACTGACATGTCAGTCTTTGGAATTCAGTCCCAGCAACACTGCAGAATTTCAAATTAACATTCAAATTAAACTCGCCTAACCGTGTTCCAACTGAGGAACAGACTGCTGTCCCAATGGAAAGCTCTTTCTTATCAAAAACAGCACATGACTGTACTATGTGGAACTGCCAAAGGTGAAAGTCATGCTCATGCACAGGTAATCCTTGACTTATGACCAGTCGCTTAATAAACCGTTCAATGTTACGGTGGATTCCAAAAATGGAACCAATTATCTGGTTTATGAATTTCTGATGTCTGGCCCCAGCCCCTTCCATAAAACAATTGACCAGCAGCAGCCTGCACTTACAGATGTTTGCAGCACCCTATGCCTATGGTCATGTGACTGAGTTTACAACATTTTTGCTGGAAATCAGGGTTTGCTTCTGGCTTCTGGAGAAACCACCTCACAGTGATCTCAAAGGTGATTTTTCAAAAGGCAGCTGGACTGTTCTTTCCTTGAGGAAGAAGAACAAAACATTTTGTTTCTCATTTTTATTCCATTCCATCCCACCCCTAACCCCCCGATCACAACTGATGAAGCATCTTTTTCCTCAAAGGAAAAAACAGTCCAGTCGCCTTTCGAAAAATCACCTTTGAGACAACTGACCTGGATGACTGGGAATCTCTACATACACCTCATAGCAGACAAATGGGTTTGCTTAACGACAGTGGCATTCGCTTAACAACCTTAGCGTTCGCTTAAGGACTACCGCAAAAGAGGTCCGAAAACCGGGTCCAGTCACGTGTTGACCTGCTTTACGTCCATCATGGATTACGACTGAAATTGTGGACTCAATTACGGTCATAAGTTGAGGATTAACTGTATTTTGCTGCCTGTTCAGGAAACACTTTCTAGAAAGCCAAGGCCAGGCCGTCCTTTGATCAGAGCACACAGCTGCCACCCAGCCACCCATGTACAGCTAACTTCACACAATATTTATTAAACAGAAGTCTTTCCTATTAAAAAAAACAAAAAACAATGTAGTCATGGCTTGAATCAGCTCTGCTTGTTCTCTGTTTGGGGCTGTGTAACAGTTGGTGATTCAATCATGGTAAAACAATATAAAATATTTTGAATTCTTCATCTTCTCCACACACACACACACACACACCCCACACACACACCCTTCTCTTTCCCTTTTTTACCTCTCAAGATCAAAGTGTTACCTCTCTCTTTCTCTCTTTAATTTTCTTTGCAAAGAAAATGGTTTTTCCTTGGTTGAAATGGATTCTGGGTTTGCTTCCCATGGTGGTCCGATGGATTTTCAATTTCTTTTTAATTGTTGTCCTTGCTTCTTAGTCATGCTGTCTCTGGACTTCTAATGTGTTAGGTACCTCGTCCTGGAACACGTCTCAGGAGGCGAACTTTTCGATTACCTGGTGAAGAAAGGCCGTCTGACCCCCAAGGAAGCCAGGAAGTTTTTCCGACAAATTGTCTCAGCTTTGGATTTCTGCCATAGCTATTCTATATGGTGAGCTGACTGTTGTGTTATTATGAGCTGGTTACAATATCTCATTTTGTTCCTGCAGGAAAAGAAAGAAAAACATTTTTTCTTGAGGGGTTTATTTCTCTCTATTGTTTGGGGGAGTTTTCTCTTCCCCCCCCCCTTTGTTATTTGTGTTCTATTGATTTTTTTATTATTATTGTGTCTGTAGTTTTTATGCTACCGGCCACTTTGAATTACAGTATCATTGATAAAGAAAATCAATACTTATTATAGTAATTATTGTTCCTTCTCCCATCCCTGCGTCCTATTGATAATTGAAATGCCAATTGACTCTTTATTAAAGAACATCTTTCCCTAGGTCACCAGCTGATTTCCTCATCTTTTGATCATAGCTTGATATATAAAAAAATTGGGAGTGGTTGCTTTTTCTAACAAAATGTAATATCTAATAAATGCAGTGCTTTCCAGACTTCCATAGTTTAAGTCCCATCCAGTTGAAGTTCTAAAGACTTCATTAACATTTCAATAACATAACATAACAACAACAACAACAGTAGTAGTAATAATAAAGTTGGAAGGGACCTTGGAGGTCATCTAGTCCAACCCCCTGCTCAGGCAGGAAATCCTATACCATTTCAGACAAATGGCTGTCCAGTCTCTTCTTAAAAACTTCCATTTGTTGGAGCATTCACAGCTTCTGGAGGCAGGTTGTTCCACTGGTTAATTGTTCTAACTGTCAGGAAGTTTCTCCTTAGTTCTAGGTTGCTTCTCTCCTTGACTAGTTTCCATCCGTTGCTTCTTGTCCTGCCTTCAGGTGCTTTGGAGAATAGCTTGACTGCCTCTTCTTTGTGGCAGCCCCTGAGATATCGGAACACTGCTATCATGTCACCCCTCGTTCTTCTCTTCATTAAACTAGACATACTCAATTCCAGCAGCCGTTCCTTATATGTTTTATGCTCCAGTCCCCTAATCATCTTTGTTGCTCTTCTCTGTACTCTTTCTAGAGTCTCAACATCTTTTTTACATCATGGTGACTAAAACTGGATGCAGAATTCCCAGTGTGGCCTTACCAAGACATTGTAAAGTGGTATTAACACTTCACGTGAACTTGATTCTATCCCTCTGTTAATGTAGCCTAGCACTGTGTTGGCTTTTTTGGCAGCTGCAGCACACTGCTGCCTCATATTTAAGTGATTGTCCACTAGGACTCTGAGATCCCTCTCGCTTTTCGTACATCCCATTCATGACTTCTTGTCAGGCTCCTGGGAACCAAGAATGACACATGGAGTTACTTCTGAGTAATTTTCTTTCTTGTTCCTCACTTGTAGGCAGAAGTCTTGCCAAACTAAAGCAACTATTTACATCTCTATAGATATACTCTGGGAATCACTAGGGAGGAATCTTCTTAACTCTCTTCCTTGCTACCAAACTCATCATGTATCCCTCTGGAATTTAGCCCCTCCCTCCTGGGAATCCAGACTACATTCCACTACACTTCTAAATCCCATCTGTGGAGTTTGTGCCATTGGCTGGGAATCACTGTTGTGCTAGCAGATGCACATCAAGCTTCATTTCAAGCACAGGAACAAGAACCAGTAGATAACAAGTTCTCTTAGACCATCTCCGCTCACATCATCGGACATGTTTTGCATCTGCTTGTTGCTCATAGGCTATCAATCAAATCATGGAGAAGATGAAATGCCATCTTCTTGATGGCCCCACAGTTCTACATTCCCATCCTGGTTGAATTAGATCTCGCTTGTTTGGTATAGGCATCTATGTAAGCTTTGAAGTCGCCTCTATTCCTGGCTTCATTTAATTAAGGATATACATACATACATACATACATACATACTTTAACCTTGTTTATTAGATAATTTCAGTTGACTCATGTTGCTTTGTAAAAACATATCTCTGAAATGTGGGTTATACACTGTTTTGAATTTATGAATAAATCTTTGGAAAGAATATTAGCATACAACCCATCAGAGACAAAAGTTTTCCAAACCAATAAATTTAGTAAAATCACAGTTCTAGTTTGCAGCTTCATTGAGGAGGAAGAATAAATGAGAGGTTGAAATGAGCTAACTGGGCACTCTTGGGATTAATACTTTAAGAAATTGTTAATCCAAATACATCAGACTGCACGGCTTGTTCTATCCATAGAGAATCCTGTTGACTTTTAATGATCCCCCGCCCCCAAAATTAGCAAGGGAATCTAGTGAAATACAGTGAAATATCTGATGTATCAAGGGTATGTTGGCAAGCTAACAGCCTTTGACTGTGTTCATGTGACATTCCAATACAGAGCTACCAAATCTGAGTTGCAAAACTCTCGACCGCCACACTTTCTGCTATTTAATATTGTTTAATATCTTAATATAAATCTAAATCTGGTAGCCCTACCCAAACTCATGCTTTTCTTCCCCACGGTTTCCTAAATTTACCAAATTTTATTGGATCATGCGACATAATAGACCATTAACATAAATTATAATACAGATTCGCATGATGCATTAGGATAAACTGAGTTCATTAGTTGTCAACATTGTTATGCAAACAATGTCTTATTCCACTGGGTTCAAATAATGCTAAAGAACATGAGAATGGTTGAGCTCCTTGAGTCTCAATAGATTTCATAATTGTGGAGCCACGTCATATAATATTCAGTAGAGCACTTGCGTACCACTTAAGCAAACAAAAAAACCAACCCCTTAATCTGTACTTCAGCAGTGCTTAAAGTGTGTGTGTGGGGGGAAGGAAATACTTAATACTGATCCAATATCCCCCCACTGGGTTGAGAGCTATTCATATAATAACTTCAAGGGATTTAGTGGTACAAGTTCATGCATGTTTGTGTATGTGCATGCCCATGTGCTGTGCCACTGATTAATCTCCATGGGTTTTATTTGGACCCCTTCAGCCACCGAGACTTGAAACCTGAGAATTTATTGCTGGATGAGAAGAACAACATTCGGATTGCAGATTTCGGCATGGCCTCCCTGCAGGTCGGAGATAGCCTGCTGGAAACAAGTTGTGGGTGAGCCATCCTCAAAACCGAGTCTTGCTGGTCTGTGATGCTGAGAGAGGTGGGAGGAAGTCAGCCACAGGGCTCCTTGCATTGGTTGATTCACACATTATTGTGTGAATACCAGTGTGTTCAATGTAGTGGACATGTAAAAAATGAAATGGGAAAGAGAGGCATGTCCGGGAACCTAGGTAAGCTGTTCCTTGACTTCAGATGGAAATATGTCTTGCTGTCACACATTATTGTTATTGTCATTGAAATGTAAATGAATCAGAAATATCTGCTGTTACTTTATATTTGAAATGTGAATTGCTCCTTTGCTTGCAAGTGGAGAGGAAAATTCATCAAATATCTGCTATATGCAGGACACAAGCAGTTTTCCCTCAGTGACAATATAAATCTTATCTTCTTGGATGTGGCAAGTCTTTACAGAACATCCTCCCGTTTAACTCCAAATTTTATGGGTTTATTAACATACGCAGGAGATGGGATTTAGCCAACAGATGTAGCCAACTGCACCAACCATGGCTCCTTTGTGCCAATGATGGCACTTTTTTCTTAAAACAAATGACATCTGTTGAGGAAGTTGATTCTGTAGTGACAGAATCCCTACCAAGATTTTCCCTCCCCCTCACAGCTATAATTTCCTTTTAAAAAGTCATTCCCACAATTCCTAATTGTGTAAATGTCAAGTTTAGCCTGGTCTTCAGATTTCCATGTTAAAAGATAGGAATTTCATTTGATGGCTGCCTTTGACCTCAAAGAAAGGACATATATGTCTCTAGCGGGGAGGAAAAAAAGATTCCCCCCCCATTTCTAGAAATGTGGGGAAGTTGCTGAAGAAGCCACTTGTGCTAGATGTGGAATGGCCTAGAGCGGTCTTCTTCGAACCACATGGGATTGACTACAATTCCCAGAATTCCCATCTAGCAGGATCATTGGCCACTCCCAAATTGACTTGAGGATGCCAAGGAAGGTTTGTCCTGGTGCCTGAAACCCACCAAACATCTCAGTCAAGGATTTCCACAACCCATCCTAGACTGGGGAGGGTTAGTATATCTCGCAGGCTTCTCTTCACATGCTTGTTGAACCCATGGCCCTGTGGGTTAGCTTTCTTTGGCGTTTCACTCTTCCTATCTCTCTGTCTTTCTCTTTCTTTTCTGCCCTCAATGCTGGGCTGCAGTTCTCCTCACTATGCATGTCCAGAGGTGATCAAGGTAAGGATTCAGGCCTAGTGCCCTCCCCTTATCTTTTTTGGTATCTGATTTCCCCCCTCCCCGCTTGTCCAATGGATCAGGGCACGGAGCCCCTCAAAATCTGCTTTATCTTCCCTCAATTGGCCCCTCAATTGGAACAATTTGCTTCAAGAATACATTCAATGGGAAAGATAGTTGCAAGAGAAATTATGGGAAGCAGCAGTTAGAGGGAGTAAGGTTAAGTTATACATTGATATGATATATGATATATGATATATGATATGAGATATACATATCAGAAAAGGGTAACTTGTGGCCATCCATCCAGAACTACAACTCCCAGCATCCATCCTTCACCATTAGGACTGCTGGGAGTTTTAAGTTAAAAATATCCGGAGGGTCCCCCAGATTGTAAAGATGAGCATACCTAAGTTTCACAGCATGACACAATATCTCAGACAACTCAAACAAATATTTTTAATAATTTAAATAAAATATATTTGTTTGAGTTGCAATGCACCCGAAGAACAAACGTAGAAGGTAGAAACTAAATCTTTTTTAAAGTAATACAGGTAGTCTTTGAATTGTGACTATAATTGAGCCTGGAATTAGAGTCATAAGTCACACCAGTCATTAAGCAGGTCACCGTATGACCGTGCCTGATTTTACAATTTTTTTCCGGTGGTTGTTAAGGGAATACATAGTCCACAATGGGCCTTTTTTGTTCAAACCAGAAGTAAATACCTCTTTCCGACAGAAAACTATTGTAAATTTCTGTTATGTAACAGTGGGACTCTGCAAATGGCTTTAAATGCAAGTTGCCAAGTGCCCAGAATGCGATTGCATGACTGCAGGGGGTGGTGACTGTCAGAACTTTGAATCCATCAAAAATTCAACCTGTTATAAATCAAGGACGACCTGTAATCAAATTCTTTTAATTATTCTAATGAGCTTGTACATATATACGTACTTTCATGCACTGTGTGTGTGTGTGTGTGTGTGTGTGTGTGTGTGTGTACGCGGTGGCTCAGTGGGTTAGGATGCTGAGCTTGTCAATCAGAAGGTCGGCAGTTTGGCGGGTCGAATCCCGAGTGCCGCGTAACAGAGTGAGCGCCTGTTACTCGTCCCAGCTTCTGCCAACCTAGCAGTTCGAAAGCACGTAAAAATGCAAGTAGAAAAATAGGGACCACTACGGTGGGAAGGTAACAGCGTTCCGTGCGCCTTTAAAATCTGGCCCAGAAGATTTATACTGCTTTCCTTCTCCCAGCTAGTAAGAATATTTTGAAGTTAGAGGAAAGAAACTGTCCATTCTCAAGAACATTGCTGGGGATCTCAATTCTCCGTGTTCAAGTTTGTGTGATTGTTTATGTATGTTTGGGCTGAAATTCAGATTCTGCTGGGCAAGGACACTATCCCAATTTTAAAAAAAATACAGGAAAAGCCAGTGGCAGGAAGTTGGAGGAAAAGAAATCTCCAGATCCACATTAGAACACATGGATTTCCAAGGAATGTCAACCTAATATATTGTGATAACATTTTGCAAACTCTCCTCAGTCAGAAAGTAAAGTTTCCCCTGAGTATCTGGAGGTGTCTTCCCCTTATCTGTCTTCCCAAATGGGACACAGTGAAGAACAACTATCATTTTAGGGTTGTTGTTTTTTTTAATTTCATGCTATAACCCAGTAATAGTTATCCCCCTTTGCAGTTGCTCTTAATGCTTGGGGGGGAAAAACCTCCCGCCCTCACTTCTGATTTATTTTTCATTGTTTCCTGAAATCTTCTCCCTTACCTCCCCAAACCAATTATCAAGCTCCCAATCTCTGCTTCTTGCTCTTTAGGGGGAGAAGTATGACGGACGTCGCGCAGACATGTGGAGTTGTGGTGTCATCCTCTTCGCCCTCCTGGTGGTAAGCTTCTCCCAAGAATTTTTGCTTACTCCTGGCAGGGAGCATTTAACACCAACACCAACACCCCATTTAGTTCTACTGTCTTCTCCCCAAGGGATCCATTTAGAGCAGGGGTGGGGAACTGTGGCCCTTTTATGACTTATGGACTTCAACTCCCAGAATTCCTTGAGCCAGCCACAAAGGGGCCATAATTCCCTTCCTCTGATTTAGACTAACATTTTTATATTTCATAAACAAACATTGAAATGCAAACTTGCATAAGGGGGGGTGGGGGAAGACAGATAATAGGACAAGTTAAAAAGCGTCCTCCCCAAATTACCACCAATATAAAACAAAAGTTTCCTCCAACTTTTTCAGCACAGAGATAATAATACAGCAACCTTTCTCTAATTTAAATTATTCAATATTTAAATTTATCTTACAATGCTAATAGTCAACATTCTAGAAAACCAATATTCATATTATGTATTCTTCTCCTAATTTTAATCTTAACTGTGAGAGGGATCTAGAAGTCCTAGTGGACAATCACTTAAGTATGAGCCAGCAGTGTGCTGCAGCTGCCAAAAAAACCAGTGCAGTCCTTGGCTGCATCCACTGAGGGATAGTATCAAGGTCATGTGAAGTGTTAATATCGCATATACAGTACTACACCGGTAAGGCCATACTTGAAATATCACATCCAGTTTTGATTACCATGATACAAAAAAGATGTTGAAACTCTACAAAAGAGCATAGAGAAGAGCAACAAAGATGATTAAGGGACTGGAGGCTAAAACATACAGATGAATGGTTGCAGGAACTGGTTATGTCTGGTCTAACAAAGATAAGGACGGTGGAGTGACTTGATAGCAGTCTTCCAATATTTGAGGCGCTGTCACATATTGACAGAAGAGGGGGTTGACCTATTCTCCAAAACTCTTGAGGGCAGGACAAGAAGTATAGGATGGAAACTTACCAAAGAGAGATCCAAGCTCCAAAGAGATCCAAAAGAGAAATTTCCTGACGGTGGAAATGGCTTGCCTCCAGAAGTTGTGGGTGCTGGAGGTTTTTAAAATGAGATTGGTCAACCATTTGTCTGGAATGGTATAGGGTCTCCTACTTGAGCAGGGGGTTGGACTAGAAGACCTCCAAGGTCCCTCCCAACTCTGAATAACCATATATTTTTAATTAACCACAATATTTCTCTAGTCAAATCTGAGTTGATCCTCAAATTCCAGACTCCAAAGTTGATTTTTCTGTTTATCGTGTAAGAAATCCCAACTGTGGTCTCCAAAGCGCAAGGCCAACCCGTTTGACCCCTGAGGCAAGACATCCAACTGTGTGCATTATTTTTATTAACAGGTTGAGGCAAACCAAATCAATTACCTGAGACTGGATGATCTCTAATACTGTGGCAGCACGTTGTCACTGAGAATATTTATTTATTTATTTATTTTATTTATTTTAATTCCATTTATATCCCGCCCTTCTCCGAAGACTCAGGGCGGCTTACAAGCTTAGCAGTAGCCTTCATTCTATGTATATGCCTGCTTATTAGGGCTTTCACACACCCCCGAAGCGGCATTATTACAAAGTCAGCTTAATTGCCCCCAACAATCTGGGTCCTCATTTTACCTACCTCGGAAGGATGGAAGGCTGAGTCAACCTTGAGCCTGATGGGATGCGAACCTGCACTAATTGCAGGCAGCTGGTGTTACTTAAGGAGGCATGAGCCCACTGCTCCACCAAGGCTCTACAATATGCTACTTCAGGCTGCCATAGAAAATCACAAGAGAGATAGTACTGGTACTTCTCGACTTACTAGTTCATTTTGTGACCGTTCGAAGTTATGGCACTGAAAAAAGAGACTTGTGATCATTTTTCACACTTATGACCGCTGCAAGCATCCCCATGGTGGCGGGATCAAAATTCAGGTGCTTGTCTACTGACTCATAGTTATGACGGTTGCACGGTCCTGGAGTCATGTGATCCCCTTTTGCATCCTTCTGACAAGCAAAGTCAGTGGGGAAGCCAGATTCATTTAACAACCGTGTTACTAATTTAAGAACGGCAGTGATTCAGTTAACAACTGTGGCAAGAAAGTTAAAATGGGGCAAAATTCACTTACCAAATGTCTCGCTAAGCAACATAAATGTTGGGCTCGGTTGTGGTAGTAAGTCGAGGACAGCCTGCCATAGTTATAACTTTTGTTGTTGTTGTTGTTGTTGTTGTTGTTGTTGTTGTTGTTGTTGTTGTTGTTGTTGTTATTATTATTATTATTATTATTATTATTATTATTAATTAGATTTATAAACTTGCCAATTCCCAATGATTCTGTTTGTTATCCTGATAATATTTGACACGAGGGAGGTGGCAGTGAAAGGAAGAAAGATTAATGAAGGAGATGAGGGCAAAAGGACCAATGTTGCACGCCTTCACGTTTAAACTGTTTTGGCTTTTACGGGTAGTCCTTGACTTATGACCAAGGCAAGGCAGTTGTTAAGTGAGCCGTGCCTGTTTCGATGACCATTTTTTTTGCCATGCTTGTGAAGCAAATCACTGCAGTTGTTTTAAGTGCATCACATGGACATTAAGCAAATTTGGTTTCTCCCGCCCCCTCCCCCCATCCCCCATGACTTTGCTTGCAAAAGCCAGCTGGGAAGGTCTCAAACGGTGATCACATGACCTTGCCATGCTGCACCCATTTTAAATACATGCCAATCGTCAAATGCCTGAATTTTGATTACAGGACCGTGGTTGTAACTTCAAACAAACGGTTGTACGTCAGGGGCTACATTGTGATGTTAACCAGTCCCAAGGAATTCCTGCAAAACCGTAAATCTGAAGGAGCTTCTGTGGGGGTCTTCATTTCTTTCACCCTTTTCTCCTGCAGGGGGCGCTACCCTTTGATGATGACAACCTACGGCAGCTGTTGGAAAAAGTGAAACGTGGGATTTTTCACATGCCCCATTTCATTCCGCCAGACTGTCAGAATCTCCTGCGTGGCATGATTGAGGTGGAGCCAGAGAAACGTCTCAGTGTGAGTCATCCTGTTGTTCCCAAGACTGGAGGAATGGAGGAAGGAGCATGCTTGGGTGCTGGGGTGGAAAAAGGATGGAAGGTCCTGGATAGCACCGTTGCCCCCTGGGGAGGGGTCACTCTTGAATATAAAGAATGATAGTAGCTGTCATAAATATCTATGAAACAGTGAGAATGGAATGGAATGGAATGGAATGGAATGGAATAGAATAGAATAGAATAGAATAGAATAGAATAGAATAGAATAGAATAGAATAGAATAGAATAGAATAGAATAGAAGAATAGAATAGAATAGAATAGAATAGAATAGAATAGAATAGAATAGAATAGAATAGAATAGAATAGAATAGAATAGAATAGAATAGAATAGTAGAATAGAATAGAATATTCTTTATTGGCCAAGTGTGATTGAACACACAAGGAATTTGAGAAGATTTGGGTTAAAATTCTTCCCTGATATGGTCGATTTTCATACGATCTGATTGGCTTGAAATTTAGTTAGGATTTGATTGAAACAAATTACGTGTAGGTAATATTGTTCTGCAAAGGGACGCAGTGGCTCAGTGGGTTAGGACGCTGAGCTTGTCGATCAGAAGGTCGGCAGTTTGGCGGGTCGAATCCCGAGTGCCGCATAGCAGTGTGAGCGCCTGTTACTCGTCCCAGCTTCTGCCAACCTAGCAGTTCGAAAGCATGTAAAAAATGCAAGTAGAAAAATAGGGACCGCTATGGTGGGAAGGTAACAGCGTTCCGTGCGCCTTTGGCGTCTAGTCATACCGGCCACATGACCACGGAGACGTCCTCGGACAAGCGCTGGCCCTTCGGCTTTGAAACGGAGATGAGCACCGGCCCCTAGAGTTGAAAACGACTGTGCGGGGGAACCTTTACCTTTTTAATATTGTTCTAGAACAGATGTCCCCAACCTTTCTAGGTTGGCAGCCCAGAGAGAAAGGAAGGGGCAGGTATGGGGCCGCGTGCACGCACGCAACACAAACAGGGGCAGAGCGAGTGGGTGCATAACATTGGGGCGGGGCTAGCGCCCGCACAATGCTAGAGACAGGGCTAGTACCTGCACGACACTAGGGCTAACACCCATGAGATGCTCGAGGCGGGGCTAGAACCCACGCGAATCTGGTGGTGGCTTGAGCACCCCCACAACACTAGCGCCCACACAGCATTCAAAGCACTGCTAGTGCAAGTGGTGGTGGGGAGTGCGCGCACACATGTGTGAGCACTGGCCAGCCATTCATGTGGCCCAGTGGCCAAGAGGCCACAGCCAGGTAGTGGGCCAAGGCCCAAAGGTTGGAGACCCCTGTTCTTGTAATGCAAAAATTATAATTTGGTGGCACCTTCTGGAAAGGCCAAAAGAGATTTTAAAGGTGCCATCTCCAAGATGAGGAATTCTGCCCCGCAGGCTATATTTCTGCCCCTGGCTTTTGAAAGCAAATCTATTTTAAGATTCAGTTAATGTTTATGTTTATTTTATCTACTGAATGTCTGAAGATAAGGGCATCTTATTCTTAACACATGTTTTAATGATGACTGATAGGGCAGTCATAGTTTGTAACTTTTTAAAAAAATTAATGTTTGGGAAAAGGACCCTAATGTTGGTTTATTTTTCTCCATGCGGTGGCTTTAGCTGGAACAGATTCAGAAACATCCGTGGTTCTTGTGAGTATAAGATAAGATAAGATAATCTGTATTGTCATTTTTTTACTGTGGGCACAATGGCACACATCAAAAATGAAATTTAGTTGCCCGCTCTCAAACTGAAACACATACATGACACACACCTAAAACATACTGTATGCAACATACGTATAGACCCACACCCTTACATATACATAACAATAAAATATTAAATACTGTCCATCTTGAATATATAACGAAAGGAGGAAGCTTGAGAGTTCACAAGGTTAATGCTGTATGGAATGAAACTATGGCTGAACCTGGATGTTCTGCTTCGGATACCACGAAGCCCCCTCCTCCCAGAAGGTAACAAGGAAAACAGGTCGTGAAGAGGATGAGTCGTGTCCCAGATAATCTTATGGACCCTGCTCAAGCAACTCTTCTATTCTGGATGGGAGGGAGGGAACTGCCAATGATCTTTTCAGCCATCCTCACCACTCTCTGCACCGCCTTCCTGTCTGAAGCAGTGATGCTTCCAAACCAGACTGTGATGCTGTATGACAGGAAGCTCTCGATCGTCCCCCTGATCGTGGTCAGGACAGGGGAAGGAAGATGTGCTTTTCTCAGGCGACACAGAAAATGCAGGCGCTGCAGTGCCCGCTTCACCAGTGTCTCACAGTTGAGCGACCAAGCCAGCCTACTCGCTAGCTGCACACCCAGGAATTTGATGCTGGTTCGATTTCCAGCTGATTCTCTTTTCCCTTGTTTGAGGAGCTCTCCGTATTGATCGAGAGCCCAGTATTTTCTGTCTTCACCAACCAGAGGGGAGGGCAGGTCTTGCAGAGGAGACCAAGGCATGAGCAGAGTTCAGAAATGACAACGTCCCACTCTACCCTCTCAGCGTTGTCTAGAAGGGGTGAGCCCCACTGTGGCTCTTCAGAAGTCAACCACCTCAGCTAGCATGATCAACAGAGAGGGATGTCCAGAGCTCTTGTTTACTAAAAAAATCTTATCCTTAGTTTTTGAGGCTCTGCCTTAAACTGTCTTTTCAACTATCTAAGAGAGCAAAAAGCTTTAATAAACATAAAAAAGGGAATACACATAGTCCTGAGTTTACAGCCATTTGCTCGGTGACAGTTCAAAGATACAGTGGCGCTGAAAAAAGTGACCGATGACCAGTTCTCCCATTTACAACTGTTGCAGCTCTCCAGAGTCACACGGAACAAAGTTCGGGCACCTGGCAACCAGCATGCATATATTTACAAGGCTTGCAGTGTCTCGGGATCCTGGGATTGTCATTTGCAATTTCCTAGGGAGCTTCTGACAAGCAAAGTCAGCCGGGGGGAAGCCAGGTTCACTTCGCAACCTCATGATTCACTTAACTGCAAAGATTCCCTTAAGAAGTGTGGCAGAAAGGGTCGTAAAATGGGGCACGGCTCACGGAACAACTTGTTAAGCAATAGAAATTTGGGGCCCCTCTGTGGTCATAGGTCAAGGACTACCTGCAGTTACTGTATATTTGTTTAGCTATATGTGGTGGTGAGGTTTTGGGAAAGAAAAAGGTGCCGGAACTCACACATGTCATACAACCCACCTTGCCTACCCTACATCCAAAAAAGGTACTGGAACTCCGTTCTGGGCGTTCTATACAAAAAAAAAAGACCTGGCTATATGTGAGCCCTAACGATTCTAAAACGTCACTATGGAATTTAAAAAATGGGTTTTCAATAGATTATGTGTTCATGAAAAGTCTACTAAACAATACATAGACTGTTATGATCCATACAGTTATTAACCATTGTAAAAAAAAAACGTACCAAGGGTGCAGACCTGGTCCCACAAGCACAATCTTTGGCAACTTTGTGGTGCTGCATAGGTGTTTCCCAATTTTTCCATTAAAACATATCTCTTGAGAAGAATGTAATTCGGGAGCAGAGAGCCTGGGCCTCTGATTCCAGTCTCTTACATCAGGAGTGTGGAACCTTGACAACTTTAAAACTTGTGGACTTCAGCTTCCAGAATTCCTCAGCCAGCTATGCTGGCTGAGGAATTCTGGGAGCTGAAGTCCACAAGTCTTAAAAGTTGTCAAGGTTGCAGACCCCTGTCTTACCTGACCACTTAAGCCTCACACCCAGAAGAGTTAAAATAATTAATGCTTAAAATAATTAAAGGTTTCTTATCTTGCTGCTACTTCTATATGCAGATTTGGATTTTTTTTTTTACGGAAAAGCAAGTTACCAATGTTGGGGCTGAATCGGTAAACCAAACCTATTTATATCCATTTATTAAATAAATTTATATAGCTGCCCAATTCACACACAGTGATTTTGGGCAGTGTGCATAACATTTAAAATTCTCAATTTAACCCTACTCCCTGTGGCAAAAATAGAATCAAACAAGCTACTTGATTGCCTCCAAAGGACAGAACTATGTCTTCAAGGCCTTGCAGAAAAGAAACAAGGTGGGGGCCAATCCTGTCTCCAGGGAAATATTGTTCCAAAAGGAGGAAGTCACCACAGAGAAGGCCCTTTTCCTAGGTCCCACCTGATGGATTTCCTTCATAGTTGGAACCCATAACATGCCCTGCCTTTCTGCTCTGGTGGGTTGGTTAGTTGTAAGACTGGGTAGATGGCAAAGAGATATCTTATTTCCAAATCTTTATGAACTTTGTGTTGAGAAACCTACCCATTTATAACACTGTTTCCACTTCCACTGTGAACCCCGGGAAACAAGTCATTTTTGCTAATGGCTTTTGCCAAAGGTCTTCATTCTCTTATCCCATTCCTCAAGATTTTAACGGGGCAGCATCTTCCTTCATCTGATTTACACACTACTTCTTCTTCCAGAGGAGGGAAGAATGAACCAGAACCAGAACAACCGATCCCTCGGAAGGTAGCAATCCGACGGATTCAGTCGGTCAGTGAGCTGGACCCTGACGTGTTGGATAGCATGCACTCGTTGGGCTGTTTCCGTGATAAGAACAAGCTAAAGCAAGAGCTGCAGAATGAAGGGTGAGGACCTGTTACCTTAAATTTTGCTCCTTGTGCCGAGGAGATGCATTGTTCTAAGTCACGGGTAGGCAACCTCGGCTCTTTTATGACTCATGGACTTCAACTCCCAGAATTCCTGAGTCAGCTGACTCAGGAATTCTGGGAGTTGAAGTCCATGAGTCATAAAAGAGCCGAGGTTGCCTACCCCTGTTCTAAGTTCTTTCTTGTGGCATTTTGAAAAGGTGATTTGAACTCTTATTGGAGGAACTGTGCTTCTGTAGAGAAGCTGGGACAATCACCTCACCATTGCAGTTCCCATGACTGAAAAAACTTGCAGAGTGCAATTCAGATGGATGTGTTATATATGTGTGTCTGAAGGTGTCTGATGAGGGAGGAAACAGAATTGAGTTTTGATTTGTGATAGAAATATGGATAACTGGCGGGAAAGATGGGAGAAGAGGCTAGTTAGGAAACGTATGCAAATAGTTGGGGGAGAAATAAATGGACGGTATCTTTTCTAGAGTCAGGCGATAAACCCATTTTTATTCTAAGCATACGCCCTCATTTTTCTGATCTCCATTTCAGAGAAAATCAGGAGAAAATGATTTATTACCTTCTACTTGACCGCAAAGAGAGATATCCCAGCTGCGAGGATGAGGACCTGCCTCCACGCAATGATGTTGGTGAGATTTTGGGGAAACCTTTCTCCATCAGGACCAGAAAAAGAGTGGAGCAGTGGTGGCGATGACTGCTGATCACTGAAGGCAGTGTTTCCTCAATCCTGGCCACTTCAAGACAGGTGGACTCCAACTTCCAGAATTCCCCAGCCAGCATGGATGACTGAGGAATTCTGGGAGTTGAAGTCCACCTGTCTTCAGGTGGCCAAGGTTGGGAAACACTGAAAGGGATGGCAAGCATTTCTAAGGTTCTTCTTCCCTCACTATTTCATCCGACTGATACGGAGGAAACACGAAAGATGAGTCCAACAAGTAAATACACGTGGACATACCTCTGGTTAAAGCTCTGCTCTTTGTAGACGTCTTCTGCCCATATAAAGGTAATCTTTGACTTACAACCATTTGTTTAGTGACTGTTCAAAGCTACAGTAGCACTGAAAAAAGAGACTTACAACCCTGTCCGTCAGACTGGCCCCCAACTTGCTCCCTAGGAAAGAACGACCCTCCTCGTAGTAAAGGTACTTTTACTGGAGATGTTGAGTGCAGTCTGAGTGAGGCAAGCTCTGAAGAAAAACGTCCTGAAAATCATATATTGAAAGCAATCCCCAATGTCCAAAATCCTCCCCCGCTGGTAGAGCAGTTCAATCAGGTCTTGTTCCAATGTTTTGGGAATGTGGTGCCTCCTGGTGCTACAGTACATTCCTTTCCCAGGGCTGCTGCTCTTGAAGGCAGGAAAGATGACTTGGTTTGGCACCCGATTTCCCACAAGATTCCTTCACACCTCCAGTGCTCTTCCCCTCTCACGTGCCCCCCTCCCACCTGGTTATGGCGGTTGCTAACGAGCTTCGAAGAAGACGAAGATAGGTCTCAGCTGAGACCGTCCTTGCACTGAAAATTGTTGCAGCATCCGCAGAGTCGTGTGATCAAAATTCAGACACTTGGCAAACCTGCATGTGTTTACAAGAGTGGCCCTGTGCTGGGGTCAGGTCATCTGATTACCAGTCAGCATGTTTGAAATGGGTAGATTTAATTTGGATTTTTGAATCAATTAGGAGAAGCTCCCCCTGCGCCCGTGCAACAGCATCTGGATTGATTCACAGGCGCAGATAAAATCACCTTGAACTCAGTCTCTAAATTCAAAATTTCCAGAGTCCTAGTATCTCGTCTTCATTCCCAAATTCTCTTCTCTTGCTCTTTCAAAACAATGGTCGTACATCCATGGCTGGACAAATGGCTGGGTCGTTTGGAGCTAGCTCCCTCTCCTTCTGGCACACTTTGGGAAGTGTGTGTGTGTGAACCAAACAGGCAGCCAAATTACAGGTAGTCCTTGACTTATGACCACAATGGAGCCCAGAATTTATCTTGCTAAGTGAGAAGTTTGTTAAGTAAGTTTTGGCCAATTTTACGATTTTCCTTACCACATTTGTTCGGCAAATCCCTGCAGTTGTTAAGTTAGTAACAGGGTTGGTAAGTGACTCTGGCTACCTCGTTGACTTTGCTTGTCAGAAGGTGACAAAAGGTAATCGTATGACTCCAGGATGCCGCAACCATCATAAAATATGAACCAGTTGTCAAGCATCCAAAAGTAAGTCATGTGACCATGGGGATGCTGCAATGGACATAACTGTGAAAACCAGTGATAAGTCACTTTTTCACTGCTGTTGTAACTTTGAACGGTCACTAAATGAACTGTTGGAAGTCAAGGACCACCTGTACAACTCTGCCTTAGCGCTGTAGTCTCCTATCTAACGTAATATCACCATATGCTAAATAAATAGATATACATACAAGCAACAGAGTCATAAATCATAAGATACAATCATAAAGTATAAGATACAACCAACAAAGTGATAGTCACAAGATGCCAATAGAAGCAGGTAATAGGAAAGATGAGAAGGATAATAGTAATACAGTCCTACTACACGGTTAGATATCCTTAGGCATGAGACAGTGCTGTGGGAGTTAGGTGTTGAGCAGAGTGATGGCATGGGGGGAAAAAAACCTCTTTGTGTCTAGTTGTTTTGGCATGCAACGCCCTACAGCGGCATCCTGAGCGGAGAAGTTGAAATAGTTTTTCTCCAGGATGTGGTGGATGGGCATTAGGTACAAAGGATTTATTATTCTGAGTTTGGAATGTCTCCTATATAAACACCAGCCTCCGAAGTTCACCCAGAAGGGAAGGCCTTATTGCATCCGTCTCCTTTCTATCTTTCAGACCCTCCTCGGAAGCGCGTTGACTCCCCTATGCTGAACCGACATGGCAAACGCCGACCTGAGCGGAAATCCATGGAAGTCTTGAGCGTCACAGATGGTGGTTCTCCAGTCCCAGCCCGACGGGCCATAGAGATGGCACAACATAGTCAGAGGTGAGCTTGTGTCCAACTAAGTGTGTGTGCGTGAAAGGGGGGTGGTGGGAAATCTTCAAATCTGGCATTTGGAGATTCTGTTGTCTTTCCAGTGTGCTTCCTGGCCACTGAAAATGGAACTTGCAAACATTTTAAGGGTTGGCTAATCTCTAAGGCAGCCATGGCAAATCTAGACAGCACACTAAAAAGCAGAGACATCACCCTGACAACAAAAGTGCGTATAGTCAAGGTCATGGTTTTCCCAGTTGCAATGTATGGCTGTGTAAGTTGGACCGTAAGAAAGGCTGAGCACCAAAGAATTGAGGCCTTTGAACCATGGTGCTGGAGAAGACTCCTGCGAGTCCCTTGGACTGCAAGGCGATCAAACCGGACAGTCCGAGAGGACATCAACCCTGACTGCTCTTTAGAAGGCCAGATCCTGAAGCTGAAACTCAAAGACTTTGGCCACCTAATGAGAAGGAAGGACTCACTGGAGAAGAGCCTAATGCTGGGAAAGGTGGAGGGCAAGAGAAGAAGGGGACGACAGAGAATGAGGTGGCTGGATGGAGTCACTGAAGCAGTAGGCGTGAGCTTAAATGGACTCCAGAAGATGGTAGAGGACAGGAAGGCCTGGAGGAACGTTGTCCATGGGGTCGCAATGGGTCGGACACGACTTCGCAACGAACAACCAACAACAAATCTCTAAGGCTGTTCTAGGAATGATAATGTACCTTTAAGGTAAAGATTTCCCAAAATCAAAGTCAGTGCTTGATAACCTCAGGGACATATCCATGTAGCTTTTTTGGCAACAGTATGGAAACCCCACATTTCCATACTGTCTTCTTCTGGGATTTTTCTTCAGCTTTTCAGATTAGCTTGTAGCTTTAGGATTTTCTGGTGTCTTCCATCTAAGTACCAATCAGGTTTGATTCTATTTAGATTTGGGGGAACCTGCCAGATACTGCCATCAGTAGCACCTATGTATCTCAAACAATGATCAAGCTCCATACCTGGCAACTTCCTGGTTTTATTTATGTTGCTCCCATGGCAACAAAATGGAAGTATGCGGTGTTTGGTGCTGCCTGAGCATGCTCTAGTTTGCCTGATGGTATCACTTAGTCAAGTCATGAAACATCTGCAAACAACAATCAACCTCAGAGAGCCCTTAAGAGAACACAGTTCAGCCCTGAGCTATATATAAATCTCTTCTGTTGGAATATGGAAAGTAGTCCTCGACTTACGACCACAATTGAGGGGGGGGCCATTTCTGTTGCAAAGGGTGATCACATGATCCTGGAGCGTTGCAACCATCATAAATATGAGTCAGTTGCCAAGCGTCTGAATTTTGATCCCATGACCATGGGGATGCTGCAAAGTATGAAAAATGGTCATGTCACTTTTTCGGTGCCGTTGTAACTTTGGTCATTAAGTGAACTCTGGTAAGTCGAGGACTCTATAGTTTGTCACCGCTTTCTTTCACTACTTTTTTCTGATTCCTCATCTAGTCTAAATCACTGGCATATTTTGATAGTTCCTTACTGTGCGGATTTTGATTGCTTGATAATGTCCCATCAAATCATTTTTTATTCTTAGTAACCACATAGACCAAGGCTTTTCAACAAGTAGTACGGGTACCACCTG
The DNA here is from genome assembly GCF_964194415.1 of Vipera berus. Classification (NCBI taxonomy): domain Eukaryota; kingdom Metazoa; phylum Chordata; class Lepidosauria; order Squamata; family Viperidae; genus Vipera; species Vipera berus. The sequence goes on along the minus strand of NC_138210.1, from coordinate 55,411,799 downwards.
TGGTACATTGGCACCTGGCAGGTGGTACGCGACCATCCTAGAAAAGTGGTAGCGGGGGAGGGGAAATGAGCTGAACCAGTGACAGCACCGCACAAGCCTGAGCGAGAGACGGCTGGAGCTGCAGGGCTGTCAGGGCTCAGCGGAAGCGCCAGGATCAGCGCCAGGCTCAATCTGGAACTCGGGGCTGATCCTGGTGCTTCTGCTGAGCCCAGAAGAAGCGCCGATCAGCTGGAATGTTGCAGCATCTCCAGGGTCTTGTGATTTACATTCAGATGCTTGGCAACTGATTCATATTTATGACGGTCACGGTGTCCCAGGGTCATGTGAAGTGACCGAAACATGCTGCAACCACCCAGCAGACGGGGGGAATAAAAACCAAACACCCCCCCACCCCCACTGCCAATCCTCAGCAGAAATGCTCACAACAATGAAAACCTCAGACAGGAGGAAGAGCGCCACCAGGCAGGCAGGCAGGTGTCTTGCTCGGCTGTGGCTTGGGGGGCACTTTTTTCAGTGCCATTGTAACTTCGAATGGCCACTAAGCGAACTGTTGTAAGTTGAGAACTACCTGTACTTCATCACTTTTTCCTTTTTTTTTGGTCATTAAGTTTTTGACACCTTGCTAGGTGATTAGTGGTACTCGGATGTTGCCATATCCTAAAAGTGGTACAATGGGTGAAAAGCCCTGACATAGACAGATTTTCTCCAGGACAATCTGTCCCAACCTTCAAGTCTTCCATTGGGTCTTCCATCGCTATTGTTACTGAGTCCATCCACCTTCCTGCTGTTTGTCTTTTCCCTTTTCTTCCATCTTTCCTAGCATCAGTGACTTCTTCAGAGAGCTAGGTCTTGGCATAATGTATCCAGAATGCAGACCTACTCTATATAAAATGAAACGTGTGTTGTGTGTTTAGCATATATATATATTGTGTAGCAAGAACAGCAATGAACACTAGTAATGAATAGCATGTTAAGTTTCAACCCAAGTTTTGCACTTAATGTTGAAACTTAACATTAAGAAAACCAAGATCATGGCATCCGGCCCTCTCAATTCCTGGCAAATAGATGGGGAAGAAATGGAGGTAGTGACAGATTTTATTTTCCTGGGCTCCAAGATCACCTCAGACGAGGACTACAGCCAAGTAATTAAAAGACGCTTGCTCCTCTGGAGGAAAGCCACAACAAATCTAGACAGCACACTAAAAAGCAGAGACATCACCCTGTCAACAAAAGTGCGTATAGTCAAGGCTATGGTCTTCCCAGTTGCAATGTATGGCAGTGAAAGTTGGACCATAAGAAAGGCCGAGCGCCAAAGAATTGAGGCCTTTGAACTCTGGTGCTGGAGAAGACTCCTGCGAGTCCCTTGGACTGCAAGGCGATCAAAGCGGTCAGTCCTAGAGATCAACCCTGACTGCTCTTTAGAAGGCCAGATCCTGAAGTTGAAACTCAAATACTTTGGCCACCTAATGAGAAGGAAGGACTCACAGGAGAAGAGCCTAATGCTGGGAAAGATTGAGGGCAAGAGAAGAAGGGGACGACAGAGAATGAGGTGGCTGGATGGAGTCACTGAAGCAGTAGGCGTGAGCTTAAATGGACTCCAGAAGATGGTAGAGGACAGGAAGGCCTGGAGGAACGTTGTCCATAGGGTCGCGATGGGTCGGACACGACTTCGCAGCTAACAACAACAACAAACGAATAGCAAAGAACTTCAGGATATATATTCTGAAATTCTTTGCTGTTCTTTGCTGGTAATGTCCAAAGATTCTTATGCTTATTCATTTCTTTAGGGTATCTTTGATTGGGAAGGCTGAAAACTTTTCATAATGCTATTTTAGACCAAAGTTTAGACCATATTCTTCTCTGTTTCACCACCTTCTTCCTTCCAAGACAGCACTAATCCTCATATATGTCTTTACCCTCCACCCCCACAGGTCTCGATCTGTAAGTGGTGCCTCCACTGGCTTATCTTCTAGTCCCCTCAGTAGTCCCAGGGTGAGTATATGGACTAGGCAAAAAAATGGTATGTTGGTAAAAGGGATGGGTGGGTACGGCAATCAACTGCGGCAGAAGATGACAAAGGCAATGGTGGATAAATTAAATATTAGGCTGCGGGAGGAAGTGTAAGTTGGGGAAGATGACCCTTAGACTCAGCAGTCTTGTTGACATCCCACCCTGCACTTGGTTCCAATTGCTGAAGTGCTGAGGACATTGTGTTAGTTTTCCTGGCAGATGTGGTGTGTACTGTACAGTGCATGAACGATAGCCAGAAAATGCATCTGGAAAAACTCACTTCCCACCCCATTTCCATGACTACATTTCCATGCTAGGGAAAAGCAACACCTGTTGACTTGCATTGGGGGAAGAGCTTTCAAAAGCACCTCGCATCCCTCTGTGGGAAAGGGGGAAGGTACAGAATAGGGAAGGAAGGCTGAGGTATATGTAGATCTTGGATGAAGAAAGTCAGAGAGATATGTTTAAGCAGAGGGTCGGATTAAAGGGCAGGCCATTGCTCAAGGGTTTGGATTTATTTATTCATTTCACCAATCTGTACCCTGCCGATTTGCCAGTGGATAGGTTTTATAAGTAGTCTGGTTGGCAAGAGGCAAGAAAATAAATTAGAGCAATCTCTCTGGTGTTGAACTACACCAGAATGGGATCTTGGGAGTTATAGTTCCATATCCCTGGAAAGGATTAAGCTGGGGAAAGGAGACTCAAATCTGAGCAACCCAGGACATCTGCAGGATGTAGTCAAAAACGTGGTGGTGACCACGATGGTGTGATCAGAGCTTCACCAATTTCTCTTAACGTGCATTGCACATACAAGCAGGTAGAGTTTCAACTATACCATCTTGACTATTTTTAACCATAGCCTGCAGATGCTTGGGGAATAACCAGCTGGCCCCCAAATGCTTGTTTTTGGCTTGTTAGTGGTGTTGGGAAATCCAGGTGAAGGCTATCATGTCAAGGAAAAGGGAATTCACTTTTTCTCCATATCACCGTTCTTTCCTGCCCATAATTTATTCATTTATTCGTCAAATGTCTTAAGGCCATCCAACTCCATAAAAGCTCTGGTGGTGTACAATAATAATAAAAGGAATGTTGGAATTATATATATTATATATATGTTTTAAATGTTTGTTAAGCATTCAGAATACACTTGCTTGGTCCCAGACACGGGACAAATCTTATTTCCTGTTAGGAAATAACTGATGAGAACAAATAAGTTTGAAATGATCATATCGTTCTCCCTTTATTCTTTGTTAGCAAGCCAAAAAATTTACACACACACACACACACACACACACACACACACACACACATTGCTCAAAAAAAGGGAACACAAGATAAGGCATCCTACTATTAAATACAGTACATTGTGTTGTTTAAGTGTTCCCTTTATTTTTTTGAGCAGTATACACACACACACACACACACGGTGGCTCAGTGTGTTAGGACGCTGAGCTTGTCGATCAGAAGATCAGCAGTTTGGCGGGTCGAATCCCGAGTGCCGTGTAACAGAGTGAGCGCCTGTTACTCGTCCCAGCTTCTGCCAACCTAGCAGTTCGAAAGCACGTAAAAATGCAAGTAGAAGAATAGGGACCACTACGGTGGGAAGGTAACAGTGTTTCGTGCGCCTTTAGAAAGCAGCGGGTTTTTAAAGTTTGCTTAGATGAGATTGAGGTAGTGGCTTTCGGGTTCTCTGGGAAGGCCCTGCTTCCTGGGTCCTATCAGACAGCACTGTTTAAACCAGGGGTAGGCAACCTCGGCTCTTTTATGACTCATGGACTTCAACTCCCAGAATTCCTGAGCCAGCTTACTCAGGAATTCTGGGAGTTGAAGTCCATGAGTCATAAAAGAGCCGAGGTTGCCTACCCCTGGTTTAAACAATGAGACCTGAAGCATTGGCAGAAACTACAGGAGGCAGATGGTCCTTTTTCCACTAAAGGTTGCAAGGCTGTCACTCTTCTGTTCCGCTGGAAACATATTAGAAAAAGTTCAGAATCTTTCCTCTTTCCCCCCCCATGCCCTGCACTGGATTCTGAATCTCCGTTTGACTCTCCATGTGTCTTTGCTGTTGTAGATTTAGAGGCGTTTCAGATTATTTCTCTTTTGAGTCAGACTCTTTCCAGACACAGCTGAGATCTCTCTTCTTACTGATAGTTGTTCCTGAGATTGTTATACATCCTGAACCTCTTCATTGTCACCCGATTTTTTTCACTCAGACAGATTTGTGATCTAGCCTGATCCAGATCAGCCCCGTTGGTACTGGTGTACAAATGGCAGTGTTCCTCCTGTTTTAACTGGGATAAGGATAACATTGGAATGGTGGATTACTTCTGCATATGTACAAATATCTGTTATTTAGCAACCAAACCCATGCGTACAGATAGTCCTTGCCTTATAGCCACAGTTGGGACCAAAATTTCTGTTGCTGAGTAAGGTGGTTGTTACATGAGTTGCGCCCAATTTTATGACCTTCCATTATTGTTAAGTGAATCGTGAACCATGCAGTCTTTAAGTGAATTCAGCTTCCTCCACTGACTTTGCTTGTCAGAAGCCAGCTGGGAAGGATACAAATTGTGATCATATAACGACGGGATGCTGCAACTGTTGTAAATACACGCCGGTTGCCAATTTTGATCACATGACCTTGGGGTTGTTGTGTGTAAGTTCAGGGACTGGTTGAAGGTCCCTTTATTAGTGCCATTGGAACTTTGTACAGTCACTAAACAAATGGCTATAAGTCGAGGACTACCTGTACAATGGTCAACCATGCTTTTGTGTAATCTCTTGTAGCACCCAAAGTGTTAGTTTTATTACTAGCTAGAATTCAGCAATGAACCACGATTACCTCTGCAGTAGAAAACACAGCCTTTTTAAGCAGATAATTATGCCATAAAATGTCAGGTACCCATCCTGCACTTAAACATTAGAAAGGTGCCTTTTTATTACCAGCATAATGTATCTCTGGCAGTTGAGGTCCCAGCATATTTCTGCCTGCCATATAATAAAACCACACAGAAAAGACCAAACAGAGAAACCCCTAAAGGTGGTAGCGTTTCTTTATACGGCAACAGTTTGAGTTTTCAGATTTATCTGGGGGAAAAGTTTAGAGTTGACAGTAGCCGTTCCATAGGGAAAATGGCCAATTGGGAGAGGTTTCAGAAAGTTGGTCTCATTGAAAGGCAAACTCAGTTTGGGAAACAAGTGATATAGGAAAAAAAATGAAGTGGCAAAGTCTAGACCTACTTCAGGGGGGCAATTATATATAGTTTTGAGGGGGAATCACAGATGTTGCCCTTGCCACAGTATGACTGAACCGGATGAAGACATGTAGACAAGACAGAGTAGGTGAACAAAGAGCTTGTAGCAAGCTGATTCCTTAAAAAAAAAGAGTAATGTGTCCAAGCGACAGTAGGGGAAGCTCAAAATCTGGGCCATGTTGTGAAACTCTGTTTGGGAGTAGACTATGAGATTGTCACCTGCCATTGCTCACTCCCATCTCACGGCTCTCCCCTCCTCACCTTTCTCCCCTCCCATTTCTTCCCACACCCAGAGCCCCATCTTCAGCTTCTCTCTCTCATCACCTCCCCCTGCCCCTGTGAAGACTCAGACGCTTCCTGCCAAGGGCAGCCCAGCAAGGGAGGGGGCCCTCCAGAGTCGATGTTCCACCCCCTTCCCTCTGCCTCCCAACTCTCCACCCCCTCACCCACCCTCCTCTCCCCATTGCTTTTTCCCCTCTACTAAACCCCCACCCAAATCTGTGCTGCAGGTCACTCCCCACCCCTCCCCTCGGGGAAGCCCCCTCCCCACTCCGCTCGGCACTCCTGTGCACACGCCTAAAGAGAGCCCCAGCGGCACTCCCTGTGGGACGCCCCCCAGCAGTCCTGGCGTGGCCGGCGTGGCATGGAAAACTCGCTTGAACTCTATCAAGAACAGCTTCCTTGGTTCCCCACGCTTCCATCGTCGGAAACTGCAAGGTGAGTATATTGTACTTTCCCTGAGATGATAGGCGTGCAAGGCACGTTTAATTACAGTCAGCATATAGTTATGGTAAATGTCAATTATAATCAGTGCTTTTTTTGTAAAAGAAAAAGGTGCCGGAACTCCGTTCTGAGCATTCTATGAGAAAAAAAAGGCCTGATTATAATGAAGCATAACTTCTCAGCTTGCCTAAGACAAGCCAAAACAGCCCATTCTATCTGGGGAAGTGCTGGAGGATAAAGAGAGAGAGCTGCATTGGAACGGAGCATGGTTGTAGACCGGTGGTTCTCAGCTTTGAGCATTTTAAGAGGTGTGGACTTCATGCTAGCGGGGGCAACTCTGGGAGTTGAAGCCCACACCTCTTAAAACGCCCAAAGGTGAGAAGCATTGCTGCGTAGATAGTGAAGAAGAAAGCCAGGAGTGCAATCAGGAGTGCAGAAGTCGAGTTTGAATGAGGACTGCCTAAAATATGTATAAAGAATGTGTTCAATGAAGGAACGCAATGTTTTAAAGTTAGGAAGTGGCACCTGGGCGCGGTCTTTAGCCAAAATGGATAATAATTCATTTTGCTCAAGGACTATTTATAGAAGAGATGAAAAACTTTGGTGTCCCAGATGATGCTGAACTAAGTTCTGAGATGTCCTGGCCAGTGGGATGCAGAGAGTTGTAATATATCGATATCTGATTTTGTAGTCTTCCCAGGACTACCTGGAAATGCTTTTAAAAGAACCTGGGAGCTTTTTATGTCTGGAATGTGTGGATGTCTGGAAACTAATCAAGGAGAGGACCAACTTAGAACTGAGAAGAAATTTCCTGACAGAACAATTAATCAGTGGAACGACTTGCCTCCAGAAGTTTATTTATTTTATTTATGGGATTTGTATGCCGCCCTATCTCCCAAAGGACTCAGGGCGGCTAACAACAATAAAAACACAAAATACAAACATTAAAAGGTAATAAATCAAATTATCCCATAAATAGTCCAATTAAAAACACAATAAAACAAAATTAAGAAAACCTCCCTTCCATCAGTCCAGGTCGGCCTGTTGAAAAAGCCATGTTTTAAGGTCGCGACGAAAGGAACAGAGATCCGGGGCCATCCGGAGCTCCAAGGGGAGTTGATTCCAAAGGGCAGGTGCCCCCACAGAGAAGGCCCTCCCCCTGGGGGTCGCCAGTTGACATTGTCTGGCCGACGGCACCCTGAGAAGGCCCTCCCTGTGTGAGCGCACAGGGCGATGGGCAGTCGTTCCTGGCAGCAGACGGTCCTGCGAATATCCCGGACCTAAGCCATGTAGGACTTTATAGGTAAGAACCAGCACCTTAAATCTCACCCGGAGGACAACCGGTAACCAATGCAGCTCGCGCTGGAGGGGTGTAATATGGGAGTATCGGGACGCTCCCATCACAACCCGCGAAGCCGCATTCTGCACCAGTTGAAGCCTTCGGGTGGTCTTCAAGGGCAGTCCCATGTACAGATCATTGCAGTAGTCTAAACGGGAGGTAACAAGCGCATGAGTGACCGTACGTAGGGCATCTCGGTCCAGATAGGGGTGCAACTGGCGCACCAGGCGAACCTGGGCAAATGCCCCCCTGGCCACGGCTCCTATATGATCTTCTAAACTGAGTCGTGCATCCAGGAGGACGCCTAAGTTGCGCACCCTTTCAATGGGGGGGTAACACCTCTCCCCCCATAAGCAAAGATGGAATATCCTGGATTACCCGAGATGCAGAAGTTGTGGGTGCTCCAACACTGGAAGTTTTTAAGAAGAGATTGGACAACCATTTGTCTGAAATGGCGTAGGGTTCCCTGCCTGAGCAGTGGGTTGGACTAGAAGACCTTCAAGATCCCTTCCAACTCTGTTACTCTGTTGATCATTCTTCAAACAAGGATGGGAAAAATAAAAGCAATTTCCTATTTTTATGCTTGGCATCTGGTAGCAAATGAGCTGCTTTGAAAAGTTGCAACTAGGAGGAAATGCAACCAGGTTGTTTCCATTTAACACTTATTCCTTTTCTCCTTGCAGTTCCCACACCAGAAGAAATGTCTAGTCTTACACCAGAATCATCCCCTGAGTGAGTATTAGAAGACACCAACAGGAAGAAAGAGAATTCAGTCATTTTTTTTCTTCCATTCATGGTTCTTACAGATGCTTTTCCAAATGACTATATTGTCCCAGAATTAATGTGCTTAATATGAGGAATCCAGATTTCTCCCTCTTTCCCATGAATGTATAATACCAACAATGCATCACAAGAACGCGTGTCTTTATAGCTTACAGTGTATGGTAGGAGAAATACTTTGGTCACCTCCTGGGTACTTGTGGCACTTTCAGTGGAGACAAGCAAAGCTTCTTCCAAGATTTTTTTCCAAACTGCCTCGTTTTCCTTGTTCTGCTTTTCTTCCCTCGCAGGCTTGCCAAGAAATCCTGGTTCGGGAATTTTATCAACTTAGACAAAGAAGAACAAATTTTTGTGGTCATCAAAGACAAACCCCTGAGTTCCATCAAGGCTGACATTGTACACGCCTTCCTCTCAGTAAGGGCTCAACTGGAAGAGAAGGCGAGGGCTGGGATTGATTCTGAAAAATTAAATGGAGCTGGCTGGCAGGATGAGGTCCTGTTGATACTGAGGGCAGAAGGGTGGAGCAGGCTAGAGTAAACAGGACACTAAAAGGAAGATCTTTTCCGTTCAACGTCTATGGCTTGACATTGCTTACCTTCACTTAACCTACAGATCCCCAGCCTGAGTCACAGCGTTATATCCCAAACAAGCTTTCGGGCCGAATATAAATCATCGGGTGGGCCCTCCGTCTTCCAAAAACCTGTCAAGTTCCAAGTTGACATCAGCTACTCCGAGGGGGGAGAGGCACACAAGGACAGTGGGATCTACTCAGTGACCTTTACCCTCATCTCAGGTGAGTAGCCAGAAGTCCCACCCTCCTGCTCGGAGTCACCTTTAGGAGCCATAATGTTGGTTGGACTTTACAAACATTCACTTTTCCCAGTTCCGATTAAAAAGCAAACAGAGCCAAAAGAAGCAGATTCCATGTTTGTGAGTGGTGTGTGTGTGTGTGTGTGTGTGTGTGTGTGTGTTTGTGTGTGGTGTACATTGTGCTTTTTGGCTTTAAAGTTCACAGTTTTCTAGCCATTACAGAGGAGATTAAGGAGTGTGAAGCGAGCAGTAACCTCCAGAGGCAAAATATTGCACCTTTTCTAACATCTGAGAAGGCGCTTTGTTCCCCCCCCCCCCCGGCTGTTCTGAAAGTAGTGCAAGCCATAATCCTGAAGGGATTATATGTAGTGTACACAATTCTGCAAGAATCTCAATTTTCAAGTCTCCAGACCTCATTGACATAGCACAGACAACGGTCTCTTCTCGCCGTTGGACTTGAGTGGCATCCTACTTTGAGACCCTGTTTTCTGGAATCTGTTCCATTTCTGCTCCTGCTTCTGCCTCTCTAGGTCCCAGCCGTCGGTTTAAGCGGGTTGTGGAAACGATTCAGGCACAACTACTCAGCACACATGACCAGCCTTCTGTGCAAGCCCTTGCAGGTAGGTGTTACTGTACATCATTGTTTTGGATTCATACAAATAACTTGACTCTTCCTGCTTGTTTTGCACAAGAGCGAGGTGGATTTCTAAGGCTGCGCAGAGGATTCAAAAGTAATGGGAGTGTCCCGATACTCTCATGTAACACCTCTTCTCTGCGAGCTGCATTGGCTTCCAGTTGCCCTCCGGGTGAGATTCAAGGTGCTGGTGATGACCTATAAAGCCCTAAATGGCATGGGTCCGGATTACCTTAGGGAGCACCTGCTACCAGCATCAGCTTCCCATTGTCCTGTGCGCTCCCACAGGGAGGGCCTCCTTAGGGTTCCGCCGGTTAGAGATTGCCGGCGGGTGATTCCCAGGGGAAGGGCGTTCTCTGTGAGTGCACCCGCCCTTTGGAATGAACTGCCGATGGAGCTTCGGACTGCCCCCGACCTTCGCTCGTTTCGCCGGGACTTAAAAACCTGGTTGTTTGAATTGTCTGGCCTGGACTGAGGGATTTTAAATTTTAAAGTATTTTAATTAAATCATATTAAATTATATTAAATTAATTTTAAAATTTTAATTTTTATTGTTATTATTAATTGTGGGCTTGTACTAATTTAATTCCATTTTATTCTCTTTTTTGTACTGTTTTAACTGCCCGGTGAACCGCCCTGAGTCCTTTGGGAATAGGGCGGTATATAAATTCAACTAATAAATAAATAAATAAATAAATAAATAAATAAATAATTAGGTTGGGGCAAATGGAGCACTCCTCTCTGAAGTGTTGAGGCTCCTGATTCTTCTGGAAAGCTCACTGCAGCTGCTTTAACAGTTTTCCTGGGTTATCTGTGCTTTTGCTTGTACGTATGTGTATGTGTGTCCATACAGTATTGCTTCACTTCACTTCACTTCACTTCACTTCACTGGCATCGTGTTGGGTGTGTTGACTTGTCTGGACATTTCCGTACCTTTGGGACAACCTGGGAAAATTCTTGAAGTTTAAAGATGCAACTTTCCCAAGATGCTTTACAAAATGCCCCTTTGAATACTTTGCCTCAAAATATCTAGGACAGGGGTCTTCAAACTTGGCCCTTCTATGACTTGTGGACTTCAATTCCCAGAATTCCTCAGCCAGCATGGGTGGCTGAGGGATTCTGGGAGTTGAAGTCCACAAGTCATAAAAGGGCCAAGTTTGAAGACTCCTGATCTAGGATCACTTACCGACCCGAAGAAAAGCTATCTAAGTAGTTATTAAGAGCACCAACTTGATGGTATATCATCCATCCATTTATCCAGCCATTCATTTATTCATCCAGCCATCCATCTTTAAAAGGAACATACTGTGAGGGTCTACCAGTGGATGTTAATATAGCTGCTATTTATGACAGCTATGTGAAGCCTCCAGATCCAAAAGACTTTTGGAAACACCTGGTGGGGAAGCAAAATAGGGAAGACTGGTTGCCTTCAGAATCTCCCTGTAGAAGAGATTTCCAGTTGATTTCTTTGGCTATTGGGATGCTGAACTGATCTTTTTCTGATCCAGCATCTTCTGCCTCTACTCTCTGGTCCTGGAATGTTTTCAGCCACAATATATTTGGACTCTGCAAGTGAGTTTTTCCTTTAAGAAATGGACGTAGGTACCAGTTTGAAATCAGCTGTCTTGGGATGTCAGTAGAGGACAAGAAAGAAGACGAGGCCCATTTCTGGACAGTTGGTGTTATGAGGGGATGCTTGGTGGTGAAATTATCCTAATCTTTGATCTTCCTCCAACATTTAGACGAAAAGAATGGGCAGCAGCTCCGTTTCCCAGGCACCCCAACCCGCAGCTGCCAGCCGTCTCGTCGCTCTGAATCAGACATCCCGACCGAACAACATCGACATGGCTCCAAGGACAAGAAGCTTGTCTCCTCTAATGGGACTCAAGTGCAGCAACCACAGACTCCGTCCCCACAGCAGCCATGACAGATGGAGTGGGAGAGCAGCACGTGGGTGGCTGGGGGGGGGAGGAAAAGCAGGTGAAAGAAGCCACCTCCAGCCCCCTGGAAATAGCTAAAGCCACCCCTAATGGACAGGAGGAGCCAACCAGCCCCATGGATGGGTCAAGGCCCACCAGGGACGCAAGGGACAGGGTGGGAAGATGGAGATTGGTCCAGATTTAATGACCCCCACCTCACCCTGGGGCAGAAAGCGGCCATGTTGGGAGAGGCCCATACTGTGAACTTGTAAATAGCTAACGAAGAACAGAAAACAGAACAAATCCACAGAAGAACACGAGGTGGGCGGGGAAACACAAGACGCAACCGAAAACAAAGACAATGGACTAAACGGGGGGGAAAAACGGAAGACACACACACACAAGGAGAAAAACCGGGCAGGAGCCGGTGGGGGTGAGGGATTTAATCTGATTCCTTTAGTGGGACGGTGGGGGTCTTTATTTTCTTGAACCCTTTCAGGCTACCTTCTCACTTTCTTGCCTTGAGACTTATTTTTTCTCCCCCGCCCCTCCCCGCTTTTTTCTTCTGTAGTATTTACAGTATCATGGTGGCATTAAGCTAAAATTGTGAGACAGAGCTAGTAGGAAGATGTCCTGTGTAGGAGAGAAATTATTCCATTCCTGTTTCTTTTTCTTCTTTTTGATTTCTTTTCTTTTCTTTTTCTTTTTTTTTCATTTTATGTAACCGCTCAATGTTTTAAAAACATTTTCATAAGTTGGGGTGAAAATATTTACCAGAATTCTAATAAACATTTTGTTACAAGACAAACTTTTGAAAAATTCTCCCCTAAATCTATATTTAAAAACAACAACAACAACAACAACAACAGCAACAAGCCAAATCTAAATGTGAAATGTGGAATCAAATTAGAAATTCAGGATCCAGAAATCCAGACTACGTTGTGCTTATACTATAGTTATTTTACTGGCAGCTGGCATTTTGAAAATTTGCTCAAAAGGGAAACGGGAAAAGTAAGTAAGTAAATAAAAATGCCAAATGCCAAAAACTACCTAAAGCTTCAAGAATAAATACAGTACAGTTTCAAATCGCAATTTTTTTTTTGGAAAATCAGCAAATATAACCTGTGCATGGCCAGGAATAGTCAATAGCATTAAATACGAGCCATCTGAGTTTGCAAAACAATTGTAGCACAGTGTAGTTATATTCTCCATTCTTACTCCAACTTGGGTTCTGAACTGATGTGAATGCTCTTTATTCCAATTAAATGGATTTGGGGAACGTTCAGATTTGGTTTTTATTGTGCACTTCTCCTGCTTCGTATCACGGCTCTTTAAGGAGGGCACTGGCAGATTTTAAATTGTCTCTGTATTAAGGGCAAACGGCTATTTTAAGAGAGGATTTTTTTTTCAGCTCTCCCTGAATTTATAAAAGAAACATGAGTATATTTCATAACATCCCACCCTATTCTGTTTTTGCCTGTGTCCTTTTACTGCCAAAATTAGGGGTTTTTAAAAAAGCATTTCTATAATCTCTGCTGGCTGGCAAAATCTCAACGAATTGAATGACTGGTCTCAGCTTCTCATTGGCTCTGTCTCATGTAATTTTAGCAGCCCTGACAGAATTCTTTAACTCTTAAACAGGCTATATACGGATCCTTCCCCAAGGCCTCTGTCCTTTTTGCAAAGGGCCCGGTCCCACACACCCAAGGCAGTCCTGTGTAGGTGTGTCTGTGTGTGTGTGTGTGTGTGTGTGTGTGTGTGTGTGTGTGTGTGAGAGAGAGAGAGAGAGAGAGAGAGAGAGAGAGAGAGAGAGAGAGAGAGAGAGAGAGAGAGAGAGAGAGAGAGAGAAGATAAGAAAATCCTCAGTGGTGAGTGGAGAGTACTGTCTTATTGATTGAAGGTAGCAGGAATTGGGGGGGAGGTCTCATAAAATAGAGACAAATTTGGATTACATGGTTGCAGTTGCTATTTTGACTTTTTTTCTTTTAATTTTGACAAGCCTTTCCCTTCCCCAGGATGCCCCTGGAAGGCAGAGGAGTTTGGGGACACCAGGGTTAGGACTTGCCGCCTCAGCATTGTCAACTTTTGAACAAGGGGGCATTGAACAACATTAGGACCTGCCACCTCAACACTTGGCTGAGGGGCAAGCTTCACAGAAATTACTAACTGGGATGGAGAGATGGGAGTAAAAAAAATAAAATAAAAAAATCCTAGGGTTTGATAAATCAATGGGCAGCAAGATATTCATCCTTGATCCTTCAGCTTGGGGCCTCGAGGTAGGGTGGGTTGTGGGAAGTCTCCAAAATCAGTCCTGTTTCTTTTCCCTCCTTCCCATCCTATCTGAGCGGATTCTTTCGGCTGGGAGGGGAGGCACAAGATGTGGGGTAAGGTGCATGTGGGAGTGCGCATGAACTGGAGAGAATCAGATGTGATCTGCATCCCTTCTGCCCCGTTTCCTAGCTGGGTCTGTCCATCTCTTTTGTGAATCCGTTCTTATTGTGTGTATACACACACACACACAGGCACACACATGAAAGTGCACACACATACCCATCTCCTCTTCCCTCTGACAGTCCAACCTTCCAACGTTTTGTCATCTCTGGGAGGGGATCTAAATATTGCTCAGAAAATATATATATATACAATCCCTCAAATTCCTTTGCTGCTGAGAGCTACGTGGTGCTGTCTTGAGTATGGATAAAATCGTCAACAAGCTCTCTTCAAGGAAAGTGATTCTGGCTATCTTGGGGAAGTGTGGGCGATACCATTTCTATGCTATAAATGCAGATACATTCTGTAATCATTTTGCTAAGAAAAAGCTCACGCACCCATCATTGTAAGAAAAACCTGCAATTATTTCAGGTTTTCAAGGTATGGTCATCAAGAGATGGTGCTACGCAAATCAGAGGGGCACCTGAGTTGAGTTTTAGACAAACCAGGATATTAAATGTACAGGTAGTCCTTACTTAATGACCATAATTGAACCCAACATTTGTTTTAAGTTGTTGCAGTTGTTAAGTGGGTCACTGAGTGACTTTATATTTATGACTGTTTTTACAAGCAAATCATGTGGTCATTAAGCAAATTGATTCTCCTGAATGGACTTTTTTTCGGTCAGAAGCTAGCAAAAAATTAGCAAGTTGGAGTCATATGACTGTGGGGCACTGCAACCAATCGTAAAGGCAACTCAGTTGCCAAGCTGCCAAGAAATGTGATCGTGTGGCCACAGGGAGGAGGGTGTGTGTATACGTTAGTTGTAACTTAAGGATGGGTTGTAAGTAACTGGGGGTGGTCCATTGTAACTTCAAACGGTCTTTAAGTGACCTGTCATTAAATGAGGACTGCCTGTGCAGGTAGTCCTCAACTTTTGACCACAATTGAGCCCAACATTTCTGTTGCTAAGCGAGACAATTGTTAAGTGGGTTTTGCCCAATTTTACGATCTTTCTTGCCACAGTTCTTAAATGAATCACTGAAATGGTATAGGGTTTCCTGCCTGAGCAGGGGGTTGGACTAGATGACCTCCAAGGTCCCTTCCAACTTATTATTATTATTATTATTATTATTATTATTATTATTATTATTATTATTATTATTATTATTATTATTATTATTATTATTATTATCATTGCCTAGTTAGTAACATGATTATAAAGTGAATCTGGCTTCCCCATTGACTTTGCTTGTCAGAAGGTCACAGAAGGTGATCACACAATCCTGGGACAATGCAACCATCATAAATATGAGCTAGTCACCAAGCATCCAAATTCTGATCACATGACCATGGGAATGCTACAACGGTCTTAAGTGTGAAAACCATCATAGGGCACTTTTTTCAGCACCATTTAACTTCGAAAAGTCATTAAATGAATGATTGTAAATCGAGGACTATCTGTGCAGATGAAACCAATAACCATATCTTCAGGGATTTAAGGATAGATTTAGGTGTTTGCCAGGAAGGAAGAAAGATGGGGTATGTGTACAAAAGTGGACAATGGAAAGCAAGACTGGATGATTGGACTATGTGTTATAAAGGATTGCACCTTTAGAATCGGTGTTGAAAAGTAGTAGATAGTTTATACATTTGTGGCACAAGTAGGGTTAAAGACAACGCAATGATTCATGCGAAGGTTATAGCTGTGAAAGGGGCTGCAGAGTGCCATATGCAATCAAAAAAATGAGGCTAAAAATGACAGGGTACCCGCAAAATACCACATTTATGAATTCCATTATTAACAAGAAAAATTCCATTGTTAACAAGGAAGAGCTGGCTTAGGAATTCGGGGAACTGAATCCATAGATTGTAAAATTGCTATAGTTGTCCACCCGTGTTAGAATGTGTCCGCAGAGATGGCACTGTTTGAGGGACAGTCCATTTAGAGAGCACCATGCTTTTTAAAACATTCCCAGCATGCTTTGATTTAAGAATGGTTAATTCTATTTACCGTCCCGTCTCCAGAGAAACATGGAACTATTCATTATCCTTTGATTGCCAGAATTCATTTTCACACTTGCAGAAAACTCACTGTCTGGGAGTTTTCCCCACTTTAGCTAAAAATGTATTGTTATCTTTGAACACTTGTCAATCTTCCGTTGGTTCATCTCCAAATCTTTCTATTTTCTACATAGTTAAAAATATTCAATATAATATTAACGCTGCATGCAAATGCACCAGACCTGCTATGATCTAAGAAAAAAAGAGGAAACATTCTTCTCTGAACAAGATAGGAACCAAAAACTTTATATTTATTAATTTTCCATCACAAAAGGACTGAAATTGGGCCAGGAAAAGTTATAAATAACAGCAGTTAAAATACAAGTTGTCAGGGAGGAAGATAGAAGCATTCCCCCCACCCTTATGGTAGAGTATAATTTAGGCAAAGTTTTAAGAAAACATAAAAGAAAGAGGGCAGTTTTCGATTTTCAGATCTGGCCCTCTAATGGGATAACGCACCTTCATTAAATATTAGGAAAAGCAAGTTCTTTTTTGATGAGAGGAAGGACACCCAAATTTGTTCCATTTCCAAAAGATATAAAGAAACTGGGTTCACTCTGATGAGCATAACTCTATCTATAAATCAGATATACACATTTTAAGAAGTTGGAGAGTGTTATTATCTTGCAAGTCCGAAAGAAACAGTTCATGCATATGTAGATATAACCATTCTGACTGTTTAAACCGGTTTTAGAATGTAAGTACGTGTGGTTTTAGTCAGTTTTGAGGTAGCAAGATCTACTGTGCAAAATGGCTGTGCTGCTTTGTTTTCTTCCTTTGTTCTTCTGCATGTGGCTCTGCTGGCAAAGAAGAGTGAAGAGGAGGAAAACTATTCATTTTCATCTATATTAGGAAGTCAATACTCCTACTAGGAGGTTAAAAAAAAAGGCCTCGTCACTTTTCAATTTGTAACGGATTCTTCCATTCAGCTGGTTCGGGCAGGTAAGCTGGCCAAAATTGGGAAGTAGTTTGCAAAGAACAAACACAGAAGATGACAAGCAGATCTTCCAGTGAAAAACACTGGGGCTAACTTCCCTGTCAGAAGAAAATGGCTGAAGGACACTTAGGATATTTCTCCTCTACCACAGAATTATATGGATCCAAAATAAGGACGGCCAGATAAGAAGACTTTTCAAATGAGAAAATGATAGGTCAGACAATGTTTTAGGCTTTCTTTTCCTCACAGCCAAATGCTGAGGACCTGAGGCAGCGTTTTCCACCAGAAAAGCAGGCCTGGTGCATGGAGAGGTTCATTGAGACACCACCTTCTTCTGTGGAACGAGAAGAATCAGAGCGAAAGAGTCTGCGCCGATGTCTGCATGTTCTGGGAGTTGTCATCTGCACGCCGGTGCCGTACGTGGACTGAGCAGCCGCCGATGTGCTGGAAATCCACCGCAAAAAGGCCAAACAGCAGGAAGAGGGCCATGGCCATGGCCCATTCACAGTAGGCCGCCTCAGAGTGCAGTTGCAAGGAAAAAAGAGCAACCGCTGAAGTTGAAAAGTCAAGGCATCATAATTTCCAGCTAGTGGAGCCAAATTCACAACAGAGTTGGAGAGGGCGAGATACATTCCAGGGATGGCTTCAGTTTGATGGGAAGTGGAGGAGGACGGTTGTCCCAAAGGTGCTTTTTTTCAACAAGCAAGTGGACCTTTCTTGTTGTTTCTTTGAAAACTTTTTGCTTCTCATCCAAGAAGCTTCCTTCAGCTCTGACTGGATGGTTCGGAATGGAAGGATTTACACTCCTTGCAGACAGCTGGTCATTTGCATACTTTTGGAGAGTCATTGAGGCCACTTGGAAGTTTATCTGTGTCTTGAAGATCAACTGAGTGGTGCAAACGGCTATGGAGCCTTCTTGGAGCTGCTGAAAGGACTGTGTTGTAGGCTGGAGATAGATGATGTCGTATCCTTCCCCCTCTGTTGAGAGAGGGCTGTTCTATGATGACAGAAGTGAACAAGCTTCTCGAATGAGAAGCGTAATGTCTTCAAAGGAAAAACAAAGAAAGTCCAATTGCCTTTTGAAAAGAGCACCTTTGGGACATTCCCTAAGGATCTGAAGACTTTTAGGGTGCGCTGATCCTGCAACGCTCCCTAAAACATCTTCAGAGAAAATCTCATGAGGCTCATGCCTCTTCCAAATGAATGTTAGGGCAATAGTAACAAGGATTCTACTTCTCCTGCCCCTTCAACCCTAAAGATTGCTAGCTCCACTTCTGCCATCTCTTTCTGCACACCCCTATTCCGGAACTGAAATTCCTCCCCACCCGCCCACCCACCCCATGCTCCAGCTGTGCCGATCTCTTATTCAGGATACTGGAAATAAACAAGGCAGAGCCACAAAAGCTAAGAAAGAACCGGAGTGGTCCGATCCAGATCCCTCCATGTCTTGGTTTCACTTGGTTGGTCAGAAAAGCCTGGATCCAGAAGTAAAGGATGCCAATCACAAAAGCCAAGAAGGCGCCCGTCACATGGACTTCCAGTTGGTTATATTGCTGAAAAAGAGGGAAAGACAGAAGGGTCATTCCGTGTCCTTAAATACAGAGGAAGAACATAATAGGTAGAACATAATTATTTATATAGATTGTGCAATCAAATACAGGTAGTCCTCGGCTTACCATCACAATTGAGCCTACAATTTCTGTGGTTAAATGAGACATCTGTTAAGTGAGTTTTGCCCCATTTTACAACCTTTCTTGCCAGTTGTTAAGTGAATCACGGCAGTTGTTAAATTAGTAATATGGTTTATAAGTGAATTTGGCTTCCTCATTGACTTTGCTTGCCAAAAGATCGCAAAAGGTAATCACATGACACACACCCCCGGGACACTGCAACGGTCATAAATATGAGGTAGTCGCCAAGCATCCAAATGGATCATATGGACCATGGGGGTGCTGCGACAGTCCTAAGTGTGAAAAATGGTCATATGTCACTTTTTCCAGGGCCGCTGTAACTTTGAACAGTCACCGAACGGACTGTGGTAAGTCAAGAACGTTGGAAAAAAGTGCAGCTTCCCAGCTTCAAGAGGCTAGAATTGTCCCAGAGAGAAGAACTTCCAATAGCTTTTCGTGCTAATTTAAATGAAAAGATCTCAGTAATGAGAACCCATTTGGTGCAGTGATTAAAGAGCTGGATTAAAAGCGAGGAGATTATGAGTTCTTCTTAGGGGGGAAAGTTGGCTGACTTTGGGCCAATCACACTCTCTCAGTCCAAGTCACCTCATGGCATTGTCATCATGGGAATAGGACAAGGAATCACTGTTGACCTGGATAAAATAAAGGTGGGATAAAAAATAATAATAATGCATCAATTAAATAAAAATAATTTGCTCTCTTCTGAGTACTGACCTCTGGCACTGGGCAGGAGAATGGTGCTGTTGTACCAGAAGTCCTCGACTTATAGCCATTCATTTAGTGACTGTTTGAAATTACAACACTGAAAAAAGTGACTTACAACTAATCCTCACATTTGCAACCATTGTACCATCCCCACAGTCACCTGATCAAAATTTGGGCATTTGGCAACTGGCATGTATTTACAAGGATTACAGGGTCCCGTGGTCATGTGATCTCTATCTGCAACCTTCCCAGCTGGCTTCTGACAAGCAAAATCAATGGGGCAAACCGGATTGACTTAATAAACATAACTTAACTGCAGCAATTCACTTCACAGCCGTGGCAAAAAAAAAAGATCATGAAATCAACCACAACTCACTTCACTTGCTTAGCAATGGAAATTCTGGTCCCAACTGTGGTCATAAGCCAAGGACTACATATAACAGGGGTGTTCAAACTTGGCAACTTTAAGACTTGTGGACTTCCAACTCCCAGAATTCCTCAGCCAGCCAGGGCTGGCTGAGGAATTCTCGGAGTTAAAGTCCACAAGTTTTAAAGTTGCCAAGTTTGAAGTCCCCTGACCTATAACTTGTCAACCCCTATCCCAAGTATTGGGATGATTCCAAATGGAAATTGGGATGATTCCAAATGGGATGCTAGCTGATGCTTTTTCTTCTGCTCTGCAACCAGTCAAATGGTTTCCAGAGCTTTGAATTAAGCTGTGGGGAGTGGGAATCAATATAGATCGGCTTCAAAGAGTGGAGGGGTTTTTTTAGGTTGAGGATTGAAACTATGTGGCAGTGTAGAAGAATGCTGACTTTCTGTCTATGGAGATTCTGTCTAGATTCCCGTCTATGGGGATTCCCTGGCTTTCTGTTCCCCGTGCTCTGGTCTTTTCTATATCTCAGTGGTAGCTTACCTGGAAATTCCCCACTAATGATGCACCAAAGGCGCAAAGTAGACCTAAAATAAGTCCAACTAAATTCAGACAGGAGTGACAGCCATAATCTCGGACTTGTTGGTACTTTAGAAAGCAAATCACCACACCTGAAAATAACAGTGAGATAAATTTCTATTATTTTTGGGGGGTCAGATAGATTTATAGCTTAATATGCTGATCCACTGTTGTTAAACACATCCCCAAAAGAATCTGCTGCTCTTTGCGTAGGTCGGCATACCTCCCTCCCTCCCTGTATCCCTCCCTCTGCTGCCTTTCACTAAAGATATAAATTCTCCTAGTGTTAACACTTAATTGAAAACATTGGCCCAACTAAAAGAATGCTACAATCAACTGAACTAAAGAGCATTACATTTATCAACCGCAATGTCTGGATTCACCCAACATGCTAAGCCATAACTCTGTGTGAAGCCTGACGACTGTGCAACACACCTTCAGTATTGTAAAATCCTTGAGTGTTTCTTTTGGAAAACGAGCTGTCTACAGAAAGAATCGATATGACGAAAAACAGTTTTAACAAGTCACCATGCTTTCTTCTGAAAGGGGTGATGGGTCATCAGGATCCCCAAATTCAGGCGTGTCCGTTGTAAGAGAGGGCACATTGAGCCTGCTTATCTAATGGATTGATGCATTAAGCCTGTGGTGGCGAACCTATGACACGCGTGCCACAGGTGGCACGCAGAGTCCTCTCTGTGGGCACGTGCGGTGTCGCCCCAGTCCTAGGCCTTCAGCTGGGTTTTATAAAACCTTTTCGCTTTAGGCCTCCACCGCCGTGTGAAAAAAAAATCAATCAATCAATCAATTTCAACTTCTCGGGGGGGGGGGGAAGATCTCGCAAAGTTGGAATTGATTGATTGAACTTTTCAGTCCCACCCAGTCTGCTGTTACCACGCCCACCCAATGGGCCACACCCACCCAATGGGCCATGGCCACCCGGCACCCAAAGATACATAAGTGGGTTTTGGGTTGCAGTTTGGGCACTTGGTCTCTAAAAGGTTCGCCATCACTGCATTAAGCTATTAACTACATGGTCTTGTAGCATTTATAGGATGGGGAATAGATGGAGAGAAATACCTTACCTAAAAAGGCTCCAAGATTAAGAATTTGTCCAAACACACAACTCTGGGGTGGATAAGCACCGCACGTGCTGACAAATGAGGAAATGAGGAAATTTCACATAACTAGATGCAATTTTAGAAGCTGCAGCTATTATACTCGTTGCTTCAGAAGTTCCCATCCCAAGATATCATATTCAAAGAGACCAAAAACTGCCTTTCCACGGGCTGGTGGTTATAGGTTGCATAAGGTTATAATTCTCATTAGCTTACTGCTGCAGCAAAGCTTGATTTAAAAAAAAACAAGTATGGCCATAACTCAAGGACGCCATGTATTGTTTGTTGTTGGGAGGTGAAACCTTCTTCCACCTTACCTAAAATCTTTTCTTAACCATCGGTCCACCTTATCCTAAATCCACAGTTTTTTCTTTGCTTACCGTTTTGCCCCTTTTGATTTAGGACAGCTATCCCAATCATGGCAATTTCCAGGTATGTGGACTTCAACTCCCAGAATTCCACAGCCAGCATAGCCACTGAGGAGAATTTGGGGAGTTGAAATTCATACCAGAAATTGCTAAGGTTGGGAAAGACTATCCTAAATCATAAGAAGCAAAAATTATAAGCAGGCAAACAACTTGGAGAGGGTGTTCTATAAAATCGGGGCAACTACAAAAAAAGGTCCTTCATCTTTACCAGGGATAACCTGGCCTTTACGAATTGGGGGCAGAAGAGGATTAGAATGGAACATGATTTGTGGGTTGGTGAGGTAAGTTTTCCCGCCAAAATACCTGAATTTGGAAAAAAAAATTCCATACCTGATATATGGAAATGCTTCTGTGATGTTGACGGAGCCGTTTGTAACTGCCATGGCAAATCTGGAGAAATGGGAACCTGGTGAGACAACTAGAACAGTCTCATTGAAGCTGAGTTTGTTATTCCTAGTTAACTTAGACACTGTATTGCAGGCCCATCCATGGGAGTGTCAAAATATGCAAGCGATGGGTATGACATCCCCATGGAAGGCCGTTATCCTCAACAACTTACTAAAGTAGGCAGAGTTTCATTGTGATGCCATGGCTGCCATCTTCTCCCAGTACATGTTTTTTTTGTTTTTTTTATTAATTTTCCACTATTACAATAATATCTTTAAAAAGCAACGTGGTGTCTGGGTTACAATAGTTCCATTTCAGGCAAATACATATTATTACAGATCTCCAAGTTGTTGTAACTAATATTCCCTCTCTCTTATTTCCTTTAATACATATTATCTCTTATCTAAATTAACATACTTCTCATTGCTATCCATCAGTCATTTAATAGTTTTCTTAAACATTTATCAATACGGCTAAGTATATTTTATATTTTAACATTCCATTTTTAAGATATCAAAACACCTTATATATTTTTCCAGTTTTAATTTTACATTAATATTAAGATTAAACGTTTAAAGTTTCTCATTTTCATATTTGTAAATAACCTCCTTTCCCTTTACACAGTTTTCTCCAATACCTAGTAATGTAAATACACTTCTTATTTATCTCATTTTCATATCGACAAGTTAGTAGTACAATATGAGAATGGTAGTCATTAGAATACCAATTGCAGGGAGGAGGAAGAGGAGGAGGACAATATAATATTCTTATTTCTCATTTATAATTTCCACATATTGAAAATTAACCAAAATTTCTCCATTTCAACATTTAACACGTACTTTCATGTTACTACATCCAAGTATATTAATTACATTGTATCATTCTTAATGTATATACATCTTAATCCATTTCATTTAAAGAGTTCAGTATTTCAATGTTAGTATTCATACATCTGTATTTTATTTTTGTTTTTTTAATTAGTCAATATTTTTATCTAATCATCAAAGCAATCTCTCATAATCCAAGTACAGTCCTATCTATTTTGGTGTTATCTTTTTCAGGCCTCTTAAATATGTCCATATTTCTTCAATCTTATTCTTGCTTTCTTCCTTTGCCATGTCATTTTTTGCTTCTTTGCCTCAAGGTCATCAAAGCATTTTTGTATTGTTGTATCATATTTAAGTCACCCTCTAGTCTCCGTTTTTGAAGGATTGAGGGGTCTGTTAACAACACCAAATTTTCTCATTATTTTCGCCTCTTGATATAGTTGCGCTGGGCTGAACAAATTTTGTTCCAACTGTTTCTCATTTTTGTCTTCAAAAATCTGTGTTTGTTGAGTAGTTAATTCTTCTGCCAATGTATTTGATTCTTCTGTTAAGTTCTGTCCCGATAAAATATTAGCTGTAGTCACAATTTGAGTTTGTTTCTTCGAGATACTTTCTATTTCTTTTCCAAAAGCTCTTATTTCATCACCAGCTGCAGAAAGGAACTGATAAGTTTGGTAGGATATTTCCCATGTAGCATAGATTTGTTTTTGAAACTCTTCCATGGTGGAGTTTTACATCTGGTGTTCAAGGTTAATCTTATCTTATTTTTCTTAAATGTTTTCTTAATTTTTTTTTTAAAAAAGAAAAAGAAAATCAGATTGCAATTTCAGGTTTAGCCACTGGGTGTCCCCCAAGCACTTTAAAAGTTCTTTTTGTTTAGTCCGTTTCTTTTTTCAATGTTTAAAGAAAAAAAAACACCCCTGAGCTTGCTTGTCGCTTGTTTGAAGGGATGGTTAAATTTCCCCCTCCCTCTCCACAGGGGGGACGGTATTTAGCAACTTATTTAGGTGAAAAGAAGAAGATTAAGGTATAAGAAAGGAATCTTACCACCGTCTCTTCCACGCTGCTTTAATGTTTGACTTCGCCTGTCTGCAGCCTAGTAACTGGCCATATTACTATGGCCAGTCTTTTGTCCGCCGGTACGAAGGGAATGCAGGCACTAATGGGGGGGTTGCAGCTCCCCCACGTTTCTGCAAAAGCTCCTTCTGTCTGGTCGCCCCTCCAGGGTGACTCTTCAGCCCTTTTAGAACCCCCCCCAGCGATGCGAAACTGGACGTGGAAGACGAGAGCCATCCTCCAGATGTCCATGCCGGCTGGCGTGGAAAACTGGAAGCCTCTCCCAGTACATGTTACTGGAACATAATGTGCATTAGACCAGTGCACACCTTAATAGTGTTTTTTTTTGACTGTGTGTGTGAACAGAGCAGCTTGTTCCACATGAAACTTTGCCCCACCATTAAAGTTAGCATGACTCTTAAAACACCAGCACCTTTTTTCACACTCATGCAAAATAAGGCCAGGCCCTGATGAATACAGTACTAGAGAAATTCTCTATTTGAATGAAATCCAAAGCCCTTTTCCTCATCTGTTTTGAACTACAGTTAGTCATCGACTTACAACTATTTGTTTAGTGACTATTTGAAGTTACAACGGCATTGAAAAAAGTGACTTATGAATGTCCGTTTTTCACACAACCCTTTCAGCATTCCATGGTCACATGATCAAAATTTGGACTCTTGGCAACTGGTTCATATTTATGACGGTTGCAGTGTGCCGGGGGGGTTATGTGATCATCTTTTGTAACCTCCTGACAAGCAAAATTCACGAAGAAGCCAAATTCAATTGACAACCGTGTTACTAACTTAACAACTGCAGCAATTCACTTAACAATTGGGGCAAGACAAGTTGCAAAATGGGGCAAAATGCACTTAACAACTATCTTGCTTAGCAACAGATATTTGGGGCTGAACTGTAGTCGAGGATTGGCTGTATATGCAATAGTATATTGTATATACCAGGACAGATCATTCAGCATTTTCCCCAGCAATGGTTTCTCAGATATATGTATTTTTAATGTAAATCAGCTTTTTCTAATGTGAAGCCCTCCAGATATAATGGGATTTCTAAGAATGGATATCTCAGAGTATCTGGACTCCATATGTTAATATTAATCTACCAGATGAGCTGCGAGGAAGAAGTACAAGAACTTGTTACACAGCCAACATTAAATGAAAGACATTTTGACCAAGCATAATGTGTGAATCCTGTTACTTCAAATATCTGGGATTATTAAAGGCAGCACAATTTGAGGCTCAAGCTGTAGCTCTGCTAATGACTGAAGCCCATTCACCCGATTTAAAACTTTGCAAACTTTTTTAAAGTGCTAGAGCAGGGGTGTCAAACTCAATTTCATTGAGGGCCGCATCAGCATTATGGTTGCCTTCAAAGGGCCAGGTGGGCATGGCTGGGTGGTCACGGCCGGGTAGCTGTGCCTAGGTAGGCACAGCTACCTAGTTACACACACACACACACACACACACACACACACTCCACATTCCAAGTTTGGGGACTTTTATCCACAGAGGAAGGAGAGGTCCTTCTCTCCAAGCCCTGGCATGGTTGGCAGCTTGCCAGCTGAGATGTGGATAAAAGTCTCCAAGCTTGGAACGTTGTGTGCATGCACACGGCACGCCAAAGTGCTTGGTTGAATTACAAAGATTTCTGGAGAGAAAGGGGAGTGGTGGGGAGCTGCATGAGGGAAAGCTGCCCCAACAAGCAAGCATCCTTCTCAGCAAGGATTCCCTTTCGAAAAGGGCTAGCCTCCCTCATGCAGGACCAAGGAGCGCTGCTCCCCTGCCTCCTCTTCTTGTTCTCCAAGAGATCTGTCAAGGCAGAAGTTTGTCTTCGTGCTCCTACGCACAATAGCATGGCCCTCTGCCTCTCCTGCTTTGCCAGGAGGGGGCGCTGGACAGGAAAACACCAATGCTCGGATGTCTGAGATTGGGAGAACGTCTCCTTTGGCATGCTGCATCCACGCACGCACGGACATACCATTCCAAGTTCAAAGACTTTTATCCACTTCTGAGCTGGCAAGCTGTCAATCACGCTTGGGCTTGGGGAGAAGGTCCTCTCCTTCCTCTGTGGTTAAAAGTTCCCAAACTTGGAATGGGGGCTCTGTGTGTGCGCACATGCGTGTGTGTGTATGCGCTTGGGTGACAACAGTTTGGGGAAGTGAGGAGCTTGTGGGGCACCGAGTTGTCCCCACATCAAGTTAGCTGGTGCAACTTGTTCTGGGCCGACCCAGCTGACTCAAGTCATCATAGACCCATGCTGCGGTTACCGCTGCCACAGCTCCATGCGTTGTAGAGGCTCCCGCTGCCCGTCCTCTTCTAGCACTGCTGCCACTGACAAAGACACCAGAAGAAGCGAGGAGGTAATTACTCAATCAACTCCTCCAAGTAGTCTGCTTGCGGACCAGATCTAAACACATCACAGGCTGGATCTGGCCCGCGGGCCTCGAGTTTGACATAACTGTGCGAGGGGAAGTGTACTGCCAAACTGATGCAACAACTCCCACAGAACTGTACACTTCCACCAAAGTAAGCCAACTGACTCCAATTATAGAGCCCTTTAACAAAAAGATTCTTTGTGGAAAGATTATTATTATTTATTATTATTTATTGAACTTATATACCGCCCTTCTCCCGCAGGACCCAGGGCGGTTCACAAGGCAATTAAAACAACATTACAATACAAAAAGTTAATAACAATTAAAATAGATTAAATTATCCTTGATTAAAAATCTAAAACCCCTATAACTCTGATTTAAAAAACCCAATTACAATAAGTTAAAAACTAAAAATTCTCAGTCCTGGCCGGAAAGCTCAAAGAGCCAGGTCTTCAGGTCCCGGTGGAACGAACGAAAATCAGGGGCAGTCCTGAGCTCTACGGGTAACTGGTTCCAAAGGGCAGGCACGCCCACAGAGAAGGCCCTCCCCCTGGGTGTTGCCCGCCGGCAATCCTTTGCCGCCGGCACCCTGAGAAGGCCCTTGATGCCGGCAGCAGGTGTTCCCTCAGATATCCCGGACCCAAGCCATTTAGGTTGACTCAGCCTTCCAAGGTAGGTAAAATGAGGACCCAGATTGTTGGGGGCAATAAGCTGACTTTGTAATAATGCCGCTTGGGGGTGTGTGTGAAAGCCCTAACAAGCAGGCATATACATAGAATGAAGGCTACTGCTAAGCTTGTAAGCCGCCCTGAGTCTTCGGAGAAGGGCGGGATATAAAAATGGAATTAAAATAAAAATAAATAAATTTAGGGCTTTATAGGTCATCACCAGCACCTTGAATCTCACCCGGAGGGCAACCGGAAGCCAATGTAGCTCGCGGAGCAGAGGTGTTACATGGGAGTATCGGGAAGCCCCCATCACAACTCGCGCGGCTGCATTCTGCACCAGCTGAAGCCTCCGAGTGGTCCTCAAGGGCAGCCCCATGTAGAGAGCGTTGCAGTAGTCTAACCGGGAGGTCACAAGCGCATGAGTGACTGTGCGCAAGGCATCTCGGTCCAGATAGGGCCGCAACTGGCGCACCATCATCAAAAGATGATCAAACTGCCTAATTAAAGATTAAAAGAAAACCCTATTTTTGTACCATTAAAACATTAACAACTGGATAAGCCAGGGTGAAGCCATGCTGGCTTTTCTTTGTTAACATATGCACCTTGTTATGCAACATCTTATTATGCCTCATATTGTTCCCTCAACAAAGGCAGTCATCAGGACAACTTACTTAGAGCGGCTGCAGATCAAACTACTGTAATAGTTAAAAGGATGGGAGCTAGCAGATTTAGTTATACCTTGGATACACCTCAATTCAGGGAGGCAAAAGCTCTTCTCCTATAGGAATGTGTCAGGTCTTCAACAAGAATCTCTTTTGCAGGAAAGAGCAAAGATTCCCACCCATTGTTATAAATCCTTTTTGCCACGGAGTCTGTCTCAGTAAACCAGTCCAGATGAGCTAATTCCACTTTATTCTACAGCTACTTTGATAGAATCTTGCAAGCCTGAAACTACAATTCTCCAGCCCTTTTACAGCCCAAGAAGCGTTAAGGAGGATCTCTTTTGAGCTTTTGCCCCACCCACTATCCAATTGTGGGCTATGCTGTCTCTTCTCTGACCATTCTTGGCACCGTATCTTCAACCAGTTTTCCCCACAATCTTTCTCACCAGGCATTTCAGAGTTCAGGAAATCAATGGGGCTTTCTTGCTGCCTCTGAGCTTCCTGTCCCCGTCCCCAAAACAAGATCTAATTTGTGCTTCAGTTCCCGATACCTGCCCCAGCCAGCCCTGAGCCTCACCTATTTGCCCCACCATGCATTTATTACTCACACAACCCAGAAGCCACAAATACCGACTGCAGCCAGGAACACAGGAAGCAGAGGCCAAAGCCACATGCTGAGAGTACACCTGAAGGCAAAAACAAACAAACAACAACAACAACAAAACAAACAAGAGAAGACCATTAACTGTGGCCTCAAGTTCCAGGAATCAGGATTAGATGGGGAACAAAAGGGGATCAACCGGACAGGAGCCCGGGACAGAGATCATATTCCTGAATTCTATGGACCCGGGTAATAACCATTAGACAAAATAATTACAAGCCAGGTTTCCTGGGATCTTTAACTAAATCCATTGACAAGGTGATTTCTCCAGTCTGCTAAGTCCAGGAAACCTCATCAGCCCTCTCCAAAAGGCTTCTGACTTGCAAGTAGATGCCACAAGATTTAAAGGGGGAAAGAAGGGAGGCTTAAGTCGCTAGTCAGAAGTATATGGATAAAGGTTTATGGCCATTCCTCTGGCTCAACAGCCAATCAGCAAGGTTAGGCTCCTGCCAAGAATTAAAGCAAAAGGTTTTCTTCCTCATAGTTAGGGACCATGAGAAATTGCACCAAAATCTAGGTATACTACGTGGGGAACTGGCACAGTCCTGTTTACTATGCTGTTAGACAACAGGCAGAGGTGTCCTTGTTGGAGGCTTTGGAACAAATAACGGGAGAATTGGATATTACGCTTGATATTAGCCAAAGGGTTACAGAAGGAACCAGAGGTTCTGGGCTTGGTTTTGTGGGAATAATCCAGAGAAAGAAAGATTTTGGGAAATATTAAAAAAGGCAGAATATATTTCCCCAAAGGTTTTTAAAGGCAGAAACCGCCAACCCCACAAAAGTCTCTCTGCCCCAAACAGAAACCAGGTCTGCAGAAATGGAGATGTGATAATCTTGTCAGAAAGATTGGAGTTAGGAAGCTGGGATTAGGAAGAAAGATCCCTAGAATCAACAATCCCTCACACCAAAAATCCAACAGTCATCAGCCACAGCCCCAGGGAAGCAGGATATGACTTTTGGGACATAATAGGATTAACCCACCACCATCAGAATACCAGAAAGGCACACTCAGACTCAGGTCAAAGTTCATGCCACAGGAACAACTCCAAACAAAAGCCCAAGAAGGTATAAAAACCCACTCCCTACTACATGTGGTCACTTTTTTTTTCCCCAGAGCCATCTTTCTGTCTGGCTCTCCTCTACGATAAACTACAACCTTCTTTCTAAAGGAGTCTCCGTGTTGTTTATTCCTGGCTTGGGCTGGACCTTGATGAAGACTTTTCCTTCAACAGTTTCTTGCAACTTTGGATTTAAGGAGTATGGAGAATTTCCTTACCCTGGAATTAGCTGCTTGCTGTAATGTTCAAGTTTTTTTTTCTCTGTTCAGGATCAAACTCTCTTGCAGAAGGAATGAAAGTATGTCAGGTTGTTCTCTAATCACCACACCCAACTCTGGGCTCCTCAGTAGGGGCAAAGGGCACTGTGACAATGCTATCAACCTGAGACTTTTGTCCCAGCAAAAGCTTCATTAGTTATGTAACTGATAGCAAAAGCAAAATTTATCTATACTTTATTAAACTCTGGATGCTCCTGTAAGAGTCGGTTCATTTATTTTTTTTCAGGAGGATCCCTCTCCGTACTGGCAGATTTTGGATCAGCTAGAGCAAGCCCTACAATCCTCAGTTAACATAGCCACTGGCTATGCATCCTCAGGATTTGGGAATTAAAGTCCAGAACTTTTAGAAAACTCCTCTGTTGGGAGATTTAAAAATACGTGGGTATGAGAACCCAGACTCTTGCAGAACCTGTTAATTTTGCATAAAGGCATTTCAGCAGCCAGCCAGAGAAAACTCTTACATTCATGAGAAATGAAGTAAATATAGTTTAAAAAACAAACCCGACATAATTTCTCAGGGAAGAAGTTGGGTAGCTTAGTTGATTTAACGTCCTCATTCATTGCTACTGTTGAACTTCTAGCACAGTTCTTTAGAGCCTGGGAACCATACTAGGCCATAGGGGAATTAACCAATCATGATCCCACAATGCAATCTTAAAGGGCAGCAAAAATGAAACCCAGCCAAGATTAATTTGCATTTGCTTCATTGTGTGTATAATCTACTTTTTGGTTGCACAGCCCTCTCAAAGCCTGGGAATCTGCCTCTTTGGGGGAAAGTAGTATTCTGCTGCCAGAACACACACACAGGTTTGCTAAATTTCTGGGTTTTTTCCACTCTTCTTGACAAATGACT
The DNA here is from genome assembly GCF_964194415.1 of Vipera berus. Classification (NCBI taxonomy): domain Eukaryota; kingdom Metazoa; phylum Chordata; class Lepidosauria; order Squamata; family Viperidae; genus Vipera; species Vipera berus. Next base: position 55,381,163 of record NC_138210.1, on the reverse strand, counting down.
ATTATTTATATCTTGAAGAGGTGAAAGGGTGAAATGCATTCAAATAAGCAGGAAGGGAAGGGCCGGTCTTTAAGTTGCCAGATCCCAATTCCACCCTCACCTTCCCTAACCTGGTTCTTAGTAGGTGCCTTGGATCACAATTCTCATTATCCTTGGTAGCAGAATGGAGGGTCTGTGGATTGAAGATGGTGGGCATGGTACTTAGTCAAAGGAGGCAAGAATGCACCAAAATGGAGAAGGCTGCTTTTAGTCCAACCCCACTGCCTTCTGACCAATACCCAAAGAGATCCATGACTTAACCACACTCCCTTTCCTTTGTAGTAAAATTGTGTTCTGAGGACTGACTGGTTTTGCTCAAGGAACGCCACTCACTGTCCTTCGTGCAAGGTGATGTTAGAATTACTTGGTGCTGGCACAGATGTAATCTGCAGCTTACATGAAGACAGTGATTTTTTTCTTGAAGGAATGTAGGAATCTTGAATTTAAGAAACTGGATTTGCAGCAACACATGGAAGGCTGATCCAGATAAAAAGATGGTGGGGCACATTTTGTCACCTACGAATCAAAAGACAGTGGTTTTAGGATTCGAAAAGTGATTGTCTGTGTAACCTGAGAGTAGCCAACTTATCTGATTTTTAGGATGTGTCACTGCAGCTGGGTACATGCAATGCATTTTTCTGGGGGGGGGGGGAAATGGCTGAATTTGTACAGTATGCTAAACGGAAACCAAGTGTTAATACTATAGCTAGAGCTGCATTTTTTTTGCTAAGGGCAAACAAGCAAGCCATATTATGGTTTTGTTGCATGAACTCAGTCAATTGTGGTTTATTCTATAAATCTGGCCATAGAGATGAAAAGACATGGCTAATACCTACTAAATACCACCAGAACTAATCATACTGATCTTTATTTATTACATTTGTATACTTGCCAATTTCCCCAAAAGCAATATTGGGAGGTGTACAAATCTTTGCCTTTTCTATCCTTCAATAAAGGAGGAATGAAAGGCTGGATGTTATTAGGCTGTAATGTGATTGGTGTGATTTAGGTCAGTATGTTACAAACCTAATCACTCCAAATTACAAACCATTATTTTGTGTCTTATATTGTTTAGATTAGGCTAATTATATCACCAATGTGTTATTTTATATTATAACACTGATGATAAGGTGATGTTGTTGATATACAATGTTCTTAGTGATGAATCTCAAGTATTCATGTACTTCTCTTCCCCATTATTTGGGAAGCAAGGAGGGAGAATGTGTGTTTTTGGGGAGTTTGGCTAAACCAGATTTCTTTAAATGTGGGAAATTAGGGCTTATTCTAGTTAGCCAACAAAAGAGGATTTGAATCCTCATTTGATTTTGGTTCTTGGACTAAGGTTACCAAAGTAAGGAAGTTGCATAGACAGAGAAGTTAATAAAGGGAGGATGTTCAAAACCATTTGCATATTCAAATAAAACAAACAAGACTTCAAGGAGAGACCACTAACTTCATTTAATGAAGTGTTTTGCAATGTGCTAATTATTCTGATGGACAATGTCTAGACTCCCTATCTTGCAGATTGTAAGATGACAGAGTTCTAGAGAAGCAAGAATCTACTGTTCAATATTTCTGCAACTGAGCTAAGGAGAAAAAGTATTGCATAATCTCCCCCCCCCTCCACTCCCGTGACCAGCAATAGAGAGAACAGTACAGTAGAGACAAGATTCATTATGTCTAGCAAACAAAATATTAGGAGCCTGATAGCACCTTTTCCAACTGACACATTTTATAAAAAGTTGTAAGTTTTTGTGAGTTGTAGCTCACTTCATTAGATGCACAGAGTGGCTAGAGACTGATGTGAGATTAACAGGTTTTGTGTGTCAATGCTGCTAACATTGGATGTTCCTGCTTTGACAACATAGGGAGATGTAGCCTTTTTCTTTCTATGCTCTTAGAATTAGATGATACTGGGGAAGGAGAAATGAAATGGGAGTTAATTGGACAAAACAATTCTGGGGCTTTTGAAATAAGAGAGGATAATAATAATAATAATAATAATAATAATAATAATAATAATAATAATAATAATAATAATAATAATAATAATAATAATAATAATAATATAAAGTTGGAAGGTACCTTGGAGGTCATCTAGTCCAACCCCCTGCTCAGGCAGGAAACCCTATACCATTTCAGGCAAATGGCTGTCCAGTCTCTTCTTATAAGAAATGGCGGGTTGGAAACAAGAAGGAAAGCTTGCATTTCAAACTATTTGGAGAATGTGATTTATGACTGCTAATTAGGGGAGGGAATTGTGCTTTGATACTATGTGTTTTGGGGAGGGGAATTCAGATTTCAGCTTCAACTATGTATGTGCCGAAGCTATGCTTTTCTATTAAAGATTCTTTAAGGTAAACAATGCCTTGAAGTTCTTGGAAGAGTTTTGTTTGTCGGAACCATGACATTGTGCTAAAAACCCAACATCTTTATTGAGACCTTCAAAAGCTGCCTGAAAGTTTTTGATGCATTGCTCAACGGTGAAATTAAAGTCTTCCCACCCTCCCCACAAAACACTCACTCTCCGAGGTCTGCCCTAGAATATCCTGGATGGTTAAAAGCAGGGGTAGGCAACCTTGGCTCTTTTATGACTTGTGGACTTCAACTCCCAGAATTCCTGAGCCAGCATGGCTCAGCTTGGAAGCCTCTCCCTTTCCCCTCAGTAGGGCTGGCTCAGGAATTCTGGGAGTTGAAGTCCACGAGTCGTAAAAGAGCCAAGGTTGCCTACCCCTGGTTAAAAGGAACAGCTGAAAAAACAAATAGTCAGTACAGGTAGTCCTAAACAGTTCATTTAGTGACCGTTCGAAGTTACAACAGCACTGAAAAAAGTGACTCGTGACCGCTTTTCACACTGTTGCAGCCTCCCCGTGGTCACATGATCAGAATTCAGACGCTTGGCAACTGACTCATATTTATGACGGTTGCGGTGTCCCAGGGTCATGTGATCCCCTTTTGCGAACTTCTGATGAGCAAAGTCAATGGGGAAGCCAGATTCACTGAACAACTGTGTTACTACTTTAACAACTGCAGTGATACACTTAACAACTGGGGCAAGAAAGGTCGTAAAATGGAGAAAACTCACTTAACTATCTCGCTTAGCAACAGAAATTTTGGGCTCAGTTGTGGTCATAAGTCAAGGACTAATATATTTCTTTCGGGTAAGCCTCCCAGAGCCAATGAAAGTGAGTGGGCGGCCATATAAATTCTCTAAATAAATAAATAATCCTATTGGCTGCCAAAGTCCGGGGAACATTTAGGGCAAGATATTATATTATAATAGGGATGCGGTGGCTCAGTGAGTTAGGACGCTGAGCTTGTCGATCAGAAGGTCGGCAGTTTGGCGGGTTGAATCCCGAGTGCCGTGTAACAGAGTGAGCGCCTGTTACTCGTCCCAGCTTCTGCCAACCTAGCAGTTCGAAAGCACGTAAAAATGCAAGTAGAAAAATAGGGACCACTACGGTGGGAAGGTAACAGCGTTCCGTGCGCCTTTGGCGTCCCGTCATGCCGGCCACATGACCACGGAGACGTCCTCGGACAAGCGCTGGCTCTTCGGCTTTGAAACGGAGATGAGCACCGGCCCCTAGAGTCGGAAACGACTAGCACGCATGTGCGGGGGAACCTTTACCTTATTATATTGTAGGAGGGAAAATAAATTAAAATCCATACACAGAAATAATAGCCAGTTCAGTTTTCTCAGATGTATCTTGTACAAATATAAGGGGAGAATTTGGAAAAAAGAGAAAAGCCCAGCTTTCATGTGTTTTATAAAAAATTATGCTTGCAGAAGCAGAAGTTGAGACTTAAAAAGAGCAGGCATTTTTTAAATTATCCAGTAATTTTTTTGTTGTTGGTTTCTTTCCTGCCAGTGCAACAATTAAGAGAAGGAGAAGACTGGAGAAATACGGTAATGACAACAAAGTTACGTCCTCTTTAGTTATGTGATGAGCTGAATGTCTCTGGGGCTGTAACCTCTAACTGACATTTAGAACTTCAAGCTCACTGGGAATTCTGGGAGCTGAAGTCCACCCATCTTAAAATCCCTGAGCTGGAGAAACACTGTTAGGAGTCACACTATCACCGCTACAAATAACAGGAACAGATTTCTTTAGTGGCTGAAGGACATATAGCCGTGGTGGTGAACCTAGGGCACGCGTGCCACAAGTGGCACGCAGAGCCCTCTCTGCAGGCACCCGTGCTGTCGCCCCAGTCCTAGGCCTTCAGCTGGGTTTTATAAAACCTTTTCGCTTTAGGCCTCCCCCGCCGTGTGCATAAAAGAAAAAAAGGTTCAATCAATCAATCAATTTCTACTTCTCGCGGGGAAAAAAAAATCTTGCAAAGTTGGAATTGATTGAACTTTTTAGTCCCACCCAGCCTGCCGTTACCACCGCAGCCACGCCCATCCAATGGGCCACACCCACCCAATGGGCCATGCCCACCTGGCACCTGACGATACATAAGTGGGTTTTGGGTTGCAGTTTGGGGCACTCAGTCTCTAAAAGGTTTGCCATCACTGACATCTAAGTTTTTCTCCTTTTGGTCCTAATCATGGGCCACACATGCTCTGGCAACATTTTTTTTTAATCCCAAGCCTGTGAGTGAAAGGAACTCACTATTTTCAGCTCTATTGCTGTTAAAGCATTATTTCCCCACTCCCTCCTCCCGATTATGACACTGTCCCAAGCTTCATTAAGCTTGGCCACCCATCACCTTAGGAGTGAAGTGGTGATGGCTGGGAAAAAGATTCAGGAGAGGGGTCAGCAACTGGGATAGCAAATGTGATGCCAGTCCAGCTTCTGCCAGCTCCAGGATGGTTGGAGAGGACTTTGACTCATTAATGGAGAAAGACCATAAATGTGACTAGTGAAGAAATGTCCTATGCAAGTCACTAAGAGATGCTGACAGGGATGATGGGGAGTGGCTACGAAATTGAGGTAATATACAGTTTTGCCTACTGCAGGGGTAGGTAACCTTGGCTCTTTTATGACTTGTGGACTTCAACTCCCAGAATTCCTGAGCCAGTCGTGCTGAGGGGAAAGGGAGAGGTTTCCAAGCTGAGCCATGCTGGCTCAGGAATTCTGGGAGTTGAAGTCCACGAGTCATAAAAGAGCCAAGGTTGCCTACCCCTGGCCTAGTGGTTAAAGTGCTGGCCTAGAAACCAGGAGACAACCTCTACCTCACAGGGTGGTGGTTGTGTGGAAAATAGGAAGAGGGAGTATGAGATATTTTCTCTGCCTTGAGTTATTTATAAAAATAATAAAGGTGGAATAAAGAAATGACAGTGATTTAATTCTGCTCTGAGCTGGCTAAATTACATCAACAAACCTCTCTCTAGTTCTTGCTGTATAATATATATGGGATGATAAGTGTGACTTTTTATCATTAAAAGCCATTATTGGAGCTGAGGAACATCTGGCTTGAAGGCTGGATCTGCCCAGCAAACTTCCCCATCTAACTTGTGTGGTTTTAGGAAGCGGAGGGTGGGGGGGGAATGGGGAGAGTAAAATGGACTCGGTGGAGAATGCCTTGAATGCTCTTTGTCATTGTCCAAACATCATAATGGTGGTGGGGGAGAGGGCTAAAGCAGGATTCCTGGGGATTCCTCTGCCCCCTTATATTTCTGTTGGAAAAGTCCCGTCCCATAAAGCTGCCTCTTTGAACAATGTGAATGCATTTGCAGCAAGTTCTCTGGCATTTTCTACAGCCCCATGTATGCTTTCAGAATGATTCAAAAGGTGCTTTGGACTCTGCACGAGCACACAGTGCCTCTTTGCTCTTCATTCAAGCAGCTGTGTGTTGTTTCAGGATTTTATGGAAGCTTGAAAGAAGTTGCTGCAGCTTTAAGAACTACATTAAGTTTAAGGACTCTTTCAAGAGAGCTACATGCATGGTCAGCCTGGCTGGGAAAGATAGGTGTAGTGTGGCAAGAACAGCTAGAAAAATACCTGAGGATCTTTCGCAAAACACACACACACACACACACACCTGGAGAAATAAAAGCTGAGCAAAGGAAAGAAATTTCTTTTTTAACAATTGTGATTTCACCTATTATAACCAGATGGCAACACCAAACACCAGTCACCTAGCAAGGTGTCAAAAACTTGATGATCAAAAAAAAAAGGAAAAAAGTGATGAAGTACAGGTAGTCCTCGACTTACAACAGTTCGCTTAGTGACTGTTCGAAGTTACAATGGCACTGAAAAAAGTGCCCCCCAAGCCACAGCCGAGTAAGACACCTGCCTGCCTGCCCGGCCGCGCTCTTCCTCGTGTCTGAGGTTTTCATTGTGAGCATTTCTGTTGAGGATTGGCAACGGGGGTGGGGTGGGGTGGTGTTTGGTTTTTATTCCCCCACCCCCTCTGCTGGGTGGTTGCAGCAGGTTTTGGTCACTTCACATGACCCTGGGACACTGTGACCGTCATAAATATGAATCAGTTGCCAAGCATCTGAATGTAACTCACAAGACCCTGGAGATGCTGCAACATTCCAGCTGATCGGCGCTTCTTCTGGGCTCAGAAGTGCCAGGATCAGCACCGAGCTCCAGCTGAAGCCTGGCGCTGATCCTGGCACTTCCGCTGAGCCCTGGCAGCCCTGCAGCTCCAGCCGTCTCTTGCTCAGGCTTGTGCAGTGTGCCACCGGTTCAGCTCATTCCTCTCCCCCGCTACCACTTTTCTAGGATGGTTGCATACCACCTGCCAGGTGCCAATGTACCACAGGTGGTACCCATACCACTCGTTGAAAAGCCTTGGCTTAATCTTCAAACCTGCACAAACTGTGGGGCGAAGCCAGAGGGATACGTCAAACAGGGACTTCGTCTGTAATCACTATGTGGACATAAAAGGGCAAAGTCTAAAATCCCACCCCCCAAATAACCCTTGAACCTTATCTAGTTTGGCCCAGGTGGTAACTGCCAGTTTGAGAAGATTCTTGTGTTATAAAATAGATAATTGAACTCTTTGCATGTAGATCTGATTGTGTAGATCTGATTGTTTGTTCCTGACGAACAACAAATCCATTTCCCATTGCCTTCTGTCTGTGTAGGGCAGAATTGCAGATCTGAGATTCTGTATCCATGGTGCCCCCAACCCTCTTTTTTTGCAGCACCTGGAGATTCTCTAATCAAATACATTGAACACTTAGTTTCCTACAATGTTTTGAAGTTTAAAAAAAAACTGTAGTCAAGGATATAGTTTAAAAAAGAATACACAGAAATCAAAATTCCTCCCCAAAACTGATCAGGGAAAACAGAAAACAGTAGCCTTGAGAGTCACCCCTCCCCTGCCTTGGTATTTATTGCCTGCCCCTATGTTACATGTACCTCTTGGCTGTAAAAGTGACTTTCCTGTGGCTTAGAGCATACAAGAAAAATGGGTCATTTTCCTGGATGACCCCCAACCTGATATTCTAGTTGGCCTTCTTGTGTAGAGAGCCATCGGAGAAGAAATGCTACCTGCTCTAAATTTTTATCTAAGACAAATCACACTGGGGACCTAGATTTACCCATCATTAAAACAGATATTTGCCCTGTTACTGTGATGGGTTGAGCACCCTTTCCTCTCGCTCGGAGATAATTAGCTGTTTGATGGGCATTAGGTACGGTCTTTATACTAAGACTGAGGGACGCGGTGGCTCAGTGGGTTAGGATGCTGAGCTTGTCGATCAGATGGTTGGCAGTTTGGCGGGTCAAATCCCGAGTGCCGTGTAACAGAGTGAGCGCCTGTTACTCGTCCCAGCTTCTGCCAACCTAGCAGTTCGAAAGCACGTCAAAATGCAAGTAGAAAAATAGGGACCACTACGGTGGGAAGGTAACAGCGTTCCGTGCGCCTTTGGCGTCTAGTCATGCCGGCCACATGACCACGGAGATGTCCTCGGACAAGCGCTGGCTCTTCGGCTTTGAAACGGAGATGAGCACCGGCCCCTAGAGTCAGAAGCGACTAGCACGCATGTGCGGGGGAACCTTTACCTTTACTAAGACCAAAGAGGTCTACGTGCTTGACTGGGTTGCCCTCTTCATTTTATGACCTATGGGCAGGACCTTTGGGAGACCCAAGGCTGACGCTTCTTTTGAGGATAACCACAGGGTTGTGCTCTCCATTTTATGACCTACAGGTAGGACTCAGGGCTGAAGCTTCTTTGGAGGCTGCTCGCCCATCTTCTCAGAATGTTGTTTTGGTCAACACCTACCTCCATGAGGGAACTCCTGAGGTGTTTTTTTCTCATCTCCCACAGAAGAGACCTGACTGGGGATTAAAAGACCAAGAGGCACATTTTTGATGGCCTGATAAGCAAATTAGACTTGCAACCTGATAATTTTACGTTGGTGAACTTCTACAGGTTGTGTATACTTAAGCTTCAGCCTGGAAGATACTCTGAAGATAGCCAGCTTGATTTTTAAGTATGACTATCTATTATTATTATTATTATTATTATTATTATTTGCTTTGAGCCTTTTTTGCTTAGCTACTTGTGCTAAGAGGGAGATAAGGACTAATTTGGGTAACAATAGCAAAAGTGGTGTGTTGTTTTTTTTTAAAAAAAAGAAAGATAAAGCAAAATGAAAGAGAGGTGGGGGACTTGCTCAAATTGCCAAAGGGCGTATTAAGGTCACCTTGACAAAGCAGGACTGCAGAAACCTGCAAACAGGATCTGGATTTTTCCTTAGAATAACTAAAAGCAATGCGTAAAAATAAAGACAAACTATATCACTGTGGGCTTTTGAACTGGCTTTCTATTCCTTAACCTGCTTCCATTCCTTACATTTCAATCTTTTCTGTGAAGATTGTAAACAAGCCTCAACAGCCTACTGATTTATTTATATCCCGCCCTTATTACTTTTTGTCAGTAACTCAGTGTGGTGAATATACTTAATACACCTTCCTTCTCCTATTTTGAACAGAAAGAACAACCCTGTGAGTTCAGCTGAGAGAGAAGGAATGGCCCAAACTCATCTAGTTCACTTTCATGATTAAGGTAGGACTAGAACTCACCATCTCCTGGCTTCTAGCCTGGTGCCTAAACCACTTGACCAAAACTGGTTTCTTTATCGTCTATAACCTTATACTTCAAGGTACTGGGAAGAAATCTGGATCTGTCCTGTTACTGGGACCTTTGCGCATTACACTCTTTCCGGTTTTGCTTGAAAATGACTGAAAACGTAACACGGAATTATTGTCAAGACATCTTAGCCTTCTTCCAACCTGGTGAACTCCAGATAAATTTAACTACAATGCCCCTCATCCAAAGCCAGCAAAGGCTAAAGATGAATTTGGTAATCATCCTTGAAACGTTCCTAAAATGCGAAAATAGCACAAAATTGTTTAACTGACACATATAGGAATTTGTCTATTTAGTTCAAAGCTTTAATACTGTAAATTGTATCCATTATTCAATATTTAATTACCTACAGTTGCCGAACACACACAACAAACAAAGCAAAAACTCAGCAAACTACATTATGACAACATATTTGAAATAGGGTTATTTCTGATTTTCTCTCTTTAGCTCTTTTACACTCAATTAAAAGTGACCCAAACCAAGCAAGGTTTGGGAGAGGCAAATGTTTGGGCCTATTTAGCAACGTACCCAATTCCTGCAATGTTTTACCATTTTGGGGCAGCAAAGCCAAAGCCAAACATTGCGTCAGCAATAAATATTTATTGCACCAAAATTACTAATCGTAAAGGTGTCTCATCAGGCTTCAAGTACACAGAAGGAAAATCAAGTGCTTCCTAAAACACGTGAACTATCGATGAATCCCATCATTTCTACTGTCACATCACATTACAAAATGTATATGCTTCAAATATTATTTCTTTTTTTGTAAACAAAAAGTAAAATTACTTCAAAGATTGACTTTAAAACTAGTGTTTTATAGAATTCCCTGACATTTTGCCTAGAAATAGATCCTGTAAGCTACATATAGCTTTGGAACGCACGTTCAATTAAAAATGCACATTATATGCCATTTCATTCAATAAAATTTGTTCTCAGTAGAGTGCACTAGAAAGTCTGCAAATAGCATGATGAGCCATCACAACCCAGCTCCACATGCTTCCCATGTAAGTGACATGGGACACCACAGTACTTTACTGTAGTTATGGTTAATGTTGTTAACTGAAAGAAACACATTTTTTGAGAAACATTTACCCTCCTGTACCTGGGACTCTGGGAAAAGGAAAGGCTGCCTCTGTCAAAGTGTTCTGGAGTGAGGGCCAGCTTGGCTGCACAAAGGATCCCCACCAGCATAAGTTCCAGGCTGCCCCACTGGAAAGCTTTTAAACCTTTCAAATCAAGGTCTTTCTCTGCCCTCCCCACGGCATCTCTCATTGGTTCGCTGCCAAAAGGAATGGTCCTCACTAGCCTTGCCACCATTGGCCACTAGATGGCGCGGGGAGGTGGCAAATGGCCCAGGGAATCTGTTTTGTGGATTTGCTCTGGGGCTTCTGTTTGGGAAAACAAGAAAATCTAGTTTGAATGGCAGCAGAATTTGGCTTCTCTTAAAGGCCAGAAGGGCCCTGCATGCTCTAGTCTACACTCTATATTTTCAGATAGCAAACTTTTTTAAATATATATATATATATTTATTAATAGAGTAAAAAACAAATCAAAAGAAAAATATTGTAAGAAATGCATTTATTCTTTGCCCCAGAGAGCAAAGCTTCTGTAATTGTACAATGTTTCCATCATGTCTCTTGGTTCTGTTCTGCCCAGTTTCACCACTGGTTTCTTTGCAGTGAATCACCTCCTCCTCAAACTGAGCTTCTACGAATTTATTGGATTACATTTCCTATAATCTCTGGTTTTTCTCTCAGGCTTTGGATTAGGATAGATGGAGCCTCTCGCTGTGTTTGTACATTACAGATCCCATCTTTTGTTTTCTAATGTGTTTTTATTGTTCAGTGTGTTGTGACCTTCCAGAGTTAGTTGGGAATTGGGTGGTACCTAAACTTGCTAGGAATGATAGCAGCCGTAGAGTTATAAGCACATCTGGAGATTGTGTTTCTTTCTCACACACATACTTGCAAGTACAGGCGCATAATTGCCTTTTGTTCTAAGCTAGAAGGCCAGGGAACTCCAGTGGCTTCTCTCATTCCAGTTATTCCAGTAAATTCCTCCATTTAATGACCCCTCGGGAACAAAAACATTCTTTTGTCAATCTCCTCCCTTTATCATAAAAGAAGTCTGATGAAACTGACAACAATGTGTCATCGGTACCTTCTTTATTCCCAAATACCTGTATTGCTGCTTAATCTATATAGGAAGCTTTTCAGAGGGAAAAAGTTCATTTTGGGGACATCAACCTGGTATCTCAGAAAGAAAGCTGAGATTGAAGTTAGCTGTAACTCAGGGAAATTGGTTTCAATAGCTTTGTGTGGAAAAAGCTGAGCTTGCAAAAGAAAAGAGGCAATCCATCTCAAAGGCAGGCAATCAGAAACCTATCTTTCAACTGTAGGGTTTTGATTGCCATTCCAAAAATATTTCACAAACAGATGGGAAGCTTGTGGGTGTAAACAAACAAAACCATTTCTTTGTTTATATTTTACAAAATAAAATAAAAATAGTATATTGTGAAGAAGAGGAGGGTATGAACGGTACTTCTAAGCACGTTTCTCATTATTGTGTACATTCAAAAGGGGAAATATTTTATTTGTGTTGGTTGTTATTTCATAAGTCTGGGCAACAATCCCTGGATCTGTGCTTGGCAAACTTTCACCACCTTCTTTTATAATGTTTAAACTTTAGTATCAGTTCAAGTTAAATATATGTTAAGCAAAAAAAGGGCATGCTTTAATCTTTATTTGAAGTCTCCCCTTATTAAATCTTTAGGCAATAATTGAGCTAGAACCATTGGGTGCTTGGATGGGGCCTACATCCAGCTGCTTATCCACCTCTGTTTATCCTTGACCTTGTGATCTCTGACAGTTATTTACTATGCTTGTCAAGAGTCCCAGAAATAGAGGTTGTTTTTCAGATCACAACATTTGGCCTTTTTCCCAATCTCCTTGCAGTGAATTTCCCTTGCTTCATTTATTTGATTGATTGGTCTCAGACAGTATTTCTCAACCTTAGCAACTTTAAAATGAGGGAGGTGACTATGGAATTCTGGGAGTTGAAGTCTATTCACCCATGTTATAATTATTTTTATTTTGTTTGTTTTTCATTGCCCAGTCTCTTGTTGAGATAGCCAGCTTTAACAATGATTAAATGTCTCTTTAATTTGACATAAAACGGTAGTTGAGCGCTGTTGTTTTTTTTTTGCAGCTATAGCACCCTGTTGGCTTATGCTGATCCACCCAGATCCATTTTCCAAGTGTTCCTATCCCATATAGTCTTCTTCACCCTATTCTCATGCTTTAATTTTAGTCACCAAATGAACTTTGCTTTTGTTCCTATTGAAATTCCTCTTGGCACTTTCTGCCCATTGTTCTAACTTGCCAAAGTCCTTCTGCATCTTGATATTGGGTTTTGTTTTTTGTTTTTTAAAAAAAGATATTTGCTACTACTTTATTTTTGTGCTGTCCACAGATTGAATAATCATATTTTCTATCATTCAAGTCATTTATAAATACAGGTGAAACTCAAAAAATTAGAATATCATGCAAAAGTTCATTTATTTCAGTAATGCAACTTAAAAGGGGAAACTAATATATGAGATAGACTCATTACATGCAAAGCAAGATAGTTCAAGCTGTGATTTGTCATAATTGTGATGATTATGGCTTACAGCTCATGAAAACCCCAAAACCACAATCTCAGTAAATTAGAATATTGTGAAAAGGTGCAATATTCTAGGCTCAAAGTGTCCCACTCTAATCAGCTAATTAAGCCATAACACCTGCAAAGGGTTCCTGAGCCTTTAAATGGTCTCTCAGTCTGGTTCAGTAGGAATCACAATCATGGGGAAGACTGCTGACCTGACAGTTGTGTAGAAAACCATCATTCACACCCTCCATAAGGAGGGAAAGCCTCAAAAGGTAATTGCAAAAGAAGTTGGATGTTCCCAAAGTGCTGTATCAAAGCACATTAATAGAAAGTTATGTGGAAGGGAAAAGTGTGGAAGAAAAAGGTGCACAAGCAGTAGGGATGACCGCAGCCTGGAGAGGATTGTCAGGAAAAGGCCATTCCAAAGTGTTGGGGACTTTCACAAGGAGTGGACTGAGGCTGGAGTCAGTGCATCAAGAGCCACCACACACAGACGGATCCTGGACATGGGCTTCAAATGTCGTATTCCTCTTGTCAAGCCGCTCCTGAACAACAAACAACGTCAGAAGCGTCTTACCTGTGCTAAAGAAAAACAGACCTGGTCTGTTGCTCAGTGGTCCAAAATTCTCTTTTCTGATGAGAGCAACTTTTGCATCTCATTTGGAAACCAAGGACCCAGAGTCTGGAGGAAGAATGGAGAGGCACACACTGCAAGATGCTTGAAGTCCAGTGTGAAGTTTCCACAGTCTGTGTTGATTTGGGGAGCCATGTCATCTGCTGGTGTTGGTCTACTGTGCTTCATTAAGTCCAGGGTTAACGCAGCCGTCTACCAGGAGATTTTGGAGCACTTCATGCTTCCTTCCGCAGACGAGCTTTATGGGGATGCTGACTTCATTTTCCAGCAGGACTTGGCACCTGCCCACACTGCCAAAAGCACCAAAACCTGGTTCAATGACCGTGGGATTACTGTGCTTGATTGGCCAGCAAACTCGTCTGACCTGAACCCCACAGAGAATCTATGGGGCATTGCCAAGGGAACGATGAGAGACATGAGACTGAACAATTCAGAAGAGCTGAAGGCCGCTATTGAAGCATCCTGGTCTTCCATAACACCACAGCAGTGCCACAGGCACTGCTTCCATGCCACGCCGCATTGAGGCAGTAATTGCTGCAAAAGGAGTACAAACCAAGTACTGAGTACATATGCATGCTTATACTTTTCAGAGGTCTGATATTGTTCTATGTACACTCCTTGTTTTATTGATTGCATGTAATATTCTAATTTTCTGAGATTGTGGATTTGGGGTTTTCATGAGCTGTACGCCATAATCATCACAATTATGACAATTCACGGCTTGAACTATCTTGCTTTGCATGTAATGAGTCTATCTCATATATTAGTTTCCCCTTTTAAGTTGCATTACTGAAATAAATGAACTTTTGCACGATATTCTAATTTTTCGAGTTTCACCTGTATTGTTAATGCCACTTGACAGTTCAGAATAACAGAACTGGAAGGGATCTTGGAGGCCTTCTAGTCCAACCCCCTGCTCAGGCAGGAAACCCTATATCATTTCAGACAAATGATTCTCCAGTCTCTTCTTAAAAGCCTCCACTTCTGGAGCACCTACAACTTCTGAAGGCAAATTGTTCCACTGATTGTTCTCACTGTCAAGAAATTTCTCCTTAGTTCTATGTTGCTTCTCTCCTTTCCATCCATTGCTTCTCGTCTATGTAGTTTTCTTGCAAACAGTACATAGGTGGTGTTAGGAATGAAATAAATTCCACTTCAAAGGTGTTGGAAAACAAAACAAGTTTTATTGAAGCATTTGCAAAGGCTGGTGGATCCTGGCAAATACAATCCCTGAGACCACACCCAAATTAGTTCAGCATAAACTTTATACCTTGTCCTGTAGAATACGCCACATCCTTCTTTTCCAGACCCAGTTGATAGGTCCAGTCTGGTCACATGCTTTCCGACCGCCTAGTAAAATTATTAGACTACTGCAGCTGTATAATTAATATTTCCCCTTTGTTTTACCTTTTTATCTTTCCCTTTTCATGTTGTAACATTCAACCTACTCAGCTCATAACAGGAGCCACTTTGTCTAAACTGGATGATACAAATGTTTCAACTCTGTTCCCTTGCCTATCTATATAAAAAGGTAAAGTTTCCCGCACACATGCGGGGTCGTTTCCAACTCTAGGGGCCGGTGCTCATCTCCGTTTCAAAGCCGAAGAGCCAGCACTTGTCCGAGGACGTCTCCGTGGTCATGTGGACCAGACACCAAAGGCGCACGGAATGCTGTTACCTTCCCACCATAGTGCTCCCTATTTTTCTACTTGCATTTTTACGTGCTTTTGAACTGCTAGGTTGGCAGAAGCTGGACGAGTAACAGGCGCTCACACTCCATTACGCGGCACTCGGGATTCGATCCGCCAAACTGCCAACCTTCTGATCGACAAGCTCAGCATCCTAACCCACTGAGCCACCACATCCCTTTGCCTATCTATATAAAAGGTAAAGGTTCCCCCGCACATGCGTGCTAGTTGTTTCTGACTGTAGGGGCCAGTGCTCATCTCCGTTTCAAAGCCAAAGAGCTTGTCCGAGGACGTCTCCGTGGTCATGTGGCCAGCATGACTAGACGCCAAAGGCGCATGGAATGCTGTTATCTTCCCACCGTAGTGGTCCCTATTTTTCTACTTGCATTTTGACGTGCTTTCGAACTGCTAGGTTGGCAGAAGCTGGGACGAGTAACGGGCGCTCATACAATCTAACTAATGTCTGCTTCAACCCAAGTTGCATACGTCATCACTTTAGCAAAGTTAAAAATGGCTGTGCTTTGGCTATATGATTATACCTTAATACTGGTTCTAAATAGTTTTTATAAAATATAAGCTAATCTATGTTATGAAAAATTATAACAGACTTTTCTTGTATATCTCACAGTGGTTTATTCTTCTCTCCCAATTCTAGCACAGAAATTCCTGGTGGTCTCCTATCTGCCGGCATTTAACTGTTCTGCAAGATGGATTAGGTGCTATTTAGGCAGGGCCATAATTAAATATGTCTTCTTAAATTTATACCAGTGGAATGAGGATATTTAGAATGAATTAAAACTGGATGTCGAAAGGGTTAAAGTTGGGATGGGTGAGATTTTCGTTCATTTTCAGTGGTTCAAAAAAGTACTAATGGATAAAACCAAAATTGTTTCTGTGGGTTTCTCATAATTATAGGCGTGGCTTTGTAAGCCGAACCAAATCGTGTGAATGCTCAGTGACAGACAGCTGAGTTGACCAGTAAACTTGCTTAATGCTAAAGCACGCGGATAGATCAGTCGAACCAATAGAGAATGGCGGCATCACGGTGGGAGATTTCAAATGGCGGTATCTACAGAAAGGGCAGCGAGGCTCGGTCAGGGGATCTCCCACCTTCAAAACGATTACTATGTCAGGCGTAGGAAAACGCTACTCTTTTATCAACAAGGGTGGGGGCACGCCCACAGAAAGTGAAGAAAGAGGACGATTTGTCCCAAGTTCATTGAACTATCCAATGAGCTTTGGAGGCATGTCTTACTCATTGATAAGCATTGCGTTTAACCAATGAAGATAAGCGGGGGCGGGCTGTGCAGTCTGTGTAAGAGAGGGCGGTTACATTTATTTGACATTCAATTATCCAATAGGGAAATATTGCTCTGTGCTTAATATGCGCAATAAGCATGCTGTAGGCAGGACGCTGTTCCACATAAGGCGCGACTGGAGGAGGAACACGTAAGCAATTTGATAGGCGGCAGATTTGCCCAATCGGACACGTAAGCTGGGGGCCGCGTCCTCATTCGACTTCGGAAGGCGGATTCAAATTTAATAGACATCATTATCGTCGAATAAACTGCGACTACACCCCTCATGTGAGCAAGGTGTAGGAAACAGCAGCACACGAATCTACCCTATCGAACCGAGACACTCTTTCCAAAGGAAGCCTCTCTAGACCAATCATCACCCAAGCATGCCAGGAGGCCGCCTTTTCCTTCAGGGGCACAATGGAGGCACAACGGTAAGAAGGTGGGGCCGCCTGTGATTGACGGCTGAGCGTGGCCAACGGCGCCCCGCGATCCCGGGGCCGGGAAATTGATAGGCGTGCGGAAGGGCGAATCGCGCGGGGGAAAAGGTGGGCGCGCTCGCGCGTTGTGAGGCGGGCGAACCAACAGCGGAGAATGAGGAACGGAGCGCTCGCGCGGGGTCTGCGTGTAAGAAAGAAAGGAAAGAAAGGGGACGAGGGAGGAGGGGGTGGAGGGAAAGCGAAAGGGGTGGGGGGGGAGGGTGGGGGGGCAAAGTCCTTTGGGGACGCCGGCGCGTGAGGAGGAGGAGGAGGGGGGAGGAGGGGGAGGAGAAGGCGGCTCGCGCTCTCTCTCTCTCTCGCGCGCGCGGGTGATTACACCAAGGCGCGGTGCGCGTGGAAGCCCGCGAGGAGAAGCCGCGGGGGGGGGTTGTCTCGCGGGGGGTGGGGGTGAGACGGAGGAAATCTCCCTGGGTCGCGTGAGGGTTGCGCGAGGCTGGGACAGGAGCGGGTTGCCTTCGACTTTGCCTGTCAGTCGGCCAAGTCTCTGTCTGTGGGGAAGGGGGGGGGCGAGAAGCCCGGGTTCCCCCCCCCGTGCCGCCCTCCCCGCCCGCATTTTCGGTTTCCCCTTCCAGTCCAGACCCTGAGGTAACAAAAGCCCGCCAAGGGGCATTTCCTCTCAGGGTCAGAGCCCTTCCTTTCCCCTCCTCTCCTCTTTCATCCTAAAGAGCCTCTTGTGAATTAAAAAGCCCCGTTTCCTCAGGCGCTCCTTCAAAGCCAGGTTGCCGTTCTCCACCCTTCAAATGAAGGCTTTGGGGTTCGGTTAAGGAGCATTTTTCTCTTCTCCCCCCGCCCCCCCCCGCCAAAACTCTTTATCTCTTCATACTCCGCAAATGGCTTTCTGGAAAGAAAACGGCGCGTTTTACACTCAAGGCTACCTAACAGTAATGTCTTGCAGGCATACTGGCCTTCCCTTAATTTTTAAGCAGCCTTCTCAATAGTTTTTAGTTGACGGCATCCGTGGGACGCTAGGTTAGTAAAGTCTGATTTAGACCTAGTTATTTATTTATTTGCCTGGAGCCCACCTTTATTTTTACAAATAACTCACGGTAGCCAATCGGATGCTTTTTATTTTCAAATCTTGTCACATGGTCCCTGGCATCAACTGCCGCTCTCATCTCTTCCAAGTTGTGCTTTCTTAGTTCTGGGTTAAAATATCTTTCCGTTATAGAGTTGGTCCAGAAATTTCCTATCCAGAATTAACCGTGTTACACTTGGGGCCTGAATCCAGTGTAATAATAAATTTGAAGCTCTTGCCAATTATACACAGAGGAGGTCCTCGACTTAACGATCACAATTGAGCCCCAAATTTCTGTTGCTAAGTGAGACACTTGTTAAGTGAGTATTGCCCCGTTTAACAATCTTTCCTGCCACAGTTGTTAAATGAATCCTTGCAGTTGTTAAAGTTAGTAACGTGGTTGCTAAAATGAATTTGGCTCCCACATCGACTTTGCTTGTCAGAAGATCAGAAAAGGTGATCACATAACCTTGGGACACTGCACCTGTTTGCAAATATGAACAGTTGCCAAGCATCTGAATTTTGATCATGTGACCATGAGGATGCTGCAACGGTCATAAGTGTGAAAAATGATCATAAATCTTTTTTTCAGTGCCATTGTAAGTTCAAACAATCGCTAAATGAATGGTTGTAAGTTGAGGACCACCTGTACAGTTTCACACACTGCTGCTATAGTTAAAGTTGCTATTTGAGGCAGGTTTTAAAGTTTTTTTGAGGCTTTTAAAATTACTAAAGGTAAAGGTAAAGGTTCCCCCGCACATGCGTGCTAGTCGTTTCCGACTCTAGGGGCCGGTGCTCATCTCCGTTTCAAAGCCGAAGAGCCAGCGCTTGTCTGAGGACGTCTCCGTGGTCATGTGGCCGGCATGACTACACACCAAAGGCGCACGGAACGCTGTTACCTTCCCACCGTAGTGGTTCCTATTTTTCTACTTGCATTTTTACGTGCTTTCGAACTGCTAGGTTGGCAGAAGCTGGGACGAGTAACAGGCGCTCACTCTGTTACGCGGCACTCGGGATTTGACCCGCCAAACTGCCGACCTTCTGATCAACAAGCTCAGCGTCCTAACCCACTGAGCCACCGCGTCCCTTTAAAATTACTATTGTGTATTAAAAACAAGTGATATGTGCTGATTCTTAAATATTTTATTTTTTTTATTATTATTTTTATTCCATTTATATCCCGCCCTTCTCCGGCTTACAAGCTTAGCAGTAGCCTTCATTCTATGTATATGCCTGCTTATTAGGGCTTTCATACACCCCCCAAGCGGCATTATTACAAAGTCAGCTTAATTGCCCCCAACAATCTGGGTCCTCATTTTACCTACCTTGGAAGGATGGAAGGCTGAGTCAACCTTGAGCCTGGTGGGATGCGAACCTGCACTGATTGCAGGCAGCTGGTGTTACTTAAGGAGGCATTAGCCCACTGCTCCACCAAGGCTCCTAAACAATATGTGTTATGTGGTGGATGTTTATACCTTTTGATGGTTAGGACAGTTATAGGACACTTTAAAGGGCAAGTGGCTGTTGTTTTGATTTTGGTCTTCAGTGTTGTTTCCCCCCCCCCCTAAGGAAATTATAGATAAAATATAAGCAAAGATAATTGAATTAGATCTTCATTGATGAATAAGTCACAAACTTTTAGCACAGCAGTCTGGCATAGGAGGCTGTTTGAAGAATGGGAGTAAACTTTGTCCAAATTGTCTTATATTCAGAACTTTCTTCTGCCCTGCTGTTACCTAGTTTGGTAATGAAATATATGCAAGAAAATAACCAAGCTCAGAAAGCACCAAGGTCCCCACTGTCCAACATTCAGCTATAAATAATTCTCTTCTATTGGCACTTTCTTGCTTACCAGTAATTCTTTTTTCTAGAATTTTCTTTTTGACATGTGTACAGTTATCACTGTATTTGATGTCTACTCCTTCTGAAAAGGACTCAGGTATATTGAATCATAATGTCCCTTCATAGCAGTCTGAAATATTATGTTTTATCCAGTAACTGTATGGTAGTGCATCTTATTTCATAAACAAAATTAATAATGTGAATATACTGTTAAGAAAGATATCTCGGTAATTTTGTTCATACAGTGCAAACAGCCATAATGTGGTATCTATCTGCTGTTTAGTGTGACATATGAATGGAACCAAATATAGTTTACCCAATAAACTCTGATTTGGTTGATGTGTGATACACTAGCTAAGTAAGAGGACTGAAGAGGATTTGAAACAATTTTGAAAAATAGGTTGACAGAATCATATATTGGGAAATAGCAAAGATGCTGTCTTGACGTGTGTTCTTTGCCCCAACCAGATGCCTTCCTGATGTGCAATGGGGTGGCATAGTTGCACTTCCTGATGTGCATTGGGCAATGTTTGGTGGCATAGAGCTGCATTTAACCTTTTGAGGGAATCCTACAACATGATGAACAAAACAATGATGCAAATTGTGTGGGTCTATTTTTCTTTGGTTTTTAAAGATTTTTTTTAAAAAAACTGTCAAGCTTACTGTAAGACATGCAATTTCAAGCTTTGTATCTCATATGGTAACAAATATTCCCACAAGTGTTCAGCAGTACCAGTCAGAGTAATCTTAGGGTTATAGTTTGTCATGCTTGTTCTACAAATTTTAGTCTAATACATCTGAAAAGTGCCAGGTTAGGAAATACTGCTTTTTATCTACTCATATAAATGCTAATTTATTTAAATTATATAATGCTGATATAGCCATTCCCAAGAAATTCTGCCATCCTGATGACTAACTGCTATTTTCTTCTTATGGCATTGCCGGGAATTGGGAGAAGAAAAGTAAGAAACTGTAGCCTGTTATAATTCAGAAAACTAAAGCCAGAAAATTATGAGTAAAAATATGAGCAAATGAATTTAAAACAGAATTTCAGTGTAAGATATGGAATTGCATAGGTCTGGATAACTTGTAAGACTATTTTTTCTGGCATTGAGGCCCCAAATTCCTGACTTTAAACTACATGAATTTTGTTTTTTATGTCATCTGTGCCAGAATATTCTTTTATCATTTCATACAGCATAATTAAACCATGAACTAATCGCATACATTGGCTCTGCCCAGCATGCTAAGCTAAAAATATCCTGTTTGTGGTTCAGTGTGTCATGTTAAACCAGGGAACTAGGCTGAATAAATTGTGGTTCAGTTAACCCAGGCATGTCAAACTTACAGTGTCACGTGACGTCGCACGATGTATTGGGACTTTTTCCCCATTGCCGGCAATGGGGTGGGTGCGGTTTTGGCATGACGCATCCAGCTTGCAGACTGGCAGTTTGACATGCCTGAATTAATCATAGGTATTCATTTCAGGTGAGTATAGTTATGCTCTCACTTCAAATTATTACTTTGGCCTTCTTAGCCATATGGCTAAGGAGGAGGCAACGCCTGGCTGAGCTTGGAAGATATGTATAGTTGGGATTGGTTAGTATTTGAATAGAAACCATAGCTATAGGATAGTCTGAGAAGTTGCAAAAGAAAGAAGGCAGCAGCAACTCACTTCTATATTACAGCCAAAAAACCCACATTAACTGATTTGCATTTACAGCAGTGGCTCCCAACCATTTCTTGCACCCCTTACAAAAGTTCAAAATAACGGCAATGAATTATGCATATAAACCATGATTTTAAAAACCCAAGTTTTCGTATCCCCAGTTGGGAATCCCTGATTTACAGTATATCTTGCTGTAATCCAGTAAGACTTGCTGGTACTACACAACTGCTCAGGGAGTTGGTTAATTAGAAACAAAGGCTTGACAAGAATGTTGACTTGATATCCCAGTATAGTTTTCACAGTATCATGATTCTCCTAACTGAGCAATTGATGTTCTCTTGCAAAACCTGAAGATACTGTTTTCATAATGAGAGTCCTACCAGGAATACAGACTAAAAAGCAATTTATATCTTGAATATAAATTGCTTTTGATTCATTTAGAAGCCAAATGGGCAAGTCTATTGCAAAGAATAGGGGTCTTGCAAAATTATCTGGGATGAGTTTGATTCTATTGGCTCTGAGGAAATGGATAGGGGGCTAGTGATATTAGCTTTGCCACTTGTTGATTGGATCCCCGCTTTTCCTGGTGGGTGAAGGCTTCTAAGGAGCTGACAGAAGCTGGATGGAGAGAAGTAACGAATACATCCTTGAGAAAATACATCTTTGAGAAAGTGGGTGGTTCTTCCTGCCTTAAAAGAGGTGATACAGTGGTGGGATTCAGCCGGTTCGCACCACTTCGGCAGAACTGTTAGCTAATTTTTTTGTTGCCCAGGTCCAGAATGGACTTCTGGAAGCGACATCCACACAGAGAACCGGTGGTTCACATATTTGAATCCCATCACTTGAGGTGATGGCATCGTACTACTCACTCAGGACGCTGTAACACTTCAATACATTTCATTGGAAATGTAAGCTTAGACAGAGTCTATGACTAAAGCAGTGTATAGGCCTGAGTGAGTGGATAAATAGATGTATACATACATAGTATTTGGCTCAACTATCTGGTATGTGCAAACTGCTATCAGGAGATGAAGAATTCTGACATTTTTATATGAATCTAAAGTCAATTTGCAGCATTATCTCTTATGGACAAATGGTTCTGCTGGCACTATTCTGGCCTCATCTCTTGGAGAATAAGTATTCGCAAACCAGCAATTCTAGCCATCTGGGGGAAGAATGGTGAAGGAGGTCCATTTCTTTTACCAAGGAAGTCCTTAATTGGGATTTGATGAATCTGAGAAACAGCAATGCAGTTTCTATTATGTTTTTTTCATCTCTCAGTGAAGATAGGGGAACATTCAGCCTATCGAAATCAACAACTTTGGAAGTAGGGATAGCAAGCACCAAATGAGCCTGCTTGGTAAACCAACTAGTATTTGAGGATTCCTGTTGAAGAGTGCCTAATGCACTTGATTTTTGGAGTGGGATTGGGTTTTCATTTTATAGGGTTTCTTGGCATTAAATATTCACTGTTAAGCAGTGAACTATGTAGAAATATCATTTGTAGGGGGTGATAAAGTGAGTTTTTTGAGTAGGTGGTATAAATTTTTTTGGAAGGTTTAAAGGAGGCGGTGGTGAGACCCCTCCTCAAGAAGCCTGCCCTGGACCCGGCTGTTTTAAATAACGTCCAGTCTCCAACCTTCGCTTTTTGGCGAAGGTTGTTGAGAGTGTGGTGGCGCATCAGCTTCCTCTGTTCCTGGAGGAAACTGATTATCTGGACCCGTACCAATCGGGTTTCAGGCCCGGATACAGCACGGAGACGGCATTGGTCGTGCTGGTGAATGATCTCTGGAGGGCTCGGGACAGGGGTTGTTCCTCTGTCCTGGTCCTATTAGATCTCTCAGCGGCTTTTGATACCATCGACCATGGTATCCTACTGCGGCGTCTCGGGGTTGGGAGTGGGAGGCACTGTTTTACGGTGGTTCTCCTCCTATCTCCTGGGCCGTTCGCAGTCGGTGTTGACGGGAGGGCAGAGATCCGCCCCGAGGCCTCTCATTTGTGGAGTTCCTCAGGGGTCGGTTCTCTCGCCCCTCCTGTTCAACATCTATATGAAGCCGCTGGGTGAGATCATTCGTGGTTTCGGGGTGGGGTATCATCAGTACGCTGATGATACCCAACTTTTTCTTTCCACCCCGAACCAACCCAGCGATGCCCTCGCCGTGATGTCCCGGTGCCTGGAGGCGGCCCAGGTCTGGATGGGGAGAAACAGGCTTCGTCTCAACCCCGCCAAGACTGAGTGGCTGTGCATATCGGCATCTCGGGTCAACCAGACTATTCCATCTCTAACGATGGGGGGTGAGGTGTTACCCCCCATTGATAGGGCTCGCAACTTGGGCGTCCTCCTGGATTCACGACTCAATTTTGAAGACCATATAGAAGCCGTGACCAGGGGGGCTTTTGCCCAGGTTCGCCTGGTGCGCCAGTTGCGACCCTATCTGGACCGAGATGCCCTACGCACAGTCACTCATGCGCTCGTGACCTCCCGTTTAGACTACTGCAACGCTCTCTACATGGGGCTGCCCTTGAGGACCACTCGGAGGCTTCAGCTGGTGCAGAATGCGGCCGCGCGAGTTGTGATGGGGGTTTCCCGATACTCCCATGTAACACCTCTACTCCGCGAGCTGCATTGGCTTCCGGTTGCCCTCCGGGTGAGATTCAAGGTGCTGGTGATGACCTATAAAGCCCTAAATGGCTTGGGTCCAGGATATCTGAGGGAACACCTGCTGCCGGCATCAAGTTCCCTTCGTCCAGTGCGCTCCCACATGGAGGGCCTTCTCAGGGTGCCACCGGTAAGAGATTGCCGGCGGGTAACACCCAGGGATAGGGCCTTCTCAGTGGGGGCGCCTGCCCTTTGGAACCAGCTGCCAGTGGAGCTGAGGACTGCCCCCGACCTCCGTTCATTCCGCCGGGGCCTGAAGACCTGGCTCTTCGAGCTCTCTGGCCCAGGCTGAGGATTAATCTTATTTTAACTGGGGTTTTATTTATGCAGGGACAAATATAATTTTTTTAAAATTTGTTTTTAACTTTTGTATTTTGGTTTTTTAATCACCCTGTAAACCGCCCTGAGTCCTTCGGGAAAGGGCGGTATATAAATGTAATAAAATAAATAAATAAAGAAAGAAGTGGAGAGAGAATTTAACAGATTGGGACCAAATTAGAAATTTTAATTCTTTGGACATTTTGAAATCCTGGAGAAAAAAACCAATTACATATTTATTTCTCTGCTCCTTCTCATAGAAACATATATGATGCAGGGGAGAAATTCTGAAATTTCTGGAATGTTTTATTTTCAGACATATATTATTTTCCTGCTTTAACATACAATTTATAACCATTCACGAATTAAACAGTTTATAGTACAACACAAACTGCCAATGATAATATTAATAAAGTGTTAAGTTTTGGTCCTAAGCTATTGTCTTAAATATCTGTGTCACAACTGTTTCAAGAGAGAAGTGAAAAGTGCATCAACAATTAGGAGACTAGGCATCAGCAGGTTTGGAATATTTCTAGTTCCAGTATCTCCAGAACTAGAAGGAGGCAAGAATTCAAGAAATAGATGTTGAATGTTTCTGTATTTTAAAATGTAGTCTCTCTGGTCAAACTCATCTTCTGGTGATGCAAGTGGTTTGTCATTTTCTTTACAATGTTGCTTTGACATCCCAATCTAGTTTACATCACGGGGATTGCTGGTATTCTTCTATTCTAGGATTAACCAGGTCCAACCTCTGCTTGTCTTGTGAGCCTCACAAAAGTTAGTCAGATGCTGCCACCTACTGGGTATCTTTCCTAAATATTCCCTCTAGAACAGGGGTGTCAAACTCAATTTCATTGAGGGCCACATCAGCATTGTGGTTGCCCTCGGGGGTGGGGTGGGTGGGGGTGGCCAGGGTGGGCGCAGCTGGAGTGCGTGTGGCCTACTGGGTGGGCATGGCTAGCTCTACATCATTGGCATCAAGGGTGCCTATGGGGGCAGGAGTGGGGCAGATCTGAGGGTCTCTGGCAGGAGGAGGGTCTCTCGGCCAGGGCCAAGGCAGCGGGGACCGTTCCCTCACTGTTTCCAGGATGGCTTCGGGGGCCACATGAAACCACTTCGCGGGCCGGATCTGGCCCCCGGGCCTTGTGTTTGACATGTCTGCTCTAGAATCTAGAAATGGATTTTAACTCCTGTTACGGAGGGCATCAATTTGAGGAAGATAGAACAGGAAGAATTATTTAAGGTTTTAGAGTCTAGATTCCTCCATAAAAATATTTGTATTTCATGTTTTGAGTTATGTGGTATGATTTAAAAACATTTTTCTAAGATAATATTTTGTAGAGATTTTTGCAGTGCTTCTTCCCTCTCCCCCTGGCCATGGAGAATTTTGTTTTGTTGATCAGATCAGGTCAAATGAAAGTTACATGAGCCTCAGGCTTAATAAAGTGGTACTAGATTTATCAAAATATTAAAAAGTTACATGAAATATAAAGCATAATGAAATATTTTTTGTTTATCAATTCAGTTTGTTACTGATCAACCTACGGATATAAAAAGTGTTTCTTGGCTTATACTTTAATTATAAAAATTGCAACACAATGCAAACATCAACGTCATACAAACAATATGAGCAAATGTGGCAACGTGCTATTTTTTTAGTTTTTAAATTAACTTTATTAAAACCATTCTAAAAAAGGCTGACTTTCTTGAAAAAGAAATCTCAGTGTATGTGCAAACAGCAAGTTAAATTATGGTAGAGGTCATAGGGAATCGACTTATTTTAATGTTTGATAGTCCTGCTTTTATTGGATTTTTCATTCAGATTCCCAACTTCTCTGTGTATTTTATTTGTCTGTCTTGCTTCTCTCTTGTGGCTAGCAGACTTGAGAACAGTATGGTTCTAGAAAGAAGATGGGCTCTACTCGGTTAACTGCAAAAGAACTATGTGAGAATGATGACCTTGCCACAACGCTAATTCTTGACTCCTACCTTGGCTTTAGGACTCATAAAATGAATGTAAGGTAAGAAGTAGGAATGGAGATGGAATAAGTCTGAAAATTAAGATTGTCAAGTGGGAATGCATAGATAGATAGATAGATAGAAAGAAAGAAAGAAAGAAAGAAAGATAGATAGATAGATAGATAGATAGATAGATAGATAGATAGATAGATAGATAGATAGATAGATCGATCGATCGATCTTTGGATATTAAGTGGTGAGGATAGAGAGTATAGGTAGTCCTTGACTTACCACAATTGGGACCAGAATTTTGATTGTTGGTGGGCTGTGTATCTGGCAGAGGCCTCCTGTGCTACAGCAAGCACTGTTGCGCAGCTGAGATGGGTGAACGGGGGCGTGTTGCAGCACCTCTGTGATTGCTAGTGCAAATAGGCTGCCAGGCACCTGAATTTTGAACACATGATTGCAGGGGGTGCAATAACCCTAACTTGTCCATTTAGCACCGTTGTAATTTTGAATGGTTACTGAACTAATGGTCGTAAGTCAAAGACTACCTGAAATGAGGGGGGAAAAATATGCTACAAAAGAAATTCTTCCTCTTTTATTTTCATAGCCCACTCCCAGCCATCAGGAGGAAGCACCATTTACGGGAGGCAGTAGAAGCTTTCCGGAAGCGCAAGGACCTAGAAGCAGCATATCAAGCCTTGATGCAGGGTGGCTGGGCCTGCCAGTATTTTGCAAACCGGAGCCATCAGCAGGAAGCTGCCTTCAAGAGTCATGTACAATCCTGGTTTTTGCCTTTTAATGGCTGGAGAGCATGTTGAAATCTCAAAAAGTTATTTATATAGACTTTTTCATCCCAATCCCGTTCCTTTTGGATTATTACATTATGGCTCTTATCCCAGTCAGCATGGCAGTTAGGGTGGTGGGTGTTTACACACCATCCCAAACAATCAGGTTTTTGGAAAGGCTGTTCCATAACATGTTATTTATTATTAAAAGTGAATCATGGGGCATGTTCTAAGAATGTATGGAAGTTAGAAAAAAGTACTTATCCTAACCTAGTCTATGCCTTCCTTTTCTCTAGACCAAATTAAATGTATCAGTGCTCTGGCCACATACAGCCTACACGAACTTTGTAATTAAGTGACATAAAATTATTAGGCTCTAATCTTTTTTTTTTAAACTTGACTGTTAACTTGTAACACAAGCTGGCAGTGAAGGTCCACAGAGGCTGGCTGTGGATGAAAGGACCAAGAAGTATCATTTTCTTCTCTTTTATCTTTTTTGGCTTTGATGTTTTTAAGCATCATGTGAATGTGAGCTTGATAGAAAGAAAATTGTTTACAACTATAGCGAGATACATTTTATATGGGAAGAGAGTAAACATATTCATAGAAGTGATGTGAGCATTGTCTCTGTCTCAGTTCTCTCTCTCCATTGATTCTTCCGATTAACTCCCTTGCAGTGATTTGATTTTATTTATTTATATCACACCTTTATTATTTTTTATAAACAACTCAAGGCAGCAAACATATCTAATACTCCTTCCTCTCTTCCCTCTCCCCCATACCCATCCCAGATTTTTCGGTACCTTCGCATTTTCCTTCCCGAGAGCGGTTTTGCCATCAGACGCTGTAGTCGATATTCCTTAGAAATAAATGGAGCCCAGGTAGTGTCTACAAAGTCATGGTAAGTTCATAGTACTACTGCTTTCCCCGTGTGGCAAAATTATTAACTTGCACACTGGATTATACCAACCAGCATGCAAAGAAGTGGTTAATAAAGTAGCCATGCATGTGCTCTTGCATGTTTTACTTAGGATTACAGCAACATAATCCTCTGGATAGGTAAGGTTATTTTTCCCCCCTCTCCCATAAGGAGAAAGAATGACAAACTGGAGCTTTTAGAGGGCTACATTGCAGAACTGACAGAACCCGACGAGAGCCTCCTCCGAGCAGGTGAAAATGACTTCAGCATCATGTACTCCACCCGGAAACAGTGTGCCCAGCTTTGGCTAGGGCCTGCAGCCTTCATTAATCATGGTAGGTCAATAATAATAATAATAATAATAATAATAATAATAATAATAATAATAATAATAATAATAATAAAAATAAAGTTGGAAGGGACCTTGGAGGTCATCTAGTCCAAACCCCTGCTCAGGCAGGAAATCCTATACCATTTCGGACAAATGGCTGGGTTTTTGCATAATATGTTCCAAACATGACAGTTTGAACATGATTATTTTCTGATTTAAGGCTCTGGATTTAATAATAATAATAATAATAATAATAACAACAACAACAACAATAAGAAGTTGGAAGGGACCTTGGAGGTCATCTAGTCCAACCCCCTGCTAAGGCAGAAAACCCTATACCATTTTGGACAAATGGCTGTCCAGTCTCTTCTTAAAAACTTCCAGTGGTGGAGCATTCACAGCTTCTGGAGGGAGGTTGTTCCACTGGTTAATTGTTCTAACTGTCAGGAAGTTTCTCCTTAGTTCTAGGTTGCTTCTCTTCTTTGTTAGTTTCCATCCATTGCTTCTTGTCCTGCTCTCAGGTGCTTTGGAGAATAGCTTGACTCCCTCTTCTTTGTGGCAGCCCCCGAGATATTGGAACACTGCTATCTTGTCACCCCTCACCGTTCTCTTCATTAAACTAAACTACACATACCCAATTTCAGCAACTGTTCCTTATATGTTTTAGCCTCCAGTCCCCTAATCATCTTTGTGGCTCTTCTCTGTACTCTTTCTAGAGTCTCAACATCTTTTTTACATCATGGTGACCAAAACTATGCAGTATTCCAAGTGTGGCCTTACCAAGGCATTGTAAAGTGGTATTAGTACTTCACGTGATCTTGATTCTATCCCTCTGTTAATGCAGCCTAGCACTGTGTTGGCTTTTTTGGCAGCTGCAGTACACTGCTGGCTCATATTTATTTAAGTGATTGTCCACTAGGACTCCAAGATCCCTCTCACAATTACTACTATTGAGCAAGGTACCACCTCGCACCTGAAGGTGGAAGATTTCAGGTGCAAGTTAGAGAGGTAGTTGCCTCAAACTGTTTAAATTGCTATGAAAATGATAATGGTAATTTTTATACAACTGGTCTTATAACTTAAGACTAACTTATGAGGAGAAATAAGATAGCTATCTATCCCAGATCAGAGAGATTCTAGTCAAAATTCTAAATATTCTAGTCTGTTATTTGGGAAGTTGAACTTTCTATAGATATCAATAGGGATATATCAGAACCAAACAGTAGTGATGACTGGTATGTAGCGAATATGCAGTTGTTATTAATGGGGCGGTACAGCAGTCAGGATTCAGTTGAGAATATATTATTTAGAGCTCACATGGGAGTTGCTCATTAGACTTGTTGACGTTTCTTTAAGTCCAGTGTGGCTTTTCTTGGGCCACTGTGTGAAACAAGGGAAAGACACAACTTCTTTACAGAATTGCCACTGGAGCAGTGTGAGTGTCCCCAGATCTCCAAATCACATTTTACCCTTCAAATCTGAACTCCATGATCCTAATTACAATATTAAGAATTAATCATCTCATTTCAGTTAGCTTTGTAGGTGCTTCTGACACAGAGACAGACAACACTCTATACTTAATTGGGTTGCCAAAACTTGCATTGGTTTTCATTGACAATTTTTTTAAAAAATATTTTAATCTTGATGCCTATATACTGTTTCAGTTTTCTCTTAGCAAAATGAATATATTTTCCTAGTTAATATGATTGACTAGGTAATAATGCTAAAGCGTATTTTATTACTGATTATAACAGTCATTGTCTTTGGATAACATATAGATGAATTGTTCCTACTAGCATGGTTTCTCTTGAGATATGTTTATATTTTAGTAAAAGAAAAAGAAAAAAAGGCATTGTGGTTGCAATGAGTTGTTTCTTTGGTAGAATTGCTGAAATTTAAAGGCGTTGAGGCTTAAAAGAAGGACAATTTGTTCCAAAGAAATACAAATGTCCCTACTTATCAGGCCAGTTAATGACTGGACAGAAGCAGTTTCTTTGTAGTCAGTGGCCTCTGTGCACCTGTGCAAGTTATCTCTTATTTTTCTATGTCGATCAGAAGATAGGCAGTTTGGCGGGTTGAATCCCGAGTGCCGCGTAACAGAGTGAGCGCCTGTTACTCGTCCCAGCTTCTGCCAACCTAGCAGTTCGAAAGCACATAAAAATGCAAGTAGAAAAATAGGGACCACTACGGTGGGAAGGTAACAGCGTTCTGTGCGCCTTTGGCGTCTAGTCATGCCGGCCACATGACCATGGAGACGTCCTCGGACAAGCGCTGGCTCTTCGGCTTTGAAACGGAGATGAGCACCGGCCCCTAGAGTCGGAAACGACTAGCATGCATGTGCGGGGGAACCTTTACCTTTACCTTAAGAATTGTGATTATTTTAGTAACTGGGAGAAATGTGGGTGCTAACTATCAATATAGGTGGCCTCTAGTTTAAAATTGCTTGGTGCTGTTTCTTGTGTGAGCTTTCATAGTGAGGGACATTTAATCGTGTGAATATTGCTATAGAAATTGAGAATTTGATTGCAAAAGGGTTGATGAAAAATTAGTTTGCACTGTCTAAGGAACTTCTTATTCTAAATGCATTTGAAAATCTAGTCAGGATGTTACGTTTTATGTTGAATAGAGGACTATTTACTTTTTTTGAAGCTGGAACCAAATTCTCTAAAAATTCAATCCTAAATTTGTGTCTCATCCATTTAAAGATTAGGCAGAAAAAGGCATTAAGAATAAGCTGTTCTAAATTTATTATTTATTTATTTTTCACGTTTCTAGAGAGCGAAAATGGGAGCTATTTATTTGCCACCTATTTGTGAGGCGCAATAGTCTGTTAAGAAAGCTTCCTTAGATAATTGCTTGAAATGCTGCATTAGTAAGGTTTTCAAATGACCAAGGGATTATCTGATAGACTTAGGGTTCAGAATTTAACTGCAAAAGGCAATAATGAATTGAATTTTCTTGGAAGCCTCTCCTTATTTGGCTTACTTCCTTTCAGTATTTTAAAATTTTCATTAAAGGTGTAAGACATAAGGCACAATTGTTTTGCACTTTATTGAGAGGGAGTGGTTTGATATGATAATGTACTTATACAAATGTCAAATATGCTGCCTTGAGTTCATAATGTGGAAAACAGTGAGGATTTAAGCCAAATACAATACTTTTCTTCGGTTCGATTTCCATAATTTGCATTGCACCTACTCAATTGATTCAGATTTGTAAATACTTCTAGGTAAAGCAAAATGTACTGTTGAAAAAATGAGCAAGTTTTCTCTGCTGCAGCTTCTGCTAACAAGGAATACTTGTAATTCATGTCTAGCTCTTTTTTAAAATCTTCCTTTTTCTTCTTATTGTTCCCCTCCAAAATGTAATTCCTACTCACTGTGCAACTAAACAGACTGCAGACCAAACTGTAAGGTAAGCTGCATTGACTTATTTGTTGGGGCAAGGGATGCTGTTCATTAGAATACGAGACTCTGAACTTGGGATGAGGCCTAAATGTATTACTGACTACAGTGAATAGGAATGAGAGGGAATATATTTCGGGAGAGGTTGAAATAGACCAGGAGCACAATATACTGTAGTAGTGTCTGGAAAACACTTAGGAGGAGTTGTGATTGCCTGAGGTAGGAAAGTATCTCTTTGTAAACCTAGAAACTTTACCTCATTAATCTTCTCATTTTTCACTGGAGGTACAAGACTTTTCCCCCTGTCTTGAAAACTGGAAATATGGCACAGTTTTCTATTGTTTAGGATCAGAAGAAATCAAATTCTCTTTTATAGCCTGTTTTGCAAACTTGTGCTACAAAAGCGTGAGAAGTCTAAACAGACAGCTTTGAGAAAGAGCTGATTTGAAATGTGGGCTTTCTGAAGGGGATGAGGAGACTGCTTCATTCTCCCCCCTTCCCCTTGGACTTTCTTAGATCTGCTTCTCCTCTTTCTTTCCTGGCTGCCCTTCCTCTCCTGCTTTTTCTACCCCTAACCCATTGTTTGTGCCGTAGTTTGTCCCAATGGATGGGAACACGGCTTGTGTCAAGGTGCTGCGGGACATTGAGCCAGATGATGAGATCACATGCTTCTATGGTGACGGCTTCTTCGGGGAGAACAATGAATTATGCGAATGCCACACTTGCGAAAGGTGAACATGGAGGGGAGCACAGTCTCAAAGGTTGGGAGCTGGTTGGGCGTTGGATTTCTGAGTTTCTCGAGAAACAGTTGCAGGAAGGGAAAACCAAACGACAATCTCTATTAATTCTTGCCCCCACCTTCGAGTGATTTCGGCAATCGTTCCTGGCAAGAAGTGCAGACTGCTTAATGCTCAGGTGTTAACAAGCCTTAGTCCTCAAGGGATGGTTGCTAGCGAGCATGGGATTTTGAAAGGGGAGGGGCCGTATTCTTCTTCGGTTATCACAAGAGCCCTGGAAAGATCAGTGATAACATCTAAAAGCTAGAAAGAGGGAAGTTATAAATGTTCTGACACAAGAGTTCAACAGTGGGAAAATCTCTTCATCCTTAGTGTTAAGTTTATCGTGTCTTCATTTTGCATGCATTTGGTAAGTGCCCTGGTGTTTTGTTTTCTCCGAGGGTAGAAAAAGATGTATAAATATTTTGAGTAAACAGTAATCGTTTTGATTAATGCTGGGCTGCTCCTGATACTGCCTCTCATTCTCCATTTTTTTTCCTTAGGAAGGGGGAAGGAGCTTTTCGCCTCCTGAATCAGACACCGTTGGTAGCTACCTCAGTCAATGAGAAATACCTACTGAGAGAGACAGATGGCCGTCTGCAGAGGTGGAAAAACCAGTCTTGCAAACATGCTCAACGTAATGTGAAAGCGGGACACAAAGCCCGGCGCAGGAAATCACAATTACATGGTGAGCTATGCAGAAATACTTAACTGGAATGGATTTTGTGCATCACGGTGCTGTGCGGGGCAATATGGTTTGCACATCCCCTGTAACATCATTGTGTCCATTGTAATGAGGACAGCCCTGTCAGCCCCAGGGTTCCACAGCAGTAGTTATCTCAACTTCTTTTGTGGTAGCAAAAATAAAGGTGGTAATTTGTTGTTTATTAAGATGGATGCTCAAAAACTATTCTAGCTACAGTATTAGATTAAAGCCTGGCAGAACTAATTGGGTAACCTAACATTGTAGTTCCTGCATTGGGAAATGTAAGCAATGTTCAGATATTTGGCTTCCAAGCGGGAAAGGTAGACTACTCTGTTCCTGCCTCCTTAATGTTGTCTGGGATCTTGAGCGTACTGTGTGATTTCAGGAAAATGCGCAGCTTCCCTGTGGGACTGCTGACAAGTACGGTGAGGTTCCCTACTGGTATGCCAGACCTGTTTTAAGAGACAAATATTTACATGTTGAAAGAAAGAGTTTATCAGATTATGGAATGTCAGGGTTGGATGGTGAAGCAGTCATACACTCAATTCATCTTCTTAAAAGCCCTTGAAAAATCCAGGGAGAAATGGAAATTGCCCATTGTGTAGTGAAGATATGGCAGCTGTATTAAATAAGATGAAACTGGAAAGAGGAGTGACATTCTTAATAATTGATATCCCTTTTTCCTGTTCTAGGTGCTGTACACAGATATACCACTCGCTGGTATGTGAAGATGCTGAAGCCTTTACACATCCCATTGCACAACTGCTTGGCCTGCAGAGCACATGGATGCAAGCTCCGTAAGCAGCCTCTGGTGTGTCTCCTTCCTTGTACTCCTCCTGTGTTGCCTGTATTGGACCTCAGGCAGTCTTTGATAAACAAGAATTGCCACTCCAAGACCCAGCAAGACTGCTCTCTTACAAAGATGCACCATGGCCCCGAAAGCCCAGGCGTGGCCAATCAGGGCAGCCTGGTAGTGAATCTTGGGAAGAGAATTCCCTTGGACTGGGCAAGGTTTCATAGGGAAGTAGCGTGTGACACTAAAGAAGGAAAACCTTCTAACACTAATGAGGAGTCTAGCCAGGGGACTGAGGATTCAAAGGATGTGGAAAGTCACGCTGATGTTAAAGAAACCCACGAATCAGGGTCTGGGGTTCTCCATTCAGGAGAGCAAGTCCCCCTTGATTCTTCAGGTTCTCTTTCATCCAGCCAGTTTTTGTGCAGAACGAGAAGCATGGCTCAGTGCCAAGCTCACGTTTTGGCCCAATCTCAGTTGTCATTACCAATGGTAGACCCCAAGCTTTCCCAGTATGCTCACGTCCTCCTGGAAGGCCCACTTTTTGGAGGCAGGCAGTGCTGGCAGCAGCTCCCTTCAGACAAGACGGAGAAGGAACAAGCAGAGGAACAGCATCTCCCTAAGCGGATGGTTTCTTTTCCCCCTTTTGTGCCACCCAAACGGCTTCGACTGGTAGTGAGCCACGGTTCCATCAACCTTGAGGTAGCTGCAAGCCCCTGCGAGGAGATGTCCTGATCTGGCTGATCTCCTGTGATTGAAAACAAGACTTTAGCTTCTTACTGAATTTACCCATGATAACCATCTACCAGAATTTGCCTGAAATTATCCATCTTTTTGTTGTGCCCCTTCTCCCCATCGCCTTGTATGGGTTGATAACATCTCTTCTGAAGTAATGTCCCCAGTGGGCACAAGGCTGCCTGTGCTAAAAACACTGCCTTGTGTTCCACTCCTACTTTTTTTCCATTGAAATTGATAATTCAGTTATCTTTCCAGAGTACTTCGTTTATCACATCCTCACGATTCCTTTAAAAAAAATTGTTCTCCACTACTTTGCCAAACTTTACTGTATATTCTTGAAACTTAAGCCATATAGTAGACTGCATGGATGCTTTTGATTGCCTCCCGGTCTTTTCTTTGAACTTTACTTTCTCTCCCACAGAGTCCTTTCACCTCTCTACTCTCGATATCTCCATGCTCTGGTTTGTAGCGCTGTAGTCATAGACTGCTTGACAGATGAACATGGTATTTTGGCATTTATTGTCCCTACAGAGTGAGGCAGAATTGGTGAAGTGACTTGTGGAGAAAAGAAAACCAGCATCTAATCAGGGAAGTCTCTTTAAAACTTATTGTGAGAAAACCAGCAACCAGAAGTGCACATTGACATGCAGCCTAAACAGTTCAATCCATTTAGCCTGAAGGCTGTTTTTTTTTGGCTAAACAGGCTTATATAGGGGATTAAATTGTTCTTGCTCCTCTTCTTTTGCCGTCTCACTGTTCGGGTGCCTATTGTTACAAGACATCTAATTTTCTAGTTTTGGAAGCTACTTTTATATTAGTTATTTTGCGTGACTTATTTCTTCTCCCAGCTAGAGTTTTAAACAGGTGTCTACTGGAGCTTTTTAGAATCTTGATGAACTTTAGATATTCAGGTGTTTTATATTTGATAAAGTTGAGCTGCTTGGCTCAGGGGCATTGTGATAAAGGGGCTTCCTTCTGTGAGAGGCTGATGAGCAGGAAAAAAGTTCTACTCGGGTTAATGTGGCCTAACTCGGTTCAAAGTCACGTATGGTAAGTGGATTTGCTGTATATTTCTCCCACTCAGCTTGCCGTGACAGGATTTTGAACAGGAAGGGCACATTCCGGTGTTAGAAATCTGAGTGCAAGGTATATGGGGAGAGGTGGTGGCAATTGAATGGGTGAAATGTTGCAGTTCAAGCTTTTCCTTTAAGTGCTTGCTTTGTTTTAAAATTTTGTGGAATCCTTTGTGGTGTTGACTTTGGATACATATCCAAGAGTCTTAGAACAGTCTGGTGTTCCTTTTCCAACTCATTCCTTTTCTGTTCGTTTGGTATTGTAGTTTGGTGCAGTTAGTGTTAGAGAAGCTTGTCTAGATGACTTGAAGGTCATGTTAAGATGGGAGTTAAGCTGTGCACATGTGAGAGTAAGTTCCGTTAAACTTAGACTTTCTTTTAAATACCTATGGGTAGGATCCAGCAAAGGTTCTTTGATCTCTGAAGTTGGAAAATCTGAATTATAGAGCTTTTAGAGTAGCAACTAGTGTGTCTGGCATGCGTTTTTGGACTGGCATACATAATGTATTGCAGTTCTGGGTTTTTCATTGCTCTGCAAAACAGGTGCTGATTCCTGGGAAACCACTGTAATTTTGTAAGTAGTTTATAGGTATTAGCTTTGAAGAGAAAGGATGAGCTGATGCTGTTCAACCTGTCCTGAGAAGGAAATCTTAAGAAGCATAACCATAGACGATGCATACTCATGTAAAAATATCACAGAAACAATACAGACACAGAGACAATAGAACAGTTTTTCCACAAATTGATTGGAAAGGCATAACAATAGCATATTTTGGTAACAATTTGAATATTTGCCTATGGGTGATTCATCTTATTGTCCAGAATTACCACTGTCTATGGACATTTTTCCTTTTACTCCCCTAGACATAATATGAAAAAAGATAGCTTAAAAACTGTTAGTGAACTGGATAAAGGTGGTCCTCAACTTATGACCATAACTGAGACTAGAGTTTTGATCGCTAAGTGATGCAATCGTAAAGTGATGTAATGTGACCACATTACTCAGTGACCCACAATCCTGGTGATTCTTGTTGCTGCTGTTAAGCAAATTTTACTGGTCATTAGCCAAGGACCCACCCCAGGATTTGTCCCTCCCAAACGTGAGCCTCAATAAGGTAAATTCTACCAACCTGCTTAGCTCTCCCTCCCCGCCCGCCCGCCCCCTTCCAATCTCTGCACTTTGGGCTGTCCTGTACCCTGCGCTTTGGGAAGCTGCAGCTGCTCCTATTCCAGTTGCCCTCGCCATCCTGCACTTTGAGACACCCCCCCCCCACTGCCCCAGCTGACCTTTGCCACCATCTTGCTTCCTTTGCTTACTCGCTCTGGCTATTGGGCTGAGCTGGGACTGTCTTCAAGGTGGGGGGAAAAAAAGGAACCAAGTCTGTTCCAGAGCTGCAGTATGCCAAATGCGCCGTGTTCCTGAGCCAAACAGGGCTGGCTTTGTGTTATAAAAGGGAAAAAGTGCAAAGCAGCCGCTGAAAGGGGCTGCTTTGCATTTTTTTTCCATTTTCTTTTAAACAGCAGAAAGCCAGCTCCACACATCCCAGAACATGGTGCAAAGGGGCGCTTTGGTGCGCTGTGGCCCACCAAAATACCCCTTTTAAGCTGATTTGTCCCTTTTTTGTAGCACAAAGCTGGCCCCTGACCAGGCATACATGGGTAGTAGTAGTAGTAGTAGTAGAGAAAAATTAAGGTCAGCTGGGGCAGCAGAGCACAGGGTAGCAGGGGGCCAAATTGGAATGGGGGTGGGGTGGGGTATAGGCAGTGGAAGGAGTTGAGGTTCCCCTGCAGTGGTAGTGTGGGCAGGCTGCTAAACACCTGAAGTTTGATTATGGGGGCATGCAATGGCTGTAACTTTGGGCATGGGTCATAAGTCCCTATGTTCCACTTTGTTGTAACTTTGAATGGTTGCTGAACAAATGGTCGTAAGTCAAGGGCTACTTGTATCACATTGCTCACTAAAACAGTTGAGACATAGCTGAAATTGTACATCTTTTCCTGTTCTGTAAGCTTGCTTTATATTTGTGAAAATTTAAATAAGGCACTTTTTTCTTTCCCCAAAGTTACGTACGTTAGTGATCATTTTATATTTCATAATAATTATTCCATTGATTTCTTGTTAATTGCACATTGTTGGTTGCGTCACGGAATGTGGGGGTTCGCAATGTATGATACTACTATTAATGCCGCCTATATGTGAGTGTCTAAGAGAATAGGTTTGATCTAAATGTGGGATGGTGTCTCATTAGTTTTTGAATTTTAAAGAAGCTTCTCCAAGATGTGCATTTTCATCTGTGTGTCAGTGTTTGTGCACAGCATAGATGTACGTAATAAAAAGAAATAGAGGTTTTAGTGGTTTTTCTGACTTTGTGGCTCCTATTAAAGTGGGCGCCCAGACTTGCTTTCTTGTTTGCTACTTTCCACTTATGGATGTTCCATGTTAGTTAATAGTTGGAGACTAGTGTCACAGCCTTTAGATAGTGACGGTGATGGGGGGAGGGGAGAGAGGAACAAAGAGGGCAAGATGGTCAAGGGTTTTGTGTGGGCAAAGGTCAGGGGTGGGAAGGGTGGATATTGCTGGTCAGGATACTGTACATTCACTATGGAAAGACAGGCTGGGGCTGAGTTTTCCTGTGCCTCTCTTTTCCCCAACTTTCCTGGTGGGTTTATGGTTTGGGCTACCTTGTTTGGGAAGGGAAGCATCAAGGCACTCACTCACATCTCTGACTTCAGTCTTCTTTCGGTCCAGTGTCCGTTAAGTCCTGTCATTTCTTCTCCCACTTTCATGCTTTCAGATTAAAAAAAAACAAAACAAAACATACGTGTTCTCATGAGGTGGAGCGGTAGCAGATCCAGTTGTGGGTTTTGTGTGTGTGTATGTGTGTGTGTTTTGTAGCATCCTGTATGGGTAGGTTTTTAAATCAGCCTCTCCAGGTCCAGCCTCTGCTTGTTTCCCCAGATAATACCATGGCTTCTTGCATTGCTTCTTCCATCTTTTATGAGACTTTTCAAAGATGCTTTTGGCCTGGAGCCACCGTATCCTCATTTCAAAAGAGAGACTGAATTCCACTTCTCCGTAAAAGTTACGCTCAGGAGGGTACGTTAAGGTACCTTGATTTTTCACACAGCTGGGAAAAATAAGCCTGGACGCTGGGGAAGGCCTCTGGTTGGCTGGCTTCCTCAGGGAGTGGTTTGGTAGAAGCCTGCCTATCATTTTCCTCCCCAGGTTTTAACCACAGTACATCAGTCCCAGCTACCTGCCTTTTGTGGTGGGGTCATTTCAAACTTGCTTCATTAAGAAACAAAACACTCAGCCCATAATATGCACTAACTAGGATTGTGGGGAATTTGCTCCCTTGTACTACCCCATCTCTCAACATACTTGCAATACTTTATTTAAATGAAGGATTTTTCCCCCAAACTTCAGCATCCAGAAGAAAGGAGAGTCCAAAAAGGGGGTAACATGGAGCATATTTGCAGGGCTGTGTGTACTCTGCAAAAAAAAACCCTAACATAAACCAAGCTCTGAATTTACACGAATTATGAAAATGAGTTCTTGGGCGCTTTTTTTTTTCTTTTTGTAACATGGGCAATATGTTACAGGAAAAATTGAGTTAGTGCGCCCCATCTAGCCTAGCTGGTCTATATCTTTACAAATCTGTCATCCCAATGTCAAGGGGCCAGGACTTTTTAGATGGCAGAAGTTAAACAGGACCTGGACTCAAGCTCAAATCTTGCATTGTTACAGCATGATTAACTGCACACAGCCCTGGGGTGTATATTAGTTTGGTCTGAGCAGAAGGAGAGGGTGGGGAGGGTAAGAGGGTTGTCTGAATTTTTAATGGTGCTATATTTGGAAGGGTTGATGGAGGTTACTCTCAGCTCCAAGTGTGGAAATTTGAGGCCTCAGGGTATTTCCTGCCCCATGATCAGGCCGGTATCCTGAAGTGGGGTAAAGGCAGAAACTTCTGTTTGTATTTTTAATGGTGTGTGTTGGGGGAGGGGGTGCATAATACTTTTTAAAATACTTGATTGAAATAAACTCTTTTAAAACTTCCTGTTTCTTGATGTTGTGATATATGTATTGAGTGCATGACAAGGCTTAATGCCAAACTGCCTACTGTAAGATCTATTTGCAGAATTACTTCAGATACAACAAATGCTATTTAAAAAAAAGAACTTTAAAAACTGTTTCATTATCCAGACTGATAAATGAATGTTAAGGACATTAGACTCAATGTGTATTCTTCTCTCGTAAGGTAAGTCGAACATTTTAGACAGATTTAATATCTTGTAAACAGAACTAAAAAGTGTACCTGTGGTATAATGATTGAAAATGAAGTTTCATTGTTAAATCATTACATAATATTCAGTTGAGGACAATAAAGAGATTGTTCTTCCTTTGGCAAAAGTCTGTTTTGAACCCAGGAAATTTTAGGCTTAAGCAAAGAAGTTTGAAAACAAAATAAAAATGCTTGACAGCATTGAGGATAAATTTGATGTTACGATGTTGAACAATAATTTTTTTTAGTGATACATTATTGGTTTTTTTATACCTTGCTTGCAGGGCAACTTAATGTTGGCATATTAGTTCAGCTTTGTTATTATTTTGTCATGAATCCAAAATAAAAGTATAAAAAGCATAAAAATATACATTTATATACCCTTGTTTAGATGCATGAATTAAAAAGAAAATATTTTAAATAAAAATAGGGGCTCAAATACAATATAATGCATAATATGAATATTTATGAGTCTTCGCAATGAAAAAGATTATAGTTTACTTGATACCAATAAGTTATCTAATTCTGCCTTTCCTGGATATTTTAAAGAATTGGTAGAGATGGTCTAGTTTATTCTTGTAAAATTTTAAACAAATCAAGTGTACGTATTCACAGTGGAGAATCTTATCATACAAAATGCCTTTGAAAAGAGTTACAGTATCTTTAAACTTTGATAATGAATTGCTTTCTCTGTGAAGCTTAATATTTAGTTTTCTAATATTTATTGGAAAAATATTTAATTTTCTAATCGTGCATTAAACATGTGTTTCAGAGATGCACATGCTATATACAGAGCTTTTTTCCTCATAGAACGCTCAGAACGGAGTTCCGGGACCGTTTTTGGATGGAACTTTGTAGGGTAGGCAAGGCAGGTTGTATGACGTGTGAGTTCTGGCACCTTTTTCTTTTACAAAAAAAGCACTGGTTATATATCTTTTTAGTTTCAGTTGAAAAGGGAAAGTAACAATGCAAAACAGATAAAACCAATATATTAAAAGAATTTACTTATTCTGTTGAAAAGGTAAAGGTAAGGTTTCCCCTGTCTAGTCATGTTTGACTAGATCAGGGCTTTTCAACTTTTTCACCCATTGTACCACTTTTAGGATACGGCAACATCCGAGCACCATCAGTCACCTAGCAAGGTGTCAAAAACTTGATGACCAAAAAAACCAAAAAGGAAAAAAGTGATGAAGTTCAGGTAGTCCTCAACTTACAACAGTTCGCTTAGTGACTGTTCAAAGTTACAATGGCACTGGGAAAAGTGCCCCCCAAGCCACAGCTGAGCAAGACATCTGCCTGCCTGCCCGGCAGCGCTCTTCCTCCTGTCCAAGGTTTTCATTGTTGTGAGCATTTCTGTTGAGGATTGGCAGCGGGGGTGGGGTGGGGAAGGTGTTTGGTTTTTATTCCCCTCTGCTGGGTGGTTGCAGCAGGTTTTGGTCACTTCACATGACCCTGGGACACTGACCATCATAAATATGAATCAGTCGCCAAGCATCTGAATGTAACTCGCAAGACCCTGGAGATGCTGCAACATTCCAACTGATCGGCGCTGCTTCTGGGCTCAGCAGACATGCCGGGATCAGCTTTGAGCTCCAGCTGGAGCCTGGCACTGATCCTGGCGCTTCTGCTGAGCCCTGACAGCCCTGAAGAAGCACTGATACTGGCGCTTCCGCTGAGCCCTGACAGCCCTGCAGCTTCAGCCGTCTCTCGCTCAGGCTTGTGTGGTGCTGCCACCGGTTCAGCTCATTCCCCTCCCCCACTACCACTTTTCTAGGATGGTCGCATACCACCTGCCAGGTGCCAGTGTACCACAGGTGGTACCCGTACCACTGGTTGAAAAGCCCTGGTCTAGAGGGAGTGGTGCTCATCTCACTTTTTTTTTAGCCAAGGCAGCCAGCGTTGTCCAAAGACACTTCCACGCTTACGTGGCCAGCCAAGAACATATGTTGAGGCACCCTGAATACTGTTACCTGCCCACCAAAGTGGTACCTATTTATCTATTCACTTTTGCATGCTTTCAAACTGCTGGGCGAGCAGGAGTTGGGGTAAGTAACGGGAGCTCACTTCAATGCGCAGCACTTGTGTCTCGAACCCAAGCTGTCAGCTTTTTAGCTGACAAGTTGCACCCCCACGTATTCTGTTAGTGCAATAACCCCTGTTCAGTTGACATTTGTAGAATTCTTAAGGACACAGCCAATGCTCGGACTTAACTTTTATATAACTTTTCCTTGGCCTCACTTGAGGAAGTAGTTTCAGGTTTTTTTTGTTTTTGTTTTGTTTTTACTTCACAGCTGAGGACCGCAACATTGTGGCTTTTTGCTTGTTTTATACAAAGTAGCCCCCTCTACAAAGCCTGTCTGTTTGCCAGCTTAGGTTCACATTGTAGAAACTTTCAGTGTGAGCTGATCCCAACAGATGGAGCAGGAGGTTGGTGCACGAAATGCCTAATTCTGACCCTTTCCCGATCTTGTGTTTATCCTGTCATCCCTCACCAATTCTCTTGGTTCTTCATGCAGGCATATCTAACATTAAATGGATATCCATGTGCTTTCAATGCCTTCGTTGTATTTTGTAAATATTCTAGGTGCCCCTGAAGTATTGTGGAAATTTGTGGAGAAATGCACAATTTCTAAATGAAAATATTACCCAGAGGCTGTTGGTTATTACCTTGGAATTGTTACTGTTCAAAACCCTCTTATTAATATCGCAGGATGAAGAAAACTGGTCTTTGGTTGTAACATTCTGTCGGATGTTTTCCTGACCAGTATGGGCAATAAAGCCACGCATAGGCCACGATTCGAGGATACAACTCTTTATAAGCTAGTTTTACTGTATGTAGAAGAGCAGACTGCTTAGCAAAATTCCAGGCACCTATGCTGCCTATTCTCCTTCTTCTCCTTCCCTGTGTCAGCATCACAAGAGTTGCCAAACAGCTTCAGTCTTCACACGGGTGAGAGGATACAGGTGTTCTGGAGCTCTGCAGCCACTAGCAAACAGCGGAGCAGCCAAACAAAGGAATGGCTTAAGTGGATGGTCCAAAAGAAAGGAAAAGGAAGCTTAGTGGCCCAGCAAGACGAAGCACAATGTAAAAAGTTCGAGAGGTCAGCCTGGGTGATTTCGTTGGGTGCCACTTTAGCGTAAACATTGGGTCTCATGGGGGAGAGAACAGCAGGTTGAGACTGCAAAAAAAAAAGTCACTTTCCCAAAAATACAGTAGAGTTCCCACTGCTTAAGGACAGGGTAATGCAACATCTTGGAACTGGGGATGGCCCACCCGATTTTCTGCAAAGAAAATAGCTCCCAGGTGGTTAAAACAAAAAAAAGTGAATATTACACTGATCTGCCTTCCCCCGGAGTTGTCATGGCTAGAAATGCATGATGACCTGGGTTGCTACTTTTCATGCAGATAACAATAATAATAATAATAATAATAATAATACCAACAACAACAACAATAATAATAATAATACAACAATAATAATAATAACAATAACAAGTTTGAAGGGTCCTTGGAGGTCATCTAGTCCAACCCCCTGCTCAGGCAGGAAACCCTATACCAGGGGTGTCAAACTCAATTTCATTGAGGGCTGCATCAGCATTGCAATTGCCCTCAAGGGGCCGGGTGGGTATGGCCAGGGTGGGCGTGGCCTACTGGGTGGGCGTGGCTAGAGTGCATATGGCTACTGGGTGGGCGTGGCCAGCTCTACATCGTTTGCATCAAGGGTGCCTATGGGGGCCTGGGCAGGAGTGGGACAGATCTGAGGGTCTCTGGCAGAAGGAGGGTCTCTGGCCCAGGGCCAAGGTAGTGGGGGCTGTTCCCTCACTGTTTCCAGGATGGCTTCGTGGGCCACATGAAACCACTTCACGGGCCGGATCTGGTCCCCGGGCCTTGTGTTTGACATGTCTGCCCTATACCATTTCAGGCAAATGGCTGTCCAATCTCTTCTTAAAAACTTCCAGTGTTGGAGCATTCACCGCTTCTGGAGGCAGGTTTTTCCACAGGTTAATTGTTCTAACTGTCAGGAAGTTTCTCCTTAGTTCCAGGTTGCTTCTCTCCTTGACTAGTTTCCATCCGTTGCTTCTGGTCCTGCCTTCAGGTGCTTTGGAGAATAGCTTGACTCCCTCTTCTTTGTGGCAGCCCCTGAGATATTGGGACACTGCTATCGTGTCACCCCTCACCCTTCTCTTCGTTAAACTAGACATACCCAATTCCAGCAACCGTTCCCTATATGTTTTAGCCTCCAGTACCCCAATCATCTTTGTTGCTCTTTTCTGCACCCTTTCTAGAATCTCAACATCTTTTTTACATCATAGTGACCAAAACTGGATGCAGTATTCCAGGTGTGGCCTTAACCAAGGCATTGTAAAGTGGTATTAGTACTTCACTGTTTACAAAACAGTGAAAGTGAACCGATATGACGTGTGTCAAAAAGGTGATGCGCCACAACATTTTGAGTGACACGTCAGGGTTCACCAACACCCTACAACTCTTCTCGAAAGCATACTCTGTTCTCAAGTGATTTTAAGACACTGTGGAGGCTTGCACAGCCTCCAGAAGTTGTATGGGAAGGCTAACTTATTTCGTCAAGTGCAACTCAACTCAGGTGAAGGGAAATCTGGGAAGAAGCATTTCAAATCACTCAAAACTTCTCTTAATGTACTTACTATAAATGTGGCTGGGAAATTCTTGTTAAAAGTTCTAAGACTGACACTAAGCCTCACATT
Source organism: Vipera berus (assembly GCF_964194415.1). Lineage (NCBI taxonomy): Eukaryota > Metazoa > Chordata > Lepidosauria > Squamata > Viperidae > Vipera > Vipera berus. The sequence goes on along the minus strand of NC_138210.1, from coordinate 55,336,303 downwards.
GGGCAAAATGAAGGAAGTCAGAATTACACAGATTTCAGCAAGGTGTCTTTAAATGCTAGTTTGGGGGATGTTTTGGAGGGGGATGGGGTTAAATAATTACAAGAGGATATTCTCACCCTCCTTAATAGTTATTTAAAGTGGAGCTTTTGGAATATTTTAAATGTTTTTCCCCCAGAGATCTCCCTATTTGGGCTGGATTGCTGCCAACAGGCTCACCTGGTGCTGTAAAATTACTTACATCTGTGGTTTTTTTTCTCTTCCTCTCCCTCACTTCCCTGCAATCTCTCACATCTGCTGAAATACACTATTCTGTCATTGAAGGGCTGAGCTACAATTCCCCCCCCTCTCCCCCCCCCAGGATTTAAGAGTGAGAATGAAAGTAATTTTTCTTCCAAATGCCTTCTGTCCCCATACCACATAAACATAAAGGCAAACAAATGGGGTAGAATGTCTGAATGTCTACAGACATTCTCAGTCCTCCAGGCTTTTTGGATGAGGTGAAACGTTTTCAAAGAAAAAACCCCCCGAGGAAGTCCAGTTGTCTTTTTTTTAAAAAGCACCTTTGGGACCATCAGTTCTGTCCTGCTTCTGTGACACCAACATAGTCTTGTCATTGTGGTCCTCTGAAAGGTCAGGAGGCCAAACGTACCCCTGAAGATCTTTCTTATTCTTGCTTCAGAGGGTCACAGGAGACCAAAGAGGGAGAAACTGGTGTATGTCCACAAGGTCTCGATTTTTCAATCCACAATGTAGCCGCCTTGTCGACCTTTCTTTCGAGGGAATAGAGCTGACTGTGGTAACGGGCCTGGAGGTCTACAGTATTACATCTTCCCTCCCCAGAGTAAAGAGGACGGCTTGTCCAAGAGCAGCATCATTGCTTTGACTGACCCAAGAACGCTTCTGTGCTGCTGTGACTATAGCAGATTTTTTTTTAAAAAAAATGGCCTTTTCGCATCAGAGTCTGCTTAAACTAAACTGATTAAAACAGTCTTGTTGGCGGTTTCCTTTGTCCATCTCCATGAAATGCTGGAAAAAGCTAAAGGTAAAGGTTCCCCTGCACATGCGTGCTAGTCGTTTCCGACTCTAGGGGACGGTGCTCATCTCCGTTTCAAAGCCAAAGAGCCAGCGCTTGTCCGAGGACGTCTCCGTGGTCATGTGGCCGGCATGACTAGACGCCAAAGGCGCACGGAACGCTGTTACCTTCCCACCGTAGTGGTCCCTATTTTTCTACTTGCATTTTTACGTGCTTTCGAACTGATAGGTTGGCAGAAGCTGGGACGAGTAACAGGCGCTCACTCTGTTACGCGGCACTCGGGATTTGACCCGCCAAACTGGCGATCTTCTGATCGACAAGCTCAGCATCCTAACCCACTGAACCACCGCTACTGTTAACTTAAATCAGGTGGCCTCCGCAGATGACAACACCTGGCTGCCCTCCCTAGACTAGAAGACTCTCAGGGAATCATCACAGTTAGGGTGAAATGGTCCCACCCCCCAGTCTGTGGACCGGCACTAGTCTGTGCCATGCCAAAAAATGGGTCGTGCAAACATGTGAAGCCCCATCTGCGGGATGTAGGCAGCACGTGACACCCCACCCACTCCGGTCCATGGAAAAACCTCTCTCCACTGAACGGGGGTCCGTCCCTGGTGCTCAAAAGGTTGGGGACTGCTGCTCCCATGAACTAATATGGCCATTAGGTGGCACTGTAGAACCACAAAACGAACAGGGCAGGATTTTGCTGCATCTTTTGACTATGTCCTGCTCCAAAGATTATATAGGCTGCTTGTCTAAACTTTTTTTTTAATCACCATTTAAAGCAGACATGTCAAACACAAGGCCCGGGGGCCAGATCCGGCCCGTGAAGTGGTTTCATGCGGCCCACGAAGCCATCCTGGAAACAGTGAGGGAACGGCCCCCACTGCCTTGGCCCTGGCCCAGAGACCCTCCTTCTGCCAGAGACCCTCAGATCTGTCCCACTCCTGCTCAGGCCCCCATAGGCACCCTTGATGCGAACGATGTAGAGCTGGCCATGCCCACCCAGTAGGCCATACACAGTCTAGCCATGCCCATCCAGTAGGCCATGCCCACCCTGGCCACACCCACCCGGCCCCCTGAGGGCAACCGCAATGCTGATGCGGCCCTTAATGAAATTGAGTTTGACACCCCTGATTTAAAGGATACTGATTGGATTCATTTTAGTCGCTTTACATAAAAAAAGCCAATGAAAATTACACCAAACCACATTCTTGGGGTTGAGCTCAACTCGGGAGATCTTCCCTTCCCTAAAGTGAATTTTGAATGTACCTCGTGTCACTTGTGCCTAAAATGAAACAAAGATATAAAACAAAAATTTTAAAAAATATTACTTTACCCGTAACGTGCACTTTTATCTAGCGCAATTATCCTGCTTTAGGGTCTTTTAAAAAGGGACGCGGTGGCTCAGTGGGTTAGGACGCTGAGCTTGTCGATCAGGTCGGCAGTTTGGCGGGTTGAATCCTGAGTGCCACGTAACAGAGTGAGCGCCTGTTTCACTTCCCAGCTTCTGCCAACCTAGCAGTTCGAAAGCACGTAAAAATGCAAGTAGAAAAATAGGGACCACTATTGTGGGAAGGTAACAGCGTTCCATGCGCCTTTGGCGTCTAGTCATGCCGGCCACATGACCACGGAGACATCCTCGGACATGCGCTGGCTCTTCGGCTTTGAAATGGAGATGAACACTGGCCCCTCGAGTTGGAAATGACTAGCATGTATGTGCAGGGGAACCTTTACCTTTAGGGTCTGTTAGAATATGTTGTTGAAAAAATGGTTTGTTTAACAGAGTATTATTAATACACAGTGGAAGTTGTACTGGGACTTTTAGGCAAACAATAATGCACTAACACGAGTTTTATAACTTATTTTTACTCAGACAACAAAAAGAAACACAGTAAGAAATAGTCCAAGTATCAATCCAGTATCATGCACATAAAAGTCAGTCCATAAAAAACATAGTATCAAAATACAAAAGCTGCTTACCAATATCAAAAACAATATACACTGTAGCAAGCAGTTGATTCTTGAGAGAATAAATATCAAGTTATCAAACAAGAGAACAAGAGGTATCCAAACACTAACATCAAACACATATACAAGAGCAACTACGTGTAACATCTAACTCTCTTTTATGTTGAATAATTACAGCCACACCCTTAGACTGTTTAACTCCTTAAAGGTGCTTTTACTCCATTATATAATATTGTCACCCAAATCAAGTTTAATCTCTAACAATCTCCCCTTTTGGGTGGCATATTATACATATATTTTTACAATCTCAAATTACACATATCACAAACAGATTTATGCTTTATAGCACCCTGAGCTTTAGTAAACTGGTCAGCAATATTATCTTCAGTTGCACAATATTCCAGTTTAATCAAATTATCTTTAACACATTGTCTGACATTTAGATACCGTAGATCCGTATGTTTTGATCTAGTTTTCACTGCAGCATTAGTTGCTAATTTTATAGCTGCTTGATTGTCTTCATACACTTTTATTGGTTCATTACAATTTAAACCCATATCAAACAATAATTGTTTCCATACCAATAGCTCAGTACATAATAAAGATAAACAAGAAAATTCGGATTCAGTTGTTGATAAGCTTATATGCTTCTGTCTGTTAGACCTCCATCCTACTAAAGCGTTTCCCAATAATACAACCAATCCTGAAGTGGATTTCCTGGTTACAGTATCAGATGCAAAACTAGCATCTGCAAATGCTTTTAGTTCCAATTCCTTTGTTGGCTCTAGATATAGAGAATAATGTATGGTGTGCTTCAAATATCTTAAAACTCTTTTCGCACCTTGCCAACATCTGGTTGTAGGATTCTCACAATATCTAGCTAAATGATTAACTGTAAATGCTATATCAGGTCTTGACCAGTTACATAAATACATCAAGCTGCCTATTAATGATTGATATATCTTTTTATCAAAGACATTGCTGTTATCTGCTGAACTCTCAAAACCTTGAACCATAGGTGTTTTTACTGGTTTACAGTTTTCCATATTATAACGTTTCAGCAAACCATTAATTTTCTTAGCTTGAGACAATTTAAATCCTTTACTAGTCCTGACAATATCCAGCCCTAGATAATGACTAATAGCTCCTAGATCTTTTACTCTAAATTTTCTTTTTAACCCTGAAATTATTCTTTCAGTTTCTGTTTCATCTTTTGCTATAATAGCAATATCATCAGTGAATAATAATAACAATGATAATTCACTATTTTGCTGTTTTATAAATAAACAAGGATCTGCAATACTAGCTTTAAATCCCAAACTATTTAACTCTTTTACTAAACATCTATTCCACTCATAACCTGACTGTTTTAAACCATACAAACTCTTATTCAGTTTCCAACAGTACCCTACCTTACTTTCTATTCCTGATGGAACTTTCATATATATATCATGGTTTAATGTTGCATGCAAATAAGCAGTTTCAATATCTACATGTTTTATACTATAATTCTTATTTGCTGCCCAAACTAAAGCAGCCCTAAGAGTGGAAGCTCTTAACGTTGGGGAAAATACTTCATCATAATCACTATTATTCTGTGCAAATCCTTGAGCAACTAATCTTGCTTTATGTATTACCTCTCCTGTAACACTTTCTTTCAGTTTAAAAACCCATTTACATCCAATTAACTTTTCTGTTTTAGGTATTTTAACCTCTTGATAAACATTAAGATCTTGCAAAGACTTTATTTCTTTATCCATAGCTACTTTCCAATTCTTTCTTTCATTCTCAGGATACATTTTTATTTCTTCAACATTAGAAGGTTCAATGTCTATTTGACAAATTAAACCTGCCTCGAAACGATCAGGCTGTCGTCTTTCCCTGTTAGACCTTCTGAGAATTATTGGACTTATAGGTACATTTACATTATTATCTTCTTCCTCTCCTGTCTCAACTATCAGTGGTTCTTGTTTGATCTCTCTAGCAGGTTCCTCCTCTTCTTTATCACTTTCATTTGAGGAGTTAGTTAAATCTTGTTGAGGAATATATACAATATCTTCTACCCTTTCCCAGCCTGACTGTTCTTGAAAAACAGCGCTAGAACTACAATAAATGTTTTTAGTACCTTTCTCCCAGAACCGATAAGACTTATGGTTTAACTCATAGCCAACAAAAAATAATTGTTTAGCTCTATGTTCTCCTTTATTTCTTATTGAACTTGGAATATGTACCCAAGCAGGTGTCCCAAATGTGTGAATATAACTAAGATTTGGTTTTCTCTTATACCATAAGGTATAAGGAATTTTACCTGTAGCTGAACTAACCACATTGTTTAAAATATGATTAGCACATTTTGCTGCTTCTCCCCATAAGCTATCAGGTAAACCAGAATCTTCAATCATAGATCTAATCATAGCTTGCAATGTTTGGCCCCTCCGTTCAACAAATGCATTATGCTGAGGTCTATAAGGAGCTGTACGTCTATGCTCTATTCCCTCTGAAACTAACAGCTCATTGAACTGTTTATTAACAAACTCAGTTCCATTGTCTGTTATTATGGTTTTTACATTTAACTGAGTTTTCCTTTGTACAAACTTGAGCCAATTAGATATTGTTTGTATAGTTTCAGTTTTTGACGTAAGGAGATAACAGAACCCATATCTGCTATAATGGTCTAGAATATTTAATATGTAGCAAGCACCCCCTAAACTGGGTTTCATAGGACCTATCAAATCCATAAATACCAGTTCTAATGGAGTTGTGGTTTTAAATCCATCTAACCTATTAGCTGGTGCTGCCCTGCTCTTTTCTCTACCACATACGTTACACTGCAGATATTTCTTACAAGCCTTTAACTTAAACCCATTAGACAAAGCTACAGTTCTTTTTAGTGTATTAAAATTCACATGACCCAATCTTCTATGTAATAAATGAATACATTCATCATGTGGTTTTTGATTTGTACAAGTAGTAGCCATTATAATAGGATCATTGCTAATTACAAACAAACCGTCTTTCATATTAGCTATTAAGTTCACTTCATTCTTTTGAATAAGACATTCCTCCCCTTGGAAAGTAACTTTAAAACCTGCTTCCAATAATGCCTTAACTGATAATAGATTATAATCACATCTGGGAACATATAGCATTTCCAAATTTTGTTTTAAAAATGAACAGTAAACCTTACCCTCTCCAGAGACCTTGACTCTCCAACCATTAGCCATAGAAATATATTTTTTACTAGACCTTATATTCTCAAAATCCCTTTTTATTTTTGAAATACAGTGTGTAGCTCCACTATCTACCACCCACCAATTGTGGTTATTAGTAGTTCTATTAGCTACAGCTACATTAATCAGCTTTTTATTCTTTGTATGGCTTTCCTTTCTCTGACAATTACTATTCTGACAAAACTTAGCAATATGTCCCTTTAACCCACAATTAAAGCATTTCCTTAAAATATAAGCAGATTCAGTCTTCTTTATTTCTTGTTGCAATGGCTCTCTCAACTGTTTTCTCTCCATACGACATCTTGATTCTTCCAACAACCTTCCAGTTATTGAAGAAACAGTTAGGTCTTCTTTGGACAAAACCTCCAAGGACGATACAAAGGCATCGTAGCTCTCATCCAATGATGATAAAATGATGTAAACCTGGTGAAGCTCTGAGAAAATAAGTTCTTTTTCTTGCAGTTCCAACAAAGTTGCTTTTATAAAGTTAAGGTGAGCTAACATATCGCCATTCTTTTCCAGTCTAACTCTAAATAGCTTTCTGGTAAGATTTATATGAGCACCAACACTGTCCCGAACAAAAATCTTTTTCAACTTAGCCCAACATTTAGCAGCAGACTCTTCTCCACGCACATGGACTAGCTGTTGGTCTCCTAATGTTAGCCCAATAATAGATAAAGCCTTATCATTGTCTTTATTGAAGTCTACAATCTTCTTGTTATCTTCTTCATTAGTTGGATCCCAGGCAGTTACATCAGGAGGATTATGGACTATTTTCCAAAGACCTTGATTTTGTAATAGCAAACTACATTGTGTAGACCAGGATACGTAGTTTGACCCATTAAGCCGGGTAATGCAGAATGGATTGAATAGTCCTTGTGCCATTGTCTGAATTTGAAAACTCAGTTAGGAAATATAAATACAATACTGTGCCTGTCCTCAGCACCACACTGGATCTGGGCCCATAACCATTGTTAGAATATGTTGTTGAAAAAATGGTTTGTTTAACAGAGTATTATTAATACACAGTGGAAGTTGTACTGGGACTTTTAGGCAAACAGTAATGCACTAACACGAGTTTTATAACTTATTTTTACTCAGACAACAAAAAGAAACACAGTAAGAAATAGTCCAAGTATCAATCCAGTATCATGCACATAAAAGTCAGTCCATAAAAAACATAGTATCAAAATACAAAAGCTGCTTACCAATATCAAAAACAATATACACTGTAGCAAGCAGTTGATTCTTGAGAGAATAAATATCAAGTTATCAAACAAGAGAACAAGAGGTATCCAAACACTAACATCAAACACATATACAAGAGCAACTACGTGTAACATCTAACTCTCTTTTATGTTGAATAATTACAGCCACACCCTTAGACCGTTTAACTCCTTAAAGGTGCTTTTACTCCATTATATAATATTGTCACCCAAATCAAGTTTAATCTCTAACAGGGTCTTTTATGAGAACAGCATGCAGTCCTGGTCCTCCTCTTGGGATCTTTGTGACTGGAGAGTGAACAGATGGAGTTCTCAGCTCAAACGGAGAAGTGCTGTATGCAGCGGTATATTTCCCCATATCGCAGATTAGCATCAGGGAAATAAAATAGGGTTTCCTAGTGCAAGTAGTCCTCTACTTACAACAGTTTGCTTAGTGGCCTTTCAAAGTTAACAATGGCACTGGAAAAAAGCAACCTATGACCGTTTTTCACACTTAGCAACCATTGCAGCATCCCCAGGGTTAGATGATAAAATTCAGACACTCGGCAACCCACTCGTATTTAGGAGGGTTGCGGCATCTGTGATCGCCTTTTGCAGCCTTCTGACAAGCAGCATTCAATGGGGAAGTCAGATTCACATGACAACCGTGTTACAACTTAACAATTGCAGGGGTTCTCTTAGCAAGCGTGGCCAGAAAGGTGGCGAAGTGGGGCAAAATTCGTGGAAGCGTCTTAGCAACAAACAATTATCTAAGCGTTCAGCTATTCATGAAGCAGTTATCTTAAGATTACGAATGGTTACATCTCAGCCATGCACTAAGCAATTATCTAAAGGTTATAAATCAGCTACATATCTGTATGGAATGTCTTTGTTCTTGTTACTTTCTTGTACGTGTTCCAACGGGGGTGTCCATCTGCACGTAGCAAGGTCATCTGATTTTTGGTAAAACACAACTTATGAACAGAAACGAAACTTATCTCTGCCCTGAGCCAGACCTGCGCCATTTTATGTGAGCCTAAGGTGGAAATATGACAGGTTTCCTACATCTCCTCCCTTTTTGTTTTTTGACCCAAAGGGCTCAGTAGGACAGAGATGTGGTGCATTCCGGTGATAAGCATAAGGCTTTCTTTTGGCCCTCCTCGCCATCTGTGTCTAATACGAAGGAGGCCTTTTCAATGGCACGGTCTGTAGTATTTGACTCAAGGTCTTCTAGAGGCAATAACTGATATTTCTTTTCCCACAAGGCATTTACATGCTTGATGGCACGTTGCTCTGCTATAAATGAAATGCTATTAGAAATAGTTCTAACAAAAATAGGTAAAATACAAGGCAAAATAATACATCCTAAAGCAATCATACTAATTAAAGCTACAATAGCTTGCAAACCAGGTAATTTGGGAAACCAGGAGCCAAATAATTCCTGAAAGTTAAAACCATTCCATGTTTGAACAGGAACATGAGCTACTTTAACCATTCTATCTGTGATCTCCTGAATCACTTTCCCACTGTCATCAATTTCAATACAACAATTTGTAAGATTAAATTTTCCACATACCCCCCCTTCTTTAGCTAAGAGATAGTCCAGGGCCAATCGATTTTGCATAATGTAAGTTCTTGATTTAGCACTTTCTTTTGCTAAATGGGTCATGGCTGAAACTGTTTCATTAGTGACAATTTCTACAACTGCTTGCAGCCGAATCAGACGATTGAGTAAGTAAATTGGGGTCCTATAGCCATAGGTCCCATCTTCTGCCCAAGTTGCAGGTCCATAATAATGGATTATACGGTCGGGGGGCCATTCATTGTCCTTCCAAACACCCCGATGAATGTTTTTTGTGTCTCGTTCACTACGGATGTTACCAATTTCTTCATAAACTGGAACACCCAACACTTGTCGCTGTCGGAGGGGCAAAAGGAAAAAGCTAGGCCTGATGGCTCCTAGAACACAAGAACCATACCAGTCCTTGGGGAGAAAATTATAAGCAAAACGTCCACAAATCCAATATAGGCCGGTAGGAGCTTTCCATTGCAAGGTGTTGTTTTCTGGATCTAACAGGAAGGCCATGTTTGTCATTTGTGCCAATGCGTTGTTGGGCTGTGAGTCCGAAGAACCTGACCACCAAGTATTGTTCTCCCAAGTCCCTTTGCATCTTAATGAGCCCACGTTACTATGGCGAAAATCAGTCTTTTTACGTTGGTAACAAATGTTGCCTACCAATTTGGTAGTTATAGCCCAAATTTCTTGTCCTTTCTGATTAAAGGTGTAATTGGCCTGATTTTCTAACATTTGAGTGTAATTGAGTTCATGGGCTTCCCATGGCCATTGATCACCCATGTTAGTGCCCCCACACACAAAACAATTTTGTACCGTGAGCTCCTTTGCAATAGTTTCTGCCAAGGCCAAAAACATGTTGTGAGCTCTAGGGGGAAGTACCAACCCCTCCATTTGTTGGCTTTCTTGATAATAAGAATGAAAAAGTGACTGACTAAGGGGATCTAAATTGTGCTGAATAATCTGGATTGTTAAGATTACACTGGGGTCTGAGCCTGTTCCGTCGATACCTAGCCCATATTGATTGTTGACCCCTTTCCAGGAATGCGATCCCAACCAATTTTGTGGGACCGGGAATGTCAAATTTATTAAGTTGCAATTATGCCGGTGGCAGGAGGAGTTTGCTGGCAACCTGGTAATATAAAGTGTCTTATGCTGATTATACCTGGGTATGGTATCTGGATGGACAGTCATTCCTCGGGACTGAAAATCCACACATTTCCAGTCCCCACAATAGGTGCCTCTGCCGCAAGAGTCACGGTAGTCGGAGCATCGGGCGCATAGATATTTTTCATTGTTGGAGTAAGTTCGCCGCCATTCTAAGGATCCGCATGTACTGGCCCCTTCGTCCATGGCTCTGCACGCATCAAAGATGACAGATTGAGAAACCTCTTTGTTATAAAAATCATGACTAACCAGGAGAGCTGACCCTGCTTCAATTTTAATTGTGTATCGATGAGTGGGTCCCTTTGGATTGAAACATTGAATCTTACCAGCATCAGTACAGATGGAGTATGATGTACCATTATAGGTGCATTGATGTGAAAGTTTGGTTTTGCAAGATAGGTGAGTGTGAAAAATCAATGTTCTAGTTATGAGGGTGCCTTGTTTGGTGGTTGCCATGCAAAGTTCACATTGTCCTTTAGTCTGAAGCACCGTGGTCGTATGAGTTGGTAATGTTAATGAAAAACCGATAAGAGTCACAAACCATATTGTTGTCTTTAGCGGGTCCATAGTTGTTTTTGTGGAGGCATGATATGGGCGAACATGACGACTGGGGATCCACAGCACTTTGTCTGGCAGTTGAACAGCTGCGTAGCCTCTGCCCCAGGTGATAAGGTCTGCGGGGCCTTGCCAAGTCAGGTCTGGAAGTTGTCGGTACCAAACCTGTGGCTTAGGGAGATCTGAAGAAGAAGAAGAAGAAAAATGCCGCTCTGCAGCTGTGGTTAAGGGATGGCCAGTCAAGTTTGAAAAGTTCAGAGTGTAGAGGCAAAGGTTAAGAATTTCTTGCACTGCTGGGAGGTTGGGGTTTCGTTTTCCCCCGTTCTGATTTTTATAGCGATCTAAAGCATGTTTCAAGGTTTGGTTAGCTCTTTCCACCAAGGCTTGGCCTTGGCTATTATATGGAATTCCAAATTTGTGTGTGATTTGCCAATGATGACAAAATTCTGCCATGGCTTGACTGCTATAAGCAGGGCCATTATCTGTTTTGAGTTCTTTTGGACATCCCAGCACTGCAAAAGTCCGAATACAATGATTAATGACATGTTTGGTGGCTTCTCCCCTTTGGGGGGTAGCCATGATGAATCCTGAAAAGGTATCAATTGAAACATGCAAATACTTCCATGGGGCAAATGGTGCATATTGTGTGACATCCATTTGCCAAATTTGGCAAGGCTCCAATCCCCTGGGATTGACACCCATAGGGATTGCAGTTGCTTGTTTGCTGCAGGTTGGGCACTGCTGGCAAATTGCAATTACTTCTGCAGCGGTGATGCCAAACTGCTTTTGCAAAGCTTTGGAATTTTGATGGAAATATGAATGACTTTCCCAGGGGGTGAGGGGTTGCAAAGAACAGGCTGAAGGTCCGGAGGCAGCCTGATCTGCAACAGTGTTTCCCTCTAGCAAAAAACCTGGAAAAGGCTGATGACTACGAATGTGAGCAACAAAAATAGGATGTTGGCGTTCAAAAAGCAAATTTTGCAAGGTTAAAAAAAGTTGTAACAAATCTGGTTGAATGGATGGGGATAAATAAGATCCATAAATCACTTGAATTGTGTGATAAACATAAAAGCTATCCACAATAAGATTCAAAGGTTGAAAGGAAAAAAGTTGACAAGCCAAAATTGAAGCAGCCAGTTCAGCTTTTTGAGCTGGCCGTTGGGGTGTTGTTTGCTTGGTTCTCCATTGACCATTTTCCAACCAGGCACAGGCGCCACACTCCTTGCTCCCATCTGCAAAAACTGTAACAGCCGAATGTAGAGGGTGAGGAGACAAGGGTGACAACCAGTCAATGGGTACAGTGCGAACAATTTGCAAATGATAATCGGGTGGTGGGTGGCAAGAAACCTTGCCATGCCAATCAGCTAAGGAAAATTGTAATTCACTCGAGGTTTGAAAAAATGATTCCCAAATTTGCAAAGACATAGGCACAAAAAGAGTGTCTATCTCCAGCCCAATCAAGGCTTTCGTTCGGTGATGAATTTTAAAAATCAATTGAGCCAATTGTGCTTCTCTGGTTAAAACAGAAACTTTGGGCGTATGGGATAAATGAATCCACTCCAAAATTTTCAATTGGTTAAACAATAGCAACATTCGACTCCCATCATGCAACATCTACCTCTCACTTTCTACTACTTCCCATGTTTCTCCCTATCCATATTTCTATAGTACATTCTTGTTCCTTCAGCATTCTAAGGCTTGTGTTAAGGCATACAATTCATGTATGCAATTCACAAATCTGTGCAAACCAACTTAAAAACCACTTGTCTGTTTCTCCCTTTTATATCCATTCATTCACTGCCCTTCTGCCATTCTGGCCTAACTTCTGTCTTTTCTGCTTCCAGCTTCTATCAACTTTTGCATGAGCCAACTGTTTCCCTTAGCTATTAATCAATCCTCTACATTTCTCTTCTCCAAAAGTATTGAAGATTCAATAATCATATTTGGAGTCAGTGTATATGTTCCTCCTTTCCTGTATTAACAATCTCAGAGCCTGTTGTAAGGCATAAAATCCACAGGTTAGTGCTGATTAAGGGAGGGAAATTCTCCCAGATATCACCTTCCATCAATGTGTCCTGCACATAGACACAAAAACATCAAAAAGAAAAAAACAAAAACAAAAAACAACTCCACAAAAAGATCACAGTAATTTCATTTGGGTGATGTTTAACTAAAACTCAAAGATTTCCAAAAACTTGTCCAACAATTAATCTCTCCTCTTTCGAGTAAAAAAAAATTGCAAGCTGAAACTGTAAGAGTAGGCATCAAGTTTCACATCCACCCCCCTTTCTCAGACTGGAATTCTAAGCAGAGAAAAAAAATGGTTAAAAGGACCAGCCACCCCCCCTTCTTCTGGCTGTCTCTCCCTTTCTCACTCTTAAAGTAACAGAGCAGGGTTGGGGGGGAGTAAAAGAAACTTTACAAAAATCTCACCACAAAAAAAAAATAGTTTGCTCTCCTTTACATGCATTTTCTCTCACACATCATCCATGGCTTTTACAACAATAAAATCTGTAGTTTACTGTTCCTTGCACAGCCTGGGACGGGGTGGTGGGTGGTAGGTGGATTTGAGGGCTAACACACTCACATTTACATATCAGCAAATTAACTCATTCACTTCCATTCTGACTGCTTGCATAAACAATTTCACATACAAAAATTCCATTTCATACTTTCTCCAGACAAACCATACATTGTTAAATAAGGCCTTTTTGTTTGGTGTTATCAGAGAGGATTTTGACCCTCTTACAAGTCTTGGAAAGAACACAGAACAACACAGACAGACATATATACACAGATATTATTAAAACAACATTTATCTAGACATATGGCTTGTCCTACGAGAGGTGAGAAAAATCATGAGTTGATTCCAACCGAACATGGTTTCTATAGGGCCCTTTAACCATCTCCTATTTTTCTCACCATTCCAAGTCCAAGCCTAATGTTCCAAATGTCCATATATATATATATATATATATATATATATATATATATATATATATATATATATATATATATATATATATATATATATATATATATATATATATATATATATATATATATATATATATATATATATATATATATATATATATATATATATATATATATATATATAAAAGAAAACAAAACACACATATCAATTTGGGGTTATAGGCCAAAACAATAGTCCAAAAAGCTAGATTAAAAGAAAAAGATAGAAGAAAAACTTGGTTTTATTTCTTTGATTTTTCTTTTCTTTAGGTTTACAACAACAACTACTTTCCTATTCTTTGATTTGGTAGACCAAAGTTATCAATTTAATGGGAAGCTAGATCTCAGACAACTCCAGGCAGTTGAAATCAACAGGCGCGCCCCTGGACTTTACTGAGAACAGCTCGCCCCAAGAGGCTCTTTCAAGCCCCACATTTGGTCGCCAAGATTGTGAGACATGCGTTTAAATAATCAGCAAAAGTGGCATTTGGCATGGCAATAATCGATTTTAACAATTTTTTACAGTCTTCATTAGCATTTTCATAAGCCAATTTTAACAGGAGTTCATTTCGGGCATATTCATTGTCTATTTGCCTTGTTATTTCTTCCTGCAGTCTATCCACAAAGTCTGAATAAGCCTGATTGGGACCTTGATAAACCTTTGCAAAAGACATTTTAGCTTTTCCCTGAGGATATCTTGCGGAAAGCTGCTAAAGCCCCTTCCTGTATCAAATTAAAAGCCTCCCTTGGGCTTTGAGCCTGTTGGTCATTTGTAACGAACTGTCCTGTGCCAAATAATTGATCCCTATCTACCCCTTGAGGTAATCCAGCAAGAATTTTTTTTTCTATTTCTTTTTTATACTCAGATTCCCAAACTACATATTGTGAAGGTGTCAGTATCATGTGTGCAATGGACTTCCAGTTCCTCCAGCTGCCAGGGCTGGTTAGATGTTTACTGGATAGCAAGACAAATCTCCCAATGTTAGCTGTCCTGATCAGGCAGCTTGTCTAACACAATTTGCCACCATTCCTTCTTAGGATAATTGTTAATTGCTTCTGGCTGAGCCTGAGGGGCACTGGGAGCCGCAGCTGAGGTGCCCTGCTTAGTTTCTCCCGGCTGAGTAGGTTCCTCATAAGGAGGGGGAGCCGGAGAAACGGAAAAGGCTTCTTTAAGTCCCTTTTCGTGAATCCACAAACTTTCCATTAAGACTCGCCAGGCTGTTAACATTTTTGGAGGTGCTCGAGGAGGTTCGTGGAGCCATTCTCCAATTTTTCTCCAAGTCCCTGTTTTCAACGAGCCCTTTTCCGGATAAGCCGGAGTATTTTCCCAAATATATTCCATTAAAGCAATCAACTCCTTTTTTGAAACTGCTGGTAATTGTTTGCCACTACTTTTAAGTAAAATATTAGAAGTTCTGACTATTTCCTCAAGCTCTTTCAGGTGCGCTGCCTGTTGCTTAGAAAATTTGTTCCCCATACTCACGAATGGATCGTCGTCTTCACGAGGCGAGATCGTGTGCACAGCCTATTCCAGGCGATGAGTATGGAGACCGTCAGAGACGTATCCACTCGCAGCAGATCACGTCGGGATGCTGGGAACCCGTTGCTTGAAGCAGCCGGGTTGCTGGGAACCTGTTGCTGGGAACCTGCTGCTAGTGAACAGCCAGGTTGAGCACGGCCACCATCGGGTGAATGACGGCTGAAGACGTATTCCGCAGAATCACGTCGGGGTCACCAGTTGTGGGTTTTTTCGCACCCTGCGGGCTCCTCATGAACTTGCCGATGAATGAGGACACGTGTCTGAGCTTTCTCGGGATGAGGGCCCAGACCGAAGTCCCAAGCTCTCTTTTATTGAGATACCAGCAACGCATCAGCAACAAGCAATTAGCAACAAACAATTATCTAAGCGTTCAGCTATTCATGAAGCAGTTATCTTAAGATTACGAATGGTTACATCTCAGCCATGCACTAAGCAATTATCTAAAGGTTATAAATCAGCTACATATCTGTATGGAATGTCTTTGTTCTTGTTACTTTCTTGTACGTGTTCCAACGGGGGTGTCCATCTGCACGTAGCAAGGTCATCTGATTTTTGGTAAAACACAACTTATGAACAGAAACGAAACTTATCTCTGCCCTGAGCCAGACCTGCGCCATTTTATGTGAGCCTAAGGTGGAAATATGACAGGTTTCCTACACTTAGGAGCAGACCCACCTGTACGTCTGAGATCCATCCGCTCATGTGCCTGGAAGCTGGCTTCTCTACAGGTGGAACGTCGTTTCCCTGTACAGTTCACTTGCGCAACTGATGGACAATGTGTCCTGCGAGAGAACTGTTGGGTTTCACAGAGGTGGAAGACTTGTAGTCATGCTGTCCTGGGATTGGAAGAAGGTAAAACAACAAAAGTGGAAGGTGGCAAACTCACAAGCATTGACTGATTGTGTGCTGCTGTACTAAGTCAATATCATTTCTTAGCAGCCACATAAAGCCAGCTTCAACTTGTCTTACTTCCGACACATTTTGTAAAAACCTGTCTCCCTGGGAGATGTCATTCATGCTAGGAAAGGTAGAAGGGATGAGTAGAGGACACCCAGCAGTAAGGTGCATGGTCTCACCTGCAGTGGTGTTGTCACTATTGGAAGACCTGAAGAAGCAGGTTGAGGACAGATCCACCTGGAGGAAAATCTATGTGGTCTCATGACTATCTGCCATCATAAAATGGGAGACTGGCATATTGTGAGGGAAGACAGATTACTACGATTAGTTCAGAAGATAAAAAGTAACAAGAACATGCTTATTGTATAGTATTATATTAATTAGCATCTTAATTATTTCTTTTAGCCTGTGCAAGCAATGTAAGTTTCACAGGAGGATTAATATTTTGAACTGAATAAGGATTCAAGTAAAAATGTACAAATTGCTAAAATACTGTCTGTTTTACAGTCTATGTCAGGGGTAGGTGTTAGAGATTAAACTTGATTTGGGTGACAATATTATATAATGGAGTAAAAGCACCTTTAAGGAGTTAAACGGCCTAAGGGTGTGGCTGTAATTATTCAACATAAAAGAGAGTTAGATGTTACACGTAGTTGCTCTTGTATATGTGTTTGATGTTAGTGTTTGGATACCTCTTGTTCTCTTGTTTGCTAACTTGATATTTATTCTCTCAAGAATCAACTGCTTGCTACAGTGTATATTGTTTTTGATATTGGTAAGCAGCTTTTGTATTTTGATACTATGTTTTTTATGGACTGACTTTTATGTGCATGATACTGGATTGATACTTGGACTATTTCTTACTGTGTTTCTTTTTGTTGTCTGAGTAAAAATAAGTTATAAAACTCGTGTTAGTGCATTACTGTTTGCCTAAAAGTCCCAGTACAACTTCCACTGTGTATTAATAATACTCTGTTAAACAAACCATTTTTTCAACAACATATTCTAACAATGGTTATGGGCCCAGATCCAGTGTGGTGCTGAGGACAGGCACAGTATTGTATTTATATTTCCTAACTGAGTTTTCAAATTCAGACAATGGCACAAGGACTATTCAATCCATTCTGCATTACCCGGCTTAATGGGTCAAACTACGTATCCTGGTCTACACAATGTAGTTTGCTATTACAAAATCAAGGTCTTTGGAAAATAGTCCATAATCCTCCTGATGTAACTGCCTGGGATCCAACTAATGAAGAAGATAACAAGAAGATTGTAGACTTCAATAAAGACAATGATAAGGCTTTATCTATCATTGGGCTAACATTAGGAGACCAACAGCTAGTCCATGTGCGTGGAGAAGAATCTGCTGCTAAATGTTGGGCTAAGTTGAAAAAGATTTTTGATCGGGACAGTGTTGGTGCTCATATAAATCTTACCAGAAAGCTATTTAGAGCTAGACTGGAAAAGAATGGCGATATGTTAGCTCACCTTAACTTTATAAAAGCAACTTTGTTGGAACTGCAAGAAAAAGAACTTATTTTCTCAGAGCTTCACCAGGTTTACATCATTTTATCATCATTGGATGAGAGCTACGATGCCTTTGTATCGTCCTTGGAGGTTTTGTCCAAAGAAGACCTAACTGTTTCTTCAATAACTGGAAGGTTGTTGGAAGAGTCAAGATGTCGTATGGAGAGAAAACAGTTGAGAGAGCCGTTGCAACAAGAAATAAAGAAGACTGAATCTGCTTATATTTTAAGGAAATGCTTTAATTGTGGGTTAAAGGGACATATTGCTAAGTTTTGTCAGAATAGTAATTGTCAGAGAAAGGAAAGCCATAGAAAGAATAAAAAGCTGATTAATGTAGCTGTAGCTAATAGAACTACTAATAACCACAATTGGTGGGTGGTAGATAGTGGAGCTACACACTGTATTTCAAAAATAAAAAGGGATTTTGAGAATATAAGGTCTAGTAAAAAATATATTTCTATGGCTAATGGCTGGAGAGTCAAGGTCTCTGGAGAGGGTAAGGTTTACTGTTCATTTTTAAAACAAAATTTGGAAATGCTATATGTTCCCAGATGTGATTATAATCTATTATCAGTTAAGGCATTATTGGAAGCAGGTTTTAAAGTTACTTTCCAAGGGGAGGAATGTCTTATTCAAAAGAATGAAGTGAACTTAATAGCTAATATGAAAGACGGTTTGTTTGTAATTAGCAATGATCCTATTATAATGGCTACTACTTGTACAAATCAAAAACCACATGATGAATGTATTCATTTATTACATAGAAGATTGGGTCATGTGAATTTTAATACACTAAAAAGAACTGTAGCTTTGTCTAATGGGTTTAAGTTAAAGGCTTGTAAGAAATATCTGCAGTGTAACGTATGTGGTAGAGAAAAGAGCAGGGCAGCACCAGCTAATAGGTTAGATGGATTTAAAACCACAACTCCATTAGAACTGGTATTTATGGATTTGATAGGTCCTATGAAACCCAGTTTAGGGGGTGCTTGCTACATATTAAATATTCTAGACCATTATAGCAGATATGGGTTCTGTTATCTCCTTACGTCAAAAACTGAAACTATACAAACAATATCTAATTGGCTCAAGTTTGTACAAAGGAAAACTCAGTTAAATGTAAAAACCATAATAACAGACAATGGAACTGAGTTTGTTAATAAACAGTTCAATGAGCTGTTAGTTTCAGAGGGAATAGAGCATAGACGTACAGCTCCTTATAGACCTCAGCATAATGCATTTGTTGAACGGAGGGGCCAAACATTGCAAGCTATGATTAGATCTATGATTGAAGATTCTGGTTTACCTGATAGCTTATGGGGAGAAGCAGCAAAATGTGCTAATCATATTTTAAACAATGTGGTTAGTTCAGCTACAGGTAAAATTCCTTATACCTTATGGTATAAGAGAAAACCAAATCTTAGTTATATTCACACATTTGGGACACCTGCTTGGGTACATATTCCAAGTTCAATAAGAAATAAAGGAGAACATAGAGCTAAACAATTATTTTTTGTTGGCTATGAGTTAAACCATAAGTCTTATCGGTTCTGGGAGAAAGGTACTAAAAACATTTATTGTAGTTCTAGCGCTGTTTTTCAAGAACAGTCAGGCTGGGAAAGGGTAGAAGATATTGTATATATTCCTCAACAAGATTTAACTAACTCCTCAAATGAAAGTGATAAAGAAGAGGAGGAACCTGCTAGAGAGATCAAACAAGAACCACTGATAGTGGAGACAGGAGAGGAAGAAGATAATAATGTAAATGTACCTATAAGTCCAATAATTCTCAGAAGGTCTAACAGGGAAAGACGACAGCCTGATCGTTTCGAGGCAGGTTTAATTTGTCAAATAGACATTGAACCTTCTAATGTTGAAGAAATAAAAATGTATCCTGAGAATGAAAGAAAGAATTGGAAAGTAGCTATGGATAAAGAAATAAAGTCTTTGCAAGATCTTAATGTTTATCAAGAGGTTAAAATACCTAAAACAGAAAAGTTAATTGGATGTAAATGGGTTTTTAAACTGAAAGAAAGTGTTACAGGAGAGGTAATACATAAAGCAAGATTAGTTGCTCAAGGATTTGCACAGAATAATAGTGATTATGATGAAGTATTTTCCCCAACGTTAAGAGCTTCCACTCTTAGGGCTGCTTTAGTTTGGGCAGCAAATAAGAATTATAGTATAAAACATGTAGATATTGAAACTGCTTATTTGCATGCAACATTAAACCATGATATATATATGAAAGTTCCATCAGGAATAGAAAGTAAGGTAGGGTACTGTTGGAAACTGAATAAGAGTTTGTATGGTTTAAAACAGTCAGGTTATGAGTGGAATAGATGTTTAGTAAAAGAGTTAAATAGTTTGGGATTTAAAGCTAGTATTGCAGATCCTTGTTTATTTATAAAACAGCAAAATAGTGAATTATCATTGTTATTATTATTCACTGATGATATTGCTATTATAGCAAAAGATGAAACAGAAACTGAAAGAATAATTTCAGGGTTAAAAAGAAAATTTAGAGTAAAAGATCTAGGAGCTATTAGTCATTATCTAGGGCTGGATATTGTCAGGACTAGTAAAGGATTTAAATTGTCTCAAGCTAAGAAAATTAATGGTTTGCTGAAACGTTATAATATGGAAAACTGTAAACCAGTAAAAACACCTATGGTTCAAGGTTTTGAGAGTTCAGCAGATAACAGCAATGTCTTTGATAAAAAGATATATCAATCATTAATAGGCAGCTTGATGTATTTATGTAACTGGTCAAGACCTGATATAGCATTTACAGTTAATCATTTAGCTAGATATTGTGAGAATCCTACAACCAGATGTTGGCAAGGTGCGAAAAGAGTTTTAAGATATTTGAAGCACACCATACATTATTCTCTATATCTAGAGCCAACAAAGGAATTGGAACTAAAAGCATTTGCAGATGCTAGTTTTGCATCTGATACTGTAACCAGGAAATCCACTTCAGGATTGGTTGTATTATTGGGAAACGCTTTAGTAGGATGGAGGTCTAACAGACAGAAGCATATAAGCTTATCAACAACTGAATCCGAATTTTCTTGTTTATCTTTATTATGTACTGAGCTATTGGTATGGAAACAATTATTGTTTGATATGGGTTTAAATTGTAATGAACCAATAAAAGTGTATGAAGACAATCAAGCAGCTATAAAATTAGCAACTAATGCTGCAGTGAAAACTAGATCAAAACATACGGATCTACGGTATCTAAATGTCAGACAATGTGTTAAAGATAATTTGATTAAACTGGAATATTGTGCAACTGAAGATAATATTGCTGACCAGTTTACTAAAGCTCAGGGTGCTATAAAGCATAAATCTGTTTGTGATATGTGTAATTTGAGATTGTAAAAATATATGTATAATATGCCACCCAAAAGGGGAGATTGTTAGAGATTAAACTTGATTTGGGTGACAATATTATATAATGGAGTAAAAGCACCTTTAAGGAGTTAAAAGGCCTAAGGGTGTGGCTGTAATTATTCAACATAAAAGAGAGTTAGATGTTACACGTAGTTGCTCTTGTATATGTGTTTGATGTTAGTGTTTGGATACCTCTTGTTCTCTTGTTTGCTAACTTGATATTTATTCTCTCAAGAATCAACTGCTTGCTACAGTGTATATTGTTTTTGATATTGGTAAGCAGCTTTTGTATTTTGATACTATGTTTTTTATGGACTGACTTTTATGTGCATGATACTGGATTGATACTTGGACTATTTCTTACTGTGTTTCTTTTTGTTGTCTGAGTAAAAATAAGTTATAAAACTCGTGTTAGTGCATTACTGTTTGCCTAAAAGTCCCAGTACAACTTCCACTGTGTATTAATAATACTCTGTTAAACAAACCATTTTTTCAACAACATATTCTAACAGTAGGCAACCTCGGCTCTTTTATGACTTGTGGACTTCAACTCATAGCTGACTCATAGCTGACTCAGGAATTCTGGGAGTTGAAGTCCACGAGTCATAAAAGAGCCGAGGTTGCCTACCCCTGGTCTATGTTAATATGAATGCCAATCATTTTTTCTACAGATTTTAAAAATTTGTTCATAATATCCTAAAGAGGCTGTATTATGCATCTTACCTGGGAATACTGATGTTAATCTTGCTTAGGAACCAGCTATTTTAAAGAAGTTGTCTGTGGATGCGCTGGATAAATGTTCCTGGTTGCAAGCTTTAAAAATGCAACTTCCTTCTGATGTAATTGTTAGATGATTAGTGCCAGCCATTGGCAGTTCCCCAAAAAGGTCATCAGATGGGAGCAAAGAGGCTTCTTTGCTTCCACTGATGAGCCAAGGGTCTCGGACCCGACAGCCCCATTGGTGAGAGAGTTTTATGGTCAGGGAGGGACCAAGACCCCCCATAAATACCTCTGCACGAGGGGCTGCTCTTTTGTTCTAGTTTCTAGTCTCCATTTCTCCTTCTAGTTCCAGTTCTCCTCTCCTAGCTCTTAGTCCTTCTGTTTTAGTCATGTAATGCTAGCTTGTTTTGTTTTATTTTATTTCTCTCTCACATGCAGGCATGAATGCTTTCATGCCAAGTATTTCTTTCTCTTTGATCTATCATTGAATAAAGCTAATATGATTGCATCTCTGCGTGATGCCTTTACTTGGAAGCTCCTTTAACGATTCATCGTGAGATCACCTCACAAGTTGGTAGCAGAGGATGGTTTAAAGGAATGCTTCCAAGCCAGCCAGGATCTATCCAACAAGATGTCTGAAAGACCCGGCTCAAATCCATTTATAACAGATGGCAGGACTTCTACTATCGTGACCAGAAGTCATCGATCAAAGACGGCGTCCCTGCCTACATCCAAGACTTCAGTCCCTGAAGCAATCTCAGCTGCAGATGAAAGCACAAATGACCTTCATTCCGTCAGAGGATCCGTACGCAGCAGAGCGTCCAGGACCCCTTCACATGTCTCTCTACAACTGAACGCCACAGAGGAGAGCATAGAAGGCTTGCAGACTGCCCAAGACTGCTCAGATGCTGCAGAGACGGACCTGGCTGAAACCAAACGCCGCGTGAGTAAGCTGACTGCACAGGAACGTGAAGAGCTGCTTAAAGAGATCTTTGCAATGCAGGGGAGGGGGGAGGCAGCCCAGGAAACCGCGCAGGAAGCCTCCGAACACGCGGTGAGTCTTTCCCTAGCGGCCACGAGGCCTCCAAATATGGCGCCCGCCACCCTTAGTGACCCCGGGACCCCAGGGCTTTTGGCGTGAACCCCCCCGCCCAGCTGTGAGCTACAGCTTCCTGGGGCAAGCGGAAACAAGATGGCTCCGCCCACATGGTCTGGCACAGGAAACAAGATGGCGGCCCCCATTAACCCCACACGGTCTAACAAAGACAAGACTTTTTTAAGCCTGGATAGCCAGCAGTCCCTGGCATCCAGCAGAAATGGCATGCAATTCCTGGCATCCGGCCAAAGCAGCATGCAAATTCCTGAGTTCTCCCCACCACAAAGCCTAAAGTCCTATGATGGCGATGAGATCTGCCCAGCCGATACTAATACAAATACAAATGCAATTAAAACGGCCATCCAACTCCTGACTACGGCCCTGGGGGCCAAGCAGACGTCGGGGGTGCCCACACCCCCCCCAAGGCCTCCCATCCTCTCCCCAGGGCCCAACTGCTGGGGGAAATCCAGCCTGCAGCCTCCCAACAATCAACCCCCGCGGCCTCCCACCTTCTCTTCAGGTCTTCAGGACCAGCAATGGGCTCCTCAGGGCAAACCAGGCAATGATGAAAATCCATGTGGCTGCAATTCTCGGGAGGATTCATTGCAGCAACTGCGAGCTGGCAAATCTGGGCTCCGCCCCCCCAATGCCTCATGGGAAGAAGGGAGAAATCCTGAACAACGCCCTCCCCCGGATCACATGGTTTCCGGGCACGCCCATCTGGAGTTACTAAATAGTCAAGAAAGGATTCCCTCCTCGACCACTAGAGGGACCCCTTTCACTGTGGGAACCCCTTTCCCTTTCCCTTTTATGTCAATGGACATTTCAGAGATTTTTGAAAGTGGGTCTGAAAAGGACTATTTACCAGCAGCAAATCTTCCAAACGATTTTAAAAAGCTACAACTGGGAGGGGAAAATTATAACAGTTGGAGTAAAGATATACAGCTATATCTCTTAAAGAATGGGACTCTACAAATGGTTCAGAAACCACCCCCTCCCCCATGGGGACGTCAAGAAGAGTGGCGACATTTGCAGGCTTACTCGACCCTGCTCAGTTCTCTGGATAATAACCTGTTCTCCAGCATTCCAGTGGGGCTCAGAGCTGATGAAGTGTGGCGGCTACTATACAATTTATTCAACAGCGATACCATTGGTTCCATCACCAGACTTACAACTGAGCTTTATACAACCAGACTGAGGTTTGGTGCCAGCATGCCTGAACATCTTGCAAAATTAAAGGCACTCAGGTCAGAATTGATATCCATAGACTTTCCTGTAACTGATGTGAACATGGTTGCGATCATTTTTGCTTCCCTAGACAGGAGTTGGAGCAATTTCATTGTTTCACTCGAAGCGGTCAAGAGGGAAAACATAAATCTGTCCTACCTCACAGGAAGACTGATCGAGGAGGATAGAAGGAGACGAGATGCCGGAGAATACGCCAGAGTCACCACTCAGCAAGCCAGAAAGGGGCGCCACAACTCAGAGCAAATTAATGCTCTACTTAAGTGTTTCATCTGTGGCTCTGAGGAGCACCTCAAGAAAGACTGCCCCCATCAACATCAAGCCCCTAAACGTGGTCCCAATCAAGTAAGAGGCAAGGGGCAAGGAAGGGGGTGTGGCAGGGGCAAGGGAAATTTTCTGCATACTTGTTCCCTCACCCCCACAACAAAGTCTGATAGCTCCACTGACTTATGGTTACTGGACTCTGGAGCTTCTTCTCACATTACTAATATGAGTCAAGGTTTTAAAAGGTTAAAGAAAATTAACTCATCTGTCAAGGTTGCAAATGGAGATACTGCTTGAGTTGTTGGTGAGGGGTTTGTTTCTGTACCTGGTCTTGGGAAAGTTGAAGGTGTTTTACACGCCCCCTCCATAGCCAACAACCTATTAAGCATTACCAAATTGTGTGACGATGACAAAGTGGAAGTTTTATTTCGCAAGGGGGGAGGTCATGTCACCAGGGACCAGAGGGTCATTGGAAATATTACAATCATAAACGGCTTACCATATTTTTCTCCCAAGCCACCACAGCCTGCCCCAAGGCTTTCCAAGGGCAGTGTGGGCAAGGAGCCTGAATCTCAGCAGGCACCTACAGCACCACTCAAAGCAACTAGAGCCAAGAGGGTGTCAATGGGGAAGCCGATTCACAATAAGTGCGTCCACCTCATGCACAGAAGGCTAGGACATGCAAGCTTCCCTGTAGTTAAAAAGATGGGAGAATTTGCTGAGGGAGTCCAGCTCAAGGACTGTGACGTGTTTCTGGACTGTGCCATTTGCAAGAAAACAAAGAGGAAGGCTGCTCCTATCTCAAAGGTGTCATTACGCAAGACTCAATACCCGTACCAACTAGTACATGTTGATTTGGTTGGGCCTTTTACACCATCCCTAGGAAAGAAAAAGTATTTTCTCACTGCCGTTGATGATTTTTCACGATACGGCCACGTGTATACTCTCACAGAAAAATCTGAAGCCTTTGACGCCATAAAGTCACTGTACAACTTCGTAGAGACCCAGTACAAGACCAAGATCGCACAATTGCAGAGCGATCGCGGGGCTGAGTTCATGTCTCAGAAGTTCCAGGACTGGGTAAGGCGTAAGGGCATCCGCCATTTTCTAACTGCACCATTCACCCCTTCGCAAAATGGTGTAGCTGAGAAAAGAAATGGAATCCTGCAAACCATGATGCGTAGTCTGATTGCAGACGCTAATGTCGCAGAGTCATACTGGGGAGAGGCGGTCCATTATGTCAATTACACCTTAAACCGCACCTGGAGCAGTGTTGTGAACCAGACCCCATATTTCCTGGTTCACGGTAGGAAACCAAATCTGGCACATTTGCGTGTTTTTGGTTCCTATGCATGGGTGCACATCCCCAAGCAGCTGCGGAAGAAGGGGAGATCTGTTTTCCAGAGACTAAGGTTCTTGGGCTATGCTCCTGGCTCCAAGGCCTATCGTTTCCTGGGAGAAGGGGGCAGGCCTGTGACTTCCCAATCTGCCTCTTTCGAAGAGGATTCCAATTGGACTCAGATCCACTCAAATGATCTGAGCCCATATGCCAACCGACCCAGCAAAGGCACACCGACCACGACATCACCTGAGACGACCACATACCCTGCCACCGACGAAAGTGAGGAACAAGACGAAGATGCGTCCAGTCCCATGGAGGAAGACACGCCGTCTTCACCCCCAGCGACACCTCAGAGACCCGCGGAAGAAAAGAGCGGTGAGTGGCAGAAGGTAAGGAGGTCAAAGCGGTCCAACAAAGGGGTCCCGCCAAAGAGAATTGACATTGGCCACATCGCGTCTGTCAACAGCGTTGTGGTCACCCCAAAATCCTTCTCTGACATCCAGGAGCTGCCCATCGAAGAGCAGGAGAAATGGCAGCTCGCGATGGAGAAGGAGATGCAGAGCTTAAAGAAACTCAAAGTCTTCACCCCCCAGCAACCACCAAAGGAGAGGAAAGTCATTGGCACAAGGTGGGTTTACAAGGCCAAACCACTTGCCAATGGCCTATACCTGTATAAGGCCCGTTTGGTAGCCCAGGGCTTCGCTCAGCGTTACATGGAGGACTACTCGGAGACTTACTCTCCAACCGTCCGGGCAGAGAGCGTCAAGGCCGCCCTCGTGACTGCAGCCGCTCTGGGAGAAGAAGTCTTCCAATTCGACATCCAGACGGCTTACCTCCACGCCAACTTGGACCGGCAGATCTACGTGAGGGCTCCCCCTGGCTACCAGCAAGAAGGGGGAAATACATGGTTGCTCCACAAAGGGTTATATGGTCTCAAGCAGTCAGGGAAATTATGGTATGACTGTCTTAGAAAGAGTTTAGAACGAGTTGGTTTCTCAGCATCTCATGCAGATCAATGTGTTTTCACACGCAATTCCAAAGGTACCACAGAACGGGTGTTAGTTTATGTGGACGACCTATTATATGTAGGGCCTGACAAGGAAAGGTGTGATGAATTTGCCAAGGCCCTGGAAGAAAAGTTTACTCTGAAGTCATTGGGGCGGGTTGACAAGTACTTGGGTGTGCATATTTTGGCCACTAAGGGGGGGTTCGCTCTATCTCAAAAAGAAAAGATAGAGGAATTACTGGCCAAATGCAAAATGACAGAATCTAATCCTACGCATAGCCCAATGCAAAGCGACTTTTACAACCACACCCATAAGGACGGTCCTGAGTTCACAGATAACACGCTTTACAGATCTGTGATTGGCTCCTTGCTATACATCAGCAATTGGAGCAGACCTGACATAGCTTTAGCTGTGAATCTATTGTCCAGGCACGTGGAACACCCAAAGGAATTCCACTGGACTGCTGTTATAAAAGGGTGCTTAGATACCTAAAGGGCACAGCTGATGCTCTCCTTATGCTAGAACCAGAGAAGGGGAAGACGGCCCAGCTCTCCGCTTACTCAGACGCAGACTGGGCTGGCGACACCAAAACTAGACGGAGCACTTCTGGTTTCCTCATATTGCTAAATGGCTGCCCAATACATTGGCATGTTAGGCAGCAAAAATTTATTTCTTGCTCCACGGCCGAGGCTGAATATGCCAGCCTGTCAGACACGGCCAATGATTTGACTTGGTTCAATGAGCTGATAACAAGCATCTGGGCATCTCCCCCTCTGCCCATCCAAATTCTAGAGGACAACACAGCCGCCATTGCAATCTCGGAGGCTTATGCAGTAGGATCTAGATCTCGTCATATAGACATACGCTATAAAAATGCCAGGCAGCTTACCAAAAAGGGTTTTATACATGTTGAGCACTGTAATACAGCTGACCAGATAGCTGATCTGTTTACCAAGCCTGTTCCCATTGACCGGCACAACCTTCTGTGTAAGCGTTTGTGTTTGGCCTTCTGAATGTTTTCATGCATGTCCATGACACCTGCTCACCCCTCACATACATTCACTGGTCCCTGTCATTGGCTGGCAAGAAGGGGAATTGTTAGATGATTAGTGCCAGCCATTGGCAGTTCCCCAAAAGGGTCATCAGATGGAGGCAAAGAGGCTTCTTTGCTTCCACTGATGAGCCAAGGGTCTCGGACCCGACAGCCCCATTGGTGAGAGAGTTTTATGGTCAGGGAGGGACCAAGACCCCCCATAAATACCTCTGCACGAGGGGCTGCTCTTTTGTTCTAGTTTCTAGTCTCCATTTCTCCTTCTAGTTCCAGTTCTCCTCTCCTAGCTCTTAGTCCTTCTGTTTTAGTCATGTAATGCTAGCTTGTTTTGTTTTATTTTATTTCTCTCTCACATGCAGGCATGAATGCTTTCATGCCAAGTATTTCTTTCTCTTTGATCTATCATTGAATAAAGCTAATATGATTGCATCTCTGCGTGATGCCTTTACTTGGAAGCTCCTTTAACGATTCATCGTGAGATCACCTCACAGTAATTTCTTATGAAATGTACTCAGTCTTTTGGCCGGCAACCTTTTTATCACGTATTTATGTTTTGCTTTGTTGCATTCTGTTTGCATTTTTATTTATACATCCTTGGCCACCTAATGAGAAGGAAGGATTCACTGGAGAAGTGCCTAATGCTGGGAAAGATTGAGGGCAATAGAAGAAGGGGACGACAGAGAATGAGGTGGCTGGATGGAGTCACTGAAGCAGTAGGCGTGAGCTTAAATGGACTCCAGAAGATGGTAGAGGACAGGAAGGCCTGGAGGAACATTGTCCATAGGGTCGCGATGGGTCGGACACGACTTCGCAACTAACAACAACAACAAAGAATTTATCTCATGCTTTTGGTGAATGCTTATTGTGGAGCTTAGTGGCAGAGAGACATTAGGGATACCCAGCCAATCCAGCCCAGACAGTATGAGCTAAATACTTCTACCTACTGAAGCATAAACTAACAAAATGGATTTGCATGTTAAAATAATAATAGTTTCCATCTTGAAAACGTAAGTTCAGGAAGACATGGAAGGGTGACAACTCAGTCTGACAAAGGCAGAAGTAAACGGGCAGAAATTTGAATGCAATAACAAGGGAGATGTCAACACTTCCTCCTGCCTTAAAGTGATAGGCCCTTGGTGTAGTATTTGAGTGTTTCTC
Organism: Vipera berus; assembly: GCF_964194415.1. Classification (NCBI taxonomy): domain Eukaryota; kingdom Metazoa; phylum Chordata; class Lepidosauria; order Squamata; family Viperidae; genus Vipera; species Vipera berus. Next base: position 55,307,347 of record NC_138210.1, on the reverse strand, counting down.
AACCTTATGAGATTCCCCATGCTGGCTGGGGAATTCTGAGAGCTGAAATCCACACTTCTTCCAGTTAACAAGGTTGAGAAACACTGGCATATTGTGTTATATCAGCAGCAGAAAGAAGCATAAACACTGACGTTCACTTTGCCCATTTGCATTTTGTTTTTTGCAGTTGTCCATATTTTTCTTTTCTCATGTTTGCAGTAAACAGAGCTTATTGGTACATTTGATTTTGAATTACTGTCCACAAAAGATCTCATTTCGGTACTGGTTGGTACTTCCTTTGGGAGAGAAAGAGAAAGATCCTTCTCATTTCCTAATTACGGCAAAGAAATGTTTAAAGGAGTTGGCAAACAGTTCCTCCTTTTTACTGCTAAGTGACTGTGCTAGTGATTTTTTTTGAAGAAAAATTTAGAATCTGTGCTGTCACAAATGTATCTGATTAAGTAGACAGCCTTATCTCATGTCCTTTTGGATCCAAGACCACTCAGATTGATTATAACCTGACACCTGGCATATGGATAATATACTGTAAGTGGTTTAATAAACACCCTTCTTTGTGTCTTTCTGACAACACAACTGTAGCTCATGATTGAGGCTAGGAGCAGGGGAACATTAAAATAAGGTAAGGCGTTGTTAGCAGGAAGTAGAATGATGTCCACAGACAGAAATGAGGTTGGAGACCATGAAATAGGGTTAAATAGGATAGCTGGATTAAAGCTTTTCAGTTTTGGAATTAAATAATGGATGAAAGGACATATTGGCCAAAACTGCATTTAGACAGATGGAGGCAAGGCCCTGAAAGTTGAGAAATGTCCTACTCCCAGCCCAAATAAAATAGTTTTAATGGGAAATATTGCTGCTTCTCTAATTGGAATTTTTTTCTTGTCACAGAGGATGCTGCAGGCAAGTAAAGTCTCTTCTTTTAGATCATGGGTGGGGAACTATGGCCCTTTTATGGCCTGTGGACTTCAACTCCCAGAATTCCTGAGCCAGCACAGCTGACTTAGGAATTCTGGATGTTGAAGTCCACAAGTCATAAAGGGGCCATAATTCCCCACCTCTGTTTTAGACGATGTGGACATTTTTCAGAATGACCCTGGGATGAGATCTCACTGAACGGGAGGCTTGGAAATCTGGCCTGGACAAGAGAAATGAGATTTTCATTTTGTATTAAGGTACTGGCCTCCTCAGGATCATGATAAAGGACTCACTCTGTAGCGTGTTGTGTCTTTATTAAATTATAATCAGCCACATTTCATCAACTCTTCAAGGTCGCCAAAGATAAAACTCAACAAGATCACAGAAAACACCAATAGTATAAATATAGAAACGAATATGAATGTGGACATTACCCCATTTCTGAGAATGGAGAAGCTCCAGAAGTTCCCAAATTTCCATGTTAGTGAAGTAGTCACAGGATATTTATATTGCTTCAGTAATTTACGCTGGTGGATTTACATTTATTTATTTATTTATTTTATATACCACCCTATTCCCGAAGGACTCAGGGTGGTTTACAGGGCGAATTAAACAATACGAATAAATACAATTAAAATAGAATTAAATTAAGACTAGCCCACGATTAAAACAAATTAAAATTTAAAATTTAAAGTTAAATTAAAAACCCCTCAGTCCAGGCCAGAAAGATCAAATAACCAAGTTTTCAGGTCCCAGCGAAACAAGCGAAGGTCCGGGGCAGTCCAAAGTTCCACCGGCAGTTCATTCCATAGGGCAGGTGCGCCCACAGAGAATGCCCTCCCCCTTGGAATCACCCGCCGGCATTCCCTAACTGGCAGAACCCTAAGGAGGCCCTCCCTGTGGGAGCGCACAGGACGATGGGAGGCTGATGCTGGCAGCAGGTGCTCCCTGAGATAATCTGGACCCATGCCATTTAGGGCTTTATAGGTCATCACCAGCACCTTGAATCTCACCTGGAGGGGAACTGGAAGCCAATGCAGAAGAGGTGTTACATGAGAGTATCAGGAAATTCCCATTACTACTCGTGCAGCTGCATTCTGCACCAGCTGAAGCCTCCAAGTGGTCCTCAAGGGCAGCCCCATGTAGTCTAACCGGGAGGTCACGAGCGCATGAGTGACTGTGCGTAGGGCATCTCGGTCCAAATAGGGTCACAACTGGCACACCAGGCGAACCTGGGCAAAAGCCCCCCTGGCCACGGCTCCTATATGATCTTCCAAACTGAGCCGTGAATCCAGGAGGACGCCCAAGTTACTAGCCCTATCAGCGGGGGGGTAACACCTCACCCCCCATCGTTAACGATGGACAAAAATGGTTCACCCAAGATGCCGGTATGCACAGCCACTCAGTCTTGGCAGGATTGAGTCAAAGTCTGTTTCTCCCCATCCAAACCCAAACCGCCTCCAGGCAACGGGACATCATGACGAGGGCATCACTGGGTTGGTTCCGAGTGGAAAGAAAAAACACGGTATCATCAGCGTACTGATGATAGCCCACCCCGAAACCACGAATGATCTCACCCAGCGGCTTCATATAGATGTTGAACAGGAGGGGAGAGAGGACCGACCCCTGAGGAACTCCACAAATGAGAGGCCTCGGGGCGGATCTCTGCCCTCCCATCAACACCGACTGCGAACGGTCCAGGAGGTAGAAGGAGAACCACTGTAAAACAGTGCCCCCCACTCCCAGTCCCCTGAGACGCCGCAGTAGGATACCATGGTCGATGGTATCAAAAGCTGCTGAGAGGTCTAATAGGACTAGGACAGAGGAACAACCCCTGTCCCGAGCCCGGCAGAGATCATTCACCAGCGCAACCAATGCTGTCTCCATGCTGTACCCGGGCCTGAAGCCCGATTGGTACGGGTCAAGATAATCGGTTTCCTCCAGGAACAGAGGGAGCTGATGCACCACCACACTCTCAACAACCCAAAAAGCGAAGGTTGGAGACTGGACGATAGTTATTCAAAATCGCTGGATCCAGGGCAGTCTTCTTGAGAAGGGGTCTCACCACCGCCTCCTTCAAGGCGGCAGGGAAAACACCCTCCCTCAAAGAAGCAGATATTACTGCCTGGAACCAGCCTCGTGTCTCCTCCCGAGCTGAATAAACCAGCCAGGAGGGGCATGGGTCCAATAAACAGGTGGTAGAGCTCAGCCTCCTCATAATCCTGTCCACCTCATCGGGGGTCACAGGATCGAACTCAGTCCAGATAACACTCTCAAGACCGCTCGCTTCCTCCACGTCAGACTCTGCCCAGTCAGAGTCCAAACCGGCCCGAATCTGAGCGATTTTGTCTGCTAGATGATGACTAAACTCCTCGGCCCGCCCCTGTAAGGGCTCCTCCCTCGCCTCCTGATTAAGGAGGGAGCGAGTCACCCTAAACAGGGTGCCCGGGCAATTATCTGTGGACACGATGAGGGCAGCGAAGTAATTAGACTTCGCCGTCCTCATCGCCGCGAGATAAGACCTTATAAAGGATCTTAGTCGCAATCAGTCAGATTCAGACCGGTTGGATCTCCAACAGCTCTCTAGACCCCGTCTCCGATGCTTCATCTCCTGTAGCTCCACAGAAAACCATGGGGCCCAGCGGGATATGCGCCGGGACAGGGGTCACAAGGGTACAACACAGTCAAGCGCCTTAGTAGCAGCCCTTTCCCAGGCATCCACCAAAGCGTCGGCCGGGCTGTGAGTGAGTCAGACATGTCACAACAGCTGATGCTAGTGAATTTGTCAAGTTCAAAAAGCTAAGCAAAAGCCAATCTAGTCAGTATCTGGATGAAAGGCCAGGAGGAGGAGGTCCAGGGCTGAAGGCTGTGGACTCCAACTGAAAAGGACCTTTATTTTATGGCACTGTTTCTCAACCTTGGCAACATTAAGATGTATGGAATTCAACTCCCAGAATTCCCTAACCATGCTGCCTGGGGAATTCTGGGACATGAAGTCCATACATCTTATTGTCACCATGGTTGAGAAACATTGCTTTACATACTAAGTAATCTACTGCAGCGCCTGAGCGCCTGTTACTCGTCCCAGCTTCTGCCCACCTAGCAGTTCGAAAGCACGTAAAAATGCAAGTAGAAAAATAGGGACCACTATGGTGGGAAGGTAACAGCGTTCCGTGCGCCTTTGGCGTCTAGTCATGCCGGCCACATGACCACGGAGACGTCCTCGGACAAGCGCTGGCTCTTCGGCTTTGAAACGGAGATGAGCACCGGCCCCTAGAGTCGGAAACGACTAGCACGCATGTGCGGGGGAACCTTTACCTTTACCTTTTTAATCTACTGCAACATTAATAGTCTAGTAGACCCTTGTACCCATTTAATTTGATTTAACCCCTTTTTAGTAAAAAGAAAACTAGAAATAAAAAGGAAGAATTCCAAATCTAGGTTCAGGAAGCAAGTTTTGTAGGATTTAAGAGTTCAAAAGTTGGCATTGACTGGGCCAGCTGACAAGATCCCAGTAAGACAATTTACTTGCTCTCCAACTGCTCCTTTGAGATCTGGATTGAAAAGCCAGATAAGAACTATGAAGTTGACTTCAAGTGGGGGTTTCATGAAATACTTCTTGCAACTTTAAAGACAAACTGCCAATGGAGGTTCTTCTGAGGAGCATGTATCAACCATGTGTTGGTGGTGTAAATCCAAAGGTACTGTCTGACTTACCACATGGAGGATGTTTTTTTATGAATGTGTTAGAGCAGGGGTGTCAAACTCAATTTCATTGAGGGCCACATCAGCATTGCGGTTGCCCTTGGGGGTGGGTGTGTGTGTGGCCAGGGTGGGTGTGGCCTACTGGGTGGGCGTGGCTAGAGTGCGTATGGCCTACTGGGTGGGCATGGCCAGCTCTACATCATTCGCATCAAGGGTGCCTATGGGGACCTGGGCAGGAGTGGGACAGATCTGAGGGTCTCTGGCAGAAGGAGGGTCTCTGGGCCAGGGCCAAGGCAGTGGGGGCCGTTCCCTCACTGTTTCCAGGATGGCTTCGCGGGCCACATGAAACCACTTCGCGGGCCAGATCTGGCCCCCGGGCCTTGTGTTTGACATGTCTGTGTTAGAGAATTCAGGATTTATTCTGAATTGTACTCTTTGTCTACCTGATCTTTGTCTAGAAATTGCAAATCTTGGGCCCCTTTCTTCTGCTCTTCTTCCCACATCCACAGAACCCATGCTCTAACTTTCATCTGGTTGGGTGTAGTTAGCTAGGTAAAGGCTTTGTCTATCCTACCCGTATTTCCTGTAGATATATGCTTGTTAGTCACAAAACCTGCGTCACTAATCCTTGCTCAGATTTGGATTCCCATTCTCAGGAACACATACAGTACTTCAACAAAGCCAACAGAAGGAACCTCAAATTACTCCTGTTTCCCGCCCCCCCCTCAGTATAGTTTAAAAACCTCAGTTGTGTCTTCTGTCCCTGTGACCCTGAATTTGTCTTATCATTAAGAGAGGGGGACACAGCGCTGTCCTCCTCTCTTCCACATTACTAAAATATTCCTCTACAAGTTGCCATGGTCCTGCTACAATCCCATGGTGGGTCAACTTCCTTTCACTTTATTTTTCAAAGGCGTGTTCACATTGCTGTACCAGATTTGATCGGTTTACTGGATGAAACCCCTGAGATGAGAAAGTTGGCTGTACTTTTGGAGCGAAAACAACCTATTAGCAGTCTCAAATTATTTATCTGTCCACCCTCTTTTTGTTAACCTGTCACAAATTGCACAGGTGAGGACACAATTGTACTCACAAGAGTCAGAACAATATATCTTAATACGATCACAACGTCATATAGCCACTGCAAAGGCTGGGTTTTGGTATTGTTGGTATTATTTCCAGAACATGTTTTCCTGAATATGAAAACGTTCATGGAATTTTTTACAACCTCCTCACCTTTTTAATTATAGTAAGAATATTCAAATCAGCCTTATCCATGTCCATTCTAGAATCATTGTGACTGGCAACGGAGGATCTGTTGCAAAAGGGGATTTTCACCATCATAATGAGGTTGGTTGTTGGGGTGTAAACAATATCTACCATAGGTAAAGGTAAAGGTTCCCCCACACATGCGTGCTAGTCGTTTCTGACTCTAGGGGACGGTGCTCATCTCTGTTTCAAAGCCGAAGAGCCAGCGCTTGTCCGAGGACGTCTCCGTGGTCATGTGGCCGGCATGACTAGACGCCAAAGGTACATGGAACGCTGTTACCTTCCCACCGTAGTGGTCCCTATTTTTCTACTTGCATTTTTACGTGCTTTTGAACTGCTAGGTTGGCAGAAGCTGGGACGAGTAACAGGCGCTCACTCTGTTACGCGGCACTCGGGATTCGACCTGCCAAACTGCCAACTTTCTGATCGACAAGCTCAGCGTCCTAACCCACTGAGCCACTGCGTCCCTATATCTACCATAGGTGCAGGTTAACTTGCTTTCACAAGACATAAAATTCCTCATGGCTGCATAGAAAAGTCAGAAAAAAGGAAGCAAGATCCAATGGTTTTGATACAGTTGCCTCTAGATAGAGTTCATGTTTAAAAGCAAAAATATTTCTGTAGTGTCCTTTTTGAAAATATATTGTTTTACTAATCCGAACTTCAGAGTTTTTCCTTAGATATTCACTTCCAGCCGTGATTACAGTTATAGAGTTTTGATACTCGTAATTCCATAGCGAGTCTCTTAACATCTCCCTGTCTGATTCTTTTTGCTGTTGGCCCATCACAAGTCTTGGGGGAAAAAAATTGGACTTGAGTTACGGGATGCCAGGATTCAGTTTGCAGCATTGGTTATTATAATAATCTGCTTGTGAAGACATTTATGGGCAGGATATGTGCTCGGCTGAACCCAGCATACCTCTGAGATTGAACAATTAAAACTGTGAAAGAGGAAGAGGGATGTGAATACCCAAGATGATCTGAACATGGGTATCCGTAGTATAGCTGGGTATGCCAACATCTCAGAATGACCTTCACTTCTGAATAGGCTTCCTTATTGGGTCTCCTTAATGCTTCCTTTGGATACTGTTGCATAGGCACAGGATTCGGGGTCTGTATCATAAAGGCTTGTTGGTCTGATTTTCAATGTATTGTGGTTTATTGCAGCATAAAAAACTTCATCAGGGGTTTCCTGTATGGGAGAGTTTAAGAACTGCAGAGGAGAAAAGAAAGAAATTGAGAATGCAGTGTTTCTGTTAATGTTTCAACAGAAGCCTTTAAGTATGCTCTAAAAATGTTAAGTGCGGGCTCTCCTGAACAGCTAACTAATCCTGGGGTATCCATACTTAACCAACAGCCAGTTAGGTCTAGTGGTTAAGGCACTGGACTAGAAAGCAAGAGACTCTGAGTTCAAGTCCCATCTGACCATGAAAGCCAGTTGGGTGACCTTGGGCCAGTTACTCCCTCTCAGCCCAGACACTCTTATGTTCTTTGGTGTCCCCATATACCAAATGATATCATGTCACACGTTTTGTCACTTGTCTTCATGTTCTTCCAATAGAAACCTAAGGCTGGCTTGGCTATTCAAAGTAGACAACAATTTAAAATATTATGAATCAACGATATTCATTCAATGTTCATTGAGAGCCTGTTTGGTGTGGTAGTTGGGATGCTGGTGTATATATGCATGTATGTATGTATATGTCTCTCTCTCTCTGTGTGTGAGTGTGTGTGTATATGTGTAATTATACACACACACACACACACACACACACAATTTCTTTCAAGAGCCTTATTGATGGCTAATTTTCTCAAAATGCTATATGCAGAAGTCTTGATCACATGGTTTCTTCCAGTTATCATCCTAATTATATAATCTGGAGTTATACAGGAACTCATTATGATTTCATCTTACAAAGGAGAAAGTGTAGAAAGCAGAAGTGGCCACACGCTTTGTTCTGCGTTAGCAAATTTAATTGCACATTCTCATCACTAGGCAGAATTTTACCCCCCAAAATAATGAATGTTTGGAAACATCATTTAAAAAAAAAACAAAAAAACTTCCAGGGTTGAGCTCATTAGAACTTTTGCAGATTAGTCATGTACCTTGAGGTGACTTGGATATTGAAAACCATTATTTGGTGATGTGTTGGAGAAGCAGATTTGGAAATTAAGTATGTCTTTCAGTAGCCATTTTTGGCCCTGTGATTGATTAAATGCCATCAACTCTTAGTCAGCACATTAATAGACCTTTTCCAGGATCTGTCCCTAACTTGACCCTTCAGATCCGCCCCCCCTATGGTGCACCATCACTGTTGCAGTTCATCCAAAGTGCTGATAGAGATCATTTTCTCTTTTCTTCCACTTTTCCCAGGACTTCTCAGTAAAGTTGTTTTTTTGCATAATATGTTCCAAACATGACAGTTTGAACATGATTATTTTCTGATTTAAGGCTCTGGATTGAATACTACTACTACTACTACTACTACTACTACTACTACTACTACTACTAATAATAATAATAATAATAATGGACCTTGGAGGTCATCTAGTCCAACCCCCTGCTCAGACAGGAAACCCTATACCATTTCGGACAAATGCCTGTCCAGTCTCTTCTTAAAAACCTCCAGTGTTGGGGCATTCACAGCTTCTGGAGGCAGGTTGTTCCACTGGTTAGTTGTTCTAACTGTCAGGAAGTTTCTCCTTAGTTCTAGGTTGCTTCTCTCCTTCATTAGTTTCCATCCGTTGCTTCTTGTCCTGCTTTCAGGTGCTTTGGAGAATAGCTTGGCTCCCTCTTCTTTGTGGCAGCCCCTGAGATATTGGAACACTGCTATCATGTCACCCCTCACCCTTCTCTTCGTTAAACTACACATACCCAATTCCAGCAGCCGTTCCTTATATATTTTAGCCTCCAGTTCCCTGATCATCTTTGTTGCTCTTCTCTGTACTCTTTCTAGAGTCTCGACATCTTTTTTACATCGTGGCGACCGAAACTGGATTCAGTATTCCAAGTGTGGCCTTACCAAGCTCATTTCAAACCTGAGCTACAAACAGTGCTTTTTTTGTAAAAGAAAAAGGTGCCAGAACTCACACATGTCATACAACCCGCCTTGCCTACCCTACAATGTTCCATCCAAAAAAGGTGCCGGAACTCCGTTCTGAACGTTCTATGAGAAAAAAAGCCCTGGCTACAAATATTCTCCTCTACCAACCCATATTGCTTACCTTTTCTTCTTTTTCTGTATAAAATGAGGATTAGTACCAGCAGGAGGACAGCCAGAAGGAAAAGGAATACAGCAATACTTGTCCATAGAGTTATTAAGGATGCAGCTGTAAAGCCACAGACATCTTGATTAGAAGGCTAATAATGCTATCTAAGAAATGCATAGTTGTCAATGAATGACTACCTATTGTGATCTTTTCACCAGTCCAGTCCACCCATTTGTTCATCTTCTCAACTTCTTAACAGCCCCTTAAAGATTCCAGGCAAATAGCGAGGAAAACAATGGTGGCCTTTTCCAGTTTATTCAGTTTATTTATATCCTGCTTTTATTTTGTACAATTCAAGGCAGAGTACACTGTTAAATAACGGGTTCTTTGGTGCCAGAATGACGACGCGAAGCTGAGTACAGGATAACTCATTGTTTATTCTATGCTGGAACTGTACTGAGGCTAGAGGCTGCAACCAGCTGCAATATATAGTCTAGCCCCTAGGTGGCAGCCAATCGGTTTGAATCAACCATTGCCGCCTGGGGATAACCAATTGCAGCACAGGAGACTGGTAGTCTGGGTTGCTGGAGAGCCATTAGCTGCTCCAGCAACCCACATGGTGTATCACAAGAGCCCAGTACATAACATACACATTGCTCCTTCTTCCCATTTTCCCATAAGAACAATCCCAAGAAGTGGGTTGGGTTAAGACAGATGGACTGGCCCAAAGTTACCTAGTTGGCTTCTGTAGCTAAAGAACTAGAACTCATAACCAGTTTAGCTTCTAATCCACCATCTTAACCACTGCAACAAAATAACATTTGAACTTCTCCTCCACTCATCAGCTCATTACCATCAATCATCTACTGGGAAGAATACTAGAACGGCCTGTTGGTTTTGAAATCCATTTTATTCTACTTTACAAACAATGCAACTTTTAACAATTTATGCAAGTTGCACAGCTGTGTTTTTCTTGATGTGGGGTTGAATTGTGGAGTCCTAGGTGCTCTCTGAGCTTGGTTGTTTGATTCAAGATAAGGATTATGAATTCTCTTCTCTTCTCTTCTCTTCTCTTCTCTTCTCTTCTCTTCTCTTCTCTTCTCTTCTCTTCTCTTCTATTCTATTCTATTCTATTCTATTCTATTCTATTCTATTCTATTCTATTCCAGAACACATCATTTCCATCAGCCAACACTGAGATAAGCAGGGATTAACCCCAGACAAACAATCAAGCAAAGCAGAAAACAATACCCTAATAAAAAAAACTATTAACAAGAAAACCACACACCCACCAAAATAGGCAGGGCAAGCTACTGAAGCAATCATTACACTCACTCACACTGATGATGTTACCTATAGAAGTTGGGTTATTTATTTAGCATATGGCTGGTCACACACAGAATTAAAAGCACTTCATATTTACAAGTTAGAACAGTTAAAACATTTTTTTTAAAAAAGAAGCAATTATAAAACCTAAGAGGAAAACAGAAATAACATTTCAGAGTTTAATGTTGAGTTTGGAGATCCAGTCAGTAGCTGCCGTTGTTACGCAGAGGAAGTCCTTAAAATCTCCTGGGTATCTTCTATTAGTGCATTCCCTCACTATATGTTGGATAGTCTGTCAGGGAGCCCCGCAATCACATTGTTCTGAAGGTGTCTTTCCCCATTTATACAGAGAATTGGCACACACCCCACGAGTCGTTCTAATTCTATTGTATGTCACCCATATCTGTCGGGGTAGATTAAATCCTGGAGGTATACTATTAGGATTAATATGCTCAGAAATATCTTGGGAGGTATAGCTACTCCATGCTTCCATCCACTTTTGTATAGTGCTCTGATGTTCGGCCAGCAGCTTAAGCGCTTTGAGGAGTGGTGGATTTCTTGACTTTAATCGACATCTTAAGAGATCAGAGGTATAGGCATGAATGGGTAGAGAGGAGTTTAGTAGGATCTTACTATACTCCCAAATGAGAGCTTCTTGTCGTCGTAAGTGCGGGGGAAGTATGTGACTAAGAACTGGTAGCCAGTGAATAGGTGTAGATTTTATGCACCCAGTAATTAATCTCATCGTATGGTTGAGTTGAAGTTGGGTAATGTGACATCTAAACAACCAGCCTCAGAGAAGGGCTCCGAGGATTCCATTTATTTTTTTTAATTTATTTTAATTCCATTTATATCCCGCCCTTCTCCGAAGACTCAGGGCGGCTTACAAGCTTAGCAGTAGCCTTCATTCTATGTATATGCCTGCTTATTAGGGCTTTCACACACACCCCAAGCGGCATTATTACAAAGTCAGCTTAATTGCCCCCAACAATCTGGGTCCTCATTTTATCTACCTCGGAAGGATGGAAGGCTGAGTCAACCTTGAGCCTGGTGGGATGCGAACCTGCACTAATTGCAGGCAGCTGGTGTTACTTAAGGAGGCATTAGCCCACTGCTCCACCAAGGCTCTTGTATGTTTCTTTCTGCATTATTTTTCAACTAGATAGACTTTTTCTGCTCTTGGCACTCTTTCATGACTGGAGGTCCATCTGAAGCTGGTCATGTGATCAACTTCAGGGGTCAGGTAGAGCCTGCATCTAAAGCTACTGCAGGTCCTACTGTGACCAAATCCCTTCTCCTTCGCCCTCCCTGCAAAAGGGAATTCACACCTCCACCTCTACCACATTTTCTTGAAAGCATTTTCTTGTCATTGGTAAAATAATTTGAGCAGGTGCTGTCAAGTGATGACTCCTCCTCCTCCTCCAACACTACCACCACCACCAACACCATAATTATTATTATGATCATTAACTAAACCTTCTCATTTTAGGTTCACCCAAGCAATCATTGCAAGCGGCTCACTATTTCATTAATAGCCTATCATACGTACAATTTTTATGATCTGTTATAATCTGGTGATGGAATAACTCAGCAATGCAGATAAGCCTCTGGTCTTTGTCTACTCCAGGGGTAGGCAACCTCGGCTCTTTTATGACTCATGGACTTCAACTCCCAGAATTCCTGAGTCAGCTGACTCAGGAATTCTGGGAGTTGAAGTCCATGAGTCATAAAAGAGCCGAGGTTGCCTACCCCTGGTCTACTCTCTCATCTGCGTTTCTAGCTCTTTTTCAGTCTCTTATGTTTATTAATTTAAATTCCATTAGCCTACTAAAAAAGTGGAAAGTCTAGCTGTCAGCCTATATGTCAATATTTCTGTCTCTCGACCTTTACTTGATGGTACCCACAAAACATTTTAAAACTCCCAAGCTAGACCCAGGCCCACCCACTCCTGCTCATGTTCAGATGTGTGTGACCTCCACGTTGTGTAGACAGTGTGTCCGATATCCATTGCTAAGAGATCTGTTCAAGGTCTTCCAGAAATCCAGTCTTTCTCTGATTCACTGACAGGGCAAATGGGGGAAAATGAAAGATGCTATGTTGACATCCTACCTTTCCAAGGCGTCTCCAGTGGGTCACTTGGCACTGACCAGACAAAGGGGCTGCTTTTGTGGTGGTACTGGCAGGTATAATTTTGTGCCTCTTCCGACTTCATCCAGTGAACAGAAAAATTCACCGCCTTTCCCCCCAGCTCTGCAGCCTTGTAATCTATCTGCTGCCTTGATTTCAGAAGAGCAAAAATCAGATCTGGTTCTGTCCCCTCACACCGTATGGAGATGTTTGCTTCCAGGGCATCTTGTTCTGCATTTATAATCTGGATGGAAGGCTTGGTCAGGCTGGGATCTAGGAGGGGGAAAGATTCAGTGGAACCTCAGACACCCTTGTAGATCAGTATCTCCAGTTTCATTCAACCACAAATAACATCCCTCCCTTTTCAGTCTTTTGGCAATGAAAGGATCCTCTTCTCCATTCTCACATACATATTTTCCCCCAAACATTGATAAGAAAGCCAATTTCTTTCTTTCCCACTCAGTTATTCTATCCAGGTGACCAAATATGCCTTATATTACATTCTGTGTCTTCAAAGTGATATGCTATACAATTTAGCTTATAGAGAAGAATGGCATCTGTAAAAGCAAGATGTTAAAATAAAGCTATAAATGCTCACTGCATCCTCTTCTATCAGACAATCAAAGTAGGGTTAAGGCTGGAGGAGGAGTGGGCAATTAATTTTCCCAGAGGGCCATGCGAGAAGCTAGGACTGTTGTGGAGGGCTGAACCAATAGGGCTGTGAAGGTGTACAGGCACGCACGCACGAACATATAAACTCACTATTTATGACTCTGTGATATTACAACCTTTCCTGGACCAACAATCCCTACTCACGGTCAGTCATGCCCTAGTCACCTCCCGTCTTGACTATTGCAACACGCTGCACATGGGGCTGCCCTTGAAAAGCATCTGGAAGCTCCAGTTGGTGCAAAATGCAGCGTCCCACATGGTTTTGTGCAGACCTCGGTGTGCACATGTATTATTACCTCTCCTGTGGGAGCTGCATTGATTGCCGATTTGCTTCCGGGTGCAATTCAAAGTGTTGGTTGTCTCCCTTAAAGCCCTTCATGGCTTGGGATCAAGTTATCTGAGGGATAACTTGATCCCTCAGATAACTCTTGCCAGTCACATCTACCTGTTGCTGGATGACTGAGAATCTCCATAGACACTTAGCAGACTAGTCTTCATACTAGTCTTCCCGTAGTAGAAGTGATGGACACATGCACATATTACACTGGTGTTGCATCAGACCAGCCCCAGCCCTTTTTCTTTCGACTCTACACAGGCTGCTTTTCAGACCTATGACAAATGACATCGGTGGCAATTTTTTCTCATTCTCATTTTTCTTTCTTTCTTTCTTTCTTTCTTTCTTTCTTTCTTTCTTTCTTTCTTTCTTTCTTTCTTTCTTTCTTTCTTTCTTTCTTTCTTCTTTCTTTCTTTTTAACTTTGCTCATTACAGCATCTCATCCTCTGGTTGCCTCAAATGGTTCAGGATAAATGGTCCCCAATTTTACTCATGGCTCTTATTCAGGGAATTGGGGTTTGGCAGATAGCCGGGACTGTGGGGAGAGCAAATTCCTTACCTCTTACTTGCAGCTGCAGAGGATCACTTAACTTTGAATACATAAAGGGATTTTTTTTAAGCTGATAGCAACAACTGTAGTTCCCAATGTCTTCCAATCTGACTCCTGAGATGGAAAACTCAGCCAAGGAACTGTTTGGTTTTGTCCTTTGGGACGTTACGAAGACTGTTGACTTATAGAGGGAATAGTTCAGGTCGTCTTCTGGCCCCTGGAAGTAGATCTGGACATTTGTACCAAGCCTTTGCTGTCCCTTGGGTTCCAGGTAAATGGAAGGCTCGTGGACCGTGGGATCTGAAGGCAAGAAAACATCAGATAAAGAGCAAAACCATTAGAAGCACCAAACGACAAGCCTTAAAAATGGCAAGGACCTACAATTTCCCCCTCTTTTAGATTTATGCAAAATCACTAGTAAAGGTAAAGGTTCCCCCGCACATGCGTGCTAGACATTTCCAACTCTAGGGGCTGGTGCTCATCTCCGTTTCAAAGCCGAAGAGCCAGCGCTTGTCTGAGGACGTCTCCGTGGTCATGTGGCCGGCATGACTAGACGCCAAAGGCGCACGGAATGCTGTTACCTTCCCACTGTAGCGGTCCCTATTTTTCTATTTGCATTTTTACGTGCTTTTGAACTGCTAGGTTGGCAGAAGCTGGGACGAGTAACAGGCGCTCACTCTGTTACGCGGCATTCGGGATTTGACCCGCCAAACTGCCGACCTTCTGATCGACAAGCTCAGTGTCCTAACCCACTGAGCCACCGCGTCCATTCTGCAAAAATCACTAGTAAGACTCATATAGCCGGGGAGGAATTTGCTGGATAGGAAAATAAAAGCAGAGAAATAAGGAACACAAAACAAACAGCTTTCCTGAATTTAGAAAAGGCTTCAAGTTCATTGTTAACCTGAAAATAATTTTGGATTTCCTCTGAAATTTTATCTTTAACCTAAGCATTCCATAACAAACTCATCAACTCCAGCTAGACATAATTTCTCAGACTTTCACTCAACCCACTCGCTCTTTCTAAGCTTTGTTTTGCCTTATGTTCATTCTCTCTATATGACCAAACCACCTATTTCTTTCATAATGGTTTCTCAATTATGCAATCCACATCTTTTCAGCATTCATTCATGCATGCATGCAATGTATCTTGGGCCAATCGCCGGGAGCCTGTGAGTTCTAGTCCCTCCTTGGGCCTAAAACCAGCAGGGTATCTTGGGCCAATCACAAGGAGCCTAGGAATTCTAGTCCCTCATTAGGCATGAAACCAACAGGGTATCTTGGGCCAATCACCAGGAGACTATGAGTTCTAGTCCCTCAGGTGTGAAACCAAAAGGGTATTTTAGGCCAATCACAAGGAACCTGGGAATTCTAGTCCCTCCTTCAGCATGAAACCAAAAGGAGATCTTGGGCCAGTCACCGGGAGACTGTGTGTCTTAGTCCCTCCTTGGGCATAAAACTAACAGGGGATCTTGGGCCAATCACTCACTCTCAACCCCAGGAAGAAGGCAATGGTAAATCACTTCTAAAAATCTTGTCACAAAAATTGCAGGAACTAGTCTAAGCAGTCATCAGGAGTCACAAACTTACTCGAGGGCCTTCATTCTACAGCATGAACTGTTGCCATACAACACAGGGGAAGATCACACTACGATTATTACATTTGTATATTCTTAGATGTTCAAGTGAATAATAAAACATTAACTGAATTGCAGATGCATGAAGAGATGGAGGAAAAAGAAAATTCAAGTGCTATATGGCCAGCCATTTATCTGAAATGGTATAGGGTTTCTTGCCTGAGCAGGGGGTTGGACTAGATGACCACCAAGATCCCTTCCATCATCATCATCATCATCATCATCATCATCATCATCATCATCATCATTATTATTATTGTTGTTGTTGTAGATTATTTGTATTCTAAGTACAGAAAATGCAAAACACTGAACTCTCTTTTGTGAAACAGTTATGAAGAATAGGAATCCACTTCTTACCTGTTATATTGATAAATATTTTATTACTGAACTTTGAGTATCTGTTGTAAGTTTGGTAGTAGAATCGATAGTCACAAAAATAGATCCCTCCGTTTGATTCTTGGGCATTGAAAATAAGGAGTCTAGCCTCTTGGTTCCGCACAGATTGGGTTTCTAGTAGTCCTAAAGCCCCTTTTTTGAAGAAGTTAAATTGTACAACTCGGTGATCTTCCTGTTTGCACTGGATGGTGACTTCTTTTCCTAGCTCAACCAGGCCACTGGGGATCACTGAAATAGAGGGGCTGGGGTAGTATTGTGCTGAATAAGGGGGGAAAAAGATGAGATTGTAATATTGCAACATTTGCAACAGCCTGAGTCTTTAAAGTGGCAGATATTCGCATTTCAAGAGGAAACAAACAACCATGGTTAGGCTAAAGCCCACCTGGGGAGGGAGGCAAAGGATCAAGGTAACAACTGTGACCATCAGCTGATCTAAATTTGTCCCCTTTTTACCTGTACCAATGAAAAGGTTGTAGCTCGGGGTTGAAATGAGGGGTCCTTGGTGCTCTCTGAGTTTGCTTGTTTTCCTGTAGACGTTTCTTTACCCTAACTAGGTAACATCATCAGTGCTAGTAAGGAGTTGCTGTTTGCTCTCAGTTTATATTTGGTGTCTTGCCTGTCTGTGTGGATGGGGGTAGTCTTAGGGATTCCTTGGTTGGGCTGTTTACTAATGGCTCTTAGACTAATGGCAGTTTCTTGACTGGGGTATTGCTTACTTGATTGTTAGTCTGAAGGTGGGCTTGGAGTTAATCTATGCTGATCTGAGTGCTGATTACTGGTGGAGAGATGCTGGAGTCCTTTTTCTCTTTTGGGCTGGTTGATTGTCTCTTTTGCACAGTCTATAGATGTTGTCAATGCCCACGTGTCTATTGATGGCTGATTCGTCAGAGTGCCAGGCTTCCAGGAATTCCCTGACAGTTTTGGACTTGGCCTCGTCTAGGATTGTCACATTTTCCCAATTGAAACTGTGGTTAAGTCTGTCCGTATGTTTAATTTAATTTAATTTTAATTTAATAATTTGCTTTCTATACCGCCCTTCTCCTGAAGGACTCAGGGCGGTGAACAGGGCAATACACAATAAAAATTGAATACAAAAATTAAAAAGCCATTAAACATCATGCCCATAAATCAATACATATTAAAGTTAAAACTAGTTTTAAAAACCCAACCCCATCCCGTCAGAACTTAAAGAATTTTCATCATACATCAAGAATATCTCAGAAACTGCAAATAGACTACTACAACCACATGGAATCAGCACGGCACACAAGCCAACTAAAGCCCTTCAAAACATCCTAAGCAAACCAAAAGACCCAGAGACTCCAGAAGCCAAAAAACAGGAGTCGTCCACAACATACCAAGTAAGAACTGCAACAACCACTATGGAGGACAAACAGGCAGAAGACTGGCAGAACGCATCCATGAACACCAACTGGCAGCCAAAAGGCATGAGGAAAAGTCTTTAATTTCACAACATATAGACAGATTTAACATCTATAGTCTAGGTAAGAAACAATCAGCCAGCCCCAAAGAGAAGAAGACTCCAAAGAGCCAACAATAAACAGCCCAACCAAAGAATCCCTAAGACCTCCCCCACCCTTACAGACAGGCATAAACCGACAGCAAACAGCGCTCCTTACTAGCCCTGATGACATTACCTAGTTAGGGTCATGAAACGTCTGCAAGAAAACAAGCAAGCTCAGAGAGCACCAAGGACCCTTTTTTTTTTACCAGTGTTAGGCATG
The DNA here is from genome assembly GCF_964194415.1 of Vipera berus. NCBI lineage: Eukaryota > Metazoa > Chordata > Lepidosauria > Squamata > Viperidae > Vipera > Vipera berus. The sequence continues at coordinate 55,289,461 of NC_138210.1, read as the reverse complement.
AGATGAATGTAGAAATATTGTCACAGCCGCCAAGTTGCCTTAATGATCCCACCCTGGAGACTGCAATTCCTTCAGAAGACTTTGATCAGGCAAGGGTTAAATTAGCACCTTCTCAATTTTTTACATTTTTTAAAAACTCACTTTTTTGCTCTCAGTGATGGAATGGATGGTGATCAAGAAACGAAGCCTGATTAGGGATCACTTGCCCAGTGATTCCCTCCTTCCTGGGCAGAAGAAGGGACAAAAACAGGACCACGACCACTTCCTAGCATAGTTCTTGGTGTCTTGGAGCTTATCTCATCTTAGATAATGCCGCCCCTCTTGCCTTTAACCGTGGCAAAATCCTTCCTCAACCATGGCCTATTTGGCCTATTTGTCTCCAGGATACTGACTTCAGCTCATCCCCAGCGGGTGAAAGCTACAAGACCCCTGTTGCACTGGTAAATTGATGGTTTCCCCCTCATTCTGATCCCAGCCATGGGCAGCCTCTAAAGACATAAAGTCAGTTTGGCTTTGCTTGCTTTTATTTTATTTCTTAAACAAATTTACACAGCCACCCAACTTACACAGAGGTGTCTCTGGGCAGCTTACAAAATGTAATCACCCGCTACCATTGGAGGACGTCACGTGACAGGGAGCAAAGAGCAGTAGGGTAGATTAGACACCAGCAATAGGATAGCCAATTCATGCCAGTATAATTTCCTGCTGGCGTAAAGACAGGTGGAGAGATCTAAACTGTCATACGTTCCCTTAAACTTTCAGGGACAAACAAATCCATGCAAATTTGTGTTTTCTTTTCTCACTTTGTGGGGACTGAGGCAGGGGAGGGGCCAATATAGCAGCAGCCACCTTGAGAAAGCTTCTTAATTTATCAGTTGACACTCATGGCTAAGTTGGGTGCTAAAAGGTAGTGGGGCTTACACAGATGATGTTACTTAGTTTGGCAACGAAGCATCTGCAAGAAACCCACCAAGCTCAGAGAGTGCCAAAGACCTCATAGTTTAACCTTGAGCTATAAGTATTTATTTTTTCTATTAATAATACTATTTTCCTTTAATTGTATGGAAAACATGACTTTGATAGCAACAAAGATGATCAGGGGACTGGAGGCTAAAACGTATAAGGAACGGTTGCTGGAATTGGGTATGTCTAGTTTAATGAAAAGAAGGACGAGTGGGGGTGGGGACATGATAGCAGTCTTCCATTATCTCAGGGGCTGCCACAAAGAAGAGGTAGTCAAGCTATTCTCCAAAGCGCCCAAAGGCAGGACAAGAAGCAACAGGAGAGAAGCTATCTAGAACTAAGGAGAAATTTCCTGACTGTTAGACCAATTAACCTGTGGAACAACCTGCCTCCAGAAGCGGTGAATGCTCCAACACTGGAAGTTTTTAAGAAGAGACTGGACAGCCATTTGTCTGAAATGGTATAGGTTTTCCTGCCTGAGCAGAGGGTTGGACTAGATGACCTCCAAGGTCCCTTCCAACTTTATTATTATTATTATTATTATTATTATTATTATTATTATTATTATTATTATTATTATTATTAATGGATTATAGTTCAGGGGAGGATATTAGCTGATAAACAGCAGGCCCTCAGCCTGCTCCAGTTTGGAATGATCTCTTGAGACCTTGGCAGGAATCAGCCTTGGGGAGAAAATGGCATTTTCCATCCCTCCTGCATTTTGGAGAATGCAGACTTTGGTTTCCCTTTTTTACATCTAGGAAAAATAAAGGAAGTCCTTGACTTCCCATCACAACAGAGCCCAAAATTTCTGTTGCTAAGTGAGGCATTTGTTAAGTGAGTTTTGCCCCATTTTCAGATCTTTCTTTCCAAGTTGTTAACTGAATCACTGCAGTTGTTCAGTTAGTACCATGGTTGTTAAGTGAATCTGACTTCCCCATTGACTTTGCTTGTCCGAAGTTTGCAAAAGGGGATCTCATGACCCCGGGACGCTGCAACCATCATAAATATGAGTCAGTTGCCAAGCGTCTGAATTTTGATCACATGATCATGGGGATACTGCAACAGTCATAAGTGTTAAAAATGGTCATGTCCAGGGCTTTTTTTCTCATAGAACGCTCAGAATGGCGTTCCGGCACCTTTTTTTTTTGCAAAAAAAAAAAAAAACTCCCTCTATTGACTTTAGGAGTAGGCAATCTTGGCTTTTTTTATGACTCGTGGACTTCAACTCCCAGAAATCTTGAGCCTGCCAGGCTGAGGGGAAAGAGAGGTTTCCAAGCTGAGCCATGCTGGCTCAGGAATTCTGGGAGTTGAAGTCCTTGAGTCATTAAAGAGCCAAGGTTGCCTACCCTGCACTAGAGGAGGACATTAAAATTATTTACAAGGTTACTTCTTTAGGAACTAAACTTTTAGAATCTAAAACAGCTAATTCAAAAAAGTCAACAGGAAAGAACCTCACATTTTTCATCTGCTTCTGTCTTTTGGAAGGTAAAATTAGATAACAAAATAATCTATTTTCTGTTAACATCTCTGCAATGAAATCAATAAAGGTAACAGGAAAGAAATGAGAAACATTTTTCTCAATGTAATATGTCTAATTTAGCTGATTCTAGAAAAAATAGTATCTTTTGTACACTCTTAAAAACTATTTTGAATCTATAACCATCTATTACAACTAAACCACTTTAAATTAAACAATTCTTAAGAATGAAATATTCTTAATTTGGACTTTACTTTTACTGTTTGGACTGTTGTGTGTTTTGAAAAATAGATTATTTAGAACCTAGTTATGTTGCACTTCAGTCTTTAAATAATTAACCTAGTTTATACATAACAATATATGATGTTTTCCATGGTGAGCTTAACATCAATATCAACATTTATTTAAAAGGCTAAAATAATTTCTGGTGGTATTATCTGTACATTAAAATTTTCTTTAGTCACAATGCCCTTTTAAAAATATGAAACATACAAAGAAACAAAAATAAGTCCAAAATATCTGTATTACATCCAGAAATGCCACCTTTGCAACCAATATTTCTCATCCATAACTATGGCACCCTAAGGATACCTGCATACATGCAAATGCTTCTCTGGGATCAGTAACGCAGCAAGGATTGCTTTTTCCTTCCAGTAACAGATTGCTGGGAAATACCAAACATGGCTTTGAGAATTCCAATGTTTGTTACAAATTTTTCTGGATGTGGTTGGAAAGAGGCTGTTTGGCGCCGGAGACCACTGCCACGAGGAACACAGCTCTGGGTCGGGGTTCGGAGCAGCTCCGGGTGGGGGCTCAGCATGGGCCACAGTGTGGCAACTGCAGGGAGGGGAATCCTCACAGCGGCTGTGGGGAGAGGAATCCTCACAGCATGTGGCTCCAAGCCACAGGGGCGGGGGTGCAAAGGACGGGCGGTGACGCCGTAGCAAGACACCTGCATCGCTCCCAGTGACAGCACCTCTGAGTTCCGGCACCTTTTTTTTTTTTTTAGAAAAAAAGCACTGGTCATGTCACTTTTTCAGTTCTGTTGCAACTTCAGGCAGCCACTAAACAAACTGTTGTAAGTCAAGGACTACCTGTAACTAGTTTAGTCTTGTTGATGAAAGCAGCACGAAAGTGCTCTTACCTCGCACATAGATAAAAGCTATCTGGCTGTAGGATGACCAAATCGAATATAATTTATATATACAATAGTATTGCCCCTCATGTGATTCTTGGGCATTGATAATATGAAATTCAAACTCATTGAGATCTGTATCTCCATGATTTATTTTCACATTTTCTTTGTATAGATAGAAAACGCATGTCCTTTTTACGTTCCCTTCCTTCTTGCAACGGATGCTTATATTCTGCCCCACAGCAACTACGACGCTGGGATTCACTGAGATGGAAGGTTGGGGATACAATTGTCCTGGATAAGAGAAGAAGACGAGAGAGGTTGTAACATGGAGAACCTGAAAGCAGCTGTTTGTGGAATCTGGAAGAAATCCGTAGGTTATACCTTTAGCCAACAAATAATATTTCATGTGGTGTGTGACGGCTATATGTGAAATTGTGCAAAACATGAAAAAGCAGCAACATTTCCCTTACTCAGTGATTCACACCACATGAGTTGCCAGAGATAGAAAGAGAGAGAGAGGGAGGGAGAGAAAAAGAGGGAGGGAGGGAGAGAGAGAGAGAAAGAGGGAGGGATGGGGAGAGAGAGAATGAGAAAGAGGGAGGGAGGGAGAGAGAGAGAGAGAGAGAGAGAGAGAGAATGTCTGCACTAATGCAAGATACTGTAGCTGTCTGGGGGAAAAAAGGGTCCCTCTGATTTGAAGAGTAAATCCCATAGGACTGGGGAGATCTTCCCTCCACATTTTGGAAGGGAGACCATCTTCCACCTTGGTTTTGGGGGCACAGGACAGAGTATGAACGCAGCCCTCTCTCCTCTAATGCCTTGTTTTGATTTTAGACATCTGCCTCCTGAGAAAAATTCCACTCAACCAAATCTTAGGCTATGTAAGTCTAAGGAAGTAACAAATCTTAGGATAAGATTGAGTGTTGAGTTTTGTAAACTCCATCCACACAACTCGTCTGGAACTGAGGTGACAGGGATAGCCAGAGTTCTCCCTTTTAGGAACTTGGCTCTGATCATCTGTCTGCATTCATGCAGTGTCATTAGATGCCTCCTTGCAGAAAACAAGACTCAGGCAAGATGAACCCACCAATTGATACAAATATGCATGATGCAAGGGAAGGGGCTTCAGCACTTAGGATTACTGCTCATCTTGAGCAGATCCTTCTCCCTTCCTATCTGCAAAAGCCAAAAAAGAGAGAGAGAGAGAGAGAGAGAGAGTGCTATATTGGACCACTGCATAAAACTGTTATTCACTTATTTTTTTTAAGCTGTTGTACGATCAAAGACCAAGAGAGAAAATCCTGTATTTTTGGGGTGGAGTTGTATATAATGCAACGAGAGGTGAGAAACACTGGGCTTCCTATAAATTATAAAATATCTAGCTGTCCTGCTGGGATAAGAGAAATTTTGCATACATCCAATAGTTGTGTGTCTAATGAGACTCACCTTCAGCCATCCACGTATGCTGGGTCAGCCACCATCCTGAAAAAAAAGATGATTCCATTAGTGTCAAAATATCTGAGCAGCAGAAATTGACACTGGATCTTTGATCTTGGCACCATGTTGCCATCCCTACTGCTCCCATCTTCTATTTACTGGCAATACCAACCCAGGAACAGATTGAAAATCAGCTTCATGCCAGGATTTTTGTAGGCAGCAGATCTTCCGGCTTCACTAGGTCTTCTGTCTTGTCTCGCCCTGTTGCTCAAAGGAACCTCTCTGTTTGATGCTGAAATATCACAAGAATCTATGGAAAAGATCTTGTCTTGCACACACAGTCCCCCCAAAGCAGCTTAATTCAGACAACAGCCTCCTTACTCTGCCTGACAATTCTCTAAACTTCCTCACTTGTGAGAGGAAAAAGAAAGAAAGAAAGAAAATAGAAGAAGTGACAACAATCTATGGGCGTGTTGAAATGGAGGAACTGAAGTTTCATTTTGCGTCAGACTCAGAGCTTTTTTTTTATTAAAAAGTTTTAAAGTACATTTTTGAACATAAACCCCATCCCCCTACCCCTAACCCATACCCTAACCCACCCAATACCCCTACCTCCCCCTGCCCCCCCCCCGACTTCCCAAAGCAGAATACAGGGTATTATTTTCACAATCTTAATCTAAAATATACTAATTAACTATAATTACACTTTAAATCCATTCACGCTTTAACTCTCCTTAAACATCATAATATATCTCCATTACAAATATTCTTCACATATTCCAAATTCTACCATTTCTATCTAATTCAAAACTTTCAAAATCCATTCTTCTATAATAAACAAATCAACCTTCTTCCAATATAACAGTACCAAAAATTCTACTATAGTTATTAATTATAAATATCTTTTTCTTAAAGATCTTACATATTCCACTAAATTACCTTAACTTTTAAAATTGTAATCTTTTACAATTCAACCATACATGATAATACATTGCATCATCACAACCACATCTTCAAGATTTAGACTAACAATTTAAATACATACATACTAATTTTTAAGATCTACTGTAAATACCATCCCCAGATATCCACCATTATTAGATCTTAATTATCCTACAATTTTTAACAAGTTCCATTTCTAAATCTTATTTCTATCAAAGTCCTCCATTAATCTCTACTGTTATTATTATTATTATTCCTTAAATCTAAATGCAGCCCGTGTTCTTCTTTGAATCTTAAGATCTTTAAATAAAACCAAGGATTGCACAGCTTCCAAAACTATTTCTTGTAACTGTCGCTCTCCTTCTTCCTTTCCTTTTTTTTCTTCTGAGGATGACGGTAAGCCTGCTTTCAATACATTAGAATAAAAATCACGTGCCTTCCTTACTGTATTACGACAATATCTTTTTCCAGAATAATTCACCGCAATCCCCACTGGTATCTCCCACCTAAACCGAAGCTGTTGTTTCTTTAATTCATCTGTCAGAAAGAAAAAATCTTTCCTTTTTCTCAAAATTCTTGGAGGAATCTCTTTCAGAATCAAAACCTCCTGATTAGCCACTTTAAGTCTTTTATTATAAGAGGTTTGAATGATCTCATTTCTAATCTTTCTCTTTGTAAAATACACAACCACATCCCTTGGCAGTTTCCTTTGTTTAGCAATCCAAGAATTAACACAAAATACTTTATCTATCTTCTCAAAAAAATCCTCAAATTGAAACCCCAAATTAGGCGCCAGGGCATCCACCAACATCTCTTCCAGATTCTCCTGCGGATTTTCTTTCAAATCTCTGATCCTCAGGGCGAATTCCATATCTCTATATTGCATCATCATCATTTCATCTTCAAGTTTTTCCATTTTATTCTCCACTTCACCCATTTTAGCCTCCAGGATCAGATTATTTTGTTTCACTTCTTCCACACATTCATCCAGATTCTCAATACAGCCTGAAAACACTTGAAGTGCCATCAAAGTGTCCTCCCTTATTTTCTTGCTCTCCTTTCCAATAAATTCTGCCACCTTCTCAAATATTTTTTCAGACTGAATTTTTAAGGCATCGTTTAGAGCATATTGTAAATCTTTTAAAGTCAATACAGATGCAGCAGCTTCGGGGGGGGGGGTAACTTCAAAGACTGCATTCCAGATTGCTGAACAAACAATGCCTCCGCACTTTTAAAAACGGGTCTATGCAGTTTGGGAGCCATTTTTGCAACTAATGACTTTCAATACACACTTTCACTTTCTAGTACTTTGTAGTTAAACTGTGAAATAACCAAATTTGGAAAATAACTTTTTAGCACCTCCAAATCATAAATAGCTCTTTTAAGGTTTAAAAGTCCATTTTACATATTCTAACTCAGTTCAAACAGTCACTTTACTTTAAAGAAAAACACTTTTGCTTCTTGTTAAAAAGAAAAAAAATCAGTCGGGCGCCATCTTCCCCTTCTTTCAAAACGATCGTTGGAGCAGGAAGAGAGTTTAAGTTTCAGAATTAAAGCTTTGTACTTGATATTTATACTGCTCCTGCATCAGCTCTGCTGCTACCGTCACTTAAGATGTCAATCAGATCCGGCAGGAGTGGATTCAGCGTCTTGTTCTGCTAAAGCAGAAGAGTCCTTCATCCGGAGCATTCTGGGGCTCTAGGGGAGCTCTACCCCTACCTGGAAGCTCCCCCTCCCCTCTTTGCCCAAGGAGAAGGGTTTTCAAGCGGCAGAGCAGCTGATCGTCGGCTATTCCACCGCTTCAACAGGATCGAAGGGCCGGCGGTCGAATCCGACCATCCTTGCCGCTGAAGCGCCACCCGGAAGTCCCCAGACTCAGAGCTTTAAGGCTCTGCAACGTTCCCTTTGAATTGGGGAAACAAGGAGGGGGAAAAACACCTTAAGGTCCAAAAGTGGAATATCAAGTTTTCCTCCCATTGCCAGCAGATGGAATAAAATAGACCTAGAATCATAGGGTTGGAAGGGACCTTGAAGGTCTTCTAGCCCAACAGCCTACCCGAGGTAGGACCATCCTGTACAAGTGGATGTCCAATCTTTTCTTGAAAAACCCCAGAGACGGAGCACCCACAAGCTGGAGGTCATCCAAGGAATGTCGACTGGTGGGAGCCAGGAGAAGTGCCTTCTGTGCCATAATCCCTGCCCTCTAGAATATTTTCCCTTCTGCTATTCAGATGACCCCAACCCTGTTTGCCTTCCATAAGACTGTAAAGACTTACTTGTTTGCCCAGACTTGGGACCCAGAGTATGTTAAGCACCCTATTTCCTGACTGTATTAACATCCATATTAAGAACTTTACTGGGTGCTTTATCTATATCTGCCTGTCTGCCTGCCTGCCTGCCTGCCTGCCTATCTATCTATCTATCTATCTATCTATCTATCTATCTATCTATCTATCTATCTATCTATCCATCCATCCATCCATCTATCTATCTATCTATCTATCTTCTATCTATCTATCTATATCTATCTGTCTGTCTGTCTGTCTGTCTATCTATCTATCTATCTATCTATCTATCTATCTATCTATCTATCTATCTATCTATCTATCTATCTCTTATATCTCTATCTTCCTTCTATCATCTATCTATCTATCTATCTATCTATCTATCTATCTATCTATCTATCTATCTATCTATCTATCTATCTATCTATCATCTATCTATCAAATTTCTATATCACCTATCATGCTTGCATGCCTCTGGATGGTTTACAAATAAAACAAATGATATAAAAGCTACGGTTAAAATACGTTTGCTATACAAAAGTACATTTTGAATTGTTCTAATTGTTTTTACGCCTTATGATGTCACTTGTTGAGATAGGTGGCTATAGAAATCAAATCAAATCAGTGAAGAAATAAATACTAAAATGAAGTGATCTGCACATAGAAAAGAAGCACTAAGAAGATACGGGAACAATATTCTTGCAAGAATAGTTATCATGATAGCTAGGTTCACGTTACACAGAATTAATATAATGTGGACCTGACAATGGTCTATGACCTGGGGTAGGCAACCTTGGTTCTTTTATGCTGAGGGGAAAGGGAGAGGTTTCCAAGCTGAGCCATGCTGGCTCAGAAATTCTGGGAGTTGAAGTGCACGAGTCATAAAAGAGCCAAGGTTGCCTACCCCTGGTCTATGACCACAATATTCTGATCATCCATTACAAAGAAAGACAGCAGTATGTTCAAGGGTTGGGACCGAATCGTGTACCTTAAACTGGAAATGCAAATGGTAGCTCTCCGAAGAATACCTTGGCACAAACTATTTACGCTCTTTTTTTTATTAAAGAGTTTTACAAAAACAAAATTTTACAATATATCCCCAAATCCCTCCCACCCCAAACCCACCCACTTCCCCCCCCCCCACCTTCCCAGAGCTAAATACAGGATTATAGTTACAATAATCATATTCTAAATAAAAATTATGCATAATATACAATTAACCAAATTCATAATGTGCTTTAACTCCCCTTTAACATAACTACAAACAAAGTACCAATAACAATATCCCACTAAAATCTACTCATAAGCTAAATGGAACTTTTTAGTCCCATATTTGTTCTGAATATAATTTATCCATCTCCTCCAAACTGAAATATATCTTTCCTGTGAATGATCTTTCAAATAAGCAGAAATCTTAGACATTTCTGCAAGATTCGAAACTTTAAACACCCATTCTTCTATAGTGGGCAAACTATCCTTCTTCCAATATTGTCCCACCAGTAACCGTGCTGCTGTTATCATGTTCAACATCAAGTTAGTTTCTTTAACATCACAATCTACAACAATACCCAATAAAAACAATTGCGGAGAAAACTTTATCTTTCTCTTAAAAATCTTTTGAATGTTCCACCAAATTTTGATCCAAAAAGCTTTTATATTTCTACAAGTCCACCACATGTGAAAATAGGTAGCTTCTAAACTACCACATCTCCAACATTTAGACTGTAAGTTAGGATACATGTTGGACAACTTCTTGGGATCCAGATGCCATCTATAAAACATTTTATAAAAATTTTCTCTTAAATTTTGAGCCTGAGTAAGTTTAACATTTCTAACCCAAATTATCTCCCAGGTGTCCAACGAAATTGGTTCCTGAATATTTTGTGACCACTTTATCATACAGTCTTTAACCAGTTCCGTTTCCGAATCCAATTCAATTAAAGCATTATATATCCTCTTTATATGTGCACAATTTAAATCTCTAATTTGTTTTACTAAATTTTGATCTGTAATTGTGATGCCAACCTTTTGATCTGACTTCCACCTAACTTTCAATTGGGTATATTGAAACCAAGAGTAACTTATGTTTTCTTGTCTTAACTCCTCTAATGATTTAAGTTGCCAATCAGTCCCTTGCAATCTAAGTAGTTCCTTATAAGAAACCATGTCCATACTCACTCCCATAGATACGCCCTCTATCGCTCTATACGCTCTTTTTATTACTTTATAAACCATGAAACCATTCCAGCAGGTGGCCCCAAATGATTTCAAGTCATTTTCCAAAGTTAAATAGGGTTAGGTTTAAATAGGATTTGGATAGGAAAGTAGTACTTCTTTGTGCAGAATATGGTCTGGCACAAATACTGTATCTATCTTTTACTGCCTTTTGGAAACATCAGCCTCCAGTTTCTTTGTGTACAAACCTCTGCCTCATTGTGGGTGCTTCCTTATGGCAGGGTCCACAAGCATTCATGAGTTGGCTGAAAAAGTATTTAACTCCTATAGCTTCCGCAGCTGATACCTCAGTTGGTATCTTTACTGTACCTCAGCAGTGGGGCTGAGGAGTGGACTGTCCTTCCAGATCTAATGGGGCATAGTTCCAGGGCTGCCATTGGCAGATCCCCTGCCTTTCTTTGTCCAATGAATATTAAGCTGCTTTCTATGAGGATGGCATGACAGTGAAGGGTTGAGAATCAATTATTGCCCACTTCAGCATATCTTCTGTCAGCCATCACAAACAGAAAGACAAATACAAGTTTGAACATCTTCATTGGTGCATTGTCTACGTCCTGACAGTAGCCAGGAACCAGGTCAGCCTTGAGACTTGAATTCCAAAAGTTCATGACTTGCTTATGACATGAGCTGTAGGGACTTGCTACAGGAGAAAAGACATAGAGTTGAAGAGACATAGAATTCCATGAGCCAGAATGTCAAGCTTGACTGGGTTCGAAGATAGGGCCAGGAGCACGTGTGAGAGGAACCCTTCTCTGGACTATGGGAGTTTTTGTCCAAGAGTGACCAAAAGCTCAAAAGGAGCTCTTAGAGAACCCCAGGATGCCAAATAAGCTTGACTGGGTAGCTGCTTCACTATTCTCTCAGTGCTGACCAACTTAGGTAAAGGTAAAGGTTCCCCCACACATGTGTGCTAGTCATTTCCGACTCTAGGGGCCGGTGCTCATCTCCGTTTCAAAGCCAAAGAGCCAGCGTTTGTCCGAGGACGTCTCCGTGGTCATGTGGCCGGCATGACTAGATGCCAAAGGTGCATGGAACGCTGTTACCTTCCCACCGTAGTGGTCCCTATTTTTCTACTTGCATTTTTACGTGCTTTCAAACTGCTAGGTTGGCAGAAGCTGGGAAAAGTAACAGGCGCTCACTCTGTTATGCAGCACTTGGGATTCGACCCACCAAACTGCTGATCATCTGATCAACAAGCTCAGCATCCTAACCCACTGAGCCACTGCATCCCATATGCTGACCAACTTAGCTCAGCCCTTTTGCAGCTGCTGGCCAATGCGGTATTGGGCTGGGTGTCTTGCCAGCATCTGGCATCTCTCAATCTGAATCAGATCTCACCCTCTTGGGGGATCACTCTTTCCTAGAGCACTCCAGGAGTCTGACTGCCTGTTGGTTCCTCAGATTGATGTTTGGTGGTGTTCTGCCTCATCAGTCTCTGCCTCAGAGCTCCGATATTGTCAGCTCACAATTGTCAGCTCTTCAAGTAGGTCAGATCAAGAAACAGGCATCACCAAAACTATAACTATTTAACCAGTGGAACAGCTTGCCTTCAGATGTTGTGGGTGCTTCATCACTCGAGCTTTTTAAGAAGAGACTAGACAGCCACTTATCTGAAATGATATAGGGACTCCTGCTTGAGCAGGGGGCTGGACTAGAAGGCCTCCAAGGTCCCTTCCAGCTTTATTCTGATTATTAGTGATTATTAGTGATTATATTAATATGGGGTATAACAGAATCTTGAATCCCTGACAGAGTTTCTCTTTTCTCCCTTTTATACCCAGGAATCTTGAGTTTCTTCCTCACTCTTCCTCTCATCCGCAGCTAAGCTGCCATTTTTTGTAATAGCTGTGGATATTTTCTTCAAGGCTTCCTCTGTATTTCTCTATCATATGGATCGTCTAGCTCAGACATATCAAACACAAGGCCCGGGGGCCGGATCCGGCCCACGAAGTGGTTTCATGTGGCCCGGAAAGCCATCCTGGAAACAGTGAGGGAACGGCCCCTACTGCCTTGGCCCTGGCCCAGAGACCCTCCTCCTGCCAGAGACCCTCAGATCTGTCCCACTCCTGCCCAGGCCCCCATAGGCACCCTTGATGCGAACGATGTAGAGCTGGCCATGCCCACCCAGTAGGCCATAAGCACTCTAGCCACACCCACCCAGTAGGCCACGCCTACCCTGGCCATACCCACCCGGCCCCCTGAGGGTAACCGCAATGCTGATGCGGCCCTCAATGAAATTGAGTTTGACACCCCTGGTCTAGCTGCCTCCTATGCCTCACGTTCAGTCAGAATACTTGCGTGGGGGAAGAGAGGGCAGTGGTATTTTTACTAGTCTATTATTGGTTCAAGAATAGTCTTGTCTAGTCTGTCATAGTATAATAAATGACAGTAAATTACTATAGTTTTATTTCTTTTTTGTAGATAAAAGCAAAAGTCTCCAGTAAGAATAAGAAAACTTTTGGTCCCCAGGTTTCAGAAACATATAAATCCAATCAGATTAAAATTGTTCTTTTAGTGCTTTAACTCCCCTGGGTAGTCAGTCACCGCTATTCTTAGAGGGTGGGGTAGAAATTCCCCTTCCCTCTCTCCTCACAGGGGGAAAAGATACTTTGGGCAGCTTTTACAGGAAAAGAAAATACTTAGGATGTTAAAGAGAAGATCGAATCTCATCCAGTTTCATCTGCGTTGCTTTAGAAGTGCTTGATGGTAAGTTTGACTTCGGCTGTCTGTAGCTTAGTGACAAGTCATATTGTTATGGCCGGTCTTTCCTCTGCCAGTTTGGAGTGCTGCCACGGATTGAGTGGAAGGGCTGCTGCCCTCCTGTGATCAAGCAGGGGTCTCCTCCTTACTCGTTGCCCCTACAGGGTGACTTTCGGCCCTTTCCAGGGTCCCCCAGCAGAACAAAATTGAATGCAGAAGACGGAGCTTGCCTTCCAGCAGCCATGGCAGCTGTGATGGCAAACCAGAAGTCCAACTCTATTCAGTTATTTACTATAGTAAAATGGTATGATAGAATAGGGTATTAATATTAACTTCAGTTCTCTTAGTGTAAAACTGTTCTACATCAGGAGAGGTAGAACATTTTGCGGTTGTTTATGATAAGCAGCAACAAAGAGAAGAGAAACCCACACCTGACCACACATGTTAGGGTAAAAGTTGTCCGTGAATTCCACTAAAAGCAGAGCTGAAAGATGTAGTAGAATGAAGAGCCTGGAGTAATCTTTGTAATTCCTCTCTGGACAAGGATTTGAGATCACCGACAAGTGCTCCGGACAGTTGCCCCTTGAAAGGAGATAACAAAACAGCAGTCTCTGGTATAGGGCTTTTAAATAACCTAGATGAGGGAATATAATACAGTACATTGTAATAATTATACACTAACTATAAAAGTAACTGCATACGGTACTGTACTGAAGAGAGATTATCTGTCTGTGCATGCACAGATATACAAAACTGTAAAACACATGAAAAATTTTTTTTAAAGAGTTTTGATAGGAAAAAAAGATCATGATTGAAGAATAACACTCTCCTTCCATAGATGCTTTGCCTACTGGAAGGGTTGTGCATGAAGTAATATGATGAAGATAATTGGAGATGCAGGGAAGATGGAGAGAGGTTGAAGATGTACTTTTACGAGAACTTATGTTATTTATCAGGCCTCAGTGGACTGGTTGATACCATTGTAAGGGACAAGGGTCTTTCCATGCTTTTTTCAAAACTGAGACCAAATTAGACCTTTCCCAAAGTGAGTTTGAGTTTCAAAGGGAGCTGAACATTTCCATTCTCGAAAATGCGAGATGGAGGTAGCTGTTCTCACCCTAAGGCTGCTTCCTACAATATTCACCAACCAAGACACTTGTGCAGCCAAACTCGGCTGGCTTTGTGTGTGCTTGTCAACAGTTAATATGTCCCCTTGAGAGAAGACCAAGAACGATATAGGTTAGCAGGCCACAGGTAGTCCTACTTTTTGCCTTCTCTTCTGCAAAGAAATAAATCTGGATAAGATTTAAATGCCTTTCAGTTGTTGACCACCATCAATCCTGGGTCGTTGACAGCAAATGGATTTTGGGAAGGTGCTAATTAGGTCCAACTGCCTGACTGAAGAATTTTGAAACAATTGCAATCTCAAGGGTATATGCCTGTGTGTGGGGGGGGGACTTAAGGCAAGATGGTGGTTGTGACCATATGATTGAAGCCTTGACCCTTTTCTACATTCAACTCATGCTCAATGAAAGTTTAAAAAAGAGGCTGGCTTTGATCACCTCAGGGTCACAGCTGCTATTTTGCTATCTTGATTCTCCCATCAGAAGTCAAACATACAAAGAAGAAAGAGATTGAATTCTTTATCGCCAGTGCCCAAGAATCAGATGGAGGGATCTAGTCTTCTAAGTACGTATTCAGCCAAAGCTCTGAAGACAGACACTCAAAGTTTAGTAACAAAATGTACATCAACAGAAACGATCAGGACAGGATTCATTTTCTGCCTAATTCTTTTACCAAAGAAACTTCCTTACTTTTTGCATTTTGCAATCTTATCAGGAAATAATGTAATGAACTTTTAAATCTAGAGGAGTTGCAGTCCTGGTTTCAAAAGAAATGTACTCGTTGAGGTTTTTATATAAATGTGCTATTACTGAGTTCATATACCATCCCAATTAGAGTTTTAAGTAAAATCGAACTATTAGTAAAGTTAAATTAGCAAATCACACAGTACCGTAAAGGGCAAAATCAAGTGTTCCATCTTTGGGGTCAGACTGGAAGGCACAGGGACCTCCAGTTATTGCAATCAGCTCACAGGAAGCCCCCTTTGTGAGGTCAGAGTTAAGTGAGCCTGTGCAGGTGGAGGTGAGATTTGGGGTTGCTATTTTCCCATCCTCTACATTTCAAGCCACACCCCTTGGGTAA
Source organism: Vipera berus (assembly GCF_964194415.1). Taxonomy (NCBI): domain Eukaryota; kingdom Metazoa; phylum Chordata; class Lepidosauria; order Squamata; family Viperidae; genus Vipera; species Vipera berus. Next base: position 55,274,076 of record NC_138210.1, on the reverse strand, counting down.
GAGGCATGATTTGGGGCTGAAAGAACAAAACGAGGATCTTTAGAGTGAGTCATTTGAGGCAATGGGAGGGTGAGATGTTTTCAGCTCCTATGCAACCATTCGCAGAAATGCAGGACCAGAAATCTGAATAGTTAAAACCAGTACTTTGTTTTGTCATAGAACACACCGGAATGGAGTTCTGCCACCTTTTTTTGATGGATTTTCCAAGTTTTAAAAGTAACTTTTGAAAATTTGATGTTTGGTCCATGTGGACTTGAATTGCCCTGTCGAGCATAACATGCTGGCGACAAAATCATTAAAACGGTGCATACGGGCTGCTTGTGTGTCGGATCCGATGCATGCGTACTTCGTCTGTGCTGGTTGTGATGGCTTGTGGCACTGCTTGGGTTGTGATTGGCCGTGTGGTTGAGTGCTGAGTGCTTACTGCGCACGGCAGCCATCATGTTTCGTTACACAACTGACAGGTGTGGGTGTGTTTGACTACGTACAAAAGGTAAATAATTTCTTTATTTTTAAAAATTGTTGGTGAATTGAAAATCTTTTTTTAATTTTTAGTGTAAAGTTTACTATGAACATTTGCCTTAAATATGATAAATTAAAAAAATTATGTTAAGAACTGAATATATAACTTTTTAAAATAAAAGATAAACAAGATGTGAGTTCCGGCTCCTTTTTTCTTACAAAAAAAGCACTGGTTAAAACTAAGATGAGAGGTGGGGGAGTTCTGACAATTCTGGTAAAATATCTTCAGAAAAACGGCAATCCCAGAACTGCTTTCTAAAAAAAGCTCAAGCATGCATTTTGCATAAGTTGTTTGCATAACTTTTAATTAGTTTATTCTGCTTCTGCTGACAACTGAAAAGTTGGAGAGACATAGAGGTAGTCCTTGACTTACAACCATTCTTTTAGTGACTGTTCAAAGTTACAAGGGCACTGAAAAAAGTGACTTCTGATCATTTCTCACATTTATGACCATTGCAGCATTCCTGTGGTTGCATGATCAAAATGTGGATGCTTGGTAACTGGCAGGTATTTATGACAGTTTCAGTGTCACGTGATCGCTTTTTGCCATCTTCTGACAAAATCGATGGGGGGACCGTATTCACTTAACAACAGCACCACTAACTTAACAACTGCAGTGATTCACTTAATAACTGTTGCAAGAAATGTCATACAAATGGGGCAAAACTCACTTTACTGTCTTATTTTTTTAGGCTCAATTGCAATCGTAAATTGAGGACTACCTGTATTGAAAAAAAAAGACTACACATGGTCCTTGACATATGACCATAACGGAGCCTGCCTATTACAGCTGTAAATGGTAATGGTTGCAAAATGGGCCGACTCAATTTTACAACCCATTTTTGCGGCAACTGTTAAGTGAGCTCCATCACCAGAGGTTCACCCTGGGCATGGTTTTGCCCAAAACCGGAAGTGCTGGGTTTGGCAGAACTGACGCAAAACACCCTCACATAACTGTGGGATACTGGAAATAGCCCTAAGTGCAACCATGTTGCCAGGCATCCAAAATTCAGCCATGTGACCACAGAGTGAGCCCAACCATTGGAACTTTGAGTCCGGGTTGTAAGTAATCCTTGGGACAATCCTCGTTGTAATGTTGAATGGTCGTTAAGCAACCGGTTGTAAGTTGAGGATTGCCTGTAATTCAAATATTGACTAAGAGCGTGTAGGAAGGAACCACGGTTACAGATCAGGAGTAGATTTCAGTGTCAACAAATTCCTTCAGCCTTGGATGATGATGGATGGCGAGAGTGACGATGTGAAGAGCGGGGGCCTCAATACTAAAGGCTCCACCATTGTCCCAAGTACCATAGTTAAGAGCATCCTGATGATCTCATTTCTTGAGCTCCCAGTATGATCTGGTCCTTACCCTTGGCATCTATAATTTACACCATCTGGGGAAAAAATAAAAATAAGGTATTCTTGCTTGTATTCGACTCAGGAGTCCCCCAAGGTCCTATGACCTTTATGGATGAAAACTTTTATGTTTGGCCACTGATGCATATAAACAAGGTTCAGAGGTCTGGCAAGGATGGGTTGCCTGTTGGGTATTCCGTGGCTGGTGATTCAAAGTAGCATAGGAGACTTCATCCGGATGTTCTCCAGCATCAGAGGACTAGAAAGAAGAAGAAAGACTTAGGAGGCACACGTTCCTTCGCTGTTGCAATGCAAGCAGACGAGGTGATATAATGGTGTGTGGGCATGAGCTTGGTACACAAGGGGAAGAGGTGCTGCCTAGGGCAGGGGTAGGCAACCTTGGCTCTTTTATGACTCATGGACTTCAATTCCCAGAATTCCTAAGCCAGCCATGCTGAGGGGCAAGGGAGAGGTTTCCAAGCTGAGCCATGCTGGCCCAGGAATTCTGGGAGTTGAAGTCCACTAGTCATAAAAGAGCCGAGATTGCCTACCCCTGGTCTAGGGAAAGAGCAGATAAAAGGAGGGGGAGCCTGCAGCTGAACAATGGGCAGAGGAAGAAGCTTAGTAAGGATCCATCCCAACTTATCAGGTGGCAAAAAGTAACAGTGGGTGATTTGCACTTTGAGATTTGCAAAGTTGATGTAAACCTCCCAAGTACTAACAGCCCTCTGAAAGTGCAAATTTCCTGCCAGCTCTTTTTACCACCTGAGGAGGTAGGGTAGATCCTTTTTTTCTTCTCCTGTTGTTCAACTGCAGGCAGCTCCCACTTTTACCTATTCATTCCCTGGGCAAAATCTCTTCCCCTTTTTCTTCCCAGGTCATTCCCAGATATCACTTATTAAAATAAAAGAATTCAACTCTGCAGATTTGCAAGATTTGTGCCAGCCCTTTGAGGTGGACCAAACTAGAAAACCAAAGTTAGGAATACAACTACTACTTTTATTATAAAATTGCAATAAGAGAATTGGGTAAGTTTCATTGAGATCCCCCACCCCCGCCACCATCTTTGTGAAAACTAGGAAGGGTCAAATCTGAGACGTTTTCTCAAATTACTCTTCTGCCTTGTACTCAAATTTCATTTATCCAATGACTGTCTTAGCTGTGGCTCTTCCTCTTGTTCCTCAAGATTATTCCTACTGCCCATGACATGCAGTGATTCTTCAGCCACTCATAATCTACTCTCTACTAGGGGCAGAGGGTTGTGAATAGAAAAATCTTTGTCCTCTCTTTGTTTATCATCTGTTTTGGCTACTTGTTTGCTAATTCTTTTGATCTCACTTTTGATTTTTGTTCCCAGGTATCCCCCAAAGGAGCACATGCTCTTTCATCCTTCTCCTAACAGGATGAAAGCAGTGGTGGGATTCAGCTGGTTCGCACCACTTGAGCAGAACCGTTAGCTAATTTTTGGTTGCCCAGGCCCAGAATGGACTTCCGGAAGCGGCATCCACACAGAGAACTGGTTGTTCACATATTTGAATCCCACCACTGGATGAAAGTACTAGGTTTATCTGCCCCTGTCATATATCTCTTGTAAATACATCTCCTTTCTGTTATAGTTTTAAAAACTTCATTAATCAATGCTCAGGCCATGTTCCTGTTCTTAGGACCTTCACATGCTTCCACACAATGCTTCTACTTCCAGCTTGGAAGAGAGAGCTAGAGAGCTTCCATTTTTGCATGGAATAGAATGAAAACTTTTTGGCCTCAGAGAAATCAAATCAAATTTTCTGGTTGCTCACTGGCACAGGACTGTACTTACATACGACCCCCATTTTCCCCAGTTATATAGTTTGCATGAGATAAGGAGAGCTAAGTCAGCCTCCAACAAGAATGGGGTTAGAGAATTCATAGGCACAAGAATGTCTTCCCATGCACTCTCATGATGTAATTATGAATTTAATGCCACCAGTTTCATTAAGTGGAGCAGTTTCTGAAATTCTAAGTCACACATGCCCAACAATCTTCAAGCTTTTGTCTGTCTTTCTTCAAGCCACACTCCCGAAAGCAGGGGGAAAATAAATGGTTTTAATTAACATGAATAGTTAATGTTAATGTTGAATGTTATCTTTTTTTTTCTTTTTACAACCCTGTAATCCCTTTTATCGGGGTGGAGTCAGAGCCACTGAGTGGAGCTGAGCATTTACTGGCCAGATGCCCTTCCTGATGCCTATGCAGAGTTCACAGCAGATATTTTCTCTTTGCATCCTGATAGAGAAACATCTAGGATTGAACTCAGCCTTCTGAGTGGTAGGTGAATGTTTTTACCTCTAGGCCACCATGCCGCTCTTATTGAATATTATCACTTAATTACAGTTACGGTAATAGGTTTACACCCTGTATAGTAATGTTCTCCTTAGATCAAATGAAAACTGACAATTCAGAGGTAACTTTGGAAGGACTTGACTGTTCTAACTTCTGTATCTGATGAAATAATTTAGACAAGGAAGGCACAGTTAAGAAAAGAAAGATCTTACCAGATTCATTGCTGGGTTATTTTCATTGGTTTTGAAATCTGTGGATCAAAGACAGGCATGAGATTCTTTGCCTAATTTGTATTTGATTAAAATAATAGCAGCTCATCCTTTCCAAAACATTCTCCCCATAAAATGCCTAAATGAACAAGTCTCTATCAGAGTTGATTTATATCAGAAAGGTTTTGTGCCAAGGTGGCCCCACTCTACCATTTCATGATTCATCACACTTGCCTTCTTTTATTTTTTTTATTTTTTATTGATTTTATTATAATTTGGTTGATTGTTGTGAGCCATTCAGAGTTGGTGAGAGTTGCCTGGCATACAACATTATTTTTTTAAAAAATTATTCATTGCTTAAAAATTTCCTCCAGTTTTTAAAATACAGCTGCTAAGATCTTCATATTATTCCAGTTTGAAATGCTGGTATATCTGGAGGATTTTTCATATGAAACCTGCAGTTAAAACAAATTCTACCCATTTCCACCTTAGGTCTTTGCACTTCAAATTTGCAATTTCCTTTCTGGTTAGATTTGCTTGCACCACTTTATTAACATTAGAGATGAGATTAAGTCTGTTCTGCTTATTCAGAATGTTAATGTTTTATCTTGTACTGCTGATTTATTGCTCAATTTTCTTAAGTTTGCATTTCTCTTTTGTCAGATGGCTTCCTTTGCTTTTAAATGTTTGGGGTAAGCCATTGTAAGCCATTTTTAAAACATGTTCATATGTTCAGTTGTAATGGCTATAATCAGTGCTTTTTTTGTAAAAGAAAAAGGTGCCGGAACTCACACATGTCATACAACCCGCCTTGCCTACCCTACAAGGTTTCATCCAAAAAAGGTGCCGGAACTCCGTTCTGAGCGTTCTATGAGAAAAAAATCCCTGGCTATAATACGTTTCTTCAATTTCTTTAAGCCACTTTTTTTTCTTATTTCAAGGAGTATATCAAGGAGATATACAAGCTGTTTCCCTTGGGTTATAAAAAAGATCTTTCTGGTCCAATTATCAAGTTTTCAGATTTTATTACCTATTGCTAGCAAGCTTTAAGCTTTTTTTTTTAAATCACAAGGTCTAAAATGTGCTTTGCCTCTCTGTCTAATACTATGAGCTGTCATCTTTTAGGGAGAAGCTTTTTTATGCTTTTGATGAAAATGAAGGCAATGCAGTAATCTCGTGAGCCTTAAATACCATAGTTGGTTATTGTTCATCTACTTCTCTGTAACCATGTTTATTACAAGATCATCACTTACTTTTTCTCCTTTTCCTGAACAATACAACAGCCAGCAGCAACACAACGATCAGGAAAACGCTCGCCCCAATGCCCGCCCATAAGTATAGGCTAAGAATATCTGTAAAACCAAAACAGTTGCATTATACTGCTGCTCCTCTAGATGTCCATCTCAACACTCACGTAGGGTTTCCTAGAGGTTCCTCCTCATCCTTCTGGAGATGACACAGGTTGAAACTGGCACCCTTTGGAGACAAAGTATGTGCCCTAAATTAGACTTATGGTCTTTCCACACCTTCTGCTGACAGTGGGGAAGAAAAGCTACCATTATTCTTAAATCAGTGGGTTTGTTTTCCTCAATGGAGCCCTTTTTCCCCAGACTGCTTTTTGTCCATGGCTCCTGGTTCTCAATCCATCCCATGCTTCTCTTTCTCTCTCTCTCTCTCTCTTCCCCCCCCCTCTCTCTCCCTCCCTCTCTCTCTCTCTCTCACACACACACACAAATTCCTTGCCTCATCATTTCACGTCATGCAGTAGACCTAGACTTTGAGCAACTGCATGAGTCAAACCAGTTGAGTAGGTCTTTCCATATCCCTTTCGTCACATAAACACTAACAATATCTAATGACGCCTTTCTGGAAAGCTTTACTCCCACTGTTTGTTTTCATGCCCATGTTTCTCTTCCCACCACCTTCCTATATCAAATCCAGAAAACAATGGCTACTCTAAATTATCGTGACTCTTCTACAATGTTTATAAGATGCAGTAAATGAATTTTGTAAAATTAAAACAAAGCATTCTTCTCATCAGCTGTTCTGTACCTTTTAGCTCTGCAAACTAAATCACCATGTCCTAGTTTGATTTTATAGGAGAATGTAAATATGCTATGTCCTCGTTAATGGATAAATTAGGATGCTTTTTAAATATTTGCTGAAATAAACTTTTGAGCATCCTTTCTCACTGACACACCAGTTGTGGCTTCTGCTTTGTGGTTCAGCAACATCTGCCCCTTACAAGGATGATGGCGATCTACTGAGCTTTTGATAGACAAACCATCTCGGGCAGTTAAATAGGAGGGATTTTAAAATAGAGGGGAGATGAAAAAAGTCTTTGTTATAAGCATTTTTAAATAAAGTAACTGAGGCAGGGCGAGTTAATGGACTTATACACAATTGTCTAAGGTAGACTTCAGGTTGCCTTGCTAGCTGTTCTTGAAGGACAGGTACTCATTGCTTTACTCTCTCCCATCCATAGCTAAGGATGCTTTAAATCTACCTGGCTCAATGTTGAAGTAGTATTTTCACCTTGCTACATGCACCGTGTGTGGCACTTTTGTAGCAACTGTGGTGATGATGGTAAAGCCAGGACTGAGACCTTCTGAGCTCCTAAGGGCCATTTTTGGCTGCTTTGAACACCTCCCCTTTTTTCTACCAGTCCCTAGTGATTTCTCTCTCTGTCCATTTTAACTTTTTGGGAAGAGGTACTGGGATTTTGCTTGATCTGTGTCTCATAATATGCCAATAGGTGTTATATAAACTTCTTAACTCCTTATTTGCACAGATCTACCAGTCTCACATTCTAGACACATGATCCCCCCCAAAAAAACCCCCTCCCATGACCCTTGGGTGACAGACGGTTTGTGGGGTGGAGAAGTGCTGGTGAAGCAATGAGTCCACCCACCAGTGTCGGTCAGCTGTTTTTAGATGGAGCAAGTGGGCAAGAGAGACAGGAAGAAGATCTGCCAATGGTGCAGCCGGCATTTCAAAGACGTCTCAGCCCACAAAAGGGGGAAGGAGCACAGGGAAGCACTTCAAAAGGGACCCTCCCTAGTTTGCCAGAGAGAAAAAGGAAAGGAGGGGAGAAATACTTTTCAGCCTTGCAAGATTCTGTTACTGTAAAGTAATAGTAAAGATAGAGCTAGTACTCCTGGTTGCTTTTCTTCTCTGGATTGCCTCGCAGGGATAATGCCAATCTTGCAAGCCTGAAAGTATTTTTCCCCTCCAGAAATCCTATACAATAGGTAGGCTAAAATCAAATAAATAGATAAAGTACAGGTAATCCTCAACTTGCAATCATTTGTTTAGTAACTATTCGGAGTTGCAATGAGGTTGGAAAAAAAAATCCAGTCCTTGCACTCTCAACCACTTCTTTGCACTTATGATTTACACCCCACCCTCGTGTGATTCCAGTGAGGATGCTTGGCATGTACGACTGGTTCCAGTATCCTGTACTCACGTGAACATGATTTGCTACCTTTTGGGGGCAGTTCTGGCAAAAATCGCCCCACCAATTTAGAAGAATGGATTTGAACTTATGAGTACGGCATTAACGATCATGGAGAGTCGCTTAACGGTTATAAAAATTGCGGTAAAATTGGGTCTGACTTGACTTACGACCACAAGGACTTACCAAAAGAAATTCCAGTCCCGACTGTGGTTGTAAGTTGAGGACCACCTATAGATGTAGAAAATGGAAAATCAGAGCGCACGAAGGAGTGCAATGCATGCAGTGATGAAGGGGAAAACAGATTGTTCAGCCGTGAAAAGAGAAGTTTGAAGTAGAACTTCTCAAATCACATGAAGGGATAACACACAGAAAGAAGTCAAAAACTTGTTCATTTCATTCCCAAATGCAAAACATAGAATGATGGAGCTAAGTTATAGTAAGACAGAGTTTGACGGAATGTTAATAAGAACTTCCTAACAATAAGAGCATTTTAGCAGTGAAAATAGTGAGGTGGTGGGACCTCCTTTATTGGGTATAACCTAAGACAATCATCTTCCTGAGATAACTTAATGTGAATTCCTGCCAGGGGTGTCAAAAAAAGAAAAGATGTTGATTGCTCCAGTGCAACTGAAGCCCAGTCTCTTGATGTGTGTGTGTGTGTCAGTTTTGTGAAAACATACAAAGGAGTAGTGTTGACCCAGAATTAGGGGACAGTATAGGAAATATCAATTGCGAATGTGCATTTCAAGGGCTTGCTGTTTGTATTGAGCGTCTGGATGAGAGAGTGGAAGAGCTTAGCCAAAATAACATGAGATTAGATGCAAAAATGATGGATGCAGAAACTGTGATGGAAAAGATTGATGATGATGTGGTTTTGCTACAGTATTGAGAAATGGAGTTTGCTGTGAGAATTAGAGGTTTGAAAGAAGATCCTAAGGAAATAGAAGGCAAGGAAATACTTCTGGTTGGATTATATGCTCCTAACCAACAGCAAGCAGAATTTTATAAATTATTACACAGCAAGATTATTCAGTGGGATTACAAATCTTATATTTTTATGGGAGATTGGAATGGTGTTTTGGATGTACAAATGGACAAAAGAGGCCTTTTTAGAAGTACGCCAAGTCATGCTAGACTGCCTAAATCATTTTTTGAGATGAAGGATGACTTGGAATTGAGAGATGTTTGGAGAGAAAGGAACTTGCAAGAAAAAGACTTTACTTTTTTCTCTAATAGGCATCAATCTTTATCCAGGATTGATTTTGTATTAATTACTAATGATTTTTTTCTAGGATTAAGAAGATCAAGATATGTCCAAGAACTATATCTGATCACAGTCCAGTATGGTTGGAGATAGAAAAAGATAATGGAGATAGACGGTCTTGGCGACTAAATGAGAATTTGTTTAGATATCAGGAAAATGTGGAAGAGTGTAAAAAACAGATGAAAGAATTTTTTAAAATTAATATGCATAAGGGTACTTCTATTGAGATGGTTTGGGATGCAAGTAAAGCTTATATGAGAGGAGTGTTAATATACTTGAACAATAAATATAGACATAAATTGGAATTCAGGCGGAAAGAATTAGAGGACGAAATTAAGAGAAAAGAAAAGGCTTTAATTTTGAATCCATCTGATGGGAAGATCAAAGAGGTAATTACTTTACTAAGAGGTCAGTTTGATATGTTGATGGCAGATCAAGTGGCAACTAACTTACGGTATGTTAACCATAACACTTTTTGTAATGCCAATAAACCGGGTAGGTGGTTAGCCTACTTGTTAAGGAAGAAATAAAGGGCATGTAATATAGATAGAATAGAGTACAAGGGTAAAGTGGTGTATCAGCAGAATCTTATTAAAAAGGCTTTTGTTGATTTCTATTCTAAGTTGTATGTTAGAGATAAGATTCGAGATACAGATATAGATAGATACTTGCAGGAAGCTAACATTCCTGTTCTTACACAAGAACAAAGGGAAGGGATGAATCAATTGATAAATGATGAAGATTTTTTTTAGCAATTAAGCAATTAAAGGTGGGTAAAGCACCAGGAACTGACGGATTGACTGCCGTCTACTATAAAAATTTACAGTCAGAAATGGTGGAACCTCTAAGAGAATTGTTTAGGACAATTCAACTGGGAGGAGAAGTGCCTCCATCGTGGAAAACAGCGTTTATTTCGCTGATTCCGAAGGAAGATCAAGATGCTACCCAATCCAAAAACTATAGACCAATATCGCTTTTAAATACTGATTATAAGATATTTGCCAAAATTTTAGCAAATAGATTAATGAAGGTAATGCAGCAAGTGATTCATAGTGATCAAACTGGATTCATAAATGGTAGACAAATGAAGAATAATGTGAGACATATTGTAGATTTATTGGAATTTTTGGAAAGAAATAATCAGGTCTCTGCAGCGCTGATCTTTTTGGATGCTGAAAAAGCTTTTGATCAATTGGATTGGCAATTTTTGGTGAAAGTATTGGAGAAAATGGAGTTTGGGGAATTTTTTTTGCAATCTATTAGAGCAATAAATCAGAAGCAAACAGCTCATATAATAGTTAATAGTAGTTTGACAGAAACATGTAATATTGAAAAGGGCACAAGACAGGGGTGTCCATTGTCACCCTTACTGTTTGTTTTAACATTGGAAATATTATTGATTAAAATACGAGATTCAAATAAAATTAAGGGAATTAAAATAAGAGATCAGGATTATAGACTGAGAGCATTTGCGGATGACCTGGTTATTACAGTAAGTCAACCGACTTACTCATTTGTAGAGCTGATTGTTCTGAACCAGCCTGCTACCGGCCTTGCAATAAGGCAAACCCCTGTTCAAACAGTAGAGACTGGAGAGCGTCTGAGGCTGCAAAGCGTCTGCCAAGATTTATTACTCAAACAAGAAACAAAAACACTGGAACTTGAATCCTCAAACGGAAGGGTTGCTTTCAGCAACCAGCCCTTCCCCAAACACTCCTTTTATTTAGAGATCAGGGCGTGGCCTCCCTGTGCCTCCTCCCGAGGAGTCCCACAGCCTTTCTCTGTTTGTTCCTGCTCGACTGCCTCCTGCGTCGGGCGTCCTTGAACAGGGCCAGCTGTGGGTCATCATCCTCCGCACTATCGGGCTCACGCAGCTGAGAAGAGGGCCCCGGCTGGGGGCTCTGCGAAGCCTCCAAACCATCATCAGCCGGTTCGTCTTCCACACACTCCTCCTCCCCCTCATCTGAGTCATCCGAGACATCTGAGCCGGCTGCCGGACCCACAGGCTGGCCCTGAGTCACAACACTGATGGAGATAATAATTTTATATGGGAAAGTTTCTGGATTTAAGATAAATACACAAAAAACTAAAATATTGTCTAAAAATATGACTATAGAACAAAAGGTTGTTTTAGAAGAGTTAACGAGATTTGAAATAGTCAAGAAGACTACATATTTGGGGGTTTATTTGTCAGCTTCAAATGTGAAGTTATACAAGAATAATTATGAACCGTTATGGGTAAAAATACAAAAAGACTTACGGTAGATAGTTGGAAAAAACTACAATTATCCTTATTGGGAAGAATTGCAGCAGTGAAAATGAATGTTTTGCCAAATTTTTTATTTTTGTTTCAAATGATACCTATACTTAAAAAGGATTCAAATTTGGAGGAATGGCAGAAAGGTATTAATAAATTTGTTTGGGCAGGGAAAAAGCCACGAGTTAAATTTAAGATAATGCAAGACATACGTGAAAGAGGTGGTCTTAAAATGCCTAATCTTAAATTATATTATGAGGCTGCTGCTTTATCATTGATAAGTGACTGGTTTAATTTAACACAAGGGAGATTATTAAATCTTGAGGGTTATGATTTGTTATTTGGTTGGCATGCATATTTACTGTATTGTATGATAAGAAGGTGGATAATGTGTTTAAGAAGGGACGTGGTGGCTCAGAAGGGACGCGGTGGCTCAGTGGGTTAGGACGCTGAGCTTGTCGATCAGAAGGTCGGCAGTTTGGCGGGTCGAATCCCGAGTGCCGCGTAACAGAGTGAGCGCCTGTTACTCGTCCCAGCTTCTGCCAACCTAGCAGTTCGAAAGCATGTAAAAATGCAAGTAGAAAAATAGGGACCACTACGGTGGGAAGGTAACAGCGTTCTGTGCGCCTTTGGCGTTTAGTCATGACCACGGAGACGTGGTCCTCGGACAAGCGCTGGCTCTTCGGCTTTGAAACGGAGATGAGCACCGGCCCCTAGAGTCGGAAACGACTAGCACGCATGTGCGGGGGAACCTTTACCTTTACCTTAATGTGTTTAAGATACATATATTAAGGTATGCTCTGTTGCGAATATGGAAGAAATATAGATATAAGTTAAATTATAAGATACCAATTTGGGCAATACCTAAACATGCAATAGAAAATATAAACGTTGGATTTAAACATGATGAGACTACATATAAGGAAATTTTAAGGATAGAAAGGAATGTATGGCAATTAAGGCCATATAATATTTTAAAAGAAGAAAAGTTTGTACAAACTTGGTTCCAGTATGGGTAGTTACAGGCAAGATGGAAAGAGGATCAGAAAGTTGGTTTTTTGATAACTGATGAAAATTTGGTAAAACAAGTTAGAGATCAAGGTCAAGCACATATAAGAAGGATATATAATGCATTGATAGAAATTGATTCAGAAACGGAACTTGTTAAAGATTTTATGATAAAGTGGGCCCAGAACTTTCAGGAGGTTATAACGATGGATACTTGGGAAAAGATTTGGGTCAGAAATGTAAAATTTACACAGGTTCAAATTTTAAGAGAGAATTTTTATAAAATGTTTTATAGATGGCACTTAGACCCTAAAAAGTTAGCAAGTATGTATCCGAACTGCCAGCCCAAATGTTGGAGGTGTGGTTGTGAGGATGCAACGTATTTTCATATATGGTGGACTTGTAAAAAAGTCAAAGCTTTTTGGATTAAAATTTGGTGGAATATGCAAAAGATATTTAAGAAAAAGATAAGGTTTTCTCCACATTTGTTTTTGTTGGGTATTATTACAGACTTTACTGTTATAGATACTAAATTGGTTTTGAATTTAATTATGGCAGCAAGACTTTTAGTAGCGCAATATTGGAAAAAGGAGGAACTGCCGACTATAGAAGAATGGACTTTGAAAGTTTCCAATTTGGCGGAAATGGCAAAGATCTCAGCTTACTTGAAAGAACAATCGCAACAGAGATATATTGTGGAGTGGAGAAGATGGATTGAATATATTTAGAATAAATATGGGACTAAAAAGTTTCATTTAGCATTTGAATAAGTAGTGGTTTTACATTATTAGTTATTTGTTATTTGTTAGTAATATAATTATGACTATGGAGAGTTAAAGCGCGATAGAATTTAATATTTTATTCTTGTTGTTAGCATATTTTAACTTATGTTTGTAAGTCTATACCCTGTATTCAGGGTACTTCTGCTCTCTTATCTACAGTATGCCAGACTTACTGGGTGAAATCTTTATGTACGCGTGTCATCTTTCCTGGATGCCTTGCTTATGTAACCAGAAAGAATAAATACAAGGATTTCTTGTCTTTCAGGGCTGCTCTCATTTAGAGGAGCCCATCTTTTTTGTTCAGCTGAATAAAAACGTAAAGCTTGAAGGCAACTTCTGGTTTGCTATATTTTTTACCAGCAAAACCTCAGAACCTGCATATCAGTAGGGCTTTGATTGCATTGCTGCATCACCATCTTTCCTGTTTTGATCAATCCTTGCGAACAGCCCTGATTTCAGTACAGAGCAAGTGATTGATATCAAAAGGCACCAGTGGAATTTGTCAACTCTGGAATTCTGTAAATCAGAATTCAGGTCAGATCTCACTCATAGGAATTCTTTGCAAAGATCAAGAGACGGCCAATGTGCAGGGGACAATCCAAATAAGAAAACGGTAGGACACGGATATGAAAAATTATCATTAGGAATGTTGAGAATCCATGAAGTCCATTTAAGGGAGAAAACCAAAGGCCACGTATAGAGTAGAGTAAACAGAAATAGAATTCCATCCACCAATAAATCTGCAAAAAGATCTATAACCTCAGGTGTCTTTATCTGTTTGCGATTTCCATCCTACTTCCTGTAAGTTCTCAATATGCAGGAAAATGACCACAATTAACTGCCTTGGGGCCAGTCAGGCTGTATGTTCTACAGTTTTAGCAATGCCGCAAAGCAACATTTCTTAGCAACATGCTTGATTCCTAGACTATATTTAGATCTGCATGCAGGTCTGAGAAAAACAATTGGAAAGAGTGATTGAAAGTTAGTATTTTGTTTGGAGGTATATCCATAGGCCCACAGGAAAAATCAAAGGAAAACTGTATGGGGGCTAAAAGTGGTACTGAGGAAGCACTGCCCACAATTTGCTACTTGGGAAGTGGACCTTCTGACTAGTCAAACCATCAGGGTGGCTCTTTTGAGAAGAAGCAAGCTCTCAAGGCAGCCATCTTGGAGACTGCCCAGCATGTACTTGCTTTTCTGGATATGCTTACTTAACCTCCATCTGGCCTTCTTTGTGATTGAGCACCAGTCTCTATCTCTGCAAAACGTTCCACCAGGGATTTCTGGGTGGAGGGATTATACCATCATTCAAAAAATAATAATAATATAATACATATATCTCATTGACTGGTGGCAAGAAATTGGAAACTGTGTTGGGTTTGGTCTATACCTCAAAATCCAACTCAGACCAGATCTGAGCAATTTTATATCTGTTTACCACAATCCTCACAGCAGCCTTGAAGATGTTCATCAGGCTCTCCTTTTTCCCAAAGGCATGGTTCAAGATCTATGTCCTTATTCCTAAGGATAATTAACTAAAGTTAAAACTAACTGTGCTTAGTATGTTGTAGCTGCTAGGTTTATAAATGGTTCAGCAGGTTATGTCAATGGAGTTTGCATAAAGAAGTCCTCATTCTTATTTAGGAAGGGCAAAACCAGACCATTTCTTAGCCCTTGGGACTTTATGGGGAGATTCTCACCTGAAGCATTGGATCCTCCAGGTGTCTTCTCCGTGGTGGGATTCATCATCTCAGGATCTAAAAACAGTCGGGATCCAAGAAAGGAATTCCTTTATTTCTTTGGATTTCAACAATATCTCTTGTGAAGTCTCCTAGCAAATACCAGGGTTCCGTTTTGCACATTGGCAACACATCTTCCTTCATTGGCAAAGAAAGGAGAATTCGCCCCCCCCCCAAACAATGGGGATGGAAGCCCAGCACCCACTCTATACCAAGCCTATGAACCCCTTCCATCGAACCACAACAGTGAATAAATCTAACCCATCACCAGCAGATTTTCCAATAAGTTAGGGTCTTTCTGTTCTGGACCCACTTCCATGTCGTGAGGGGGTCTACCTAAAGCTGGTTACATGATCAACTTCAGAGGACCGGCAAGGCCCACAGCTGAAGGTCCTGCAGGTCTTGTCTTGACCCCCCCATCCCTTCTCATCTCCCCTCCCTGCAAAAAGAAAATACACACATTGCCAATACCCCCAACCCTTCCCCTCCATGTTTCCCTGGGAGGACTTCCTGGTCATTGGCAAAACAATTTCAGCAGCTGCTGAGGGATAACTTTAAAATATGATAAATCTCCTCATTTTATGCCTAACCGATCACTGCTAGCACTCACTATTGGAGCAATATCCTAAAATGTGTACAATCTGGTGATGAAACAGCTCAGGAGTGGAGATAAGCCTTTGGTCAGTACTGCAGTATTTGTCTCTTCAGCCTCCTGCCTCTCTATCTCTTCTCTCCTGAACATTAATTTTATTGATATAATCTAACTAAAACAAGAATTGTCTATCTCTTCTTGCCTCTCTGCCAGCCTTCATGTCAATCTATCTCTTTCCCTGTCTCCCCTGAAATATTTAATGGACCCCGGACAGATACTGGCCTATCCAGGGTCACCTACTGGCCTAATGTTTTATGACTTCCAATCTGTCTGATACCCACGACTAAGGGCTCTGGCCCAGTTTGAGCTCTTCCAGCAGTTCAGATCCATCTCAGATGGGGCAAGTGGAGAAAAGGATATGTGCTACTTTGGCGACTTACCTCTCAAAGGCAGCTCCAGTGGGTCACTTGGCACTGACCAGACAAAGGGACTGCTTTCTTGGTGGTACTGGCAGGTATAATTTTGTGCCTCTTCCAACCTCCTCTGGTGGAGAAAAAAATCCACTGCCTTTTCCCCTGACACTGCAGCCTTGTATTTTATCTGCTTTTTTGATTTCAGAAGAGCAAAAGTCAGATCTGGTTCTATCCTTTCACACCGTATGGTGTATGGACGCTTTTTTACATTTAAAATCTGGATGGTAGGCTTGGTCAGGCTGGGATCTAGAAGGGGGAAAGATTCAGTGAAACCTCAGAGATCCTTGTAGTCAAGTATCTCCTGCTTCATTCAGCCACAGAAAATATCTCTCTCTTTTCAGTCTTTTGGCAATGAAAGGATCCTCTTCTCCATTTTCAAATACGTATTTTTTCCAAATATTTATAAATAAGTTTATTTCTTTCTTTCCCACTTCATTATTCTATCCAAGCCCACCCAAATTTCCCTTACCTTACATTCTGCGTCTTCAAAGTGATATACTAAACAATATTAACTTACAGAGAGAATAGCATCTATAAAGCAAAAAGATATCAAAATGAAGTTGTAGGTGCCATGATGTAAGTACGCAAATGGATGCATTGTGTCATGAGGTCAACAATCTCTAATACAAAGAGGTTAGTTACCACATTTCTATTCTGACATCATCGTGTACATGTTGACACTCTTTGTCCAACCCAATGGATGACCAAGCACAGATATGGATTTGTCATTTCAAAGACCGCAAAAGAACTTAATTCACATCAGGTCAAGCTAACGAACCAATTTTAATCTAGATTACATCACCATGGAGGCAGAAGGGACCTCTCTTGCAAAACGCATGAATATTTTAGTTGAAGCAACTTGGCTTTCCATTCAGGCATTACAAACCCTAATTTCCCATCTCTTGTACCAGTGATCTGAGTGGTATACAGAATGCTACCACTTTCTTTCCCTTCTCTATAACACTCCTGTGAGATGGTATGTTGGTTGATAGAGAGCAAACCAGGAACTTTTCTTTTGGGTTTAATGGAAAAAAGATTTGGAGGTGGGGTTGTTGTTGTTTTTTTGGAACTTTGATGTCATATACGTTGAGAGCAGCAAGATTACATTATACACAAAAATGGCAGTACACTTCAGTCCCCACAATGGATGAATGGTTGCAAAAGCTGATGGAGTTAGCAGAGATGTCTAAATTGACTGCTTTGATAAAAGGGGGGAAAAAACCCCCACCCCACAATTACTTTGGTTTCTGCTTGGAAACCGCTCCCGGACTTTGTCTTTGAGGTGGAAAAAAATAAAAATAAAACTTTGATTTGGGGGTTTACTGATTAGATAGATTCGTTGTTATAGAAATGGCTAGTTTATACTATTATGTAAAAGTAAAAAGTTGGAGTTTAATGTCACTTCTTATTCTACGACACCAAAGGGAGTCAGAAGTCAATGTCTTTTCTTACTTTTTCCCTTCTTTTCTACACTTTTCTCTTCCCCTTTCCCTCCTCTGTTTTTCCATCATCATCATCATCATCATCATCATCATCATCATCATCATCATAAGTTGGAAGGGACCTTGGAGGTCATCTAGTCCAACCCCCTGCTCAGACATTTGGCTGTCCAGTCTCTTCTTAAAAACTTCCAGTGTTGGAGCATTCACCGCTTCTGGAGACAGGTTGTTCCACTGGTTAATTGTTCTAACTGTCAGGAAGTTTCTCCTTAGTTCCAGGTTGCTTCTCTCCTTGACTAGTTTCCATCCGTTGCTTCTTGTCCTGCCTTCAGGTGCTTTGCAGAATAGCTTGGCTCCCTCTTCTTTGTGGCAGCCCCTGAGATACTGGAACACTGCTATCGTGTCACCCCTCGCCCTTCTCTTCGTTAAACTACACATACCCAATTCCAGCAAGGATAAAATACAAAATGAAAAAAAAATTACAAAGATAGAGAGCAATTTGCCCAAAATTATCCATTGAGCTTCTCTGGCAGGGTAAGGAAATATTTGGCAGAGGCAAAATTGTGAAACTCTTTGTAGTGCCATTTGTGTGAAAATCAAAAAAAGTACTGAGCAGACGTTACCTGTTAGGTTCAGATAGATTTCATCACTGAAGGTTGAACATTCTCTTCCATGCAGGCATGATCTGCAGTGGTATTTGCCCCCATGTGACCGGTTGAGAGGGGACAAGGAAAATGCAGTCCAGTAGGATTCTGCCTTCTTACACGCTACAGTTTCCATGTTATGACTTGGTCTTGTATATCTGGTGAGATAGACATCTCCCTGAAAATCATCCCGAGTCCCACAGAAGACGGTGACGTTTTCACCCAAAGCAACTGTCCCGCTGAAGGAGACAGATATCAAAGGCTTGGGAAGAGTTTGACCTGGATAAGAAAAACAAAGAAACAAAAAACAAAACAGCAGAATAATATCTGAAAAGTGCAGCATCTGCTTATCCCACCCCACAGAAATGGAACCACTAAAGGAGCAGTACTTTCCTTTATGGAGAGTGCCTGATACTTTTGGGAAGAAATGATTACCAAGCATTTAAACAGAGAATACTCCTGCAACAACATCTATTTTGTTGCCATTTATTACCAAAGATTGCAACACCCAGGTTGTTTTTTAAATATAACCTATGCCCAACTTCTGTTATTGGTCAAAAACAGCTGGTCTTTCTTTCTCACATGAACAGCTTTTTCAGCCCTGAATTCTTTTTTGTGTGTGTGTTTGTGGTCTTGCTTTTTCCTGTGCTAATTATTCTATTTCCTCTTTTTTTTAAAAAAAATAGAGACATTTCTAGTAATGGTGAGTCAAGCATTTCAAATTTGAAGTCTGCTTAGTTCAAAACAGACTGATTTGCCTTTATAGTTTGCTATTTTGAACTTGAAATCAGGCATTTGGCTTTGAAATATTTTGCATACCTGTCATTTGCTCTCCTTGGGGGAAAAAAACTTGTCTGAAAGTGAACAACCCCAAGACAGGTTACTGTAGAAATTTTTCCTTTGGGCTTAACTCCAGAATTAGGACCCCCTGAACACAGTTAAAAGAAACCATAAAATTGAAAACTCCAATTGAGCAGAGATATGCATGGTGAGATACCTTCCCAGAGGGATGAGGAACTTTGTGCAAAACCCAGAAAAACATGAAGTAATAAGTCAATTATATTAGATGTGAGAGATCAAGAAATAGGAATGAAAATGCAACTAAATCAGCTTTCTACTTACAGAGTTCAATATACCACTTTGTATATTTCTGTTCCTACAAACCTGCCTTGCTTTCATCACATCCAAACCAGTTTATAAATGATATTGAAAATTATAGCAGTAATTAAAAAGCAATGTTATTTCTTCACACACAGCTGGGATTACACAGAGTTATATTGGAATTTCCCCTCTATGCTTAACTCTGGAAGACAATTAAAGTGCTCTGTCGAATCTGAAATTGGCAAGACTTCCCTTGATCTGGAGTGCTAATCTATGAACACAAATACATATTCAGTGAGCGAAGGAACTTTATGCAAAGCACAGAAAAAGCAGATTAATGTAATAAGCCAGCCCAACAGAGGTAGGAGATAAGGAAAAGGAATTTAAATCAGGTTTACCGCTATATGATTCATTCTACCACTGTCCCTTTTTGCTCTTGCAAACCACTTCCCTTGCTTTCAGTAAATCGCTTCATAAGGATCTTTGTTCTTTAAATGCACCACTTTTCACTCATTCAGGATCTAATCAACTCCATCTAATTACAATTCCTTCTATTTCTTCTCTTCCACTCAATGGAACCTTTTTGCTCATCCTTCTTTTCTTCCTTTTGTGATTGCATCCTCATTCCTTGTCTCTTTACGGTAAAACCTCAGCGTGTTTCATACTATGTGCAACATGATCGCTGTAAGAAATAGAATTAGGACTTGTTCGTTGTTACCCACACCAACATCCTTGAAAAGGAGGCAGAGGCTCACTCTTGTACAAAATTGCTATTTTGACTTCTTTTGACATTCATTCTTCAGGGCAAGCCATATGCTTAGTTTCTCCCAGGACTTACACCTCATAAAAGTTATCCATCATTTCCCCATCTTTAGGAAACTGTTGTGAATGAGAAAGATGGGACACGATTCTGAGGAAGAAAGTTACACTTTTTGAAAGAACAGTAATTCAGTTTCAGATTACAAGGGAAAAGGAACAGAGTATAATAGAATGGAAAATCTTTTACAGGGATTTGGAATTGTGGGGTTAGAAAATTTAGGACTCTGGTTCACTGTCAGAAAAACTGGATAAGTTTGATTGTGTAAGCAAGCTGTTTTATCATTGAAATACCCTACGTGTTACAGAGGCAACAGAGATGCTAGAAATAAGCATTGTTTCTGGTTAGCAAGTGAAGTTATATTGTTGAGATTAGGTGACAGTTACTTTGTACAATTGTCTTAGTCTTTTTTCTCTCAGGACTTCTTCCCACTTTTGAAAATTTATGAAGGACCCCATGGGATATATTTATTGATATTTACCACATGAAAAATTAAAATTGACACATTTGCTGCCATATCACTTCTCGCAATTTGTTTGATGGGATTTTAATATTGTATTATTTTTCGTTTTGCTTTTTGGTACTTTTTGGCCTTGGACTGCAAGGCGATCAAACCGGTCAGTCCTAGAGGAGATCAACCCTGACTGCTGTTTAGAAGGCCAGATCCTGAAGCTAAAACTCAAATACTTTGGCCGCCTAATGAGAAGGAAGGACTCACTGGAGAAGAGCCTAATGCTGGGAAAGGTTGAGGGCAAGAGAAGAAGGGGACGACAGAGAATGAGGTGGCTGGATGGAGTCACTGAAGCAGTAGGCGTGAGCCTAAATGGACTCCAGAAGATGGTAGAGGACAGGAAGGCCTGGAGGAACATTGTCCATAGGGTCGCGATGAGTCGAACATGACTTCGCAGCTAACAACAACAACAACAACAACAACATTATTTTTCAAAACAGACAAATCATTTTAATGTCATGGACCCCTGAGGGGGGTTTTGGGTGATCCCCTCTAGGGTCCTAGGATCACATTCTAAGAAACATTTCCTTAGTCAATTGACTGAGCTGCATTTTTCCTGCCTGTAGTCAATTTCATTGTTTCTTTATTAATTGTGACCCATTTTTCTTTTCTTTTCTGCAAGGAAAGGATTAGTTTGGAGTAGGATTTGTTTAGAGGCAGGAATAGTTTTAGGGAGATCTGAGGGGATTATGTAAAGTGAGGAACTGAACCTGGTCCCATCGTCTTTCATGTTCAGGGAAAGAAGCCCTGGAAATAAACTCTCTTCCCACTTTAGCCACAACACTTTTTACGAAGATACTCATAATTTTCTACTTGCAATAATATTTCACGATCACTTGCAGTTCTTCACTCTACTGTATTTACCTCGTCAAATACAGCCTGCCTGGTCTTTGGTGCATTAATTTTCAGATTAATGCTTCCTGTTTTATCAGACATTCTTTCAAATATTCACTGCAAATCATTGAGATTGTCAGCCAACCACAGGCCATCATTTGAAAACTGCACACAAAAAGCAATACACAAAACACCTAAAGTACAGCAAAGATACACACAAACAAACACCACCACAACTTCTTTCGAATAGGTTCTCTCAGTGCTTTTTTTGTAAAAGAAAAAGGTGCCGGAACTCACACATGTTATATAACCCACCTTGCCCTCCCTACAAAGTTCCATCCAAAAAAGGTGCCAGAACTCCGTTCTGGGTGTTCTATGAGAAAAAAAGCCCTGGGTTCTCTCCAAATATATATGCCCCCTAATGCATATATATCCCAACAGCTCAACTTGAGCATCTGGTAATCTAATTAAATAGACTGAGGTCAATGAACACATAAAGTAGCTTGATCTGACACAACATACTACAATACAAGGGACCCCCCCCACCCACCCCAAAAAATTAATTAAATAAAAGTAGCTGAACTTCATGCATCTTATAGATGCAATCGCCAACTTTAATGGAGCCAATTAAGAATTTTGTGCCAATTCAACTCTGGCTCGTCCAGAGTTGCTCAACAGTGAAATGGGAAGCATATAAATAAATAAATTACCAAGAAAGACCAGGAAAAGTGTTCCCCCCAAGAGTCTGAAAAACAAGGGATTCCTCCCAAATTTCACTGCAGAAGAGACTTTTGAAATAAATACTGTAGTGTATGCTCTTAAAGCATACACGGAATGTCAGCACAGCAGGGGGCTGGACAGCTCCAGGCTATAACCGCTTTTGGCGGGAAAGCCTGAATAGAGTGAGTCGTTGACAGCCCCAGGGCATAGTCAGCTCTGGCGGGAAGCCAGGGTTTAAATCCATTGGCCACCTGCACTGGCGGGAAGCCCAGGTTTGAATCTATTGGTCGCGATTCACCTGGGCAGGTATAAAGAGACGCCAGGTAACCCCTTTGCTCCAGCTTCATTTCCAATCCAATAAAGAAGTACTACCCAGCTCAAGTGTCCGTCTCTGTGCAACCATGTGACTTTGCACTGGCGACGAGGGTGGGATCCTGCACCGGACAACGCTTGCCGCGGACGGAATCCAATCGGCAGCCCCGGACCAAGACGCAGGACGACCGAGACGGAGGAATGGCACAACTGGGTCAGTATCCCCTTTTCAATAGCAACCGCCCAGAGGAGTGGGAAGCCTTCGTGGGGCAGCTCGAGTGCTACCTACGGGCAAACAGGGTGAAAGATGACCGGCAGAGAGCGGCGGCGCTACTCTGCAGCTGCGGCACGGAAACATACCAGCTGGCGGTCGGTCTCTGTGCACCCGACGACATCCACACCGTCGGGTACAGCGAGTTGCTGGCAAAGCTGACCAAGCACTTCAAGCCCGAGACGTCCGAAATCGCCTGGCGGTATCGCTTCAAGAAACGGGACCAGCGGCTGGGTGAGTCTTCCAAGCAATACATGGCCGCCCTGAGGAAGGCAGCTCGCCTCTGTAACTTTGAAAATTTAGAGATCCGGCTGCGGGATCGGATTTTCTGTGGGTTGAGGGACAGGAAGCTGCGCCAAAAAATCTTCGCAAAGCAGAAGTTGACCCTGAGGGATGTCCAAGAGGAATTCCTAGCCTGGGACGCGGCTGAGGAGTCCGACACGAGAGAGGGTGGATCCATCCACCAGTTGAGTGGTTGCAGCGATGTGGACGGGGCAGAGTCGGAAGTGGACGCCATCCACCGACAACAGCAACCCGTCACCTCCAACCGAGACAACGTGAGGGAGCCAAGACCAGCCACGGCGGACCCAAGATGCCAGGAGTGCAGGTGCGGAGAGAACGGCCCCCGGTCTACCCAACTCCACGGCTACAGTGCGAATCGGCCCCGGTCTACCCAGCATTGCGGTTGCGGGCCCCGGTCTACCCAGCACAGCGGCTGCGGACAACCCCAGTCTACCCAGTGCTCCGGCTGTGGCACGAACAACTCCCGGTCTACCCGTTGCGCCAGTTGCGGAGGACAGCATCCCTGGTCTACCTGCTGTTTGAAGTTGGCCAAGTGTCGGGCATGCGGGAAAACTGGGCACATCGCGGCGGTCTGCAGGAACAAGCAGCGGGATAGCCTGCACGAAGTGGAGGCGGAGTTCCAGTTCGCTACAGGTACCGGGGAGCGGTTGCCGGGACTGACGGTCAGTCACACAGCGGGACGGCGGGACATTTGTCTAACGGGGGCCCCTGCGGCACTAACCCCGAAAATAAAATTGAGGGTGAAGCTGCAAGGGGTCCCCTGCACGATGGAGCTGGACTCAGGGTCAGCCGTGTCCATCATCTCCGCCAGAACGTTTAAGGAGATTTGCAAGCGGAGCGGCCAACGGGTTCCCTCGAGGCCATCCAGACTGACCCTCTCGGACTTTCAGAATTCACCCATTAACATCCGGGGGGAGGCGTTGGTGAGGGTTCAGTACAAAGGGTTCGAGGGCAAATTAAGTGTACTGGTCGTCAAAGGGCAGCGGACCAGCCTCGTGGGGTTAGGGTGGTTCAACGCGCTGGGCATCGGAATCACGGGGATTCACCAGACGCGGAGCTGCCTTTCCCTTAAAGCTGTCTGCAAGGATTTTGCGGATGTGTTCAACGGGCAGCTGGGAAGGTACACAGGTCCCCCAATCTCATTTAAGTTAAACCCCCAGGTGCAACCCATAAGGATGAAGGCTAGGAGGGTTCCGTTTGCGCTAAAACATAAGATAGAGCGGGAATTGGATAAGCTGGTAGACCAGGGGGTGCTAACACCAGTCGATGGAGCGGAATGGGAAACCCCCATCGTAACACCGCTCAAGGCAAACGGCGAAATTAGAATTTGCGCCGACTATAAGGGGACAATCAACCGGGCTCTGAGCACTCATTCATACCCAGTTCCTGCAGTAAGCAGCATTCTTGCGTCCCTGCAAGGCGGGTCGGTGTTCGCTAAACTGGATCTTGCCCAAGCTTATCAGCAGCTGCCGGTAGACCCAGAGGCTGCTAAAGCACAAATAATAATCACACACAAAGGGGCGTTCCGGGTAGACCGGTTGCAGTTCGGGGTCAGCGTGGCTCCTGGAATATTCCAGGAGGTGATGGAAAGGACCCTCAAGGGAATACCAGGGGTTTGCCCTTATTTCGACGACGTCCTGATCGCAGCCAGCTCCGAGGACGTTCTGGCAGCCCGATTGAAGGCAGTGCTTGAGAGGTTCAGGGGTGCAGGGTTGAAACTCAAAAGGGAGAAATGCAATATTGGGGTAACTGAGACAGAGTTCCTGGGGGTCAGGATTGATGCTCAAGGCATTCACCCATCTGCATCCAAAGTCAGGGCAATCAAAGAAGCCCCAACTCCCAAAAACAAGTCTGAGTTGCAGGCATTCCTGGGCCTCCTCAATTTTTATCACGCATTCCTGCCACACAAAGCAACAATTGCAGAATCCCTACACAGGTTGCTTGACAAGCAAGCATCCTGGGACTGGACTGACAAACACGCTAACGCATTCAAAACACTGAAGAACCTGTTAGCAGGCAATGCCACAGGGAGGACCAGCCAATCTGCCTTGCTTGCGATGCATCCCCTTATGGGATTGGGGCAGTTCTCAGCCATTTAAGGGAGGATGGAACTCAGGCCCCCATCGCCTATTACTCCAGGACCCTGTCAGCGGCAGAGAGAAATTATGCCCAGATAGACAAGGAGGCACTGGCAGTGGTTGCAGGAGTAAAGAAATTTCATGACTACCTTTATGGTAGGGAATTTCTAATTTATACTGACCATAAGCCATTATTAGGGTTATTTACAACAGAGAAGCAGACACCACAGATCCTGTCACCCCAGATGTTATGCTGGTCCATATTCCTGTCTGCATACTCATGCAAACTGGTACACAGGCCGGGCAAAGACATGGGGCACGCAGATGGCCTCAGCAGACTTCCCCTAAGGGATACTGAGCCGGACCCAGCACCGGCTGCCCAAATACTGGCAATACAGGAACTGTCAGAATGCCCCCTCAACGCAAGGGATGTAGCCACAGAGACCCCCAAGGACAAGGTTCTGAGCAGGGTACAATCATGGGTGAGCAATGGGTGGCAGGACAAATCACCAGGGCAAGAGTTCATTGCTTACTTCTCCAGAAGGCATGAACTATCCACACACAAGGGATGTCTCTTGTGGGGGAGTAGAGTCATCATCCCCACAAGGCTCAGAGAAAGAGTCCTCCAGTCATTGCACGAGGGCCACCCAGGAATAGTAAGAATGAAGGCCCTGGCAAGGAGCTACCTGTGGTGGCCAGGGTTGGGCAAGGAGATAGAAGAGCTAGTAGCGGGGTGTTACACATGCCAGAGGTCACGGCCAGAATAGCCACATGCACCAGTTCACAAGTGGGAGGAAACACACTCCCCATGGTCCAGGGTGCACATAGACTATGCAGGCCCATTCCAAGGTCACACATTCCTGGTAGCAGTAGACAGCCATTCTAAATGGCTGGAGGTGGTGCCTGTGGGCAACATGACCTCAGCAGGAACCATTCAAGCATTGAGGGGGATGTTTGCTACACATGGTCTGCCTGATGTGATCGTGTCAGATAATGGAACACAATTTACCTCCTCGGATTTCCAGGTGTTCCTGAGGACCTTGGGGATTAGGCACGCCACCTCGGCTCCCTTCCATCCTGCCAGTAATGGGTTGGCAGAACGATTCGTGCGGACAACAAAGGACGCCCTCAAGCGCATAGTACAGGGAAATTGGAAGCAAAGACTGGCCACATTCCTCCTACACCAACATGCAACACCCTGCACTGCCACAGGCAAAAGCCCAGCGGAACTCAGATGGGGCAGACACCTCATAACAACACTGGACAGGCTTCACCCAGACAGGGTAGCAGCAGACGCTGGGACCCCCAACATCAAAACAAGTTTCAACAAGGGGGACCCCATCTGGGCCAGGAACTATAGCTCAGGTCACCCATGGGTGCCAGGGGAGATACTAGAGCAAACAGGACCCCTTTCCTACAAAGTGAGGGTGGAGGGGGGACTCCTTTGGAAGAGGCACCTAGACCAGCTGAGGAAAAGGGCTTCTGAAAGTGTTGTTGAGGACACACTGGGGACTGAGGAGGAAGAGCCAACACAAACACAAACACAAACACCCAGGAGGGCTAGCAGAGGGGCACAGTGGCAACACCACCCCAGACAGGAGACTGACAGAGAAGCCAGGCAGCCACTGGAACCCAGCAGAACACAAAACCCGGGCACCGCAACACACACACACAGACACCACAATCCACCACAACAATCACAACAAGGAAGAGAGTCTAGACACAGCACCACACCACCAGGAGAACCAGTCCCAAGAAGATCAAGCAGGCCGCACAAGGCTCCAAGCTACCTCGCGGACTATGTGCGTTCTTAGGGGGGTGGAGAAGCAACCAAGGAATAACAAATGTAAATTCTTGTGTATAGTGTAAATAAGTGTATATAGTTATGGAGACAGAATGACAGAGGGTAATTCCTCACTATGGGGGAAGGGGTGTAGTGTATGCTCTTAAAGCATACACGGAATGTCAGCACAGCAGGGGGCTGAACAGCTCCAGGCTATAACCGCTTTTGGCGGGAAAGCCTGAATAGAGCGAGTCGTTGACAGCCCCAGGGCATAGTCAGCTCTGGCGGGAAGCCAGGGTTTAAATCCATTGGCCACCTGCACTGGCGGGAAGCCCAGGTTTGAATCTATTGGTTGCGATTCACCTGGGCAGGTATAAAGAGACGCCAGGTAACCTCTTTGCTCCAGCTTCATTTCCAATCCAATAAAGAAGTACTACCCAGCTCAAGTGTCCGTCTCTCTGTGCAACCACGTGACTTTGCACATACCTTGAATGACCCTTGTGGCCAACTATTTTAGGATTAAAATATTCATCAGTGGAACTGACTGCTTGTTGGAGTGCTTTTGTTGTGCCTCCGTCTAAGCTCAAATCCTCCCAAGTGCAAAAAATTATTTCAGACGGTCCATAAGCATCCAGAAAGCCACCCCAGAACCTCCCAGCATTTTGGGAAAGGGGTGCAACCCCCCCAACCTATTGACTCACCTCTAGAAGTCCAACACTGCCTGGCCAACCACCACCCTGGAAAGAAGATCAGGCCGTTAGAGACACAGAGCAACCAAGAAATAGGAAGCAGTGGTGAGTTTTTGCCCCCCTCTATCAAACAGCATATATGATTCTCTTTCCCTTCCATTTGATCAGATACCAACCAAAGAAGAGGATGTTAAAGGATAACTTCATCTTCAAAGTTCCCTCAGTTCTACAGCCAGGATAGTCTTCTCAGCTCTTCTCATTTGCAGAAAATGGTCCCCGCTGAGGATTTGTACCTCCTAACACACAACACTGACTGAACTGTGTAGATGGTAGTATCCAATCGTGACTTCTGTGAGATCACACTTTGATGTCGTTCACAGTCAACAGGCCTTATCATTTGGAAACCACTTCCCGTTTTTCTATTGCCAAAGAAGCATAAAATGTACCCAGGGGAAGGAATGTATTGCAAACACCCACAGTTGGGAGGATTTCTCAAAATGAACCTGACAAGTTAATGATATTTTTTCCTCTTTAGCAGCATCAAGCGTGTCAGTTTTCAAATGAAAAGAATTGTGACTTCTGGAATGGAGTGCACCTGGCTTAGTGTTTTTACCTTCCTTCTCCATCCTCTGTGAGACTTATTCCAAGGTGGGTGGGATGGTGGTAACAAGCACCCTCCCCCCCCTTGGGGGATGATGTCCTGTTCTGTAAAGAGAAGCAAAACTGCATACTGAAAAACAAGAAAAATTGCATAATGCATGTGGAAGCTCCTAAGCTTGCTATTTTTGTTGCTAAAGAAAACCCCCCGATCATCATTAACCCAAGTTAGAAATGCAGGTGTGAAGAACACCTGATGTGGCATCTGTGAAGAGTATTGCTCCCAGTAGCTGTAGCATGAAGGATCCTGGGAACTATAGTTCAGCAACATCCAAAGGGCCCCATAGTCCCCAGCCTCTATCATAACAGTTGCCACCCAACTGATATACTTATACTTTAAATAAGTATACCCTAAATTTATTTTACTTATTTATTTATTTAGAAGATTTGTATTGCTGCCTGCTCGCACATGGCGACCCAAGGCAACTTACATAAATAAAAAACACCCTCTAAAAAACTAAAATAACAAGAGGAAGACTAAAATGATATAATAAAACCCCATCCCCCACCCAGCAACAACACACATTAAACGAGCCATTTGCTGGGCTCTATCTCACCCTGCGTTCCCCATGCCTGCTGACAGAACCAATTCTTCAGCTCCTTCTGGAAGAGTGTTAGAGTGGGGGCCAGTCTAATCTCTGAGGGAATGATGTTCCAGAGAGAGGGAGCCACCACGGAGAAGGCCCTTTGTTTGCGTCCCGCCAGATGCATCTCCTTAGGAGATGGGATCCGCAACATTCCTTGCCTTCCCGCTTTAGTGGGTCAGGTAGATGTGACTGGCAAGAGACGGTCCCTCAGATAACCTGGTCCCAAGCCATGAAGGGCTTTAAAGGTGACAACCAGCACCTTGAATTGCACCCAGAAGCAAATCGCCAATCAATGCAGTTTCTGCAGGAGAGGTGTCACATGTGCACACTGAGGTCTGCACAAAACCATGCAGGTGGCTGCATTTTGTACCAACTGGAACTTCCGGATGCTCTTCAGGGGCAGCCCCATGTAGAGCATGTTGCAAAATAAAATAAACAGCGTGGTGGCCTAGAGGTGGAGCTCTCGCTTCAGGAGGCTGTGAGTTCAATCCTATTTAGCGGCAGTTATTTCTCTCTTTGAGCGCAAAGAGAAAATAACTGCTGTGAACTCTGTGTAGGCATCAGGAAGGGCATCCGGCCAGTAAATGCTTAGCTCCTTTCTATCACCCTGACTCCATCCCAATGCAAGGGGTTACAGGGTCATTAAAAGGGAAAAAAATAGCCTAAATGCAAAATAAAAAAAACCAAGAATTAAATATAAGCTTCTACAGGATGCTAAAGAAAAAGGAAGTCTGAGGTTGCTAGATCATAGATTATATTACGATGCTTGTTGTTTGATATAGTTAAAAGATTGGATAACTTTGACAAGTTGAAGGTTTGAGCTTTGGGTGGCATGCTTAGCTATGGTATGATAAAGTAAAAGTTAACCCTGGCTTTAAGAATCATATTATTAGGCAGTCAGCTGGAAATAGAAAAGAAGATTGGTTGACAAAATGCCACCTTAGCTGTCACTCATGAAGCACTACATCGGGATTTACTGATATTTGAAAAAAGGGATTTAAGATTAAAAAACAAGAGAACAACTAGTAGGTGAAGGATTTGCTTGTGATTGGTTTAATTATTATAGAATTTTTGAAAGATCTAAACTTGATAAAAAAAACATTTTGCTTTCGTAGGAGCTAAATTTGAATTGGATATCAACTTATGTTCTGGAGATGATCACCTGATTGGTAAAGTATATAAAATAAATAAATAAACCTTTATTGTCAAAGTACATGTGTACATTGAGATTAGCTGAGCCTCCCCCCGTGCTCTCTCCCCCCAACACACAGTGACAACAGACCCTCCATCCCAACAAAACATGTGAACCAACTACACCACACACCGGCCTCCCAAGTCAATTCTGCATAGGTTCACAGAGATTATGTCCCATTTAAAAGCCTAACAGCCCACGGATAAAAGCTATTTTTCAGCCTGTTGGTACGGCTGGCTATATTCCTATATCTAGGAGAGTAAAGAGATACCGTCCAGGGTGTGAGTCATCCCTGTTGCTTAGGATGAATCTGGAAGATGAATATGTCAAAGATTGTATGGTAAAATGGGCTAAAAACTTTGGGTATAACATAATGCTAGATAAACGGGAGAGTGTATGGATCAATGGTTTAAAATTTACCTTAAATTTTAGTTTGAAAGAAATTTTTTTACAAAATAATGTAACATTGGTATTTGACCCGAGACAGTCTAATGAAAATGTATGGAGGGATTTCCAAGAAGGGTTAGAAATATAATCAAAGTCCACATATATTTTAACATTTGTGCTCGTCTTGTAAATATGTTTATATCATATTGGATAAACATAGTAATGGATAATTCAGGACATATTTAAGATACCAATATTAATGAAACCTGAAGCTTTTCTTTTAGGGATTATGGGTAAACCAATTGAAAATAGTTTGGGGCACTATTTCTTTACGTGGTGGCTGCTGTGAGGATTGTACTTGCTAAGCACTGCAAAGGAAAAAAGACACTCGCTGTTGAAGACGGGATTTTAAAATTGACCAAATTAACAGATGTGGCAAAATTAACTGCCTTGATTAAAGACAATGGACTAGACAGCTTTATAAGAGAGAAGGTGTCTGTGAACTTTCTACGTGTTAAATATAATAACAGATGGTTAACAGAGGGAGTCAAAGTTTTATTTATTTTATTTATTTATTTTATTTATTAGATTTATATACCACCCTTCTCCCGAAGGACTCAGGGCAGTGTACAGGGCAATTGAAATACAGCATACAAAAGTTAAAATAGATTAAATTAAATTTAGCCCTAAACAAATAAATTAAATTATAAAATTTAAGACCCCAATCCCTCAGTCCAGGCCGGCAAGCTCAAATAACCAGGTTTTCGGGTCGCAGCGAAAAGAGCGAAGGTCGGGAGCCATCCGGAGCTCCACAGGCAGCTGATTCCACAGGGCAGGCGCGTCCACAGAGAATATAGTATATTTGTTAAATAAAGATGGGAAAACTTATAACTATTTGGAGACCCATTATGTAAGGGGAAGAGAACCAACAGGTTTTTTAAATTTATTTTTCAGCATCCAGCCTGAGTGGATTCTTTACGTTTAGTATTAGATCTATTTGACTTCCCCCCCCTTTTTTTTGTACACAAGAATTTTTTTCTTTTTTTCATTGTTAGTGTGGGATGCTTGTTTTTCTGTTTTTTTATTTTATTCTTGTTGATAAATGAAAATACACATACAAAAAAATAAGTATAGCCTAAACTTAAGTAATTAATTTCCTATACAGGTAGTCCTTATGATCACAAGTGACTGCTAGAAGTTATAATGGCACTGAAAAAGGTTTCTGTGCCCTTATGACTGTTGCAGCATCCCCACCAGTGGTAGGATTCAAATAGGTGAACAACCGGTTCTCTGTTTGGATGCCGCTTCCGGAAGTCCATTCTGGGCCTGGGCAACAAAAAATTAGGTACCGGTTCTGCCGAAGTGGTGTGAACTGGCTGAATCCCACCACTGATTAAAATTTTGGTGCTTGACAGTTGCAAGGTTGTGGGGGGGGTCATATGATTGTGACTTTCCCAGGTAGTTTTTGATAAGTGACATCGTTGGGGAAGCCAGATTACTTCATGACCATGTGATTAATTTAACAACTGCAGTGATTTGCTTAACAACCGTGGCAAAAATCAGGCGTGACTGAACAAGCGCCTTGCCTTGCAATGGATATTCTGGTTCCAGTTGTGGTTGTAAGTTAAGGACTATCTGTAGGCCACCTAAAAATGGCTGACCGAGAGCCCACTGACGTGCCAAAAGAGGAACAGCAACAATGATCAGTTGTCAGTTGAGAGCTGCTTGAGTAATTGCGTCAAATGTCTGATGGGTCTTCTATTATTAGTAGCTTACCAGGCATACAACTGAACTTTGCACAGGACCCAAAAGAATCCACCCGAATCTATAACCTGAACCTAAAGAGTTGACCAAATAAGCAGAATGGGCAAAAATACACTCCCTTGTTTAATTTAAGTGCTTTCAATAACGAGATGTGCAAACTCCCATTGTTTCTGCTTCTCAGTCCATCCAAACCAGTTCAGCGCTTCAAATATCAAAAGTTTAGCTCTGCATTATTCTTGTGAAGTTTCTGCCATGAAGGATTTAGGGATTGGGGGTGGGGGGCTTCAGCAGAACGTTGAGTCCATAGGATGGAAGGCTAGAGATATGTAATGGTGTGTGAGGAGGACCTTGGGAGACTGAGCAAGGAGATGCTGCCTAGGGAAGGGTCAGATAAGAGACATTATAGCCTGCAACTGGATGGTGGGCACAGTAAGAGTTTCAGAAGAGACCCTCCCTAGTTTGTCAAGTTGTAAACGGGGGAGGAATTGTAGACTTTAGACTTCCTATTTTCTTTAAAGGTGTTGTTAGTTGCGAAGTCATGTCCGACCCATTGCGACCCCATGGACAACGTTCCTCCAGGCCTTCCTGTCCTCTACCATCTTCTGGAGTCCATTTAGGTTCATGCCTACTGCTTCAGTGACTCCATCCAGCCACCTCATTCTCTGTCATCCCCTTCTTCTCTTGCCCTCAACCTTTCCCAGCATTAGGCTCTTCTCCAGTGAGTCCTTCCTTCCTCATTAGGTGGCCAAAGTATCTGAGTTTCAACTTCAGGATCTGGCCTTCTAAACAGCAGTCAGGGTTGATCTCCTCTAGGACTGACCAGTTTGATTGTCTTGCAGTCCAAGGGACTCGCAGGAGTCTTCTCCAGCACCATAGTTCAAAGGCCTCAATTGTTTGGCACTCAGGCTTTCTTATGGTCCAACTTTCACTGCCATACATTGCAACTGGGAAGACCATAGCCTTGACTATACGCACTTTTGTTGGCAGGGTGATGTCTCTGCTTTTTAGTGTGCTGTCTAGATTTGCCATGGCTTTCCTCCCCAGGAGCAAGCGTCTTTTAATTTCTTGGCTACAGTCCCCATCTGTGGTGATCTTGGAGCCCAGGAAAATAAAATTTGTCACTACCTCCATTTCTTCCCCATCTATTTGCCAGGAATTCTTTAAAGGTAGCTTTACAATAAAGTAGAATTAGCTCATCTGGAGGCGATTCCTATCTGGTTTATCCCACATCAGTCTTTCAAATCTGAGAAGTACAATCGTGCCCCACTCTGTGCTCTCCTTCAGCAGATCACGTGGCTGTGATTAAACAAAGAGATTCTTTTCATGTTGGCACTTCCAACCTCATCGGGTGGTGAAAGAGCAAAAACCAGACCACATTTTATCTCCTTTCACTGTAAGCATACATTTGCTTTTGGAACATCTGGTCCTTCCTTTTTTAATCTTGATTGCGGGGGAGGGAGGTTGATCAGGCTGGGATCTAGGATTAAGAAAGATTCAGTGAAAGATCCATATAGAATCTGTGCTGAATGCAGCATGTTTAATCTCTTCACAACAAATGTGAAAACAAGCAAGGCTTCGATCACATGTTATAGCCACTATTGTGTGGGAAGTCAGTCCCCCCCAGAGAAGGAAATATTAAAAGGGCAGAAAAATGTATTTCCTCAAAGGATCTTAAAGAGGCAGAAAAGCATGCCCAGTTTTTCTTAATAGCCCCAGGTCTCCCTCCCCCAAGTAGAAACCAGCTCTGTAGAAATGCAGATGGAGGCCCCCAGCTAGAAGACTAAGAAGACAAAGACACCTAAAATCTACATACCCCACCCAAGGTCTAAGACAGGACATAATAGGATTAACTCACAGATGCCAAAGGGACACAGGTCAAAATACATGACACAGGAAATACAAAGCCTCAAACAGGAACAGGAAATAACCTCCAAACAAAAGGCTCAAGAGGGTATAAAAACCCACTCCCTACATGTACTCAGCCCTTTTTTTCTCCTTTTTCTGCCAGAGCCAGATTCTTCAACAAACTGTAACCTTCTTTCTAAAGCAGTTACCATGTTTATTCCCAGCTTGGACTGAACCACGATGAAGAGTTTTCTTCCAACAATTGTGACTCTTTCGACAACTAGGAAAGTACATGGGGGAAAAATCTCTACAGATACCTGTGATAGGGGGATCACAATTAGAGAACCTTTTAGACAGAACAGAATTAAAATTTAAAAAATTGTTGCTGTAAGAATTTCTGGAATCCAAGATAAAAGAAAGAATGACATATTGCTGAACTGAAAGTCAGTGTATTATTAAAAGCTGGCTAGGCTTAAATTCAAAATTCACACGCTCTATTTTGGCATTTGATTGTCTTCAATCAAAGTATTGTTTCCATTTAATGGACCAACACAGCTTTCTTTATTAGGAGTTTAGATCCAGTTCATCTGGTGGCATTTCCTTCCCTTTTCTCTTTTTTAAATTACTTTTTACATTTTCAATTCTCTTTCACTATTTAAAACATTATAAAATGAGCTTTTAAAATAATTTCTTAAATTGCTGGTGCATAAAAACCTTTTAATGAAAGGAAAATATTTTTGGAATCATCTTGCTAGAAACTTATTATTCACTCCACACTGAAGTATAAATCCATACTACCTAATACAGAAAGTTACCCAGGTAGCAGAGATTGTTAAGCTATTTACCTCCCACAATCTGTTACTCACAGGTTATGTTGTATTGCAATGAACAAAATTTCCACCCTGCGCCAACACAACATGTGAAGGATTCTAGAGTTTCCCTGCGGTATATATTGGCCAATATTCTGAATGACTTCAAGAAATTTATCCCTGCTGGGTAGAAATTTACCTGCTGCAGGGTAGCTGAGCTAACACAGTGCCTCCAGCTGTGGTCTCATTCACATGAAACAATGTTTGAACAGTGGGAGAAAAAATTTGGACCAAGGGAATCAATTCACCTCTCCCAATCACAACAACTGGGTTACTTAGCTCTGACTACACAAAGTGATTTCCTCTGTGGTGTTATTGTCCCCAACTTCAGCTAGGGTGAAAGGAACTCAGTAGTGTCTCCATATTGTTTTTTTCATTTGTGAGTGTGTTAGTTTCCCTCACTTGCACGGATTTTTCTTGACAGATTTTTCTCTGGTCCTGATACTTGCTAGTAATATCAAGCCTAGATCTCTATGACTCACTACGATCCTTAATTTAGAGAGTTGAAGGTGTCTTTGTAAGAAATGTATTGACTCGTGTGATTTTTATTTAACTGGTATATTTTGCTTATTTCACTTCACTTCACAGTGTGCATTTTTTTCTGCATGTATCCAGAGTTGAGTGTTTTCAGAAGTCATTCTTGCAGACACAGACATGGATACTAGCAGTGCTTTTTTTGTAAAAGAAAAAGGTGCCAGAACTCACACATGTCATACAACCCGCCTTGCCTACCCTACAAGGTTCCATCCAAAAAAGGTGCCGGAACTCCGTTCTGAGCGTTCTATGAGAAAAAAAAGCCCTGGATACTAGTACAGGTAATCCTTGATTTACAACAGTTCATTTAGTGACTGTTAGGTACAACAGCACTGGGAAAAGTGATTTATGATAGGTTTTCACACTTATGACCATTGCAACATCCCCATGGTCATGTGATCAAAATTCAGACGCTTGGCAATTGACTCATATCTATGACGGTTGCAGTGTCCCGGGGTCATGTGATCGCCTTTTGCAACCTTCTGACAAACAAAGTCAATGGGGAAGCCAGATTCACTTAACAACCATGTTAGAAAATTAACAATTGCAGTGATTCACTTAACAACTATGGCAAGAAAAGATCATAAAAATGGCGCAAAACCTACTTAATAACTGTCTTGCTTAGCAACAAAAATTTTGGGCTCAATTGTGGTTGTAAATTGAGGACTACCTGTAGCCATACAATTCAGCATCCTTGAAAACTTCCTTCCTTCCTTCCTTCCTTCCTTCCTTCCTTCCTTCCTTCCTTCCTTCCTTCCTTCCTTCCTTCCTTCCTTCCTTCCTCAATGTCCTAAGAATTATTGCTTCCCTGCTCCTAAATAAAATAACCCAAAATAGAACAAGCAAATAAAAACTTAAAATGCATGATTATATACCTGTGCATGCATACATGTGATTATTTACATAGTGTCATCCATGTATAAAGAATAATGCTCTACAAACTATAATAAAGAGGAAGAATTTTATTGGCTTTCACAGACATCTTAGAATGTATTAGAGAAAAGTTTTCTTTAGTTTGGGACACAAAGCCATTACAAGCAGGGGCATCATCACTAGATTTTTTTTTTTAATCCCATTTATATCCCGCCCTTCTCCGAAGACTCAGGGCGGCTTACAATCTAAGAAGCACAAATCAATGTGCTTAGCAATAGCCTTCATTCTATGTATACGCCTGCTTATTAGGGCTTTTGCCCCCCCAGCGGCATTTTTTACAAAGTCAGCTTATTGCCCCCAACAATCTGGTAAGTGGATGCTACCTTGTGTCAATAAGAAAATTTCTACTTGCACATTTTGAACACTTAAAGGACTTTGAAACAATGAGTGGTGTGGTGGCCTAGAGATGGAGCTGTCGCCTCACAATCAGGAGGTGGTGAGTGGGATCCTAGGTAGCGGCAGATATTTCTCTTTCTGGCCGCAAAGACAAAAGCCCAGCTCCGTTCAGTTGCCCTGACTCCTCCCAATGCAAGGGATTGCAGGGTCTTTAAAAGAAAAAAAGGGACTTTGAAACAATATTATTGAAAGGTGGTGTGATTGGTTATACTTCTTTGCCAATTTCCCTGCCTGATCTGCCCCCCAACCACCAAAAGCTAAGACAAACGCTGTCAGTTAGAGGAACCTCATCCATCCACAATTCCACACCCTGCTCCGTGAGCTGCATTGGCTTCTGGTTGCCCTCCGGGTGAGATTCAAGGTGCTGGTGATGACCTATAAAGCCCTAAATGGCTTGGGTCCGGGATATTTGAGGGAACACCTGCTGCCGGCATCAAGCTCCCTTCGTCCTGTGCACTCCCACAGGGAGGGCCTTCTCAGGGTGCCGCCGGCAAAAGGGTGGCGGGAAGGGCCTTCTCTGTGGGTGCGCCTGCCCTTTGGAACCAGCTGCCCGTAGAGCTTAGGACTGCCCCTGACCTTCGTTCATTCTGCCGGGACCTGAAGACCTGGCTCTTTGAGCTTTCCGGCCAGGACTGAGAATTTTAATTGTAATTTTATTTAATTGGGTTTTAATTGGAGTTTAATAGGGGTTTTATTTTATTCAAGGACTAAACTTAATTATTTTAATTGTTCTTAACTTTTGTAATGTGTATTGTTATTTTAAATTCCTTGTGAACCGCCCTGAGTCCTACGGGAGAAGGGCGGTATATAAGTCCAATAAACATAAACAACAAACATAAACATAAACATACAGCCAGGATCCAGGAACAAAGGCGTGCAAAGGCTGATCACTCTGACAGGTGTAGCTTCCTATAAATATTTAAGAAGGTCATGGCAGAGAACTGTATCACATAAGCCTATTTAACTTGATCTGCAGTTTGGTGTGGATCACTCGTCAGGAGAAACGAAAATCTGACTTTTGGTTTTTTTACGGGGTGGCGGGGATTCTCAACCTTAAATAACAGCAACAGTTACTACCTATTGAGCCAAGTACCACAGGTACTCCATCAGTAAACAGTTCCGATTCTGTGTTTGGCAAAGGTTGAATTTTTTTTGTTTTTTGTTTTAAGGTATGGGTGGTTGGAGTAGACCACATCTAGACAGAGAGGCAAGATCCTCAGTCAAATTTTCGGTTGGCGTTAAAGAAGCAGGATTTAGTTTACTAACAAGCACAAGTCTCATGTCCCATAGAGGTAGGGGAAAAAATACCTTGGTACTTTGTTAATCAAGTGGTGGTGAGCCAATGACTTCCTTTGATTCACAAAATTTCTTTCACAGCATGAATGACTCTCACTTCCATTTCCTTTCCAAAAGTTGATTTCTGTACCTCTTCAATCAATCAACACAGCAGCTGCTGCCGCAGCATACAAGCAAGCTGGCAAACCTAAAAGTACTGGATTTAATTGCTTAGAAAAATATGCCACAGGACGTTCCCAGCTTCCTAATTTCAGAGTCAAAAACGCCATTTGTAATCCCCTGCTTTTCATCCACAGAGAGGTAGAATGCCTTTCCAGGTCAGGCAATGTTAATGTAGGAACTGACATTAGAGCTTGTTTAAGTTGACAAAAAGCTTGATCATGCTGGGTGGTCCACTTAAAATATTTCCTGTCTTCCCCACAATGACTTCGTAGATGGGTTTGAGAAAAATCCAAAATTTGGAATCCAAAGATGACAAAATCCTGCCACACCCCCACACCCCCCAAAATCCCCTATGTTGATCAGTGGTGAGATTCAAATATGTGAACAACCGGTTCTCTGTGTGGATGCCACTTCCAGAAGTCCATTCTGGGCCTGGGCAACAATAAATTACCTACCGGTTCTGCCGAAGTGGTGCTGAATCCCACCATTGATGTTGATGTTGGGTTTTTGGAGAAGAAATTCTGTAGACAACTTCAGTATGTTGGGTATTGAGTGGAAGCCATCCTTTACAAATCTTAAATTCCAAGTATAGAATCAATGCTTGAAGCAACTAAGCCGTCTTTAAAATTATAGCCACAATCACCCAGAAAGTTCAAAAGAGTGATAGTGTTTTGTTCATGATCTTCCACAGTCGGAGCTCCTAACAATAAATCATCTACATACAGGTCTTGTCTTACAACCAAAATTGAGCCCAAAATGTCTGTTGCTAAGTGAGGCATTTTAAAGTGAATTTTATCCCATTTTATGACTTTTCTTGTCACAGCTATTAAGTGAATCATTGCAGCTGTTAAGTTAGTGACATGGTTGTTAAGTGAATCTGGCTTCCACATTGATTTTGTTTGTGAGAAGAATGCAAAAAGTGATCATATGACCCCAGGACACTGCAGCTGTCATATATATGAGTCCGTTGCCAAGTGTCTGAAATTTGATCATGTGACCATGGGGATGCTGCAATGGTCATGAGTGTGAAAAACAGTCATAATTCACTTTTTTCAGGGCCGTTGTAACTTTGAACAGTCATTAAATGAACTGTTGTAAGTTGAGGACTACCTATACTGTGATATGGTGCTCTTCTTGGTTCCTGAGTGGGGAGGTTCATCTGAGAACCAAGGACTTCCCCAAATATAGTTAGGCTATTTTTAAATCCTTGAGGTAATACAATCCAATTTGTCTGACTACCTTGCACTTGCTCATTTTCTGCCTACTGAAAAGCAAACAGCTTCTGACTATCCCATTGAAGGGAGTTATAGAAAAAAGCATCTGTCAACATCCAGCTTGAGAATCCAGATAAAACTCCAGCAATAATTCTGTTTCTGAAAATCTTACGTTTTATTGAATACGCTGCGTGGTTGGTTATGTTGAAGCAAAACTAACTTTGACGTTCCCACACCAATTCATAGATTTAAACAATAGTTTCCCCAATGTCTTACGTAATCCATATCAACAAGTCCATTTTGTTATGGGAACTGTCTGCTTCAAATCCACACCTCTTCTGGTGTCCTTGTCAAGGCTTCAGGTTCCCATGGTTTACAGCTGAATTGAAGAAGTTTCGTTTCTCCATCTACCCACTTGTGAGTAACACCTCTCCCCTTTATTGAAAGGCAAGTTGAAACAAAGAGGCATGTAGTTGCCAAAGCTTCATCCTTGACAGCATCTTTCAAATCCAACACTGTAAACCATGCAAAAACAGGTGAAATAAAAAATATTAAAATATAAGGGTTAGGCACAGCAGGATGAGTGGTCACAGCATGAGAACTGATGATGAGAACAACCAAACTAAAAGATCCATTAGTTTCTTAACTGGCAAAATTGGAGTTTCGAAAGATCATTTCCCCTTCTCAATAAGACCATATTCTAAGAACTGCATGGTTTATGATTTGGGATGCCATGGATATGGAGATTTTTGTTTGGCTGTAGACATCAAAAGAGTGAAAAGAAATCTCCATGATTCATATATAGGTGAAAACAGTGATTTCCCCCCCCCCCTTTGATCAAAAGAAATGGTGGCTTGCAATTTAGAAAGTAAGTCCTGTCCCAAGACAGGAACTGGACAATCAGGCATATACAAAAGCTATGATTCAACTTTTTCCCTCCAAACACCATTTCCAACGGTTGCAAAAAGGACTGATTTTGGGGTTGTCAGAAGCGCCAAGAATCGGTGTAACCTGATGAGATTTAGGAGCTAGAGCAGACATGTCAAACACAAAGCCCGGGGGCCAGATCCGGCCCGCGAAGTGGTTTCATGTGGCCCGCGAAGCCATCCTGGAAACAGTGAGGGAACGGCCCCCACTGCCTTGGCCCTGGCCCAGAGACCCTCCTTCTGCCAGAGACCCTCAGATCTGTCCCACTCCCGCCCAGGCCCCCATAGGCACCCTTGATGCGAACGATGTAGAGTTGGCCACGCCCACCCAGTAGGCCTCACCCACCCTGGCTATACCCACCCGGCCCCCTGAGGGCAACCGCAATGCTGATGCAGCCCTCAATGAAATTGAGTTTGACACCCCTGAGCTAGAGGTTTTGTCACCACAGAGTGTGTAACAGCAGTATCTACAAGAAAAGGAATATTTTCACCTCCCGCTATAACTTGTATCAAGAGGCACTAAGGTCAGAATAGCAGAATAACAGAAATGGGAAAAAATGGCTGAATTTTCTTGAAGCATTAATTCTACTCATAACCCTAGATCAGGGCTTTTCAACCAGTGGTACAGGTACCACCTGTGGTACATTGGCACCTGGCAGGTGGTACACAGCCATCCTAGAAAAGTGGTAGTGGGGGAGGGGAATGAGCACCGCACAAGCCTGAGCGAGAGACGGCTGGAGCCTCAGGGCTGTCAGGGCTCAGCGGAAGCGCCAGGATCAGCGCCAGGCTCCAGCTGCTGCAACCACACAGAAAACGGGAATAAAAACCAAACACCCCCCACCCCACCCCCGCTGCCAATCCTCAACAGAAATGCTCACAACAATGAAAACCTCAGACAGGAGGAAGAGCGCCACCGGGCGGGCAGGCAGGTGTCTTGCTCGGCTGTAGCTTGGGGGGGGCACTTTTTTCAGTGCCATTGTAACTTTGAACAGTCACTAAGCGAACTGTTGTAAGTCGAGGACTACCTGTACTTTATCACTTTTTTCCTTTTTTTGGGGGGGGTCATCAAGTTTTTGACACCTTGCTAGGTGACTGGTGGTACTCGGATGTTGCCATATCCTAAAAGTGGTACAACGAGTGAAAAGGCTGAAAAGGCCTGCCCTAGATAGACTGATTTACAAAGTATGCTGAATATTTTTCTAACTGAAGAGGAAAAAAAATAGCGGTTGCAGGTAAAGGGAGATCTCATGCACCAGAGAACGATAGAAACTTATTATTCCACCTGCAAGATCCTATGTGGGATCTGAGTGTCCCAGCAGAAATAAGAGCACTGAAGGAATACAGCAACAGAGTGGTTGCAGCTTTAATGACTGTTCTTCCCAGGAGGAAAAAAAATCTAGGAAAATATATGTGAGGCTAAGCAACCGCTTGATGAGATGCCAAATGTATTTTGGAACAGGTTATGCAAGAACATGAGAGAGCATGCAGACTTCGATTCTGATGTATCTGAGTATCAGAGAGTATTGGGTTTGTTGTTTGTGGGAAACAGTTGTGAAGACATGAGGAAAAAAATTGAAGAGGCTAGAAGGTGCAGAGGCTCTTCCAGTCAGCCAGGTATTAGAAAGTGCTTATAAACTGTGAACAGAAATAAAGAGGAAAGTAAAACAGGAAACAGTATACATTAGACAGAGAGCTGTGGTTTTTGGCGCAAGCTTTACAAAGTAGTAATAGTAATAGCAATAGAACTCAGACTTATGTATATACCACTTCATAGTGATTTACAGTCCTCTCTAAGCAGTTTTACAGAGGCAGCATATTTCCCTCAAATATCTGGGCCCTCATTTTAGCGAACGTAGAAGGATGGAAGGCTGAGTCAACTTTGAGCTGCTCAGCATTGAACTTCCGACAGTCGGAAGAGTTAACCTGCAACATTGCATTCTAACCACTGCACCACCACGGCTCAATACAAGTAGTCCTCGACATATGACCACAGTGGAGCTGAAAATTTCCGTTGCTAAGTGAGACATTTGTTAAGTGAGTTTTGCCCCATTTTATGACCTTTCTTG
Organism: Vipera berus; assembly: GCF_964194415.1. Lineage (NCBI taxonomy): Eukaryota > Metazoa > Chordata > Lepidosauria > Squamata > Viperidae > Vipera > Vipera berus. The sequence goes on along the minus strand of NC_138210.1, from coordinate 55,231,765 downwards.
CCACGAGTGTTAAGCGAACCGCTGCAGTTGTTAAGTGAGCAACACGATTGTTAAGTGAATCTGACTTCCCCGTTGACTTTGCTTGTCAGAAGGTTGCAAAAACGGATCACGTGACCTACCAAGCGGCTGAATTTTGATCATGTAACCATGGGGATGGTGCAATGGTAGTAAGGCTGAAAAACGGTCAGAACTTACTTTTCCCAGTGCCGTTGTAACTTTAAATGGTCATTAAATGAAGGGTTGTGAGTCGAAGACTACTTGTATACAGGAGCCACTGCCTGATGGTGTATCGAAAACCCATGAGGGCACAGGTGGCCACTCTGGGGGTCCCTGTTCCAATAAAGGGGTACATGATGAGGGCAGCCTGTGCTGGGGGCTGTCCAGTTTGGTGGGCTGTTTACTGGTGGAAGGAGTTCCATGAGAGCGTCGGGCAAGACACTCAAGTAATTAGGATTTATGAGATGGGTTCGTAGGAAAAGAATTTCCCTTGTTTGGAAAGCTTCCAATATACATTATTCAATGGCATATGTTCAATAACTCCGGATTGTTGCTGACATTTAAAAACAACTGAGCAAACCAAGGTTGATCAAATTTCTCAGTTGGCCTGATGTTAATCTTGGTGTTAATCTCTTCTCATCTGGGTGATGATTGCTGCTGGTGGTGGTGGTGGTGGGGTGTTTGGGTCTTTCTGTTCCCTTTTTTGGCTTGTTGATGGTCTCTCTTTTGCACAGTATGTAGATGTGCTTTATATCTACCTGTCAAAAGAGTCAGCAGAGCCCCAATGAAGGAACTGCCAAAAATAGCTAACAGTAAACCACCCAACTAAAGAACCTCCAAAACCATTCCCACCAACACTGACAGGGCAAGCCACTCCTTAGCACTGATAATGTTACCTGGTTTGGGTAATGAAATATCTGAAAGAAAACAACCAAGCTCAGAGAACACCAAGTGTTGTGTAGTGGGTCCGACGCAAGGAAGAGACGCCAGCCGGTGTGTGAGTTCAGCTCTTTATTGGAAGAGGGGTAGCGAACTGGGGAATGAGGGTTACCTGGCCTCCTTAAATACCTAGCCAGGTAAGCTGGCAGCCAATGGGGTTGGCCCTAGGTTTCCCGCCGAAACTGGGTTTCCCGCCAAAACCGTTCAGGCCAACGCCCCCTGGTGGCTGTTGCTATGCAGGTGCCTGCATACATAACACCCCTCCCCCCTTAGAGAAGAACCACATAACAATGAAACAACTTGCACTAACTATAACTATATACACTGTATGTCAATAATGATAAAAAACAATTGAACTGTGTAAGGGTCATTTGCACACATAGTCCGACAGGTAGGCAGGTGTCCTGTGGGGCTGGGTGGACCGTCTGGGTGTGGCTTGGCCCTGGGCTTGGACAGCTGGTTCTTGGGGCCTTTGTGCTGGGTTGAACAGGACTGGGTTCAGGAGGCCCTCCTCCTCTGGTTCCTGCTCTGTGTTGTTTCCGGTTGGACTGGCCTCCCCTGGGGTGTGGCTTTCCAGTTGGGCGTGTGTGGTGCGCTCAGGGACCCTTCCTCTGAGCTGGTCGATGTGTCGCCTTATGTGCCTGTCCCCCTCCACCCCCACGATGTAGGAGAGGGGTCCAGTCTTCTCAATCACTGTCCCTGGAACCCATGGATGCCCTGCCCCGTAGTTCCTCGCCCAGACCAGGTCCCCCACGTTGACAACTCTGTGTGCTGGTGATGATGGCGATGAAGATGGTGATGAAGATGCTGATGATGGTGGTGACCTAACCGTCTCGGCTGCTACCCGGTCTGGGTGTAAACAGTCCAGCTTGGTGATGAGGCGCCGTCCCCATCGCAGTTCTGCTGGGCTCTTCCCAGTAGCAACGCATGGTGTAGTGTGCTGGGCGAGTAGGAATTTTGCCAGTCTGTGGTGCCAGTCCCCGCTAATGATGTGCCAGAGTGCATCTTTGGTCGTCCTTACCATCCGTTTGGCTTGCCCGTTGGTCGATGGATGGAAGGACGTGCCTAATCCAGTTCGCCTTCAAGAACGCCTGGAAATCATTAGCGGTAAACTGAGGCCCGTTATCAGACACAATTACGTCGGGGAGGCCGTGTGTGGCAAAGAGAGCTCTGAGCACCTGGATTGTCCTCCCCGAGGTCATGTTGGGAACAGGGACTACCTCTAACCACTTGGAGTGACTGTCCACCACTACCAAAAACAGTTGGCCCTGGAATGGCCCTGCATAGTCAATGTGGATGCGGGACCAGGGGGTGTGTGTGGCCTCCCACCGGTGTACTGGTGTGTGTGGCATTTCTGGCCTGGATCTCTGGCACGTGTAACAGACCTTGACCCGTTCCTCAATGTCCTTATCCAGCCCTGGCCACCAGAGGTAGCTTCTGGCCAGAGCCTTCATCCTGACCACCCCTGGGTGTCCCTCGTGTAAGGAGTCCAATACCCTGGCCCGTAGTACGGTGGGGATGATGACCCTGCTACCTCAGAGGAGGCAACCCTTGTGCGTTGCATGCCGGCTGAGGAATTCTGGGAATTAAAGTCCACAAGTCATAAAAGGGCCAAGTTTGAAGACCCCTGGTCTGGGATATTGTTTCTGGGGTGTTACAAGGGGCGTGCACTAATATGCAGGGCTTTTTTGTCATAGAACGCTCAGAACGGAGTTCCGGAAACCTTTTTTTGGATGGAACCTTGTAGGGTAGGCAAGGCGGGTTGTATGACATGTGTAAGTTCTGGCACCTTTTTCTTTTACAAAAAAAGCACTGCTAATATGTATCCCGCGCTGGTTATGAAGGGCTTGGAGAACCCCTGGAACCAAAGCCTTTCAGTCAGAGGTTTTTGAGGCAGACAGGGCTGCAATGGAGATCTGCTTACCCAAAGGAATGTGTTTAAAAAAAGAGGTTTCAGTTCCAGTATCTAACAGAACTTGCTTAGGATCATTGTGAGTTCAAACAGAAAGGCCTTTAGGGTCTGCCAAAATGTTTTCCCCCTACAAATAATCCTTGATTTACAACAGTTCATTTCATCACTATTCAAAGTTATAATGGCACTGAAAAAAGTGACTTATGACTGTTTTTCACACTTATGACCATTTTAGCATTCCCGTGGTCATGTGATCAAAATTCAGACATTTGGCAACTGATTCGTATTTATGACGGTTTCAGTGTCCCAGGGTCATGTGATCCCCCTTTGGCGACCTTCTGCAGGCAAAGTCACTGGGGAAGCCAGGTTCACTTAACAATTGTGTTACTAACTTAACGACTCTAGGGATTCAACTTAACCACTGTGGCTAGAAAGGTCATAAAACGGGGCAAAATTCACTGAACAGCTTTCTCACTTAGCAACAGAAATTTTGGGCTCAGTTGTGGTTGTAACTCGAGGGCTATCTGTGCACTCTGTCAAGACCTGTGTGTTTATCTACCTCAGCAGCCAGGCAGCCTTGGGGTAGGCAACCTCGGCTCTTTTATGACTCATAGCTGGCTCAGGAATTCTGGGAGTTGAAGTCCATGAGTCATAAAAGAGCCGAGGTTGCCTACCCTTGGACTAAGGCAGACATGTCAAACACAAGGCCCGGGGGCCGGATCCGGCCCGCAAAGCGGTTTCATGTGGCCCGCGAAGCCATCCTGGAAACAGTGAGGGAACGGCCCCCGCTCCCTTGGTCCTGGCCCAGAGACCCTCCTCCTGCCAGAGACCCTCAGATCTGTCCCACTCCTGCCCAGGCCTCCATAGGCACCCTTGATGTAGAGCTGGCCACGCCCACCCAGTAGGCCATAGGCACTCTAGTCACGCCCACCCAGTAGGCCACGCCCACCCAGGTCACACCCACCCAGCCCCCTGTGGGCAACCGCAATGCTGATGCGGCCCTCAATGAAATTGAGTTTGACACCCCTGGACTAAGGGATCTGATATTGCAGTTTTCTCAGGATCTGAGATTTCAGTTTCCTCTTCCCCCTTTACAGCCTGGGCTGAAACTTTCTCTAAAGCTGAGTTAATTGTTTCAGTTCCTGCCTGAGCAGCAAGAAAGGCTGCTCTTCCTCCTTCATCTTCCCTCCATTTTCCTCCTCTGATCCAGGCCTTCCTTGCTGATTTCTTTCTAGCTGCTCAACCCCTCTCCTTCAAGTTCCTGGTAGAAGCCCGTCCCATCTCCCCATGTTTTCTCCCAAATCTCTTATCTTTTGCCTCATTTGTACACCCTCCTTTCCATTCTCAACTCTCTGCCCCTGGTTGCCCCACAAATTCCTATTCCTATTGTCTTCTCCTCCTCTTTCCCTCTTCTTCTTTTTAATTACTTGCACCTCCCCCAGATCCTTTACTTTCCTCTCCAACATTAACAACGGCTTTCTTTGCTTCTCACAGATCACTTTCCAAAATAGCTAAATCTAATGGGTGAGCTGTGTGGGAAGCCCCCCCCCCCACGAAAAAGGAAATATTAAAAAGGACAGAATATTATATTTCCACAAAGGATCCTAAAAAGGCAGAAAATCATGCCCAGTTTTTCTTAATAGCCCCAAATCTCCCTCTCCCACGCACAAACCAGCTCTGTAGAAATGCAGATATCATAATCCTTTCAGAAAGACTGGCACTGGAAGCTTAGAGCTGATGGGATTAGAAAGACAAAGATCCCTAGAATCAACAGTCCCTCACACCAAACAATCCAACACTGGACATAGTCATCAGCCACAGGGAAGCAGGATAGGTTACAATAAGATAAATATGCCCCTAAGGCTCTCTTAGGCAATCAAATCTATCCAGTTTTCCCCATATGGCCTCAAGATCTTGATAGTGAACCAAAGTCCTAAACCTTCCAACCCCACAATTCAAAATCCTTATAAAAAAAACTTGCCGTTCCATTGTACTGTGTTCCTTTTTCTTTGTAAGGTAGAACTCAGGGCTGTTGTTTCGATAAAGTGTGGATCTTCATCCTCTTAGTTGTCCTGCATCTTCAGTGTTGTTGGGAGGGGGGCAATGACAAACAGGCTCTACTGCTTTTGTGCATTGATAAAGTTGCACGCAGTATGAAGCACACTGAGGTTTCACCATAAAAAGCAGTTCATGCGAGAAAGAAAGACCAGCTGGTTTTGACCAATAAGAGAAGTTGGACATAGGTTATATTAAAAATAAAAGGATGTTGCAATCTTTGTATGATGTCCTGGATTAAATAATAAATGCAAGAGGAAGAACTAGAAAATAGGAAATATAAAACATTGAATAAACTAAAGGTTTTGGTGATATAGAATAAAATCTTCCCTAAACTACTTTTTGGGCTCAAACACATCAACCTATTTCCTGATCCCTGTTGCAGTATCCTAGCATTAATAATATAAAAAATCTGAAGGCATATAAATGGTAATAAGTAGCAACAAAATAAAGATAATTGGAGGTGTATTCTCTGGTTAAGTGCTCCTGGCTGTAGTTGTTTCTTCCAAAAAGTATCAGCCACTCTTCATAAAGGAAAGTACTGCTTCTAAACTTCTGAACTTCTAAAAGAGTCCTGGTTCTTCCTCTAGTGCAGGTGTAGGCAACCTTGGCTCTTTTATGTCTCGTGGACTTCAACTCCCAGAATTCCTGAGCCAGCATGGCTCAGCTTGGAAACCTCTCCCTTTCCCCTCAGCATGGCTGGCTCAGGAATTCTGGGAGTTGAAGTCCACGAGTCATGAAAGAGCCAAGGTTGCCTACCCCTGCTCTAGTGGTTACATTTCTGAGGAGTGAGATAAGCAGATGCTCCACTTTTCACATGTTATTCTGCTGATTTTTCCTTTTTTATTGTCCAGGTCAAACTCTTCCCAAGCCTTTGATCTCTACCACCTTCAATGGGACAGTTGCTTTGGGTGAAAATGTCATTATCTTCTTCAGGAGCAAGAATGATTTGGGTGGAACATTCTATCTCAGCAGATATACAAGCTCAAGTTATGAAGCGGAAACCATAAAAACTACTGTGACACAATCCAATCAGGTTGCATTTTCCTTTACCCGTCTCAGCCAATCCCAGGGGGGGGGGGCATCTACAGATGTAGATTTTGCCAGCATGCAAGCCTCGGAAACATATGCTCACCCTTCAGTGATGAAATTTACCTCAACCTAACAGGTGATGTCTGCTCAGTACTCTGTAAACGAAATTGTTTGCGTTTTCACGCAGATGGTACTACAAAAAGGTCCACAATTTTACATCAGCCGAATATTTCCTTCCCCTGCCAGAGAAGCTCACCGGGTAACCTCGAGCAAATTGTTCTCTATCAACCAACATATTTGTGTTGTTATTTGGGGAGGGGGAATGGGAAGAAGGGACCACCCTTCTGTGTACCACTCAGAGAACCTTGGAGAGAGGTGGGAAATTAGACTTTATAATACCTGAATGAAAAGTCAAGTTGCTTCAAGTCAAGCATCCATGCTCTTTGCAAACGGTTGCTCTTTTGTGTCCATAATCATGTGATCTAGATTTCAATAGCTTCTTTTTCTAGCCCGGATGAGAATTAGGTTCTTTCACAGTCCTTGAAATGCCAGATCCATTTCTGTGCTAGGGCACCCATTGGATTGGACAAAGGCGGCCAACAGATGACATCAGGATGTCAAAATGAAAATGTGGTACCTTAATAATTGCGTCAGAGGTAGTTGACCTCGTGACACAATGCAACCATTGCTGTACTTTCATCATGGCACCTACAAAATTCATTTTGATATCTTTTGGCTTTCAGAGATGCCATTCTCTGTCAGCTAACATCGTTTAGTATATCATTTTGAAGACACAGAATGTAAGATAAGGGAAATTTGGGTGCTTGGACAGAATAATAGTTGGGAAGAAATAAATAGGCTTTCTTATAAATGTTTGGAAGAAAAAAATATGTATCTGAGAACGGAGAAGAGGATCCTCCCATTTCCAAAAGCCTGAGACGGGAGGGATGCTATTTGTGGTTGAATGAAACAGGAGGTACTTGCCTACAAGGGTGTCTGAGGTTCCACTGAGTCTTTTCCCCCTCCTAGATCCCAGCCTGACCAAGCCTTCCATCCCGATTACAAAGGTGGAAAGGCGTCCATACTTCTCCATACGATGTGAGGGGACAGAACTTAATCTGACATTTGCTCTTATGAACTCAAGGCGGCAGATAAAATACAAGGCTGCAGAGCCAGGGCAGAAGGGAATTACTTTTTTTTCTCTACTGAACAAAGTCAAAAGAGGCACAAAGTTATACCTGCCACTACCACTAAGAAAGCAGTCCCTTTGTCTGGTCAGTGCCAAGTGACCTACTGGAGCTGCTTGGGTCCGGGATATTTGAGGGAACACCTGCTGCCGGCATCAAGCTCCCTTCGTCCTGTGCGCTCCCACAGGGAGGGCCTTCTCAGGGTACCGCCGGCAAAAGATTGCCGGCAGGTAACACCCAGGGGGAGGGCCTTCTCTGTGGGTGCGCCTGCCCTTTGGAACCAGCTGCCGGTAGAGCTCAGGACTGCCCCTGACCTTCGTCCATTCCGCCGGGACCTGAAGACCTGGCTCTTTGAGCTTTCCGGCCAGGACTGAGAATTTTAATTGTAATTTTATTTTAATTGGGTTTTAATTGGAGTTTAACAGGGGTTTTATTTTATTCAAGGACTAAATTTAATTATTTTAATTGTTCTTAACTTTTATAATTTGTATTGTTATTTTAAATTCCTTGTGAACCGTCCTGAGTCCTACGGGAGAAGGGCGGTATATAAGTCTAATAAACATAAACATAAACATAAACATAAACAAGTCACCAAAGTAGCACATTTCCTTTTCTCCATTTGTCCCATCTGAGATGGATCTGAATTGCTGGAAGAGCTCACACTGGGCCAGAGCCCTTAGTCATGGATATCAGACAGACTGATCGTCATAAAACATTAGGCCAGTAGGTGACCCTGGATAGGCCAGTATCTGTCTTGGGATCTTTGAATGTTTCAGTGAGAAGCAAGGGTAGAGAAAGATTGACATGAAAGCTGACGGAGAGGCAAGAAGGCACAGATGGTTCTTGATTTAGTAGATTATAGCAATAAAATTAACATTCAAGAGACCAAGAAGAGAGAGAAAGGCAGAAAGGTGAAGAGACACGTATTGCAATATTGACCAGAGGCTTATTTGCACTTCTGCATTCGTTCCATCACCAGATTATAACAATTGTACATATTGTATGTAGGACATGGCTCCAATAGTGAGTCCTTACAGTGATTGTCGGGTTAAGCATAAAATGAGGAAATTTGGATGACAATATTTTAAAGTTATCCCTTGACAACAAATGCTCCCAGGAAAACATGGAAGGCGCAGTACACATATTTCACATATGCAGGGAGAGGAGACGAGAAAGGACTTGGTCAAGGCAGGTCCTGCAAAGATTTCAGCTGTGGGCCGTGGGTCCTGCCTGTCCTCTGAATTTAATCATGTGACCAGCTTTAGGTGGACCCCCATGATATGGAAGTGTGCCTAGAGCAGAAAGGGCCTCTCTTGTTGGGAAAAAAGCTGATGGGATTAGATTCACTCACTGCTCTTGTTTGTTGTAGAGTGGTGCTGGGTCTCCATCCACATTTTTTTTGGAGAGGTGTATGTGGAATTCTTCCTTCTTTTGCCTGTGAATGAAGATATTTTGAAACATACAAAAAGCACCTTTGTTTTTGCTGTTCACAAGAAATATTGTTGAAAGCCAAAGGAACAAATGAATTTCTTTCTTGAATCTTTTTTTTAAGATCCTGAGATGATGAATCCCGCCATGGAGACAATACCCGGAGGGTCCAATGCTTCAGGTGAGAATCTCCCCATAGAATCCCAGGAACTAAGAAATGGCCCAATTTTGCCCTTTATAAATCAGAATGAGGACTGTCTTTCTGCAGACTCTGTTGACCTTACCTGCTGAACCAGTTATAAACCTAACAGCTGTCTTTGACTATATACTAAGCACAGTTAGTTTTGGTTAATTATGCTTGGGACTAGAACACAGTTGTTGAGCCATGCCTTTGGGAAAGGGAGGACCTGATGAACATCTTCAAGGCTGTTGTGAGGATTGTGGTAAACACAGATAAAATTACTCAGGTCTGATGTGAGTTGGATTTTGGAGTCATAGACCAAACCCAACATAGTTTCCAATTTCCTCCAGTCAATGAGACAGACATGTCCTGATATTTTGAACGATTGCTAATCCTTCCACCCAGAAATCCCTGATGGAACGTTTTGCAGAGATAGAGACTGATGTTCAGCCACAAAGAGGGCAGGAGTGGTCAGCTCTGGGGTTTAAGTGAGCATATCTGGAAAAGCAGAAATCTGTTTTAGGCAATCACCAAAATGGCTGCCTTAAGAACTTGCTTTTTCTCAAAACAGCCACCATGATGGCTTCCCTGGTCAGAAGATGCCTACTTCCCAAATAGCACATGGGGATAATGTCTGTTCAATACCTTTTTTAGCCCCCATATAGTTTACATTTGATTGTTCCTGTGGGTATGGGCACACCTCTAAATAAAATATTGATTTACAGTCACTCGTTCTTTTCTAATTGTGTTTCTGGCACCTACATGGAGGTTCAAATATCTTCTTGAAATCAAACATGTTGCTAAGGAACGTTGCTTTGTTTGGCTGCATTGCTAAAATTGTAGGACACAGCCTGGCTGTCCCCAAGGCAGTTATTTGTGGTCCCTTTCCATTTTATTGAGATCTTACAGAAAATAGGTTGCAACTTGGAACGGTCATTAAACATACTGTTGTAAGCCGAGGACTACATGTAGTTGCTAAACAAATGATTGAGGATTTTATCTATTTATTACCTATTTTAGATTACCTATTGTATAGGATTTCTGGAGGGGAAAAATACTTTCAGGCTTGCAAGATTGGCGTTATCCCTGTGAGGCAATCCAGAGAAGAAAAACAACCAGGAGTACTAGCTCTATCTTTACTATTACTTTACATTAACAGATTCTTGCAAGGCTGAAAAGTATTTCCCCCCTCTTTTCCTTTTTCTCTCTGGCAAACTAGGGAGGGTCCCTTTTGAAGTGCTTCCCCGTGCTCCTTCCCCCTTTTGTGGGCTGAGACGTCTTTGAAATGCCGGCTGCACCATCGGCAGATCTTCTTCCTGTCTCTCAAGGTCACTCTCTTGCTCATTTGCTCCGTCTAAAAACAGCTGCCCGACACTTCACCACCACCTCTCCATGCTGGGTCATGTGTCCAGCGTGTGAGAGCACTAGATCTGTGCAAATAAGGAGCTACAGTACAGGTAGTCCTCGACATAGAACCACAATTGAGCCCAAAATTTCTGTTGCTAAGCAAGACAGCTGTTGAGTGAGTTTTACCCTATTTTTACGACCTTTCTTGCCACAGTTGTTAAGTGAATCACTTAAATGAGCAACATGGTTGTTTATGAAGGTTGCCAAAGGTGATCTCATGACCTCAGGAAACTGGCAACCCATCATAAATATGAACCAGTTGCCAGGCATCCAAATTTTGAACACATGATCGTGGAGATTCTGCAAGGGTTTTAAGTGTGAAGAACGGTCATACTGTAAGTCACTTTTTCGGTGCCATTGTAACTTCGAATGGTCACTAAATTAATTATTGTAAGTTCAGGACTACCTGTAGATAAGGAGGTAGTCTAATGCCTGATTAGCATATTGTGAGGCACAGATCAAGCATTACACAGCAAAACTCCAGGGCCTGATCATGTTCATTCCCAAGAAGCTGAAATGGACATGGAGAGACATCACCAGTGGCTGGAGGAAAGGATAGGAGGCATTCAAAATGGCCCTTAGGAGCTCAGAAGATCTCAGTCTCTGCTTCATCATCACCACATTTGCTAAAAAGTGCTACGTACTGTATGCGTAGCAAGGTGAAAATACTACTTCAGCACTGTTTGCTAAATCTAAAGCATCCTTAGTTATGGATGGGAGAGAATAAAGCAATGTCATGAGGATCTGTCCTTCAAGAACAGCTGGCAAGGCATCTTCAGAACTACCTTAGACAATTGTGTACAAGTCCTGTGTCCTCCATTAACTTGCCCCGTCTCGGTTATTTTATTTAAAATGCTTATAATAAAGGTTTTAGCCTCCAGTCCCCTAATCATCTTTGTTGCTTGGGAGGCTAGTACCAGCCTTGCAAATCTCACCCACTGTCTCTTTTTAACCAGCTGATAAGTAATGATGGATCCTTTCTAAGCTACTTCTTCTACCCATTGTTCAGCTGCAGGCTTCCTCTCCTTTTATCTGCTCGTTCCTAGGCAGCACCTCTTCCCAATGTGTACCAAGCTCATGCCCACACACCATTTCAACACCTCAAGTGCTTGCATTGCAACAGAGAAGGAAAGTATGCCTTCTAAGCAGTGGTGGGATTCAAATAGGTGAACAACCGGTTCTCTGTGTTGATGCTGCTTCCGGAAGTCTGTTCTGGACCTGGGCAACAAAAAATTAGCTAGCGGTTCTGCCAAATTGGTGAGAACCGGCTGAATCCCACCACTGCTTCTAAGTCTTTCTGCTTTCTAGTCCTCTGATGTTGGAGAACATCTGGATGAAGTCTCCTATGCTATTTTGAATCACCAGCCACAAAAAACCTGACAGGCAACCGATCCTTGACAAACCTCTGAACCTTGCTTATATGCATCAGTGGCTAAAAATGCAACTTTTCATAATTCCTTCTATAAGACCTTGGGGGGACTCCTGAGTTGAATACAAGCAAGAATGCTTTATTTTTATTTCCCCACAAATGAGTAATTATAAATACCAAATGTAAGGACCAGAACATACTGGGTGCTCCAGAAATGAGATCATCAGGATGCTCTTAACTATGGTACTTTAGGACAATGGTGGAGCCTTTAGTATTGAGGCCTCCGCTCTTCACATTATCACTCTCGCCATCCATCATCATCCAAAGCTGAAGGAATTTGTTGACATTGAAATCTACCCCTAATCTGTAACAATGGTTCCTACACGCTCTTAGTCAATATTTGAATTACAGGCGATCCTCAACTTACAACCGGTTGCTTAGCGACCATTGGAAGTTACAACAAGGATTGTCCCAAGGATTACTTACAACCCGGATTGAAAGTTCAAAGTTCCAATGGTTGGGCTCACTCTGAAATCTACCCCTGATCTGTAACAATGGTTCCTTCTTACACGCTCTTAGTCAATATTTGAATTACAGGCAATCCTCGACACACAATGGGTCTTCTTCTAAGATGATAGCAGTAACTGAAATTATTGTACCTTCCAATCTGACCCAGAGATGGCAAACTTGGTTTTGCCCTTTATGATACTACGATGTCTGCTAATTTAACTTCAGGTTTACTGCTGGTTCAATATTATTTAAAACAGTACATAAGAAAGACTGTGCTGGACCAAATTGTAGCCAGCTTAGGAATCAAGAACTATGTTAGAGTATTTAGCATTTACAGGGTTAATGTTGTATCCTTAATAGAACTGTATGTAAGAACATTTAGCATTTAAAGGGTTAATGCTGTTTCCTTAAGAGATGGCTTCTGGGAAATGTAGTCTAGTTGTTAATTAGTCCTATATCTTATCTAGTCAGTGGGAAGAGCCTCAAAGTTTATTGCAGGACTTCCTAGCTACATGTCAGGTTGTAAAGCCTTTGTTTTAATCAACTATGCTGCATGCTATGAATAGCATCTGTAACAATGCTTAGCAATGCTTAGCTGAGATGGAAGAAACCACTGCTTTTTTACACCATGAGAATGAACAAATATACAGCATGAATATGTTGTGATGACCGGATGTCTTTACTGCAAAATGTAAATCTTTGGTTAAGGTTGCTGGACAATAAATATTTGTTATACTGTTAGATGATTAGTGCCAGCCATTGGCAGTTCCCCAAAAGGATCATCAGATGGAGGCAAAGAGGCTTCTTTGCTTCCACTGATGAGCCAAGGGTCTCGGACCCACAGCCCCATTGGCGAGAGAGTTTTATGGTCAAGGAGGGGCCAAGACCCCCCATAAATACCTCTGCACGAGGGGCTGCTCTTTGTTCTCCTTTTCCAGCTTCTAGTTCTATTCTCCAGTTCTTAGCTCTTAGTCCTTCTCTTGTATTAGTCATGTAATGCTAGCTTGTTTTGTTTTATTTTATTTCTCTCTCACATGCAGGCATGAATGCTTTCATGCCAAGTATTTCTTTCTTTTTGATCTATCATGAATAAAGCTAATATGATTGCATCTCTGCGTGATGCCTTTGCTTGGAAGCTCCTTTAACGATTCATTGTGAGAACACCTCACAAGTTGGTAGCCAGAGGATGGTTTAAAGGAAAGCTTCCAAGCCAGCCAGGAACTAGCCAACAAGATGTCTGGAAGACCCGGCTCAAATCCATTTATAACAGATGGCAGGACTTCTACTATCGTAACCAGGAGTCATCGATCGAAGACAACGTCCCTGCCTACATCCAAGTCTTCAGTTCCTGAAGCAACCTCAGCTGCAGATGAGAGCGCAAATGACCTTCATCCCGTCAGAGGATCCAGCAGAGCGTCCAGGACCCCTTCACATGCCTCTCTACAACTGAACGCCACAGAGGAGAGCATACAAGGTTTGCAGACTGTCCAAGACTGCTCAGATGCTGCAGAGATGGACCTGGCTGAAACCAAACGCCGTGTGAGTAAACTGACTGCACAGGAACGTGAAGAGCTGCTTAAAGAGATCTTTGCAATGCAGGAGAAGGAGGGGGCAGCCCAGGAAACCCCGCAGGGAGCCTCAGAAACCCTGGTGAGTCTTTCCCTAATGGCCACGAGGGCTCCAAACATGGCGCCTGCCACCCTCAGTGACCCCGGGACCCCAGGGCTTTTGGCGCGAACCCCCCCTCCCAGCTGTGAGCTACAGCTTCCTGGGGCAAGCGGAAACAAGATGGCTCCGCCCACGTGGTCTGGCACAGGAAACAAGATGGCGGCCCCCTATAACCCCACGCGGTCTAACAAAGACTTGATTTCTTTAAGTCTGGAAAGCCAGCAGTCCCTAGCATCCAGCCAAAATAGCCAGCAGTCCCTGGCATACTGCAGAAATGACATGCAATCCCTGGCTTCCGGCCAAAACAGCATGCAAAATCCTGAGTTCTCCCCACCACAAAGCCTAAAGGCCTATGATGGCGATGAGATCTGCCCAGCCGATACTAATACTAGTACAAATGCAATTAAAACGGCCATCCAAGTCCTGACTACGGCTCTGGGGGCCAAGCAGACGTCGGGGGTGCCCACACCCCCCCCAAGGCCTCCCATCCTCTCCCCAGGGCCCAACTGCCGGGGGGAATCCAGCCTGCAGCCTCCCAACAATCAACCCCTGCGGCCCCCCACCTTCTCTTCAGGTCTTCAGGACCAGCCAGGCAAGCCAGGCAATGATGAAAATCCATGTGCCTTTGATTCTCGGGAGGATCCATTGCGGCAACTACGAACTGGTAAATCTGGGCTCCGCCCCCCCAATGCCTCATGGGAAGAAGGGAGAAATCCTGAACAACGCCCTCCCCCGGGTCACATGGTTTCCGGGCACGCCCATCTGGAGTTACTAAATAAGCAACAAGAAAAAATTCCCTCCTTGTCCACTAGAGGGATATCTTTCCCTTTTAATGATAAAGGAACTGAAAGGATTCCCTCCTCAACCACTCTAGGAACCACTTTTCCGCTTCCCTTTATGTCAATGGACATCTCAGATTTCTTTGAATATGGGTCTGAGTTTCTAGCCACAGATCTTCCTAGAGATTTTAAAAAACTACAACTGGGGGGAGAAAATTACAGCAGTTGGAGTAAAGATATACAGCTATATCTCTTAAAGAATGGGATTCTACAAATGGTTCAGAAACCCCCCCCTCCCCCATGGGGACGTCAAGAAGAGCTGCGACACTTGCAGGCTTATTCTGCTCTACTCAGTTCTCTGGACAATAACTTGTTCCCTAGCATCCCAGCTGGTCTCAGAGCTGCTGAGGTCTGGGAACTGTTATACAAATTATTCAACAGCGATACCATTGGTTCCATCACCAGATATACAACTGAGCTTTATACAACCAAACTGAAGTTTGGTGCCAGCATGCCTGAACATCTTGCAAAATTAAAGGCACTCAGGGCAGAATTGATTTCCAGAGATTTTCCTGTGTCTGATGTGAACATGCTCTCCATAATTTTTACTTCTCTAGACAGGAGTTGGAGCAATTTCATTGTTTCACTCGAAGCAGTCAAGAGGGAAGACTTAAATCTGTCCTACCTCACAGGGAGACTGATCGAGGAAGATAGAAGGAGACGGGATGCTGGAGAATACGCCAGAGTCACCACTCAGCAAGCCAGAAGGGGGCGCCACAACTCAGAGCAAATTAATGCTCTGCTTAAATGTTTCATCTGTGGCTCTGAGGAGCACCTCAAGAAAGACTGCCCCCATCAACATCAAGCCCCTAAACGTGGTCCCAATCAAGTAAGAGGCAAGGGGCAAGGAAGGGGGCGTGGCAGGGGCAAGGGAAATTCACTGCATACTTGTTCCCTCACCCCCACAACAAAGGCTGATAGCTCCACTGACTTATGGTTACTGGACTCTGGAGCTTCTTCTCACATTACTAATATGAGTCAAGGTTTTAAAAGGTTAAAGAAAATTAACTCATCTGTCAAGGTTGCAAACGGTGATACTGCTTCAATTGTTGGGGAGGGTTTTGTTTCTGTACCTGGGCTTGGCAAAGTTGAGGGTGTCTTGCACGCTCCCTCCATAGCCAACAACCTATTGAGCATTACCAAATTGTGTGACGATGACAAAGTGGAAGTTTTATTTCGCAAGGGGGGAGGTCATGTCACCAGGGACCAGAAGGTCATTGGAAATATTACAATCATAAACGGCTTACCATATTTTTCTCCCAAGCCACCACAGCCTGCCCCAAGGTTTTCCAAGGGCAGTGTGGGCAAGGAGCCTGAATCTCAGCAGGCACCTACAGCACCACTCAAAGCAACTAGAGCCAAGAGGGTGTCAGTGGGAAAGCGGCTTCATGATAAGTGCGCCCACTTATTGCACAGAAGGCTGGGTCATGCAAGCTTCCCTGTAGTTAAAAGGATGGGAGAATTTGCTGAGGGAGTCCAGCTCAAGGACTGTGACGTGTTTCTGGACTGTGCCATTTGCAAGAAAACAAAGAGGAAGGCTGCCCCGACCTCAAAGGTGTCATTACGCAAGACTCAATATCCATACCAACTAGTACATGTTGACCTAGTTGGGCCTTTTACACCTTCCCTAGGAAAGAAAAGATATTTTCTCACTGCCGTTGATGATTTTTCACGTTACGGTCACGTGTATACCCTCACAGAAAAATCTGAAGCCTTTGACGCCATAAAGTCGCTGTACAACTTCGTAGAGACCCAGTACAAGACCAAGATCGCACAATTACAGAGCGATCGCGGGGCTGAGTTCATGTCTCAGAAGTTCCAGGACTGGGTAAGGCGTAAGGGCATCCGCCATTTTCTAACTGCACCGTTCACCCCTTCGCAAAATGGTGTAGCTGAGAAAAGGAATGGAATCCTGCAAACCATGATGCGTAGTCTGATTGCAGACGCAAAAGTCCCAGAATCATACTGGGGAGAGGCGGTCCATTACGCTAATTACACCTTAAACCGCACCTGGAGCAGTGTTGTGAACCAGACCCCATATTTCCTGGTTCACGGTAGGAAACCAAATCTGGCACATTTGTGCGTGTTTGGTTCCTATGCATGGGTACACATCCCCAAGCAGCTGCGGAAGAAGGGGAGATCTGTTTCCCAGAGACTAAGGTTCTTGGGCTATGCTCCTGGCTCCAAGGCCTATCGTTTCCTGGGAGAAGGGGGCAGGCCTGTGACTTCCCAATCTGCCTCTTTCGAAGAGGACTCCAATTGGACTCAGATCCACTCAAATGATCTGAGCCCATATGCCAACCGACCCAGCAAGGACACACCGACCGCGACATCGCCAGAGGCGACCTCGTACCCTGCCACCGACGAAAGTGAGGAACAAGATGAAGATGCGTCCACCCCCAGCGACACCTCAGAAACCCGCGGAAGAAAAGAGCGGTGAGTGGCAGAAGGTAAGGAGGTCAAAGCGGTCCAACAAAGGGGTCCCACCAAAGAGAATTGACATTGGCCACATTGCGTCTGTCAACAGCGTTGTGGTCACCCCAAAATCCTTCTCTGACATCCAGGAGCTGCCCATCGAGGAGCAGGAGAGATGGCAGCTCGCGATGGAGAAGGAAATGCAGAGCTTAAAACAACTTAAGGTCTTCACCCCCCAGCAACCACCAAAGGAAAGGAAAGTCATTGGCACAAGGTGGGTTTACAAGGCCAAACCACTTGCCAATGGTCTCTACCTGTATAAGGCCCGTTTGGTAGCCCAGGGCTTCGCTCAGCGTTATATGGAAGACTACTCGGAGACTTACTCTCCTACCGTCCGGGCAGAGAGCGTCAAGGCCGCCCTCGTGACTGCAGCCGCTCTGGGAGAAGAAGTCTTCCAATTCGACATCCAGACGGCTTACCTCCACGCCAACTTGGACCGGCAGATCTACGTGAGGGCCCCACCTGGCTACCAGCAAGAAGGGGAAAATACATGGTTGCTCCACAAAGGGTTATATGGTCTTAAGCAGTCAGGGAAATTATGGTATGACTGTCTTAGAAAGAGTTTAGAACGAGTTGGTTTCTCAGAATCTCATGCAGATCAATGTGTTTTCACACGCAATTCCAAGGGAACCACAGAACGGGTGTTAGTTTATGTGGACGACCTATTATATGTAGGGCCTAACAAGGAAAGGTGTGATGAATTTGCCAAGGCCCTGGAAGAAAAGTTTACTCTGAAGTCTTTGGGGCGGGTTGACAAGTACTTGGGTGTGCATATTTTGGCCACTAAGGGGGGGTTCGCTCTATCTCAAAAAGAAAAGATAGAGGAATTACTGGCCAAATGCAAAATGACAGAATCTAATCCTACGCATAGCCCAATGCAAAGCGACTTTTACAACCACACCCATAAGGACGGTCCTGAGTTCACAGATAACACGCTTTACAGATCTGTGATTGGCTCCTTGCTATACATCAGCAATTGGAGCAGACCTGACATAGCTTTAGCTGTGAATCTATTGTCCAGGCACGTGGAACACCCAAAGGAATTCCACTGGACTGCTGTCAAAAGGGTGCTTAGATACCTAAAGGGCACAGCTGATGCTCTTCTCATGCTAGAACCAGAGAAGGGGAAGACGGCCCAGCTCTCCGCTTACTCAGATGCAGACTGGGCTGGAGACACCAAAACTAGACGGAGCACTTCTGGTTTCCTCATATTGCTAAATGGCTGCCCAATACATTGGCATGTTAGGCAGCAAAAATTTATTTCTTGCTCCACGGCCGAGGCTGAATATGCCAGCCTGTCAGACACGGCCAATGATTTGACTTGGTTCAATGAGCTGATAACAAGCATCTGGGCATCTCCCCCTCTGCCCATCCAAATTCTAGAGGACAACACTGCCGCAATTGCAATCTCGGAGGCTTATGCAGTAGGCTCCAGATCTCGCCATATAGACATACGATATAAAAATGTCAGGCAGCTTACCAAAAGGGGTTTTATACATGTTGAGCACTGTAATACAGCTGACCAGATAGCTGATCTGTTTACCAAGCCTGTTCCCATTGACCGGCACAACCTTCTGTGTAAGCGTTTGTGTTTGGCCTTCTGAATGTTTTTCATGCATGTCTATGACACCTGCTCACCCCTTACATACATTCACTGGTCCCTGTCATTGGCTGGCAAGAAGGGGAATTGTTAGATGATTAGTGCCAGCCATTGGCAGTTCCCCAAAAGGATCATCAGATGGAGGCAAAGAGGCTTCTTTGCTTCCACTGATGAGCCAAGGGTCTCGGACCCACAGCCCCATTGGCGAGAGAGTTTTATGGTCAAGGAGGGGCCAAGACCCCCCATAAATACCTCTGCACGAGGGGCTGCTCTTTGTTCTCCTTTTCCAGCTTCTAGTTCTATTCTCCAGTTCTTAGCTCTTAGTCCTTCTCTTGTATTAGTCATGTAATGCTAGCTTGTTTTGTTTTATTTTATTTCTCTCTCACATGCAGGCATGAATGCTTTCATGCCAAGTATTTCTTTCTTTTTGATCTATCATGAATAAAGCTAATATGATTGCATCTCTGCGTGATGCCTTTGCTTGGAAGCTCCTTTAACGATTCATTGTGAGAACACCTCACATATACAACTATTTTCGTTGTGTTAAACCATCTGGAATCTGGAACTACAAAGCATTTTAGTTCTGGGAGCCAGAACAAAGACTCTAATTAGGATGGTATATGAACTCACTAATAGCCGAGGTTTCAGTGAGTACACAACTCACAAGACTGCAACTCCTCTAAAGTACATTACATTATTTCAAGTTTACAAAAAGCAAAACTAAGGAAGTTTCCTTGGTAAAAGAATTAGGCAGAAAATGAATCCTGTCCTTAACCTTTTACGTTGATGTATATTTTGTTACTAAATATAACAAAGTATCTGTCTTCAGAATTTTGACTGAATACCTAATTAGAAGAATAGAGCCCTCTGTTTGATTCTTGGGCACTGGCAATAAGTACAAACATTTGTGCGCAAACCTGGAGCCCGATGTTTCCAAAAGACAGGAAAATATAGATATTTGTGTCAAAAACAGGAGAGACAAAGAAGAACTTCTTTCCTATCCAAGTACTGGTACTACTTAAGCCCGATCCTATTTAATTTTTCAAAATGACTTGAAATCAGTTGGATGGGGCCACCTGCTGGATTGGCTTAGTAGTTTACAATGCAATAAAAAGAGTGTAAATCCAAGGGATCCTTTGGGGAGTTACTGCTTAGGGTACATCATTCAGTCCCAAACCTTGAACATATTGCAGTCCTGATATAGTCTAGGACAGTGATGGCGAATCTATGGCACGCGTGCCAGAGGCAGCACACAGAGCCCTCTCTGTGGGCACGTGCACCGTCGCCCCAGCCCCACCTCCCCCGTGGCTCCCTCCTCACTAGCAGCCCCCCTGGAGGAGAGTCACCCCTGGGTGCGGCCTGTGTGGAGTAGCGCAGCCAAGGCAGCTGGGCAGCGGGGCAGCGGGGACAAGCAATACAACTTGTTGTCTATTTATGCCTATAGAGAAAATGGTTTCCAGCTGGCATTTTCTCATTCACCTGATTTTTGAGGAAAAGGAATATTAGCTTGATTCAGTCATGGTTCTTTTCCCCTCAAACTGACAAAGAAGTTGTCACGGTGTGGAGTCACTTGGTTAAGTAACAAAGCGCTAGGATCACTACAGCTGCATCCAACCTCTTTGCAATGTGGTCAGACGAATGAATAAAGCTGATTCAGAGCGCAAGCCTCATAGAAACCTTTGCAGATGCAATTGAAAAACACGGTCTCAATTTTGCTAAGTCTTGAAGTTGTAAGGACCTGTCCCCAGCTGGTCCCTCAGGTAAGCAAGACTCTTGAATCCACTGAACTGAATCAAAATAACTTTTATTGAGTGAAAGTAGTTCCAGAAAAGTCAGACGGAATCTGAAGGTTCCGCGCAAGGCACAAAGCAATTCTTTCGTGTTCCCCAAATTTCAACCCCCTTGACCAGTCCACCCAGAGCCAATGGGATGCCGAGAAGATGTTTTGAGAATGCTGAGGTGTTAGGTGGATAATAGGTCACTCCCAGGGCACAACAGCCTTGGAACCCCGTCAATCCCCCTCCCTAATTCCCCAGTGTACAGCAAAAGAGAGAGGATCCCCCAAATGCCAACCTCCCTCCCCTTCCAACAGAATGGCAGGACATGATGGTGGATCTGACAGAAGTCCTTCAAGGCTCTTCCTCTGCCAGCTTCACTGTCTCATATGCTAATGATTCAACCTGACTTAATAGATTGAAACCCAGTTGCACAAAATGTCAGTTAAAAGAGCATCTTAAAAAGGCGCCTATGAGGGAACAAAGTCTCTCACTTCTGCCACCACATAACACCGGGCAGCTTCTAAGAATAATAACTGACAGACAGTGGATAAAAGTGCAGGAAAGCAAAAGAGTTACACGAAGACCACGTAACCATGTCATTTCCGACTCTCATTCTTTGTCTTCTGCTCCTGCACAATACAATGCTATTAATATTGACCTATTTTAATTGCTTATTTCTAAGATTCAGTGCCACGCTAGATGCATAATATTTCCTCTCTTTCCAACATTCACACTTCAGCTGCTGTTGGTTAAGCAATAGCCTAAGGACAAAAGAGAATATATTAGCATGCCATGGTTGTCTCTTCTATGCTCATCTGAAGTGCTGGCAGCCTTGCTGGAAGTTCAGACAAGAAGCACACTCAGAAATACTAGTTCTGCTTTTTGGTAAAGTTATATTAACAGACTCTTGCAGTTCTAAAAGTACATTTTTTCGGTGCTCTCTGAGCTTGGTGGTATTCTTGCAGATGTTTCATTACCCAAACTAGGCAACATTATCAGTGCTAGTAGCACTGATGACATTACCTAGTTTGGGTAATGAAATATCTGCAAGAAAACAACCATGCTCAGAGACTAGCAGTACACTCAAGACTAGTCCTGATGATGTTACCTAGTTTCGGTAATGAAACATCGGCAAGAAAACCACGAAGCTAAGAGAGCACCAAGGACCCCTCATTTCAACCCTGAATTACAAATATTCTCCTTCCCCCCCCTGCCTTTACAGCTCAAGAAACTAGGGAGGGTCCTTTCAAAGACATTTGTTTCATCCAGATTCTTCCTAAGGGCTAAATTGCTGCTTATCCAACCATTACCCTAGAACAGTGATGGCGAACCTTTTAGAGTCTGAGTGCCCAAAATGCAACCCCAAACCCACTTATGTATCATCAGGTGCCGGGTGGGCGAGGCCTTTTGGGTGGGCGTGGCTGCAGTGGTAACGGCAGACTGGGTGGGACTAAAAAGTTCAATCAATCAATTCCAACTTTCCGAGATCTTTTTTTCCCCGCAAGAAGTTGAAATTGATTGATTGATTGAACCTTTTTTTTCTTGCACACGGCGGTGGAGGTCTAAAGCGAAAAGGTTTTATAAAACCCAGCTGAAGGCCTAGGACTGGGGTGACGGCGCGCATGCCCACAGAGAAGGCTCTGCTTGCCACCTTTGGCACACGTGCCATAGGTTCGCCACCACGGCCCTAGAAGCAGCTCTTCCCCCTCTCTCCCATACAGCATTACAAGTGCTGAAGATCATTCAGTCATGGCAGGAAGACCAATCTAAACCGCTCCAATGGGGCATCCATTAGCATCCCTTGGATCCCAAGGCAAACCTCTCCAAGGACGCAAACACACTCAGAGCTTTTTGTATTCCTTCACTGCCATTTAATAATCACCCAGATGTTTTGCAGCCAAATACGGTATGTCTATTCTCTCTCCATTCTTTCATGAATGTTAGGAAGAGAAAGAGGGAAAGAAAAAGAGATCGGCCAGCAGTAATCAATAAGGAAGACATCAGGCCACCAAGATCTCTGTGCTGCCAATCTATGCAGTAGGTCCTGAAGTGACACCACTGACTCAGGAATGGTATTGGAGAAGGAGATGGTACACACAACAGTGACAGGTTAGGGTTAGGGTTAAGGTTAGAGATCCTTCCCTTGCTCGTTCCTTCCTTTTTGCTGCCCTGCTATGCTACTTTAGCTCCTCTTAGGTCCCTCACACTTGGAGCATCATGTCCCGGCCACTAAAGTCCAGAGAACCATTTGTAGTGGGTTCTGGAGAGCAGGAAGGAGACGATGAGTACAGCATGGCAGATCTTTATTCGGTGGAAGTGACTGTACTGGGGAATAGGGGTTACCTGTCCTCCTTTTATACCTGGCCAGGTGAGCAGCCAGCCAATCGGTTTGAACCTCTTTTTCCCGTTAAAACTGGGTTCCCGCCAAAACAGTTACAGTTCAACGCCCCCTGGTGGTGACTGCTATGTAAGTATGTGTTCTCTTCACCTGGATACATAACACCATTAACATGGCAGCAACAAGATGCAGAACACTTTCACTCTTTATTGACATTTAAGAACCACTTGGAATGTTCCAAGCTCAGTTCAGATCTACGGAGGTTCAGAAGGAAAAGGGAAGTTTCCCTGTCCCTGTGAACCACAACATAGATGCCCCTCAACCTCTCTAAGCCACCGAACTCATGGTCCCAGGTAGGTAAATAATCAAACACTGCAGGCAAAGGCAAGGAACAGCCTTTCTGGTGAGAAAGACAGCAGGATGAGCCCACCTGGAGAGCTCCAAGTGAGTTGCGCTGGCTGAACTTCTGTCTGATCACAACAACAGAAGGATGCTGCTCAAGGTATTTCGTTTCTTTCCTCTTTCTGTTCCATTTTATGGAAGAGTGAGGCAGGAATAGCTCAGTGCTGACTGTAGCTTGACCTCCTAACCTCCTTCCTTCTATCTAGGGAAAACATCTGGACTGCTAAAGGCCCTCACTTTTGTCCATGCCTTGAATTTCTGCAAGATTGGTTCTCCCAAGAGCTCATTTATGAGACAGAGGTTGATGGCAAGACCATGGCCATTCCCTTGGGATTGATTATGTGCCACCATGTTGTTGTTGACTCTTAGTGACCACATAGGTGGATTTCCTCCATAATGTTCCATCCCTAACCAGCTCTTTCAGGTCTCCCAAGGGTGAATCCATTGCCACCAAAACTGATGACATGGATGATCTTTATGGAACGGCCTAAGTCTTATTCTTAGCAGAGTCTTCAGTTGAAGAGGAGAACTGAGTAAGCTCCAGAAACAGAGAATATGGATGGAATGTGGGAGGGCAGGAGATTAGGTGGAAGGGTGGTAGAACGAAGAGGTCAGAAACCCAACAGGGAGCATCATGAACCAAGCATGTGGCTAAGATAATCTCCTGGGATCAGACAGATAGAGATTAGTGGAGTTTCCCCAAGAGTGGCATCTTTTAGCAGAGACTACTTCACAGAAAATTTACTGGCTTGATTAAGGATACAAAAGCTTCTCAAAGTAAATGAGGGCCAAGCCTTGGGCCTGTTTTTGCACTTAGGGAATAGCTGGGAGGCTTTAAGAGGAAAAAGGAGTGCCTTCAACCTCCCAAATGCTCAAGTCATGTCTGTATAGTGCACGGGTGTCAAACTCACAACATCATGTGACGTGTGGCGACGTATCATGACTTTTTGGGTGCAGTTTCACTATGATGCATCCAGCCAGCAGGCCGGCAGTTTGACACCCCTGGTATAGTGCATTGCTTTGGTTGTTTTAGTGTGGGCTGTCTGTGTAGGCGTGTTTGCTATTATTGTTTCTGGATTTTGTAGTCTTCCTGAACCCTAATATAGCAGGTGGTTATAACAAATATCATTAAGATAAATTAAATTACTCATTTTATTCTTAAAACTTCTGAAACTCCTTCCTAAAACACATTCTGGGTTCTCTTAATTTTTGGAGTGTGAACCTCAATAAGTCATTCAAAGTTTGGCACAGCCTTCAAGCAGATGGAATTTAAACATCCCTGTAGGAGACAAACATGGATTATAAATGCGGTAATAAATAAATACTTGGTTGATTGTTCTAACTGTGACCATATATGACAGTTATCTTTCTGCCTTGTGGTTAAAATACAGTGCAATACATTATTGTTATGTTTTATACTGTCCATTGTACTACTGTATACTCTTAGTAAAATAATTATGAGGAATATGAGCAATCCAAAAGTTAGGGTTTTTTGATTCTGATAAATGTATAGGTTCCATGTAAATGTTTTCTGTGCATGAAAGAAATGCAAAGAAATGTGAACCTGTTGGTTTATCATGTTGGACTATCTTGATGTATAGTGATGCATTTCTTGCTTGATAGTTTTGCATTTGCAAAATGTATTTTTCTACTTTGGGAGTGGCTTTTGTTTTTAAATTATTAAATTACACACTTAATTTTTATTTTTTTTCTATACTCTTACTTTGAATGGAGGTGTTTTAGTTTAGGGGCATTGTTAAGGGAATGCTTATATTTAACCTGCCCTGGAGAAAAGAAAAAAAAATATTGTTTTCTGCAGATCTCATCTTGGAATAGTGTGAAAATACTTCTATATTTGTCTATGATCTGTTATAGAGAGGTGAGACTTAGGATTCAGGACTGGAGTTGTAACCTGATCATCCGCTTCCTGAATCAAAACATAATTTGAAGAAAAGCTAAGAGGAAGATCACACCCAAACAAGATAATTAAAACCAATGCCTGTGGGCACCATGTCCCTTTTGCCAAATCCAAATGGTTTTGAGATATTGTGACTTGGTTGCATGAACTTGATTTTAATCTGCTTATTCTTCCACCATGTTTCTACATCTATGGATGGGTTTCATTCATCTCTTCCTTCAATGCATCCCTTTATACTCAGTCTCTGTACAGATTCCTATCCACATGTTGGTATCTCCAATGTTTATTTCTTTCACAAAATCTTTACAAGCATAAACTCATCCTCTGTAAGATGCATCATTATTCATTCCTATTCAATCCAATAATCTCAGGACATCAGTCCATATCAGCTTCTCTGGACCTTTGACTCTAGGTAGTCCTCAACGTATGACCATAATTGAGCCCAAAATTTCTGTTGCTAAGTGAGACATTTGTTAAGTGAGTTTTGCCCCATTTTACGACTTTACTTGTCACCGTTGTTAAGTGAACCGATGCAGTTGTTAAGTGACAAACCCGATTGTTAATGCGAATCCGGCTTCCCCATTGACTTTGCTTGTCAGAAGATCACATGACTCTGGGACGTTGCAGCTGTCATAAATATGAGTCACTTTGCCAAGCATCTCAGTTTTGATCATGTGACCATTGGGATGCTGCAACAGTCATAAATGTGAAAAATGGTCATAAATCCTTTTTTTTTCAAATAAATGCTGTGTAATGTCAGTCACTAAATATATCACCTGTATTTGATACCCAGTTTTTCCCATTGGATGGAAGTTCTATTTTAATTTTAATTTTACTTCTAAAGCCCTGCCTACCTATGAAACTATTTTCATCCCCATATCTCACCTGGTCTGGCAAGGAAGGTATGTTGTGAATCCCATCAGATAATGAGCTCCCACTTTTGGGGTCCAGACCCCCCCCAGAAGTGAAGCAGAGCCCCCACTCTCCTGTCTTCCAGAAAGTTGTAAAAAGGTGGCTCTGAGGCCTTTCTTGGGGAGCGTAGAGAAGCATGCAACCATGGGGCCTGATTAGTGTCCTGAATCCTTTCTTTCACCTTTTACTTTTTAGTAAAAGGTCTTTCTCATCCTGGCCTCTTTTTTTACATTAACTTTCATATACTGTTTTTTGTTTTAATATTTCATTCTATACCACCCAGAGTGTACAGTACTCTCTGAGAAAGATGGGCGGTTCCAAAATACGATGAACAAATAATTCTTTTGAGGAAATAAATGATCATCTATGTGTTATATGTTAAATGTTAATGTTAAGAGTTAAGAGCTGGAAGAATGTTAACGTTGTATGAGGTAAACACTGTGACAGGAATACACGCAGTAGCTTTTGACAGCTGTCAAAAGCTGCCACCGGCGAAGGCACATGGTCGACCTTCTTATCAGCATACAATTATAAATTAGTGCACAAACCGGGGAAAGAATTGGGCCACGCTGACGGACTCAGCAGGCTTCCCTTGCAGGCAGTCGACCCCGACCCAGCCCCGGCCGGGCACATCTTAGCAATTTCAGAACTACCGGAATGCCCATTGTCGGCCCATGACATAGCCTCGACCACAGGCAGGGAAAAATACCTTAGCAGGGTACTGCAGTGGGTCACTGCTGGGTGGCCTGCAAAGTGCCCAGAGCCAGAATTCCAACCATTCTTCACTAGAAAGCAAGAACTGACATCCCATTTAGGGTGCCTTCTATGGGGTAACAGAGTAGTGGTTCCAGAGAAACACAGACCTCAGACATTGCGCACACTACATGAAGGACACCCGGGAGTGGTAAAGATGAAGTCCCTAGCTAGAAGCTATGTTTGGTGGCCAGGAATAGACAGGAACATCGAAGACCATGTAGCAGGTTGCTACCCATGCCAAGTAGCAAGACCAGCCCCACCCCAGGCCCCTGTCCACAAATGGGAGACTACAAAAAATCCATGGTCCCGGGTTCACCTAGATTTTGCAGGGCCCCTACAGGGACAACATTTTTTAATAGCAGTAGATAGTTTCTCCAAATGGCTCGAAGTTGTCCCAGTCAACAGCACCACCACAGCTGCCACTGTTCAGGTACTCAGGGGGCCTTTCGCCACTCATGGCCTCCCCGATGTCCTGGTCTCCGATAACGGGCCCCAATTCACCTCTCGTGACTTTCAGATATTCACCATGGAGAACTCTATTAGGCATGTCACGTCGGCTCCGTTCCATCCCTCGTCTAATGGTATGGCAGAGATTATGGTGAGGTCTACTAAAGAAGTCTTAAAGAAATTCATCAAAGGGCACTGGCACCGGCGACTAAGCCAGTTCTTATTAGCCCAGCACACCACCCCCTGCACAACCACAGGGAAATCGCCGGCTGAACTGCGGTGGGGGAGGAGACTAATTACCAGACTGGACAGAATGCACCCAGACAGAACGGACATTGACGCAGAGTAGCCTCTTCCGCTACGGTCCTTAAGGAACGGACAATCCGTTTGGGCAAGGAACTACGCGGGGGGGCAAAAGTGGGTGCAAGGGGTTGTTATAGACCAAACCGGACCCCTGTCATATCTGATAGACGCTGGCCCAAACGGGCACATCCAGCGACACCTCGACCAATTAAGGAAACGGAGCCCCCAAAATACATCACAACAAGCAAACCCTAACATAGGGGAACAAGAAACCCTGCAAGAAGACGACCAAGAATTTCCTGACCCAACTCTACCCGAAACCGCCGACCAGCAACAACCAGAACAAGGGGAAAGGAAGCAAGGCGGTGAAACACCCCTACGCCGCTCCGGGCGAACCAGGAAAACCCCAGCCTACCTGCAAGACTATGAATGGGCAGGAAGCAATCTGCAACAACGGGGGGAAGGAACTGATCCAGGGGAAGGGGAAGGGGTGTGTTATATGTTAAATGTTAATGTTAAGAGTTAAGAGCTGGAAGAATGTTAACGTTGTATGAGGTAAACACTGTGACAGGAATACACGCGGTAGCTTTTGACAGCTGTCAAAAGCTGCCACCGGCGAAGGCGCATGCGCAGCCAGCTGACAGATCTCCGCTGTCAATGCAGCTCTCCACCACGCATGCGCAACCCGCCATGAGGATGCTAGCTGTCAAAACACACACCGCAGCCGATTGGCTCAGCAGTCCCGGCGGGAGAAGAACAAGCAGCGGATTGGCGCAGCCAGCCGGCTGCTGGCTATAAAAGAGCTGAAGCAGGGCACCTACGTGTCCGGTACCTCAATAAACTATTAGACCCAGCCAGCTGTCTCCGAGTGGTCTTTGAGCCACTTCAATCTACACTCTCTCTCCTTCCGTTTCTATGCACCATCACCACTTGTAGTTTCAAGGCTTCCCCAACATTTCAGAAATCTGTTAAGTTCCAAAATTTAAGGCAAAGCCTTGACAGATCTGTCCTTTTGGCCTTTCCCTATATAGCACATTCTGTAGAGTTGTCAATACAGAATGAGGTAAAATAACGTGTTTGCTTTGCTTCCCTCCTGGTTGGGAATTGGCAGTCAGGCAAGATGGGGGATCAAGTGAAATTACGCCTGAGGCACTGAGCATCCACAAAGAGGCCAAATTCTGTGGAACCTTATCTGTTTGTTTGTTCCCAAGAGATGGCAAGCAGTCTGGGGAGATTTTTGTATTCTAGATAGAATATAGGTAGTCTTCAATTTATGACCACAACTCCAAACATGTTTTTAAGTGAGAAATTTGTTATGTGCTCGCCACAGTTGTTAAGTGAATCACCACAGTGGTTAAGTTAATAACACGGTTGTTAAGTGAATCTGGCTTCCCCACTGACTTTGCTTGTCAGGAGGTCGCAAAAAAGGCTCACATGACTCCGGGACAGTACAGCCATCATAAATGTGAGTCAGTTGTCAAGTGTCCAAATTTGACCATGAGGAACGCTGCAACAGTCATAAGCATAAAAAATGGTCATAAGTCAGTGTCATTTTTTCAGTGCCGTTGTAACTTCGAATGGTCATTAAATAAACTGTTGTAAGTTGAGGACTACCTATACAATGAAACAGTCGACTTCGCATGTGAATCTGATTGTTTGGGCCTGACACTCTTAGAAGTAGGAGGTTCTCTATGAGTTCGCGAAGCAGCTTTGAGGGGGTGCCTCAGTTCAAAACTTCACTGAAGTCAAGCATCCCTTTGAAGTTTCACTAGCTCTGATCATTTTCTTTATTTATACTTTATTTATTTAGCCAAGTGTGGTTGGACACGCAAAGAATTATATAAGAAATGTGCCCATTCAACCATTCCTTCATCTATGTTCCTTCAGATCTTCTATCATAACCCATATAAGTGAAAACCCATCTTTAATACCAAACTCTTGGCCAAAACATCATCTGTTTTCAAAATGTAGCTGTTTAAAACTTTCACAACTGCTTAAATGCTTAACATGAACCAAAACACATTCGTGCCTTCAGCTATGCCAGCACTGCTTCCAATCTGTTGTCCTCCAGATGTGCTGGGACTGCAACTTCAAGGATTCCCAGCTGACCCGTAATACAAGAGCTAAAGTCCAATCTAGTTGAAAGGCACTGGATTAAGAAAGGCTGAATTAGAAAGACCAGATATGGAATCCTGGGTTCAAGCCAGAATCAACTGTGCTATTGGAAAGAAGGCAGAAATATATAAAAAAAAACTTGGGCTATTTGAAGATCTGCCCAAGTATACTGCAGAGTTTGGCAGCTGGGCTTTGCAGAAGGCCACTTTGGTTTATTTGAAGAAAGAGACAAAGATTGCAATGAATAAAAGCTTCATGATTGGCCAGTGCAGATAATGGATGCTTGTTTTTGTGATTTGTCTTGCACACTTAATGAAGAAAGCAAGAGAAGCTGCTCAAAGATTATTTTTTTGTCCCTCAAATAGCACATTCGTTGAGCTGGGATCAGCAAGCAAGTCCAAGCCAGCTGTTCTCAGATGGATGAGGTAGTCATCAAAACATCTGTGGAGGTGAGTCACTCACCCTGGTTTCAAAGTTCCTCTAATTCAGGCATGTCAAACTGCTGGCCCGCGGGCCAAAACCGTGCCCACCCCATTGCCAGCAATGGGGGGAAAGTTGTGATATGTTGCGTGATGTCACGTGATGTCGTGAGTTTGACATGCCTGCTCTAATTTCTGTTT
Organism: Vipera berus; assembly: GCF_964194415.1. Classification (NCBI taxonomy): domain Eukaryota; kingdom Metazoa; phylum Chordata; class Lepidosauria; order Squamata; family Viperidae; genus Vipera; species Vipera berus. Next base: position 55,201,577 of record NC_138210.1, on the reverse strand, counting down.
TCCATATTGCAGTCAGAAAGGCAATGACCTGGTTCATACAGATCATACTAAGCCTTGGGGACCCCAGAGACCTCAAAAACATACATTAATCAGTCATTATTCATATAACAAGAAACATATTAAGTAAATTTTATTTAAGTTAAATGTAAACGTAAATCAAATGAAACCAAACTGAGTTTTGTCCTCTGTTAGTGCTGTTTCACATGGTAGTCAATTTCTGTAGACCCTCTCTCTTTTGCCTTACCCTCCTCCCACCCCAGAATGGAGAAATTGGAGAGAAAGGGATTTCAAGAGAGTAAGATATTTGCACAGTGTGTGTGGCTCCCAACCCTGGACTGTCAAGGGAAATAAGTAAGAATGAAGCATTCAGAGTGGGCTGGACTTAGATCTTCTTGCGGGTTCGCAGGGATTCATGACTTATGACATGTTTGACCCCTCCCTCTGGCTCAGCCTGTTCATCTCCTACAGATGGCAGTTTAGAAATGCAAAATATAAACAAACTCTCTTCGAGCAGGAACTGAGAGTCCAGAACTATCTCCAAATTACATAAGCTTGTAAGCCGCCCTGAGTCTTCGGAGAAGGGCGGGATATAAATGTAATAAAAATAAATAAATAAATAAATAAATAAATAAATAATGGTTTCGTTTTGGAAAGTGTGATCTTATTGAGAACTACAGCTGGCAAATCTTGATAGTGGAAGAACTGAGGACCCATGGCCCCTCTGTCTTGTCAGGGTTTACGTCTGTTCATCCCCATCCAGATCTACACAGCCTCCAGGCACTGTGATATGGCCATGATAACCTTGATTGGTTGATATGGAGTTGAGATGTCCAACTGAGCATCATCCATCCGCTGTGTCAGAATCCATTTATATCATATTCATAAATGGAATGTTTCAAACATATCCCATGGATTCTGCCATCTCCCGAAGAGAAGAGGATAGATGTGTATTGAACCGGCAATAGGCATTTCAAAGGAAAGGAGAAGCCTTTTGAACTGGGGAAACAAAAGGGGGGGCTAGCATCTGGTTTTTGTCACGGTAGACAGCAATAAACAAAAGGGTCCTAACTTCCTTTTTCCCACGAGATGGATGATACGAGAGGAAGGATGGGGGGACTGACCAAATGGGGATTAAGGGGGGTTAAACCGGGAACTCTTTATAAGGATTTACATCGTGGAACCATTAAGCCCTGTCTCATTTCCTACAACCGAGCATGTCATAGTAAAGATTTCTTTTGGACTAAAAACCTGGCTCCAAGAGTTTTTGTCTTCCTAAGACGTGGTTTGGGGTGGGTCCTGACATTAGACAGGGCTTGCAACGAAAGTCAACCCGGGAAGAAGAACCTTACCGGGGGACTTTGCAAATAAATATGATGTCTGACGATGAAGCAAGAAGGGAAGGAAGCCCCACGGAGAAGGAGCCTTCCTCCCAGCCGAACTCCCAGAAACATTGGGAAACTGAAGCATCATATTCCTCCTGGGAGGAAACGGCGGAGCAGCACGAACAAAAACCCCGGTGGTCGATGGGCGTTGGAAGGAAAAGTGAGTGGGAAAAGGCTTCGAGAGAAGTGACCCTGAGACGGAGCGACCACCAACCGGAATGGAAACAAGAGATGGAGAACTCCCTGCACGCCAGTGAGGAAGAGCGGATTCTGGAAAAAGCTATTGACTTGATGAAAACAACCCTGAGCTCACTAAGGGAGGAGAGAGCTGGAAACCACAACACCTGGGGTCGCAACTGGAGGGGTAACGGAAGGAATCCAACACCTGAAACCCCAGGGCTGTCCAATGGAACAGGAGCCGCTGACTCAGCGGTACCCACCCACCCCAGACCCACAGATGGGGATCGAGATGAGGAGCGATACACTCTGCGGCGCAGACAACGATCCAGCCAAAGATTCCCACCCCTGGAAGCAAAATTCAAGGGGGAGCCATCACGACTGGGATTTTTCCTAACCCAAGTCCTCAGCTACATGGAAGAGTACGGACAGGACATCCCCAGTGACAAAACACGCATCCGAATTGTGCAATCTGCCCTGGACGGGACGGCCGCAGACTGGGTGGTGAACCTGCATGACTCCAACGCCCCAGAACTCAACGACTTCAACCGATTCATGTCATCCTTGAGGCGACGATTCGAGGACCCTTTGGCTGACCGGAAGGCCCGGGAGAGAATCAAGACGGTGAGGCAGGGCAGGAGAACAGTGGCCGAATATACCCAAGAATTCCGAGCCATCGCCAGCAAGCTGAACTGGCCAGAAGACATCCTCCTCAGCCATTTCAAAGACGGTCTAAACTATGACCTGTATGACGCTTGCCTGCCTCGGGGAGACCCCTACCATCTCGATGACTGGTATGTCCTGGCAGAGGAAGTGGAAATAGACCTATTGAAAAGACAACGCAGAGGAAAACCATGGGGCCGCCCGCCACTCGAGCAAACACGTGAGGGGGAAAACCCACCGGCCACGGCTAAAAAATCAAAGGGATGTTTCAATTGCGGGAGAGAGGGCCACCGTGCTGCAGAATGTCGTTCGAAAGCCCCTCCACGCAAAACAGAGGCACCATCTTCCAAAAAGCTGGGGAAGTCTCAAGGCAACCCAAAAGAATCTTCCATGAAGGGGACAGAGGCTGTAGAGTCCACAATTTCTGCCAAAACCTGGGATTGGACTCCGGCCTACACTGCAGGGGCGGTGGACACCTCGGAAGACAGCTCAGAGGGAGAACCTTTGGTAAGTGGACCTCTTCCACCCATACTTAAGACAGTAACTATATTAGCTTCCTCTGCACCAAAAGCCAATGAAATAAAAGCTTTGATAGACTCTGGCTGCATCCGCTGCCTCATCAGCCCAACGCTGGTGGAGGAACTGAGCATCCCAGTGAGGAGGCTAAAACAACCAATCTCCTTCAGTCAATTAGACGGGTCTATAGCAGGGGGGGGACCAGCTACCCTAGCCACTCTACCACTCCACATGTCCCTGGGGTCCCATGAGGAAGACATAACATTTATAGTGGCCCCAGGCATGGCATGCCCAATGATTTTAGGACTGGAATGGCTGAAGAAATGGAACCCCGGGATAAACTGGAGGACTGCAGAACTCAACTTCCCAAAAGGGGAACAGGAAAACGTAAAACCCCCAAACACCCCCCCAACCCAGAGGGAGGAAAAAGCAGCAGTGGGGGAAGAGAAGGGGCTAACAGAGATACCGGAGGAATACAGGGACCTGGCTGAGGTTTTCAGTGAGGAAAGAGCAGATGAGCTCCCCCCCCACCGCCCCACAGACTGCACCATAGAATTCAAACCTGGGGCAAAACTCCCAAAACCCAGGATGTATGCCATGAGCCCAAGGGAAATGGCAGAAATGGAAAGATTCATAAAGAAAAACTTAGAAAGAGGATTTATTGAGCCCGCCAAACCCAAAGTAGCCGCCCCGGTTCTGTTCAGGGAGAAGAAGGATGGTTCCTTTCGTTTGGTTGTGGATTACCGGAACCTAAATACAATTAGTGAATGTAATCTATACCCCCTGCCCCTAATGAAGGATATGCTATCCCACCTATCGAAAGCAAAGATTTTTACCAAACTAGACCTGAGGGAAGCATACTACCGTATTAGGATTAAGGAAGGAGACGAATGGAAAACTGCATTCAACTGCCCAATGGGGTGCTATCAATTCAAAGTATTGCCATTTGGACTGCAAGGGGCCCCCGCAGTCTTTATGCAATTAATTAATGACGTACTGAGAGAGCACCTATATAAGGGGGTCCTGGTTTACCTCGATGACATCCTTATCTTCACAGAAACCAAAGAGGAACATATCAAACTAGTCAGAGCAGTCCTGAAGAAATTGCGAGCTGCCCATTTATATGCTAAATTATCGAAGTGTGAATTTCATCAGGAAAAAATCGACTACCTGGGATATCGCATATCCCCAGAGGGCATCGAAATGGACCCAGAGAAGGTCAGGGCAGTACTAGAGTGGGCACCCCACCGCACACGGAAGCAATTGCAAAGTTTCCTGGGGTTTGCAAATTTCTACCGCCAATTCATCCCTGCATTTGGCCAAATAGCCATGCCCCTCACAAATTTGTTGAAAACGAAGGGGGGGTCACCCGTGAAACCCAGCCAGCCTCTGAAATGGTCAATGGAATGTCAAGCAGCATTTGAGAGGCTAAAGAGACTCTTTTCTGCGGAACCTGTACTTAAACACCCAGATCCCAACAAACCTTTTGTAATACAGGCAGATGCGAGCGACGTAGCAGTCGGAGCCGTATTACTACAAGAAAATGATGAGGGGGCGTTGCAACCTTGCGCATATACATCCAGGAAACTTACAGAAACTGAACAATGATGGCCAATATGGGAGAAGGAAGCATTCTCATTAAGGTGGTCACTATTAACTTGGCGTCAATTTTTGGAAGGAAATAAAATACCTTTCCAAGTCTGGACTGACCACAAAAATTTAGAAGCACTAAAAACGCCCAGGAAGCTCACTCCTAAGCAAGCCCGCTGGTCCCAACACTTTCACCGATTCAATTTCACTCTCAAACACTTACCGGGGGGAAAGAACTTCCTGGCAGATGCATTATCCCGCATGCCCCAATATAACAGCACAAGAGTTACTGACTTTAAACCACTTGTACCGGAACAACAACTGGCAGCACCAGTCACCACCAGGGCACAAGAAAAAATGAAGCCGAAGGTAGATAGCCAAACTGGAATAGAATTCAGGAAATCTTTGGAAAGTGATGAATGGTTCCAGAAAAATAAACATGTGTGCACAATTAAAGATGGACTGCCGTGGGTGGGGGAGAAGCTATATATACCGGCCACACAGAGAATCAATTTCATGCAACTGTGCCATGATACAAAATCAGCAGGACACTTTGGCTTTGTAAAAACCTTACACTTAACTAAAAGGCAATTTTGGTGGCCATGTATGAAAAAGGACATAGAAAGCTATGTGGGTAGCTGTCAAATTTGCGCAATGGCCAAAAGACTGCAAGGGAAACCGCCAGGTCTGTTACAACCGGTGGCGAATCCCTCAGCCCCATGGAAAGAAATAGCCATGGATTTTATTGTGGAACTACCAGAAAGCAACGGAAACACCGTTATCTGGACTGTTACTGATCTGTTCTCTAAGCAAGTCCATTTCATACCTTGCCCAAAAATTCCTACTGCAAAAGCATTAGCAAAACTTTTTGTACAACATATTTACAGATTGCATGGGGCACCACAACGCATCATATCTGACAGGGGGGTGCAATTTACCTCAGCATTCTGGAAGGAATTTTTATCTCTGTTAGGAACCACCCAAGGACTGACATCTAGTCATCACCCTCAGGGTAATGGGCAATCGGAAAGGGCTAACTCTGTACTTGAACAATATTTAAGATGTTATGTACATTTTCAGCAGAACAATTGGACAGACCTGCTGCCTTTCGCAGAAGTGGCATATAACAACGCAATTCACTCCAGCACAGGTTACACTCCTTTTCAAGTAGCCACAGGCCAGAGCTTCAACCCCATACCTGATCTAACTCCAAAAGAACCGGTAATTCCAGAACTAAAGGAATGGATTGCTCAGTTACAATACACCTGGCCTATTGTCAGAAAAGCATTAACAGAGGCTAGATTAGCACACAAGACACAGGCAGACAAGAAAAGATCTGATCCCACACCGTTCAAGGTGGGAGAGATGGTATATCTGTCTACAAAATACCTTAAGTCTCTCCAACCCTGTAAAAAACTAGGACCAAAATACATTGGACCTTTTCCAATTAAAAGAATCATAAACCCAGTAACAGTTGAATTAGAACTACCTAAAAATCTTAGACGAATACACCCAATCTTTCACTGCAGTCTAATAAAGAGAGAACAACAATCTTCCCTACGAACAAAAATTCCACCACCACCACCTCCCATCATGGTGGAAGGAGAACAACATTTCGAGGTGAAGGAAATTCTGGATTCCAGGAGACATCATGGAACAACTCAATATCTAGTGGCTTGGAAACACCTCCCCTCCTCAGAAAATGAATGGGTCAGCAAACACCACGTTAAAGCACCAAAGCTGCTTAAGAGATTTCATACAGAATATCCAAACAAACCGAGTTAACATTTACACATGTTTTTTTTTTCTTCTCTTTTCTTTTCTCCCCCTACAGATGGACACATCTTTCTTCTAAGGAGAGCGGACTGTCAGAATCCATTTATATCATATTCATAAATGGAATGTTTCAAACATATCCCATGGATTCTGCCATCTCCCGAAGAGAAGAGGATAGATGTGTATTGAACCGGCAATAGGCATTTCAAAGGAAAGGAGAAGCCTTTTGAACTGGGGAAACAAAAGGGGGGGCTAGCATCTGGTTTTTGTCACGGTAGACAGCAATAAACAAAAGGGTCCTAACTTCCTTTTTCCCACGAGATGGATGATACGAGAGGAAGGATGGGGGGACTGACCAAATGGGGATTAAGGGGGGTTAAACCGGGAACTCTTTATAAGGATTTACATCATGGAACCATTAAGCCCTGTCTCATTTCCTACAACTGACCATGTCATAGTAAAGATTTCTTTTGGACTAAAAACCTGGCTCCAAGAGTTTTTGTCTTCCTAAGACGTGGTTTGGGGTGGGTCCTGACACGCTGTTAATATTGGACATGCACACCCCATCAGTGAAGGGCCTCACCTACTGTTTTAAGTGGGTGTATACCCTTCAGATAAGGAGTCAAAGTCTTGACCTCCCCATTCCCTGTCAAAATTGATTAGAACCCACCTAAGAGAAAGGAGAACCATTCAACATGGTGCCTCCCACTCTTAATCCTATAGTCAGTCCAGAAGGATACCATAGTGTTGAAAGTTACCGAGAGACCAAGAAGAGTCTGGATTGTTACAACACTCCTACTTGGGCTCTGTCAGAGGTCATTCACAAATGGACTCAATGTTATTTCCAAACTATTTTCCTAAGAAACAGAAGGTTGGTGACTGGACAAAAATTGTCCAGGACCATCCGATCCATCAATGCCTTTTTTTAAAGGGGAGTTTATATCAGGGCTTTTCAACCTTTTCACCCATTGTACCACTTTTAGGATATGGCAACATCCGAGTACCACCACTCACCTAGCAAGGTGTCAAAAACGTGATGACCAAAAAAAAAAGGAAAAAAGTGATGAAGTACAGGTAGTCCTCGACTTACAACAGTTCTCTTAGTGACTGTTCGAAGTTACAATAGCACTGAAAAGAGTGCCCCCCAAGCCACAGCCGAGTAAGACACCTGCCTGCCCGCCCGGCGGCAGTTTTCCTCTTGTCCGAGGTTTTCATTGTTGTGAGCATTTCTGTTGAGGATTGGCAGCGGGGGTGGGGTGGGGGGGAGTTTGGTTTTTATTCCCCCCGTCTGCTGGGTGGTTGCAGCAGGTTTTGGTCACTTCGCATCACCCTGGGACACTGTGACCATCATAAATATGAATCAGTTGCCAAGCATCTGAATGTCGCTTCCGCTGAGCCCTGACAGCCCTGCAGCTCCAGCCATCTCTCGCTCAGGCTTGTGCGGTGCTGCCACTGGTTCAGCTCATTCCCCTCCCCCGCTACCACTTTTCTAGGATGGTCACATACCACCTGCTAGGTGCCAATGTACCACAGGTGGTACCCGTGCCACTGGTTGAAAAGCCCTGGTTTATATCACCACTTTGTTCAGGGCAGATGGCACCATCCCTTCACACAAACATTCACCGACACATGGACCCAAATACACACTACTACCCTGCACATCTTAATTATTGAAAAAAATGTCAGATTGATAGAGTTTAGGATCCTGTTCAAGGAGACACATGGTCAATTTAATAGCTATCTGCAGAGATGGAAAGAATGGAGAAATAAGAGGTTTTGCTGTACTTACCATCACCATTTTATTCCAAATTACACCCCAATCTTTGACTAAGATCTTGGTCAAACTATCCCCCATCCGGAACGTTCTCAAGCTTGTCTAGTTCCCTTCCAGGTCCATTAGGTGGCAGCAATAGCCCTAAAGCAACCAAAATGTGATCTATCTCCATCTTCAGATCATATCACAACTGGCTTCCCCACTGACTTTGCTTGTCAGAAGGTCGCAAAAGTGATCCATGTGACCCCTGGACTCTGCAACCCTCATAAATATGAGTCATTTGCCAAGTGTCTGAATTTTGATCATGTGAGCACGAGGCTGCTAGAGTGGTAGAAAGTGTTGTAAAAACAGTCATAAGTCCCTTTTTTTAGCACCATTATACTTTGAACAGTCACTAAATGAACTGGACTTCAGTAAGGCATTTGATAAAGTAGATCACAACTACTACTTGATAAGATAGAAAAAAGTGGGTTAGACAGCATCACCACCAGATGGATTCGTAGCTGGCTGACTGGCCGTACTCGGCGTGTGGTCCTCAATGGAACTGCATCTACATGGAGGGAAGTGTGTAGTGGGGTGCCGCAGGGCTCTGTTCTGGGCCCAGTGCTCTTCAACATCTTCATCAACGATTTGGACGAGGGGATAGATGGGGAACTCATCAAATTTGCAGACGACACCAAGCTGGCAGGAATAGCCAATACTCCAGAAGATAGGCTTAAGATACAGGACGATCTGGACAGACTCGAACACTGGGTGCTATCTAACAAAATGAAATTCAATGGTGAAAAAAGTAAGGTTCTACATTTAGGCAGGAAAAATCAAATGCACAGGTATAGTATAGGTGGTACCTTGCTCGATAGTAGTAACTGTGAGAGAGATCTCGGAGTCCTAGTGGACAATCACTTAAATATGAGCCAGCAGTGTGCTGCAGCTGCCAAAAAAGCCAACACAGTGCTAGGCTACATTAACAGAGAGATAGAATCAAGATCACATGAAGTACTAATACCACTTTACAATGCCTTGGTAAGGCCACACCTGGAATACTGCATCCAGTTTTGGTCACCACGATGTAAAAAAGATGTCGAGACTCTAGAAAGAGTACAGAGAAGAGCAACAAAGATGATTGGGGTACTGGAGGCTAAAACATATAGGGAACGGTTGCTGGAATTGGGTATGTGTAGTTTAACGAAGAGAAGGGTGAGGGGTGACATGATAGCAGTGTTGCAATATCTCAGGGGCTGCCATAAAGAAGAGGGAGTCAAGCTATTCTCCAAAGCACCTGAAAGCAGGACAAGAAGCAACGGATGGAAACTAGTCAAGGAGAGAAGCAACCTAGAACTAAGGAGAAACTTCCTGACAGTTAGAACAATTAACCAGTGGAACAACCTGCCTCCAGAAGCGGTGAATGCTCCAACACTGGAAGTTTTTAAGAAGAGACTGGACAGACATTTGTCTGAAATGGTATAGGATTTCCTGCCTGACCTCCAAGGTCATTTCCAACTTGATGATGATGATGATGATGATGATGATGATGATGCCAAGGATTACCTGTAGTCAATTTATGACCACAATTAAACCCAAAGACTTCTATCCCTGAGCAAGACAGCTGTTAAGCAAATTTGGTCCCATTTTACAACCTTTCTTGCCACAGTTGTTAAGAGAGTAACTCAGTTGTTAAGTGAACCCATCCTCCCCATTGACTTTGCTTTGTCAGAAGGTCGTAACAGGGGATCACATCACTCTGGGATATTGTGACCTTCATAAATGTATGCAAGTTACCAAGCGACCAGAATGTAATCGCGGGACCATGAGGATGCTGCGACAGTTTAAGGGTGAAAAACGGTCATAAGTCACTTTTTTCCGTGCCGTTGTAACTTTGAACGGTCATTAAATGAATGGTTGTGAGTCAAAGCTTACCTGCATTTTTGCTCTAATTTTAAAGGTTACAAAAGTTTTTGGTTTGGTTTTGTTTTGTTTTGAAGTGTCTGCTTACTGCCGGGATCTCTCTAACTCCGGCATCTGCTTTCCTTTGATAAACAAGTTCTGAATCCCCTCTGGAAAATGAGGCTACTGTGGCTAAATGCACCACTGGAACCACACTGACATTTTAATAAGTCGGATTTCTTTTTTGCCAGTTCCATAACCGACAGAGAGAACCTTCGTGCTCCCCCCCCCAGCTGTCGCAAAGATCAAAATTTGACCCACCTCCCTGGAGTTCTTCTTAGACTAGGAAAGTGGAGTGATACCTACAGCCCAAGGGTGCAGTTCTGGTGAAGAACGAAGCCAGAATGAAGAAAGATAAAACTTGCTTTTCTGCATGCTGTGAAGCTGGTCAATATTGGGTCCCCAGACATCTATTATTAGCTCCTTCCCTCCCTTCCAATCCCCAAATCCTCAACTTAGTTCATAAAGATAGCATTCGTCATCTGCTGCACAAGGCACATCGGCCTGAGGTTGAACACCAATGATGAGGAAAAAATGAGGGGGGCGGGGAAGAGAGAGAGAGAGAGAGAGAGAGAGAGAAAGAGAGAGAGAGAGAGAGAGAGAGAGAGAGAGGAAATACGCCTTATCTTTGCTACGCACACCTATGGAAGGAGTTTTGTTTTTTTTACTAAGAGCTTCTTTCTGAGTCACACCTTGAATGCCTATTTAGCTTTTTTTTTTCACTTCCAAAAGAGGGATTTAAGCCGTGTGCTTTCAGCGCCATCAGAAAAAGGAAAGGCAGCAGGATAATGCTGCACTTTGTAAAAAAAATAAAATAAAAAATCACGTTTTTAATGCATGGAAGTGGAAAAAAAAGATCTGAGCTGAATGGAAAAAGGCTTGGCAGGAGTCGAGTGGAAACAGCATTCGCTTCTCTGCTTCTTAAGCTGCCTGTCTTGTCTTCTGCGCTGGCCCTGAAATGAAGCTTCAGCATGATGGAGACTGGTTGAAAGAAAAGCATTTTTGGGGGTGGTGGTGGGGTAATGGGGGTTCACAGGATCACGTATCGCAGCCTTAACATTAGGAACAGAGCAATTGATTTGAATGGAATGGAACTTTATTTGGCCAAGTGTGATTCGACACACCAGGAAGTTGTTTCCTGTACAGAAGCACTCAGTGTACATGCAACAAAGTCGTCATCATCATCATCATCATCATATGAATAAAAGGGTGGGGGGGAGTAAAGATGATAATAAGAAGGATAAACAATAATACTACAGGTAGTCCTTGACTTATAACAGTTTGATTCAAAGTTACAACGGCACTAAACCATTTTTCACACTTAACGACCGTCACACCATCCCCAGGGTCACGTGATCAAAATTCAGACTGCTTGGCACAACCGGTTCACATTTACAACGGTCACAGTGTCCCGGGGATCATGTGATCACCTTTTACGACCTTCTGAACAGCAAAGTTAATGGGGAAGCCAGAAGCACTTAACAAGCGGGTTACTAACTTCACGGCTGCAGTGATTCACTTAAGCACTGTGGCAAGACAGGTCGTAAAATGGGAGGGGGAGGTAACTCACTTAGCAAATGTCTCGCCTAGAAAGAGACATGTTGGGTTCAGTGGTGGTCGTAAGTCGAGGACCTCCTGTACAACCACACTATATGAGTAAAATGTACATGGACATTAGGCAGCACTGTAAGAATTAGGTGTTCAGCATAGTGATGGCGTGGAGGAAAAAACTAGCCCTGGGTCTAGTTCAGGGGTAGCCCAACTTCGCTCTTTTATGACTCATGGACTTCAACTCCCAGAATTCCTGAGCCAGCATGGTTCAGCTTGCAAACCTCTCCTTTTCCCCTCAGCATGGCTGGCTCAGGAATTCTGGGAGTTGACGTCCACGAGTCCTAAAAGAGCCAAGGTGGCCTACCCCTGGCTCTAGTTGTTTTGGCATGCAATGCCTTATAATGCTCCCCCAAGGGGAGGAGTTAAAACATTTTAGGTCCCGGTTGTGAGGGGTCTGCAGATATCTTCTCAGCCCTCCTCCTGACCCACACAGTATTGCCTTCTGTTCACCTGTTGGAGAAAGCCCATCCAATGTAGCTAGCCTTCAACGTACAACCACAATCAGGACCAGAATTTTTGTTGCTAAGCAAAGGGGTTATTACGAGAGGCATGCCTGATTTTGTTACCTTTTTTTGTCACGGTTGTTAAGTGAATCACTACAGTTAAATGTACATTTATTAAATGAATCTGGCTTCCCTCCTTGGCTTTGCTTGTTGGAAGCTGGCTGGGAAGGTCACAAGTAGTGGCCATGTGACTCAGGGATCCCACAACTGCCATATATACGTGCCGGTTGCCAAGCATCAGAATGTTGATCAGCTGACTATGGAGATGCTGTGATAGTCATTAAGGGTAAGGACCCCCATCATAAATCCCATTTTCTGAGCTGTTGTAAGTTCAAACAGTTCACTAAATGAACCGTTGTAAATTGAGGACTACCTATAAGGGATTCAGTATTCGAAAGGGTCAGGTGAAATCCATTCTTTTTAAGTAGTCAAGTTCCACAATACAGATCCATCTATGTTCTTCGATAAAGTGACGAAACTAGTAGACCAGAGAAACGCAGTGGACATATTATACTTAGATTTCAGTAAGGCATTTGACAAAGTAGACCACAACCTACTAACTGACAAGCTAGGAAAAGCTGAAATAGACAACATCACCACAAGATGGATCTGTAGCTGGCTGACAAACCGCACTCAACGTGTAGACCTCAACGGCACTACATCCACATGGAGAGAAGTACACAGTGGGGTACCACAAGATTCTTCAACATCTTCATAAATGACTTAGACGAGGGAATTGAATGGGAGCTCATCAAATTTGTAGATGACACCAAACTGTCAAGAATAGCCAACACTCCAAGAAGACAAACTCAGGATCCAAAAAGATCTTGACAGACTTGAACAATGGGCCCTATCTAACAAAATGAGTTTCAACGTGGAGAAAAGCAAAGTCCTACACTTAGGCAGGAAAAACCAAAGGCACGAATACAGACTGGGCGGGACCCAGCTTAAAAACAGTAACTGTGAGAGGGACTTTGGAGTCCTAGTGGATGATCACGTGACTATGAGCCAGCAGTGTGCAGCAGCAACCAAAAAAGCTAATACACTCCTGGGTTGTATAAACAGAGGCATAGAATCAAGATCACACAAAGTAATAGTACTGCTTTATAAAGGCCTAGTAAGACCACACCTGGAATACTGCAGCCAATTCTGGTCACCATATCACAAAAAAGATGTTGAGAGTTTGGAAAAAATTCAGAGAAGAGCAACTAGGATGATCAAAGGCCTGGAGGCTAACACGTACAAAGAACGGCTGCAGGACTTGGGTTTGGCTAGTCTAAAGAAAAGAAGAAATAGGGGAGACATGATAGCAGTGTTTCAGTATCTGAGGGGCTGTCACAAGGCAGAAGGGGTCAGGTTGTTCACCAGAGCACCAGAGGGAAGGACAAAAATTATGGTTGGAAACTGATCAAGGACAGAAGCAACCTGGATCTAAGAGAGGACAATCAACCAGTGGAACAACCTACCCCCAGAAATCGTGGGCGCCCCATCACTGGAGATCTTTTTTTTTAAAAAAAGAGCCTTGGTGGAGCAGTGGGCTAATGCCTCCTTAAGTAACACCAGCTGCCTGCAATTAGTGCAGGTTCGCATCCCACCAGGCTCAAGGTTGACTCAGCCTTCCATCCTTCCGAGGTAGGTAAAATGAGGACCCAGATTGTTGGGGGCAATTAAGCTGACTTTGTAATAATGCCGCTTGTGTGTGTGTGTGTGTGTGAAAGCCCTAATAAGCAGGCATATACATAGAATGAAGGCTACTGCTAAGCTTGTAAGCCGCCCTGAGTCTTCGGAGAAGGGCGGGATATAAATGGAATTAAAAAAATTAAAAAAAATAAAAAAAGAGACTGGACAATCACCTGTTTGAGATGGTGTAGGTCTGTGGTGGCGAACCTATGGCACGTGTGCCATAGGCGGCACACAGAGCCCTCTCTGTGGGCAGGCGTGCCGTCGCCCCAGTCCTAGGCCTTCAGCTGGATTTTATAAAACCTTTTCGCTTTAGGCCTCCGCCGTCATGTGCAAAAAAAAAGGTTCAATCAATCAATTTCAACTTCTTGTGGGGAAAAAAAAAGATTTCACAAAGATGGAATTGATTAATTGAATTTTTTAGTCCCACCCAGTCTGCCGTTACCACTGCAGCCATGCCCACCCAATGGGCCCCGCCCACCCAATGGGCCATGCCCACCTGGCACCTGATGATACATAAGTGGGTTTTGGGTTGCAGTTTGGACACTCGGTCTCTAAAAGGTTCGCCATCACTGGTGTAGGTTCTCCTGGTTAAGTGGGGGGCTGGACTAGAAGACCTCCAAGGTCCCTTCCAGCTCTGCTCCTATTCTGTTCTGTTCTGTTCTGTTCTGTTCTGTTCTGTTCTGTTCTGTTCTGTTCTGTTCTGTTCTGTTCTGTTCTGTTCTATATGTTTGCAGTTTCTCAAAATTTGCATTCCTTGTAAAGAAGCCTTCCATTTTTCTATCTGCTTCTATCTTGTCTCCCATAGACTGAGGCAGGATGTGGGTCTCACATTTTTTATTCCTCCCCCAATTGACTGGGGAAAATACAACATGTGGGATCCTGGGTGCTCTCTGTGCTTGGTTGTTTTCTTGCAGACGTTTCATTATCCAATTAGGTAACATCATCAGTGCTAGAAGGGAGTGGGGCTTGTTTTCTGACCATATAACTGTGGCTTGCCCCCCTGAGTCTTGGTAGGAGTGTGGTTTTCTTCTTGGCAGTTCCTTGATTGGCCTGCTGTTTGTTGTCCGATGGTTTGTTTCAGTTGGTAATTCCTTAATTGGGGTTTTGTTTACCGCTTGATTGTTGATTTGGTATTAATCCTGGTGCTAATCCCTGCTTTCCTGGGTGTTGATTGCTGGTGAAAAGTTGTTTTGGTCTTTTTGTTTCCTTTTTAGATTTTGAATTGTCACTTTTGAATAATACATAGATGTTGTTGATCTCTATGTGTCTGTTGATGGCTGATTTGTCTGAGGGCCGGTCTTCCAGGAATTCCTTTCTGCACTTAGCTTAGTCTAAGATGCTCACAGTTTCCCAGCTGAAACGTCTGTCCAGGCCTTGAGCAATCAAGAAGTTTTCATCCTGTCTTCTGACTGCTAGTTCGTAATTGGCGGATGCGCACTGCTAATCTTCTGCCTCTTTGTCCTACATAGCAGGATACATCCAATCTTGCCAGAGGTTCACTATACATCCAGTTAATGCCGGTCAGAAGGGTTTTTTTTTTGTGTGTGGCTCTACTAACCCAGCTTTCCATAACCGGGTACGCTTGAGACATGTGAACCCTAACCCTAGCCCCCCAGCCCCTTCCCTTAAAGACCGTGTTGGTTGACCATTGGGTGGTGCTGCTCCTCAGCTAGGGAAAAGCCTTCTGCTGTACAGGTAAGTCCTCGACTTATGACCACAACTGATCCCAAAATTTTCTACGGTTGAATGAGACATTTGTGAAGTGAGTTTTGCCCCATTTTATGAGCCTTTCTTGCCGCGATTGTTAGGTGAGTTACCGCAGTTGATAAGTTAGTAACCCGGTTGCTAAGTGAATCTGGCTTATGACCTTGGGACACTGCCGCGGTCATAAGTATGAACCAGTGGCCAAGCATCTGAATTTTGATCCCATGACCGTGGGGAACGCTGTGATGGGCATAAGGGTGAAAAATGGTCACAAGTCCCTTTTTTCAGGGCCGTTGTAACTCGGGAAAGTCAGTTGTAAGTCTGTACCTCTCTAACTGGTCCGCTAAGCGGGACTTATCTTTATTGCGTAGAACAGGGCTTTTCAACCAATGGTATGGGTACCACCTGTGGTACATTGGCACCTAGCAGGTGGTACGCAACCATCCTAGAAAAGTGGTAGTGGGGGAGGGGCTGAAGCAGTGGTAGCACCGCAGAAGCCTGAGCGAGAGATGGCTGGAGCTGCAGGGCTGTCAGGGCTCAGTGGAAGTGCCAGGATCAGCGTCAGGATCCAGCTGGAGCTCAGTGTTGATCCTGGTGCTTCTGCTGAGCCCAGAAGAAGCGCCAATCAGCTGGAAAGCAGCACTGATCCTGGGGCTTCTGCTGAGCCCAGAAGAAGCGCCAATCAGCTGGAATGTTGCAGCATCTCCAGGGTCTTGTGATTTACATTCAGATGCTTGGCAACTATTCATATTTATGACGGTCACAGTGTCCCAGGGTCACGTGAAGTCACCAAAACCTGCTGCAACCACCCAGCAGATGGGGGGGGTGGAATAAAAACCAAACACCCACCCCCACCCCACCCCGGTGCCAATCCTCAACAGAAATGCTCACAACAATGGAAACCTCAGACAGGAGGAAGAGCGCTGCCGGGCAGGCAGGCAGGTGTCTTGCTCGGCTGTGGCTTGGGGGTGGGGGGCACTTTTTTCAGTGCCATTGTAACTTCGAACAGTCACTAAGCGAACTGTTGTAAGTCGAGGAATACCTGTACTTCATCACTTTTTTCCTTTTTTTTTTTTTTTTTGGTCATCAAGTTTTTGACCCCTTGCTAGGCGACTGGTGGTACTCGGATGTTGCCACATCCTAAAAGTGGCAGGCAGATGATACCACTCTAATGGCAGAAAGTGAAGAAGAACTAAAGAGCCTCTTGTTGCGGGTGAAGAAGGAGAGTGCAAAACTTGGGTTGAAACTTAACATTAAGAAAACCAAGATCATGGCATCTGGCCCTCTCAATTCTTGGCAAATAGATGGGGAAGAAATGGAGGTAGTGACAGATTTTGTTTTCCTGGGCTCCAAGATCACTGCAGATGGGGACTGTAGCCAAGAAATTAAAAGACGCTTGCTCCTGGGGAGGAAAGCCATGGCAAATCTAGACAGCACACTAAAAAGCAGAGACATCACCCTGTCAACAAAAGTGTGTATAGTCAAGGCTATGGTCTTCCCAGTTGCAATGTATGGCAGTGAAAGTTGGACCATAAGAAAGGCTGAGCGCCAAAGAATTGAGGCCTTTGAACTATGGTGCTGGAGAAGACTCCTGCGAGTCCCTTGGACTGCAAGGAGATCAAACCGGTCAGTCCTAGAGGAGATCAACCCTGACTGCTCTTTAGAAGGCCAGATCCTGAAGCTAAAACTCAAATACTTTGGCCACCTAATGAGAAGGAAGGACTCACTGGAGAAGAGCCTAATGCTGGGAAAGATCGAGGGCAATAGAAGAAGGGGACGACAGAGAATGAGGTGGCTGGATGGAGTCACTGAAGCAGTAGGTGTGAGCTTAAATGGACTCCAGAAGATGGTAGAAGACAGGAAGGCCTGGAGGAATGTTATCCATAGGGTCGCGATGGGTCGGACACGACTTCGCAGCTAACAACAAAAGTGGCAGAATGGGTGAAAAGGTTGGAAAAGCCCTGGCGTAGAAGGTGAAGACCACCGGGGGGAGCCCCGCTCTCAGTCTCTGGCAGGGCAAGCCAAAATTGGGTGACTTAACAGACACGTTCGCTAGATGGCTCTGCGCCTTGCTCCATCCTCTCTCCCCGTTCCCAACCAGCTTTCTCTTTCGCCCCCCCTCCCCGATTTCCCCACAATCCCCCTCCCTCCCTCCCTCCCTCCCTCCCTCCCCCCCCCCCCAATATCCCGCGCGGATAAGCCCTGAGGTTTTGCAGAGTCTCTCTTCACTCCATTTCCCAAACCCGTCCCTTCGCCAGCATGGAGGGAGGGCGACGTCCAGCACGGTGAGCAGCGCCGGTGCATCTGGGCGCCCCGCGAGGGAAAGATGGGGTCCCCCCAGGAGTACCGAGCTTCGTGGTGGACTTTCCTTCTGCACCAGGCGCCGCACATCAACTTCCAGTTCGAGGCGGCGGGGAGCGAATTTGCGCCGGAGGATTTGGGTTACCAGCAGGTGAGTCTCCTTCCTCCTTCCTCCTCCTCCCCCCCAACTCCCCCCCACCCACCCCCCGCCACAACCACCACCGCCCGTGGGAACGTGGGCATCGAAGGCGTGGAGTGAAGAGAGACGGGACCGCGGGGCTCGCTAGGCTAGGACATGAGTGGGGAGCCGGCAGGCAAGGCAGCCGGGGACGGAGGCGAGGGGAGAAGAGAGAGGCGGGAGGCGGAGGAAGGCAGCGGATGGATGAAGCCGGGGAGAAAAGCGAGCGAGAAAGAGAGAGAGAGAGAGAGAGAGAGAGAGAGAGAGAGAGAGAGAGAGAGAGAGAGAGAGAGAGAGAGAGAGAGAGAGAGAGAGAGCGAGCGCGGGGCGGGAGTGGAAGACTTGAATAAAGCGAATCGAACTGCAGCGCAGCGCCGAGCAATCTCGGTGGAGGGAGGGAGGGAAGGAGGGAGGGGGCGATCAGGGGCAAAGAAAGACAAGAGGGGCAGAAGAGGGGGGGAGGAAAAAAAAGGG
The DNA here is from genome assembly GCF_964194415.1 of Vipera berus. NCBI lineage: Eukaryota > Metazoa > Chordata > Lepidosauria > Squamata > Viperidae > Vipera > Vipera berus. Next base: position 55,183,301 of record NC_138210.1, on the reverse strand, counting down.
GGGTACTCTCGGAATAGGATGGGGCGGAGGCGAAGCGTGCGGGGCAGAGGGAGGGGGGAGGGAAGCCCCGGGGCAGAGGGGGGGGGGAAAGTGAGACTCGGAGGAAGGCGGGAGGGAGGGAGGGAAGGGCGAGCCAGCCTGATTCCTGGGAAGCATTTTGGGAAGGGGTAGGATGGACTGGAGAACCCGTGGAGGGGTGGGGGGGGGGAAGGCGGTGAAGGGAGGGGCGAAGGGATGGGAGAGATCCGGAGGGAGACCAGCCCTGGGAAAGATGGAGGAGCAGATCGGTATGAAGTCGGGGTAGGGAGAGATGGAGAAGGAATGGAAGTGGAAGGGATCAGAGTAAGGGAACTGAGGATGGGGGTGAAAGGCAGCAGGAAGGAGCAGAGTTGGAGGAGCATCCGTGATCTCCCTTGAGGTTACAGCAGGCAAGAAAATTCAGATTCTTCTCTTAAGCCGAATCTGACAATGTGCAGAATTTTGGATAGCCCTCCTCCTCCTCCTCTGTTGGGTGACATTCAGTGGCCTTAAGCAGCCTAGTGGTACCCTTTTTCCCCCCAACCTGGCGCCCTCCAGATGTGGTGGAATGTCTTTGGCCATGTTGGTGGGAATCATGAAAATCACAAAACTAACACACCAGGAAAGTGCAACGTTGGAGGAGATTTGGAGGAGATTGCCTTGCGGTGTTACTTAGAAATTGAGTTCTGTAGACAGGCTGGTCTAGAGAAGGTCCCATAGAAAGATATGTTCAGAGGAACCAAGCGAGCGTAGATATAGCTGGCAATGTTCCAACAGTTGTGTCACTGAGAAAAAGTGCTGCACGGGTTGTGGAAGTGGATACCAACCAGTGCTGTGTTTGGTGGATTCACAAGTAACATCTCTGTTTGCTTGAAAGCAGCCATATTATCTGGCATAACAGAATACACGGCAGCCATACTATCTGTACCAATTTTCACAAGCCGTCACTTGATGAGTTTTGTCTTGATATGTTGTGCAAACTCAGCCACTCTGCTTTGTAAATCATGAGCAATGACACAGGCACTTGTAACTTTTTCAGCAAGCTGTGGTTTAAAGCAAACGTGGCTTAGCAAACTGGTTGGCACAAAATTACAAGCATTCACCTGTGTAATTTCCATTTAGCTAGTCACAATCCAACATTTTATTTCTCGATCTTTTGCTTCTTTTTAATCAAATATGACCTAAGGAACTTGGAAAACTACATATCTGGGAATAGGTAGATATCTGCCCATTTAAAAATGCTCACTTTTAAAGTAATTGTGTTGTGCAAACTGCTAAAAAATACAAATGCATATAGCAGCACGAATCATAGAACAAATGGGAGAAGGAAGAGAGGGAGGGAGGGAGGGAGAAAGAGAAGGAAGGTCGATCATAAAACATTTCCAAAAAGTTCTACTATATCTTTTAGAACTTTTTTTTGTCTTTCAGAGGGAAAAAAAAAAATTAGTGTTGAAAAACAACATATATCCATCCATTTCTTTAAATCAGCTGTAGATTTCTCCTGCTAATGTTATATCTCTTTTATCTAAATCCATGACTGAAAAAATCCACAATTCTTGATACCTTGGTAGATACTAAATCCTGGTCATATACCCAATATCGCATGCCTCCTTAATATACCACTGTTGATCCAACTCACATTGCAACAGTAATAGGACAAGACCAAATCATGAGTTCATGTTCCAGCTGCTGAATTATATCTCTAACACCATGGTAATTTTGACCCATAAAATATCCACTATCTACAAAACAATTTTCTTGTTGTTAATGTATTTAAACACCTTGTTAAGGTCGTAGTGAACTGATTTCACATTGCTTACTTTATTCTCAGTATGTCAGAGTATCAGATCAGGGTTGGAAGGGAAGATCTTGGAAGTGTGCCAGTCCCCCTCCCCCGCCCAAGGTAGGAGTCCTTATGCCATCTTGGAGAAATGGTGGTCTAATCTTTTCTTGAAACCCTCCAAGAGATGGACCACCCACAAATCTGGGAGGCAAACTGTTCCATTGATTAATTGTTCTCCTCAGTGTCATGAAATTCCTCCTTGCTTCCAGGTTGAATGTCCCTCTGACCAGCTTCCACCAACTGCTTCTTGTCCTCCCCTCAGGGGCAATAAATCAACCTGTTCTTCCCTGTGACCGCCCTTAATATTGGAAGATGGCTATTGTGTCACCCCTCACCACCACCACCACCACCAAGTCTTCTCTCCATTAGGCTAAGCCTACCTAGTTCCCTTAGCCATTCATCCTACAATTTAGCCCGCAGGCTCCTTGCCATCTTTGTTGCTTTTCTCTGCCTTCTTTCTAGGGCCCCAGCATCTTCTCTGTATCTTGGTGACCAGAACTGGATGCAGTATTCCAAGTGTGGCCTCATTAGCACAATATAGAGAATTCCTATCACTTCTGGCAATCATGATAATATCTCTCTGTTGATGCATTGGCTTTTGGGGCAACTGCAGCAAACCTCTGGCTCATACTTAAGTGGTGGTCCACCAGGACACCTACATCCCTCTCACATGCATTACTGTTGACCAGGTACTGCTTATTTTGTACCTGCACATTTGGTTTTCCCTGCCTAAGTGCAGAACCTTACTTTTCTCACCACTGTGACTGCATCTGGATCCAATGCTCAAGGTCATCCTGGAGAAAAATCTATCTACTTGGTTGTGAAGAGCTGATAGCAATAGCACTTAGACTTACGTACCGCTTCATAGTGCTTTACAGCCCTCTCTAAGCGGTTTACAGAGTCGGCATATTTCCCCTAACAATCTGGGTCCTCATTTTACCAACCTCGGAAGGATGGAAGGCTGAGTCAACCTTGAACCAGTCAGGATCGAACTCCTGGCAGTGGGCAGAGTCAACCTGCAACACTGCATTTTAACCACCATGGCTCTTATTGATACTGACCTCATGGCACATAAGCAATTTCAAAAGTCACAAAATTAACTACTGCTATGTGCTTGACAGGGGGCTGCCTTTGGAGAACATCTGGAAGCTGCAGCAGGTACAAAATGCAGTGGTGCAAGCAATTATGTGAGCTTCATTGGTTGCCAGTATGTTTCTAAGTTCAATCCGAGATGCTGATAATTACCCAGTAACCTTTTCATGGCATGAGCCTACCCGTGCCATCAGGTCCAGTGAAACAGTCATGGTCCAGGACCCCTTCTATTAGAGAATGTCATCCAACAGGATGCAGGAAGACAGTCTTTTTTTGTCATGGTGGAACATCATCACTCTGGAGATTAGAGTAGCATTAATCCTGTTGGCATGATTGTGTCACCAAGCTTAGGGTTCTGGATGTGTGGCAGAGCCTGTGCAACGGTTGTGATAATTTGCTGCTGGAGGGATGTACTGATTTCTACATGCTGTTATATGGTGTTTTTAAAACCGTTGTCAGACATTCAGAGTCATGGATTTAAGATAGGCAATCATCTACACATAATCCTCACTTAGCAACTGTCTCAGTGACCATTCAGAGTTACCACAGTGCCGGAAAATTAACTTTGCGACCAATACCTGCATTTACGACATTTGCATAGTCTTTTTCTCAGTTACGTGTTTGCCACTCCAACCAGTTAGTACGTATTCTATGTAAAATCATAAGCACAGTCACGGTTACGTGATTATTCACTTGGCGACTGCTTCATGTAGCAGCTGAGTTGCTGGTCCCAACTGCAGTAAATTGAAATAAGTAAAATCAATTCAATCAACATCCTTCAAAGAAAAGGACTGTTGACTTAGGACACACAGATAATTGTTCCTGAACGTCTAACTTGATGGAATTTAATGATACAAGGGGATGATCTTGTGATATGGCGTGAAGAGATGCTGCCTACAGAGCAGTCAGATAAGAGGCAGCATAGCCCATAGCTGCACAGTGGGTGGGACAAAAGGCTCAGAAGGCTTGGTGACTGCCGGAGAATTTTACTTTCAGACTTGCTAGATTCTGTTAATGTAGCTTTAGTTTATTTGGGTTTTCCCCCCTGTCTGGTCTATTTGGGAAGACTGACATAACAGAAGAGGTAACAAATATCTAAGCTGCACATATTGCTAAGCAGCCCTCAGAGACAAATGATTTTTTTTTAGTTCTGCAAAACTTTTCAAACGTTTTCTCAGAGCTGAGTGGATCCAGGATGATGTTATAAGAGGACCAGTTTACCCAAAAGACATATTAAATGCTAGTCATTTATATAGCTTAGATTTTTTCCCATAAACATAAGCTTCTCATGGATAAACGTGTTTGCAATCCAATATTTCCAATATGTGACTTGCAGCTTGAAGTGTACCATACATATGAAACTACACAAACAGGGATGCCAGTACTTGTCAGGATCTCAGTCTCAACGGGGTCCAAGAATAATAACAACAACAGGAACACCACTTAAACATCACTGGCATTGACAAACTCACCATTGGTCAATTGCAAAAGGCAGCTTTACTCAGAACAGCTTACATTCTGTGAAGATAATTATAACACCATTAAAAATTAACATCCCTATCCCAGGTCCTTGGGAAGGACTCAATAGGTGGATAAAAATGCCAAACCCAGTCAGAACATCTGGCTGACTGCGATGAACCATAATAGTAATTCCCAATTTCAGCCGAAAGAAGAGAGAAAATGTTTATACTTTTAATGCTAGTCAGTAACTGATGCTAAGAAAAATGCTTAGTGATGTACAGGGGAAGGGAGGGCGCAGGAGACATTCAAATCACCTTTCTTAATAGTAGCTATAATATACTCAAGTGAAAATATTATAGGACATCCTTGCCAAGAAATGTATCCATTGTGTTTTGCATTTATTTGAAATTATGTAATGGAAATACATGGGAAATATAGAAACTAAGCCTTGAGTGGTATTCATTGTAATGACATTTATCTTACTTCAAATACACACGAGAGTTTTCAACCATCTGTCTAGATCTGTACTGACATCAAGCAAGGAGTAAATTCAAGTTTACTAGCTGAGAAATCTTCTGTAGTCAAGATAAGCAAAGGGGTCAGAGGGTGACCAGTACCATCAAGTGGGATTTACACCAGTTCAAAAAGTAATCAGAGATTATTCCAAACTCATGTGCAAATGCAGTAAGATTAGGAACAGACATTTTCTTCTGACAAAGGACATTATCAAGGAAATATAAAATGCTATGTTTCTCCCCCAGGCAATCTAATTTATATTTTTACAATTTCTACCTAAATTGCAAAAACGGTCCTAAAGCTAAATTAAAGAGGACATCCCTGATGTGTATTTCAACACATGTTTAACCAAGGAGAAGGGCACACTATTAATAATAATCCCTAATTTAAGAGCTGAATAAATCTTGTCAATTCACAATGCAGGTAGTCCTCAACTTACAACCAGAACTGAGCCCAAACCTATGTTGTTAAGTGAGAAATTTGTTAAGTGAACTTTGCCCCATTTTACAACCTTTCTTTCCAATTTGTCAAGTGAATCACTGCAGTTATTAAATTAATAATGGGGTTGTTAAGTGGATTTGGTTTCTCCATTGACTTTGCTTGTCAGATGATCGCAGAAGGGGATCACAGGATCCCGGGACTGTAACCGTTATAAATATGAACCAGTTGCCAAGCAGTTGAATCTTGGTCATGTGACCATGGGGATGCTGCAACGGTCATCAGTGTGAAAAATGGTCATAAATCACTTTCAGCCTTCCATCCTTTCGAGGTCGGTAAAATGAGGATCCAGATTGTTGGGGGCAATATGCCGACTCTGTAAACCGCTTAGAGAGGGCTGTGAAGCCCTATGAAGCGGTATGTAAGTCTAAGTGCTATTGCTATTTTTTCAATGACGTTGCAACTTTGAACGGTCACTAAATGAACTGTTGTAAACTGAGGACTATCTGTATAAAACTTTTGCAGAACCTTTAGTTTTGAAGAAATAAGATCTGCTGGGTTTCATTTATTTTGAGTTAAAGCAAGAACATCAATTTAAATTCTAGTATTATAAGAAACCTGTCCGCCTAGGGCAGGGGTAGGCAACCTTGGCTCTTTTATGACTGGTGGACTTCAACTCCCAGAATTCCTGAGGCAGCATGGCTTAGCTTGGAAACCTCTCCCTTTCCCCTCAGCATGGCTGGCTCGGGAATTCTGGGAATTGAAGTCCATGAGTCATAAAAGAGCCAAGGTTGCCTACCTCTGGCCTAGGGTAAATCCAGCTTGAGCTACAGTTGGAAAAACAGTCTGTAATGTACGGGGCCAACTTTCCACTTTTCACTTTTAAAGCCCTTCGTGGCATGGGCCCAGGTTACTTGAGAGACCGTCTCAACCCTCTGGGATTGAACCACTCCTGCCGGTTCTGTCAGCCTGAATATTTGAATATTCCGACTGGTGGGGTCTCTGCTGTTGTTCCTGCCCTCTGGAATATCTTGCCCCCTAATGTGAGGTTGGCCCCAATCCTCCTATCCTTTTGGAAGGGCCTAAAGACCTGGCTCTGCCAGTTAGACTAGGGCCCCAATGGGAGAACAGCACAGTGGAGGTAGATCCCACCTCCCCCCATTCAACAGATCCCACCTCCCCCCCCATTTTGCCCCCGCCCTCCCCACGTGTCCTTAGGTTTTAATGTTCGGTTTTAGTTTATTCATGTTTTAATGTAGCTGTATTTTTTATCTCTGTAAGCTGTGCCAGAGTTACCTTTTGGTTAGATGAGGAACCAATATATTTTATAAACAAAACTAACTTAGTTGTTAGCATCTTAGCATCTGTTTTTATCAAGCAATGAGGTCTATAGTGAGAACAGATAGTAGAGATTTTGCCCAGCCTTATCAAAGACTAAAAGATAGGATTTTATTTGTAAAATGTTCCTTGTGGACCTTCTAAGGGAGATAGAACCCCAATATACTTTTTATGCCAATCAGTTTTTAAAACTATCTCTACCAGGAGTCTTCCAATTTCATAGATTTAATCACAGTGACAATTTAATAAAGTAAGATGAATAAGCTTGTCCTGTGATGAAGACGATGCCCTCCTTCTGGAAATAGGAATCTCAGCTTCTGTTCTTATTGCGTTAAAATTTATTATAACGGCCCATTCTGGCAGACTTTGAGTGGCTTCCAAAATGAAATACTAAATTAAAGCAATTCGAAGCATAAGCAAAACAAAACAGACAAGCTAAAAACAGTCATTGATGAACAATTTGAATTATAGAATTCAGAAGAATTTTTTTAAAAGGTTGAGTGATGAATGGAATCCATTTATACCTTTCCATTTATATCCCAAGTAGATGGTACAATATTTACGACATTTCTCTCCTGGTTTGAAAATCATTGTAATCTACAATGTGATGTTCTAGAAAGAATTTTTTGGAAATATAAAGCTGACGGATATCACCATAGAAGGGGTTAAAAAGATGGTGGCCACAGTCCTGTGAACCAAACCTTGGCCCTTTTTAATGTTTGACAAAGTATCTAAAAATGGAGAAGAGTTTTCACTGTATGGTTGCTGCCATCTTGATTTTTTATATATTTTCTTGTGGACAGTACTGGTATTGCTTACACTTACAGTATTTAAGTTTGTGTTTAGCAGAGGACAAAGGTTTATACAGCGCCAGATATAGGTGGTATGCATAAAATAATAACAATTCTTTAGATTTCTCATTTTAAAATGTAGCTGTGGCCAATTCATGCTACTTTTTCTGTGATACCCATGAATTAATATTTCTGCTTCATAAAATACATATAATTCAGCAAAAATACCTTCATAGATAATTCAAAGAACGAATGGCGGTTTGAGCAATAAACCTCACAGAAGCATGACCTGAAATTAAAATGACACCTGTGTTAAACATGCTTTAACTTTAGATATCCCAAATGAAAAAAATCAACAAATACTCTTAATTTGGGCTCTTTCCCCAATCTGAGTTGTTTTCACAATCCGCTATTGGGCGTCCTTTTTAATACAAATGACATGGACCAATTTTGGAGCTCTAGGCTTCCAAAGTGTGCCATTGTGATGTGATCTGTGGTCCCATTCCAGCCTTATAATTAATTAAAAATAAAATTAGCTTGTCCCACTTTTCCCCCCCTATAAGCGGTATTTCCCCTTCAATCATCTCTGCAAGTGTCTTACTAGGTAATTATGAGAATAAAAAGGCAGGTGAGTAGACTTCTTGAATTCAGGAGAAAAACATGGGCAGTGATAAACCAAGTGGTAGAGGCCAGTTTGTTGAAATTGACCAAAGGGGAAATGGGGGCATAAAGTATACTGAGGCCAGTGTGAACAACACAACCCACTGATTGAAAATTTTGTTGTGTTGTTTTCTATGGAACTATTCAGCACGTGAGCTGAATAAGGGCAGATCACTTTCTCTTTCTTGGAGGGGTAGACTGTCCACAGCCCTAATACTAGGTCTCTATAAATTGGACAGAGGAGTGTAACAAAAAGCCTTTATGAAAATGGTTAGCTTTAATAAGGGTCTTCACAACATTTATGAACGGGTGGGCTGAGTATACTCATACAGTATACAGTGGTCCTTTCAGTCAGCTTCATTTGTTCACTGACAACTTTTCATAGATGTTTTTAACTAACAAAATGGACAACGGTTGAATAAATCACCGTGAATTATTAGGCCTAGGTCAGTGTTTCTCAACCTTGAGCCCTTTAAGGTATGTGGACTTCAACTCCCAGAATTCCCCAGCCAGCATCTTAAGTCTGCAAGATTGAGAAACACTGGCCTATTCAAAGCTGATAATACTTCCTATTCCTTCTCTATTTCTTAAAACAACAGCCATCACTGTTCTGAATCCATGATTATAAACTGGCCCTGTTATGATCTGCTCCAGCTTTGTCAGCCTAGTGCAGGGGTAGGCAACCTTGGCTCTTTTATGACTCATGGACTTCAACTCCCAGAATTCCTGAGTCAGCATAGCTGGGAGTTGAAGTCCATGAGTCATAAAAGAGCCGAGGTTGCCTACCCGTGGCCAAGTGCATGGCAGAGTACTTAGACTTCAGTATTTTCCCAACTAGTTTGAATTTGAAATCCTTGTTATTGGGGGAGGCAACATGGTAAGACATCCAACAAGCAACGTAATTACAGTGGTACCTTGGTACTCATTGTTAATTGGTTCCAGCAGGTAAAATGAGTATCAAAAATCAAAGCAATAATGTAGTGCAGAGCTCACCAACCTTTCTGGGTTGGCGGCCCAGAGGGAAAGGCAGGAGCAGGAAAATGTATGTGCGCATGCGTGCGTGCATGCATGCGCAAAATGGGTGCATGCACAGTGGTGGCACTAGCACCTGTGCACAGGCACAAGTGGGCCACATGCACCCACAGTGGCACTGGTGGCGGCGCTGGAGCCCATGCACAAACGGGCTGCTAGCACCCACATGCATGTGCAAATGGGACAGTAGTGACCACATGCATGCGGAAATGGGGCGCTAGTGCCCATGTGATGCTGGTGGCGGTGCTAGCACCCCCACACATGCGCAAATGGGGCCTCTAGCACCCACGCGGTGACACTAGCATGAGTGGGGAGGGTGCCAGCCATTCCCACAGCCTGGTAGCCAATAGGCCACGGATCGGTACTGGGCCACAACCCAGAGGTTTGGGACCCCTGTTGTAGTAGATCACAAAGCAGCCAACACCGACAAGTTCTCACTTGTGCGTTGAGTACTAAACAAACGATGAGTACAGGTAGTCCTTGACTTACAACAGTACATTTAGTGACCACTCAAAGCTACAACGGCACTGAAAACAGTGACTTATGACCATTTCTGTTACGACCTTTGCAGCATCCCTGTGGCCATGTGATCAAGATTCGGATGTTTGGCAACTGGTTCATATTTATGACAGTTGCCATGTTCTGGGGTCATGCGACCCCCCTTTTGCGATCTTCTGACAAGTAAAGTCAATGGGAAAGCCAAATTCACTTAACAACTGGGTTACTAACTTAAAATCGCAGTGATTCACTTAAAAACAACTGGCACAAGAAATGTCGCAAATCGGGGCAAAACTCAACAAGTGTCGCACTTAACAACAAACATTTGGGGTTCAATTGTGGTTGTAAGTCGAGGACTACCTGTACTGGGGACAAAATTTTCATGTCAAATACGTTGAATACCAAATTTGATGAGTTTCAAAGCAGTTGAGTACCAAGGTACCACTGTACTTCCCATGGGAATTAGCTTCTCCTTCATCATCCCAGTCTTTAAAAGAGTTGCATTCAAGAAGGAGCATGGAATACAGCATGGGGATATAAACTGTTAAACTCGTTTGTGCTGGAATTCCTCAAGGCTTTTTTTCAGGTGTGATAGCTGGAGCCTGCAATCTGTTTAACCTGGTTGTTGAATTCATTCATTTGCTGGCTTTGCACAAACCACTAACCTATAACCTAACCAAATGGACTGTGTTTGCACAAGATGCTGAACTAAAAAACCAACTGGAGTTAAAATTAATTGAGGTTAACAGGTATCTGCAAAGGCATGTGGAAATACATCAGCTTAGCTATTGCCTCGTTAAGCAGGGAGGGCAAATACACCAGACTGTCACTGAGCGCAAATACATTTCTTTGAATTTTTTAAAGCCTTGACAGACACAGGCATTTAGCAAGGAAGTGAGATGCTACAATTAATCTGCTTTGCCGTACAGTGTATTTCTTAATGTACATGTACTTTATAAAGCTTTTCTAGGCAGCAGAAGCTAAGAAAAATACTGAATGAAATAGTTCTTTCCGTTTAACACACAGAACTGAGAATGCTACAAGTGTTGGGTTAATCCTGAAAGAAAAGGAAATTGTCTAAAAAACTTCAAGAGTGGATTTTGGCTCGTTAAATCAAGGTTGTCTGGGGAGTGGCCAAGAGGGTTTAATCAATCAATCAAAATAGAGCTGGAAGGCACCTTGGAGGTCTTCTAGTCCAACCCGCTGATCACGCAGAAGACCCTATCCAGGGGTAGGCAACCTTGGCTCTTTTATGACTTGTGGACTTCAACTCCCAGAATTCCTGAGGCAGCATGGCTCAGCATGGAAACCTCTCCCTTTCCCCTCAGCATGGCTGGCTCAGGAATTCTGGGAGTTGAAGTCCACGAATCACGAAAGAGCCAAGGTTGCCTACCCCTGCCCTATACCATTTCAGACAAATGGCTGTCCAATCTCTTCTTCAAGACCTCCAGTGATGAAGCACCCACAACCTCTGAAAACAAGCTTTTTCCACTGGTTAATTGTTCTCACTGTTAGGAAGTTTCTCCTTAATTCCAGGTTGCTTCTCTCCTTGGTCAGTTTCCATCCATTGTTTCTTGTCTTGCCTTCTGGTGCTTTGGAAAATAAGGTGACCCCCTCTTCTTTGTGGCAGCCCTTCAAATACTGGAGTACTGCTATCATGTCCCCCTTAGTCCTTCTTTTCTCTAGACTAGCCATACCCGGTTCCTGCAACCGTTCTTCATATGTTTTCGTTTCCAAGCCTTTAATCATCTTAGTCGCACTTTCTCCAAAGCCTCAACATCTTTTCTGTAGTGTGGTGACCAAAACTGGGTGCAGTATTCCAGGTGTGGTCTTACTAAAGCTTTATAAAGTGGTACTAACACTTCATGTGATTTTGATTCTATGCCTCTGTTTATACAAACCAAGATTTGTTTTGGCTTTTTTTGGCTGCACGCTGCAATACAGTGTGAACAACAGAACAATATTTCTGAACCTTGGAAGCTGGAAGATGTTGTGGACTTCAATTCCCAGAATTCCCTGGCCAGAGGAATTCTGGGAGCTGAGGTCCACACCTCTTTAAGATGCCAAGATGAAGAAGCAGGTGTTCAGAATGATGAAAACTATGGTGTGATACAAGCTGTACCCTTTCTATATTATTACGATTTCATACACACATTTATTACCTAGAAGGAAAAAAAGAGGCTGACACGTTTCCTTTCAATTAGGCCAATTCTTATTTGCATAGCAAAATCAGGTGGGCTATAGGCCCTGTCTTGGCATGCACCTTTTTAAGAAACAACATCTTGCATGTGTGTATTCTTGTTTTGTTGTTATTTTGCAAAGGATTGATGGACAGCACAGAGACAACAATTCATCTCTGTTATTTTCCTATTGTGCTGGTTTTCAGTCTGTGTGAAAGTTCGTTCTATCTATCTATCTATCTATCTATCTATCTATCTATCTATCTATCTATCTATCTATCTATCTATCTATCTATCATATTGACTAAACAATCCTGGGTTGCTTTGGGGGGGATAGAGTGATGTTAGTAGAGTCACAATGCCACAGTCACAACACAAGCTCCTTGCTTTGTCCACATGTATTTCACATGTTGCAGGCCTGCCCCAAAGATGCAGAGCTTGCGATTTGAGTCATGATTCAGATCAAGGGCAGGTAGTCCTTGACTTAAGACGAGTCAATTAGTCACTGTCCAAAGTTACACTATAAGGGACGCGGTGGCTCAGTGGGTTAGGATGCTGAGCTTGTCGATCAGAAGGTCGGCAGTTTGGCGGGTCGAATCCTGAGTGCTGCGTAACAGAGTGAGCGCCTGTTACTCGTCCCAGCTTCTGCCAACCTAGCAGTTCGAAAGCACGTAAAAAATGCAAGTAGAAAAATAGGGACCACTACGGAGGGAAGGTAACAGCGTTCCGTGCGCCTTTGGCGTCTAGTCGTGCCGGCCACATGACCACGGAGACGTCCTCGGACAAGCACTGGCTCTTCGGCTTTGAAACAGAGATGAGCACCGGCCCCTAGAGTTGGAAACGACTAGCACGCATGTGTGGGGGAACCTTTACCTTTACTTAAAGTTACAATGGACCTTCCTGGGAGTATTTATGACTTAGATTCAACATTCTGACAGTTGCCGACCCCCCCCCAGTCACATGACCAAATTTTAGGTGCTTGGCAACATGGCTACATTTGCTACTGTTCGCAGCGTCCTGCGGTCACATGACCCCATTTTATGATAGTTTGCTGAAAACCAACATTTACTTCTTTTCTGGGCAAAACCCCGGTCATCGCGAACCATTGGTTCGCTTAAGCCCCATGGCCTTTATTTAACAACACCACAAAAAAGGTCAAAAAAATCAGATTGGTCATGTGACTGACCTGTTTTACGACAATCACAAGTTATGACTGTGATGGGCATGCTCCATTACAGTTGTAACTTGAGGACTACCTGTACATAAGGCAAATCCAATGAAGCAATGAAAAAAATGAAATACACAGGTTGTCCCTGACTTGCAACCGTTAATTTAGTGACTGTTCAAAGTTACAACAGCCCTAAAAAAAGTGACTTATAATCTGTCTTCACACTTACAACCCTTGCAGCTTCCCTAGGGTCACGTGATCAAAAATGAGACACTTGGCAACTGGCATGTATTTACGACGGTTGCTTTTTCAGGGGTCATGTGATCACCATTTATAACCTTCCCAGCTGGTTTTGACAAGCAAAGTCAATAGGGCAGGGATAGGCAACCTTGGCTCTTTTATGACTTGTGGACTTCAACTCCCAGAATTCCTGAGCCAGCCATGCTGAGGGGAAAGGGAAAGGTTTCCAAGCTAAGCCATGCTGGCTCAGGAATTCTGGGAGTTGAAGTCCACAAGTCATAAAAGAGCCAAGGTTGCCTACCCCTGCAATAGGGGAAGCCAGATTTGCTTAACAACTGCATGACTCACTTAACAACTGGAGTGATTTGCTTAACACCTGGGCCAAAAAAATCTTGTATAATAGGGCAAAATTCACTTAAGCACTGGCTTGTTTAGCAATGGAAATTTTGGGCTCAGTTGCAGTCATAAGTCGAGCACTTACTAATCTGACAATTCATTGGCATATGCATACTTTATCTAGTAACGGTCTTTTAAGAAAAGGAACACTAATTCCACTGATAGAGTCAGTTGGTGGAAGCCATTTTCCTGTCCCAGTGGCAGATATGGACCAGACATGATTGACCCATCAGGAAGAGTACTTGGTAAGGACGCATCTCCAAAGTGTTCTGAGTTTGGACTGATCAGAATGCAGAGGAGTCAAAGTTCACATTTAAGATAGTTTTCCTTGTATTTAAAACAAAAATCCCTAAATTAGGCTTTTAAAAATAGATGTGAGGGGTAGGCTTTACAATACAGATAGTGTTCTGTACCAGCCTGCTACCGGCCCTGCAGAAAAGGCAGGGACAACCCCTTTACAAACGGCAAGAGGCTGGAATTAAGCCTGCCAAATTTATTAACATAAAACAGAGCAAAACAAGACACCAACCATGAAACAGGAGCTATGAAACAGGAACTATTCAAGCGGTTGCCTTCAGCAAACCAGCCCTCCCACGCATTCCCCTTTTATACAGTTCAGGGCGTGGCTTCTCTCTGCCTCCTTCCGAGGTGCCCCATTGCCTTCCTCTGTTTACTCCTGATTGACTGCCTCCTGCGTCGGGCGTCCTTGAACAGGGCCAGCTGTGGGTCATCTTCATCCACGCTGTCAGGTTCACACAGCTGGGTCTCCGTCGTGACCAGGTGGGAGGGGCCTGGCTGAGGGCTCTCATCAGCAAGCTCTTCAACCCCCTCAGCAAGCTCTTCAACACCCCCCTCCTCCTCTGAGTCGTCCGACCCAACAGCCGAACCCACAGGCTGACCCTGAATCACAACAGATAGTCCCTGACTTACAACAGTTCATTTAGTGACTGTTCAAAGTTACAACAGCACTGAAGAAATGACTTATGACCCTTTTTCACCTTTGCAGCATCCCCGTGGTCACGTGATCAAAATTCAGAGGCTTGGCAACTGACCCACATTTATGACGGTTGCAGTGTCCCAAGGTTATGTGATCACCTTTTGCAACCTTCTGATAAGCAAAGTCAATGGGGAGGCCAGATTCTTTTAACAACTGTGTTACTAGCTTAACAACTGCAATAATTCTCTTAACAATTGTGGCAAGAAAGGTCATAAAATGGGACAAAACTCACTTAACAAATGTCTCACTTAGCAACAGAAATTTTATTTATTTATTTATTTATTTATTTAATTAGTTTTCTATACCGCCCTATTCCCAAAGGACTCAGGGCGGTTTACAGGGCAGCGTATAAAAGACAATATAAAAAGATAATATAAAATTAAAGTGAATTAAATTAATTAAAGCCCAACAATTAAAACAATATTAAAAAGCTAAAACCCCTTCAGTCCAGGCCTGATAGATCGAAAAGCCAGGTTTTCAGGTCCCGGCAAAATGAACGCAGATCGGGGGCGGTCCGGAGTTCCACAGGTAAATCATTCCAAAGGGCAGGCGCGCCCACAGAAAATGCCCTCCCTCTGGGGATCACCCGCCGGCACTCCCTAACCGGCGGCACCCTAAGGAGGCCCTCTCTATGGGAGCGCACAGGACGATGGGAAGTTGATGCTGGCAGCAGGTGCTCCCTAAGATAATCCGGACCCATGCCATGTAGGGCTTTATAGGTCATCACCAGCACCTTGAATTTTGGGCTCAATTGTGGTGGTAAGTCAAGGACTACGTGTATTTATAATCTAACATCACTGGAGGACATTGAGTTGAAAAAACCAACAATATTTGTGTAGTAACAATATAAGGGGAGAGCTGTTTTCTCAGTTCTACTACTTATTACCTTAAGTTTTAGAATCATAACCTGAATTTCAGCCTTCCAGACAGATACAGTATTGAGTTCCATCATAGCATCCAAGCCCAACTACTAGAATCCTGTTTCTCCCACAGGTGCTTTTTCAAGAGGCAACTGGACTTCCTTGTTTCGCTTTGAAGTCGTTTCGCTTCTCATCCAAGAAGCTTCTTCAGCTCTGACTGGATGGTGGGGAAGGGAAGGATTTATACTCCTTGCAGACAGCTGGTCATTTGCATTCTTCTGGAGAGTTGATGAGGTCACCTGGAGATTTACCTATGTCCTGAAGGTCACCTGAGTGGTGCAAATGAGTGTAGAGCAGGGGTCTTCAAACTTGGCCTTTTGTGACTTGTGGACTTTGACTCCCAGAATTCCTCAGCCAGCGTGCCTGGCTGAGGAATTCTGGGAGTTGAAGTTCACAAGTCATAAAAGGGCCACGTTTGAAGACCCCTGGTATAGAGCCTTCTTGGAACTGCTGAAAAGACCGTGTTGTAGACTGGAGATAGATGATGTTGTATCCCTCCCCCTCTGTTGAGAAAGGGCTACTGATGAGAAGCAAAATGTCTTCAAAGAAAAACAAGAAAGTCCAGTTGCCTCCTAAAAAAGCACCTTTAGGACCATCATGACTTGGATGACTAAGAATCGCCATAGAGAATCCGGTTTGGTTTTGTTTTTTTCTCACTTTCTCATTGCTTAAAAAACACCATGGATACCACAAAATTGCACACAGATAGTCCTTGACTTACAACGCCAATTAGGACCAGAATTTCCCTAGCTAAGTAAGACAGTTGTTAAGTAAGTCACCCCTGATTTTTTATGGTCGTTAAGTGAGTCACATGAAATTTTATGAGCTTTGCCGTAGCTACTAAGCGAACCGCTGCATTTGTTAAGTGAATCATGCAGTCACGAAGCAAATCCGACTTCCTTCATTGACTTTGATTGTTGGAAGCCGGCTGGGAAGGTCGTAAATGGTGATCACGTGACCTTGAGATGTTGCAGCCGCCATAAATACATGCTTGTTGCCAAGCACCCAAAGGTAGGGTTGCTGAGAGTTATAAATGTGAGGATTGCTCATAGGTCACTTTTTTGCAGGGCTGGTGTAACTTCGAACAGTCGCTAAACGAATACCGGTAGTTATAAGTCGAGGACTACCTGTATTTGAAGTAGATATGAAATGTGCAGGCTATGTAAACATTTTCAACTCAGTGATGGGTAATTCAGTTTTAAAAAAATCGAGATTTCCGAGCACGTAAAATGTGGGATGTCTTTTTCTAACCTTCTTTTTTGGAGACATCTAAACAAAAGTCCTTTTCTTCTTCTGTGCCACAAGCCTTTTTTCTTTTCTTTTTTTAAACAGCTCTTTAAAATATCCTAGTTATAGCTTTTTACCTGGCACTTCTTCACAGCTCTCTTTACACCTTCTGTCTATGGTACGGTTCATTTGCGCGGACTTCTTAGAACTTTAATTAATACCTCATTGTGGCTCCAGTAAGCAATGGCCAAATTATCTTTCAATCTCCCACTTCTAAGCCCTGTTGCAGGGGAGCTGCCGGAGTCCTGGCTACTACTCGGTGGGCAGCAGGGAGATCTAAATGCCCATCTGCTCCCTCTACCCCCCTCTTTGATGCAGTTCTTGTCTAGCCAATTAAATCTGTGCAGTGCCCAGGTTGTCTGCAACACAGTCTCGTTCAACGGCATTGTGGACAATTTAAAAGGTTGCCTCAGTGAGACCTTTTATGTTTATGTATATTTATATTTCCCATAATGCAGTTGAGTGTCTCTTTGCCTGTATTCATCTATTGCACTAATCCATGGTTTACTCAAACCACAATCGATCAGAATGCTAAGCTGCAGATCACAGTTCAGAAATCACGCTGGTTGGAGTCAGTTAGAATGCTAGAAACAGACAAGGCCTACGTTATGGTGTATGGGTAGTCCTCAGTTTTAGCTGCTTAATGACCATTAGCTGCTTATGATGGACCTCCTTGGGCACACTTATGATCCAGTTCCGAAATTCTGATGGCTGCCTCCTCCAGTCACAGGACTGCGTGTCAAGCACTTGGCAATGAGCCAGGATTGATGGTCATTTACAGTATCCCGTAGTCATATAACTAGGTTTTACAACAGTTTTACAAAATCACGTGAAATATTAGTACTGCTTTATAAAACCTTAGTAAGGCAACACCCTGGAATACTGCATCCAGTTTTGGTCACCACATTACAAAAAGATGTTGAGACTTTGGAAAAAGTGCAGAGAAGAGCAACTAAGATGATGAAAGGCCTGGAGACAAAAACATATGAAGAACGGTTGTAGGATTTGGGAATGATCAGTTTAGAACTGCGATGGCGGACCTTTTAGAGACCGAGTGCCCAAACTGCAACCCAAAACCCACTTATGTATCATCGGGTGCTGGGTGGGCGTGGCCCATTGGGTGGGTGTGGCCCATTGGGTGGGCGTGGCTGCGGTGGTAACGGCAGACTGGGTGGGACTAAAAAGTTCAATCAATCAATTCCAACTTTGCGAGATCTTTTTTTTTTCCCCGCGAGAAGTTGAAATGGATTGATTGATTGAACCTTTTTTTTCTTTTGCACACAGCGGTGGAGGCCTAAAGCGAAAAGGTTTTATAAAACCCAGCTGAAGGCCTAGGACTGGGCCGATGGCGTGGGTGCCCACAGAGATGGTTCTGCGTGCCACCTGTGGCACCCGTGCCATAGGTTCACCACCACGGGTCTACAGAAAAGAGGGACTAGGGGGAAAATAATAGCAGTATTCCAGTGTTTGAGGGGCTGCCAGAAAGAAGAGGGGGTCAATTTATTTTCCAAAGCATCAGAAGGCAAGACAAGAAACAATGGATGGAAACTAACCAAGGAGAGAAGCAACCTGGGATTAAGGAGAAGCTTCCTAACAGTGACAATAATTAACCAGTGGAACAGCTTGTTTTCAGAAGTTGTGGGTGCTTCATCCACTGGAGGTTTTTAAGAAAAAACTGGACAGCCACTTGTCTGAAATGATACAGGGTCTCCTGCTTGAGGAAGGGGTTGGACTAGAAGACCTCCAAGATCCCTTCCAGCTCTATTCTGATTGACTGATTTTGCCAAAACTCAGTAATTACTTCTGGTTTTGTGGCAAAACTAGTCCACAGCAAAGCATTGGTTTGCTTAACATCTGTAATGTACACTTAATGACCGCAGCCATCACTTTACAACCACAGCATTTGCTTAAAAACCACCGCAAAAAAGGGCATGAAATCAGATCAGTTACACGTATGACTTTAATGGGCAAGCTCTGTTTCAGTTGTAAATTGAGAACTGCCTGTAGTGTGATGTTGTCAACCAGGCCTACATCCTAGAGAGGCTTGGTTTTTATAGGACATTTAAAATGTTTATATAGAACAGGGGTGTCAAACTGCCGGCCCGCGGGCCAGATGCATCACAGCGAAACCACGCCCACCCCATTGCAGGCAATGGCAAAAATGTCGTGACATTGTGAGTTTGACACCCCTGATTTAGAATTTCCTATTGAAACTGTTGCCGCATTGAAATAGCGGCTTCAAGAAACCCCATTGTAGTACTGCTTGGGAATGCTGTTATACTGGCAAGGAAGCTACCCAGGTTCGTGGGACGGGATAGATCAGGGGTGTGAAACTCAATTTCATTGAGGGCCGCATCAGCATTGCGGTTGCCCTCAGGGGGCCGGGTGGGTGTGGCCTGGGTGGGCGTGGCTAGAGTGCGTATGGCCTGCTGGGTGAGTGTGGCCAGCTCTACATAGTTCGCATCAAGGGTGCCTATGGGGGCCTGGGCAGGAGTGGGACAGATCTGAGGGTCTCTGGCAGAAGGAGGGTCTCTGGGCCAGGGCCAAGGCAGTGGGGGCCATTCCCTCACTGTTTCCAGGATGGCTTCGCAGGCCACATGAAACCACTTTGCGGGCCGCATCCGGCCTCCGGGCCTTGTGTTTGAGATGTCTGGGATAGATGTAGGAGGAAGCTATGACATCCTTCCAAATCTAGAATACAGGAACCAGGTGAGCATATTCATATTCCCTTGCCAACCTCGAATCTACCTCTTCCTACTGTAAAAGCGATAATTTTAATGCTGACGATCCTAAATATGCTGATTCTAAAAACCCACATTTAAGGGCTAATTGTAAGGAGATCGCAGTCCACTAGCCAAGTCTTTGGATTCTATATTATTTGCTGTTTGTTAGGCTTGTTAGAAAGAATGGTCTTTGAGATGGATCTTCATCTGATCCAGGGCAGAGAAACCCAGATGGTCTATTCTGCCAGGATGATAATTGATTCATGTGCCGTCTTATCTGTTTTATTTAGTCCAGTGTTTCTTAACCTTGGCAATTTTAAGATCCGTGGACTTCAAGCCCCAGAATTCCTCAGCCAGCTTTGCTATCGGCTATGCTGACTGGGGAATTCTGGGAGTTGAAGTGCAGACATCTTAAAGTTGCCAAGGTTGAGAAACATTGATTTAGCAGCTGCTGCTAAGAGAAGCTATGTGCTGTTGCCATAAAGGAAAATCAAATCAAGGAATTGTATTGTAAAACAAACAGGTTAGCGTCAGTTGTAAACCTGTTCAAAGAATCAGCCAGAAGATGGTGGGAGAAAGGAATGTCTCCAATTTCTGCTTCCCTCAGGGGACTGGTAAGCAAAAATGGTGTAGTTTTTTTTTAAAAAAAACATGCCAATATTAAATATACATGATCAAGAACTATGATTATTCATTAGGCAGGGCATACTGATTGCAAGAGAACCAGGTTTGCCCATATGTGGTTCAGGTACATGTTCTTTACAGCTGTGGATACTTTATTCAGTACAAATCCTCAGATAACTGCATGGCGTATGCAGTAAATGCCTGTAAAAATCTTTCTGCTTAGAAAAGAGACTTCTGTTCTCATAAAGTTTTGCAGTTTAATACATAGACTTGAGATTCCCAGCGCTGACAAGATGTCTCCTCGCTAGAGTTCTGTAGCGTGGAACTGTCACCCAAAAAGGATACCCATTCTCTCATCCTTTGAACAAAGGATTATTGTAGTTAGCTGCCCTGAGTCCTTCGGGAGATAGGGTGGCATATAAGTCCCAAAAATAAATAAATAAATAAATAAAGGACTACCTTCTTGACACTGGGAGACAGGTTAAGAGCCACACTTACTTCAAAAGTGGTGGTGGGGTCACTGCTCATTTTGGAAGGGAGTACAGATCCTTTGAAGGACGAAATGGATGCTTAAAGCATCTGAAAAAGTTGGAAGAGACTTTGGAGGTCTTCTAGTCCAACCCTTGAGGGACTTGAAGAGATAGGAGTGGTTCAAAGTACATGGGAATGCTCACTTAGCACATTTCAGCAATCCTTGAACCAAACCAAACATGGATTGGGCCAAAGCTGCGAAGGGTGGAGGGATGACCCTAGGAAAACATATAGGCATCATCATATAGAGCAGACATGTCAAACTCGCGCCGTTACGTGATGTCACGCGACGTATCCGAAATTTCCCCCCATTGCCGGCCATGCGTTGGGTGCGGTTTCCTCGTGACGTGTCCGGCCTGTGGGCCGGCAGTTTAACACCCCGATATAGAGGAATCATACAGAACATCTCTGCATGTCCCAAAGAATCTTTTCTCCTTGAATCTAACTTGCTCCATTGTCTTTACACAACACCTGTGTAAAATGGAGAGTACATCATTGTCACTCCATTGACAACAAAAGCAGGTTCCAACAATCAGAGAAATTAGGATTGGAAGATGTGACTTTTGGCTATGCTTTTTAAGACAATCAAATGAAATCAACTAGCTTTATATCAGAGGAATCATACAGTTAGCTAGGATGGGAATGGCAGACGGTGGAAATAGTATGGGGAGCATAATTTGGTTTATTTTTCTTTGGCTCGGGGCTTTTGCCTTGCCTACCCTGCCACAAACACTCCTTAGCAACTCTTTTCTTTTTTTTCTACCAGGATAGTGTCTTAATCTCACCCCACCCCATCCCTGAGGCAACTTAACATAGTCCTTAGTTGTTCTGATATCAATATAGCTTCCTCCAACCCACTTTACAAATTTGTATATAGTGAGCCAAGTAAAAACCAAACCAACTTTATGGCTGGTTTCACACAGTAAACTGAGTATATATAATTAGATCAGAGTTGGCTGAGTTCCCGTAGCACACTAAGTCATAAATTAAGGATTCTAACTGGAGTAACTGCACTTGAACAAAATAGTAAGCCACAAATCACAACATAGGAATGGAACAAATTATATTGTAGCTTCCTGTGATAAGTAAAACCTTTCTTTGCCATGCAAGGTACCTTAAGACAGAGGTCCCCAACCTTTTGGACACCAGGGACCGGTTCCGTGGAGAGAAATTTTTCCTTGGACCGGAGGGTGTGTGGTTTTGTGTGCTCCTGCATCCCACAGATGGGGCTTTGCTTCTTTCTGCGGCCCGGTTGCTGGCATGTCGCGGCCCAGTACCGGTCCACGGACCGGGGGTTGGGGACCCCTGCCTTAAGATACCTCTGTGTTTTAAGGCACGGGGAAGTTTTGGTTTTCCTTTCCGATTTGAATGAGGCATTTTCAGTTTCCTACCTGTGCTTTCCCTTCCCCCAAAATACAGATCATGCCTTCCTTTATGTCTAAAAGAATCAAAACGGGAGGTACCCCGGTGCTTTCTTCTCATTCTTTGAAGAAGCAAAGTATAATGCTGTTCAAAGTGTATTATTCAAAGTCCACATTCTGGATAGAGAGGACCATTGGTTTGAAAAAAGGGTAAAAGAGGCCATCTAGGTCGGAGTTCCCTAACCTTTCCAGCTTTGTGGACCGGCGAGGAGGGGGAGAGGGGATGGTTCTGCTCGAGCTCCTGGCAAGCATTCCACATGCATGCAGGCACTCGCCCACTGCTTGTGCAAGTGGGGATGCATGTGTGCGTGCTCACCTGCCGCTTCTGTGGCCCAGTTCCTAACAGCTCACAGCCCAGTAGTGGGCCACATCTTGGCGGCTGGGCACCCCGGATTTAGGTTAAAATTGAACAACCCCTCTCACAGAGGGAGAGAGATAAGACACCACCTATCTCCTGTCTACTGCAGTCCTTTTAGCAGTTCCAAGAAGATTCTACATCCATTTGCACTCTGATTCAGGTGACCCTGTGGGCACAGATAAACCCCCGCAAGTGGTCTCAACAGCTCTCAGAGAGAGTGCTAACAACCAGATAACTGCAAAGAAGTACAATCCTTCCATTCCACCCCCATCCTGACCGAACTAATCCTTCCAGCCCCACCACCACCACCACCATTCTGCCAGAACCGATGAAGCTTCTTGGATGAGAAGTGAAATGTGTTCAAGGAAAAAGCGAAGAAAGTCCAGTTGCCTTTTGAAACAGCACCTTTGGGACAACCATGACTTGGATGACTGAGAGTCTCCGTAGATATTTGTAATTCCCACAGTTGGTTCATCTTCCTACCAAACGTCTTCATAGGCTATGTGAAATTCATCTCTCACAAGAAAAGAAGTCTCTACCAGCAGAGGAAATGTGATTTTTCAGGGCTAGGAAAAAGTAAATATTGCGTGTGACAGCAGAAAGGGTACAGAGAGTTGAAGCCAGGGACATGGGAAACTTCTCTTGCTCAGCTGCCAGGGGAAAGTTGTGAGTAATTCCGGAATTGCACACCGCCATCACGGTCTGTGAGTGAGGAGGAGGACATTTGTGGGAGTCATTTCCCTTACTACAGCTAGCAAGGAATTGAGCCTGCTCGTTCTGATATGTAGGTCAGGCCAAGACTCACAGCTGCAGCTGATCCAATTTGCTGATGATATGTGTGTGCAGGAGAGATGGATGAGACACAAATGATAGGGAGAGAACCCACAGATTCCTTTCGGGAGCAACCTACTCCAAACATCTTAGCCCTGAATTCAAGCTTATCTCCAAGAGTGCACTGGATGCCCTTCTTCCCAGCGCCAGATAGAAGGAAGCTGTTTCTAACTGCCCCATGCTGAGGTAAAAGCATTCTACACATTCACAGGATGTCTTTGCCCAATATTTATGATTTTTCAGGACCCCTTGGTATTACAAACAACCCATACAGGTGAATCCTGGACCCGTTGAACCTTGATCTCTTCTTCTCAAGAGTCACTCATTCCCCTCCATTTTAACCTAGCTGCCCTCTAAAAAACTTGTTTTCCTATTCCATTCCTATTTAGAACTGTGATATCTCCAGATATCCAGATGACCATAAAATGGCAGCAAATATTACTGGTTTAGCATCTCTTTGCTGCCATCTAAAGGATATCCAAGGTTTGCCACCCAAATATCATAGTCCTACCATATCCTGGTATATTATAGGGTTACGTTCAATGGAATAAAATTTGACAAATAAACAAATACTTGGAAGCACTGAAAGCATATGGCACTTAAAATATTTTTTAAAAGGCGAACATGCTTTAGCAGAGGTTCCAGAAAGAGAACTGTTTCTCCCAAACGTTGCAGCATAAGCAATCAAATATCTGGTGATTTCTTCAGAGCTAACAAATGTATTATAATGTAAGTGTTTGTGGCATTCCACTTTATCAGAAGACACTTCTTTATTAAAGTTTCCAGAGAAGGCCTTCCAAGGAAAATCTTAAGTGATGGGCAGGTACTTGTTAACAAATTCATGGAGGATAATGCTGCCAGAAGCTATTAAGCATGATGGCTACATATTAGATCCAGTAGCAAAAGCAGCTTCTGAATTCCAGTTGCTGGAGAACACTAGAAGACAGTCCTATGCCTCATGTCCTGCTTGTGAACCTTTTTTTCTGTCAGACAAAAAGAAAAAGAAAAGATATGTTTCGATCCAGCAAGGATTTTCTTGTGTTCTTATGAGGCAGTCTTTTAGAGGTGGAGCAATGTAGACCAGTATTTCTCAACATTGGCCACTGGAAAATATGTGGACCTCAACTCCCAGAATTCCCTAATCAGTCATGTCTACATTGCTCCACCTCTAAAAGATCACTTCATAAGAACACAAGAAACGCCCAGGGGTAGGCAACCTTGGCTCTTTTATGACTTGTGGACTTCAACTCCCAGAATTCCTGAGCCAGCCTGCTGAGGGGAAAGGGAGAGATTTCCAAGTTGAGCCATGCTGGCTCAGGAATTCTGGGAGTTGAAGTCCATGAGTCATAAAAGAGCCAAGGTTGCCTACCCCTGGACACGGACACAACATTAGAGATATTACCCAAAAACAGATCCTCCCCATCCTCTTGCCCTCCAGATATATAGGATCTCAGGCCCTTTATACACTAGATATGTTGAAATCCTACATATATGTAAAGCACCACGCTAAGGAAAACAGTTCTTTTAAACACTACTAATTCTGGAGCGACACCATTACTAGCAGGATCATAACACCCACAAGGGGCTGCCACGGAGAAGAGAAGCTCAATTTATTTTCCAAAGCACCAGAAGGCAAGACAAGAAACAATGGATGGAAACTAACCAAGGGGCAAAGCAACTTGGAATTAAGGATAAACTTCCTAACAGTGAGAACAATTAACCAGTGGAACAAGCTTGCCTCCAGAAGCTGTGGGTGCTTCGTCACTGGAGGTTTTTAAGAGAAGTCTGAACACCCACTGGTCTGAAATGACACATGGTCTCCTGCTTGGGCAAGGGGTTGGACTAGAAGACCTCCAAGGTCCCTTCCAGCTCTGCTCTAGTTGATTGAGCCACACTGGTAAGAATTAGTGCATTTGTTTTTGGATCTGGGTTCTCATTAGTAATAATCTAACCTCTGCTATTTTTATGGTCATTTTTGTGCTATAGAATATAAACCTCTTCGCCCCGTGTTAAGTGCTAAGGTTGGTGCACTCGGTCTAATTTGGCTGTCAGATGTGTTGGCAAAGAATTGAAGATTTTAGAGCGAGAAGAGGAACGATCAGTCAGTGCCCAGCGTGTGTTTGAGATGGCATCTCTGGGTCTGTGAATAGGGGTATCAAACGTTAGCAGGTAGGCCAAGGCTAGTGCACATGGGATGAATAGCATCTGCAGGAAGGGAAGTTGGTAAATACTTTTCTGTGAAGCAATGGATCAGTTCTGGGCGAAAATGGATGACTGCAGGAGCCTCAGTGAGCAGAGATATTAGACAAGTTCTTGTGACTGAAAATGTTTCCAGGCTTGAAAGGCTAGGAACAGATTTTACCACCAGCTACTCCCTGCCTGCGCCAGCTGCTGTAGGCACAGATTGTAGAGTCTCAGCCCAGGCAAATTTGTCAGATTGCCTGTAATCTGTCTGTCAGAGGGAGAGGTAAAGAGAGAGGGCGCATGAAGCAAATAAATACTCTTGCTCATGCCCAGATCTACACCTTAGGCATCTCAGTCATCAGGATGGCACTTGCAACCTGCTGTATTCTGAATCTGGGCATCAGCGGGAAAAACCGTCAAATAATTCTGGATGGGAAAGGAGCAGGAAGAAAAATATGGGGGGGGGGGAAATCAATATTTACAGATAGTCCTCA
The DNA here is from genome assembly GCF_964194415.1 of Vipera berus. NCBI lineage: Eukaryota > Metazoa > Chordata > Lepidosauria > Squamata > Viperidae > Vipera > Vipera berus. Next base: position 55,157,260 of record NC_138210.1, on the reverse strand, counting down.
ACTCTATGACCACAATTCAGACCCAAATTTATTGCTAAGTGACGTATTTATTAAGTGAATTTTGCCCCACTCCCACCCCCCGGGGTTTTGCCATAGTTGTTAAGCGAATGACTGCAGTTGTCAAGTTAGTGCCGTGGTTCTTAGGTGAATCTCTGGGTTCCCCTTTGACTCTGCTTGCCAGAAGAACACAAAAGGTGATCACATGACCTCCAGGACACTGCAACCGTCATAAAGATGAGTCAGTTGCCAAGCTGTCTGAATTGGGATCATGTGACCATGGGGATGGTGCAACGGATGTAAGTGTGAAAAATGGTCATTAGACACTGTTTTCTGTGCCGTTGTAACTTTGGTCACTAAGCGAACCGTTGTAAGCCGAGGACCACCTGTATGTGGTCCGTAGGTTTGTTAACCACCTTCTCCAGACGTCAAGGATTGGAGGACATGGGCACAGAAGTTGTAAACCAGCCCAGAACCCCTAAAGATAGGGTGGCTTTTGGTATCTGGGTAAGTCTGTACAGCCAGGGTTAACATCTAAACAATGCAGGACTGTTTGTATTTTGTGCTACTTTAAAATATTCAAGCCGTTGTGTTTCTAAACGCTCAAATTCTGAGTTCAACTATAAAGCAAGGACACAGTGTGCGTTTACCCCAAAGGAATCCTAATTCTGTTTTATTTGGCTCATTGTCAAGTTAAGTGGAAATGAGACTGAAGCTTTAGATGAATTCTCTTGTTCTTATTAGTACTATTATTCTATTGTATCCTTTTATAATGTGTATGTGGGGGGGGGGGCCCTGCGGCCCTTCAGTTTTGCTGAACTCCAGTTTCTGGCATTCCTTATCCTGATCCTACCAGTAGGGCTGCTGGCCAGAAGACTTCAGCATAACATCTGGCAGGCTACAGGGGCTTCCCAGTGGTCCTAACCGGATAGAAGATCGCACAGGAATAAATTCCAAAAGCTTTTAACTATAAAAGAAGGCACGGGTATTCTCCCAGGGCAGGAAAACGGCCAAAGGACATCACATCCATGGATGTGGCACGAACCAGTCACTTTTAGGGAAAGGGAAAGAAAATGGAGGCTGGATTGATAGAAGAGAATATTTGTAGTTCAGGGTTGAACTGTGGGGCCCTTGGTGCTCTCTGAGCTGACATCCTTAGCACTGATCATGTAACCTAGTTTGGTAATGAAATGTCTGCAACAAAACCACCAAACTCAGAGAGCACCAAGGACTCCATAGAGGTAGGATTGAAGGATTATTATTATTATTATTATTATTATTATTATTATTATTATTATTATTATTATTATTATTATTATTATTATTATTATTATTATTATTATTATTATTGTAACCAATGGTTCACAGTAGATTGAATGTTGTTTAAGCTAAACAGTAATGACTGGGTTGCTCGTTAACTTCTCCAAAATCCATGAAACAATGAAGATCTGCAGGAAGCCATGTTTTTGAACGTCTTTGTCAAATATTCCTAAGGAATCTTTTGTGCTTTTTGAAAGATTGGGGCTCAGGCCTCGGTATGTATTTTTATAAGTTATCTTTCATTTTGAAACCAAAACTAGACAATGTGAGCAAAGTAAGTGTACTATAGAGTCCGATTTAAATAAGCAATAACATCCTTAACCGCAGTACAGGTAGTCTTCAACTTACAATCTCAACTGAGCCCCAAATTTCCGTTGCTAAGCGAGACAGTTGTTAAGTGAGTTTTGCTTGATTTTACGACCTTTCTTGCCACAGTTGTTAACCAAATCTCTGCAGTAAGTTAGTACGTGGTTGGTAAGTGATTCTGGCTTCCCCGTTGGCTTGGCTTGTCAGAATGTCACAAAACAGGATCACGTGACCCCGGGACCCTGCAACCCTCATCAATAGGAGCCAGAGGCCAAGCGTCCAAATTTTGATCATGTGACCACGGGGATGCTGCAACGGCGGTAAGTGTGGAAAACAGTCATAAGTCACTTTTTTCAGTGCCGCTGTAACTTGGGATGGTCACTAAACAAACTTTGTAAGTTGAGGACTGCCTGTATAAATGCAAAGTGAGCTTCCCCTTCATTTCTCTGGATTGTAACTTAGAAATACTAGAAGCACGGCAAAGGCATGTTGGAATATGAATTAGCCTCTGGGTTCCTCCCCCCCCAACACACACACACACACACACACACACACACTTCTCTATTCTGTATCAAAAAGAGGAACATGCGGGTCCAAACAGGTTCATGGAGGGAACGAAGTAAGAGATAGGAAGGGCTAATGAATATGTGCAAAGGAGACCTGTTGACGGAAGCCACCTTAGCAGGGCACCAGGTTTGCAACAGTGTTCCCAGATAAAACTTTCATCCTACAATAGATCTGTGTGTAAACCCTTTGGAAGAGACGCTTCAGAAAGCACAAAAGCTTCTCTTTTTTGAAACATTAAAGCAGCTGCATTTTGTCCAGGCTCAGACAAATGCTTTGAAAGCTGCCCGCAGCTTTCTCCTTCTGCTTCCAGTGGTACATTCGTTTGCCCAACTTTCCAGAATGGTTTTTTTTTTGGACGGGGTGGCGGGGTGGAATGTTGTCTCCCTTTCAAAGCTAGCCATGTTTTCTCACTGCTTACCCCAGAGCAACCCAACCTTTCTGGGTTGGTGGACCGGAGGGAAAGGGCAGAGCAGGGAAATGTATGTGCGCATGCACAAAATGTGTGCACGCACAGCAGTGGCACTAGCGCCTGCGCATATGCGCAAGCGGCCCACACGCACCCACAGCGGCACTGGTGGTGGCGCCGAAGCCTGCACGCAAGCGGGCCACCCGCAGGCATGCGCAAAAGGGGCGCTAGTGCTTGTGTGATGCTGATGGCAGCACAAGAACCCCCATGCACGTGCAAATGGGGCCGCTAGCACTCACGCGGCAGCACATGTGCACGCACTGACCAGGCATTCCCGCAGCCTGGTGGCCAACAGGCCACGGACCAGTACCAGGCCACGGCCCACAGGTTGGGGACCCCTGGCTTACCCCATCTTTTATTTTTGACCCTATCAAAAAAAAAAACTAAGGAGGGAAAAACGGAGAAGCTACACAATGACTTTTGAACAGCAACACTGGGCCACTTTGACCTACAAGCACTTGACTGCTGTTTCCTCACCAGTGTCTGACAGTGTCTTCTAAAGTCATTCAATTATTTTTTTGGCAATGAGGAGAAATCTCAAAAAAAAAAGCTATAACGAAAAAGCGGTCTTAGAAACGGATCTTATCTACATTGTCAGGACCCACCCCAAACCACGTCTTAGGAAGACAAAATTCTTGGAGTCAAATCTATTCCAAAAAGAATCTTTACTATGACATGCTTGGTTGTAGGAAACGAGACAGGACTTAATATTATTCCACGAAGTAAACCCTTATAAAGAGTTCCCGGTTTAACCCCCCCTTAACCCCATTTGGTCAGTCCCCCATCCTTTATCTCGTATCATCCCTCTCGTGGGAAAAAGGAACTTAGGACCCTTCATGTTTATTGCTCTCTTCCGTGACACAAGCCAGATGCTAGCCCCCCCTTTTGTTTCCCCAGTTCAAAAGGCTCCTTTCCTTTGAAATGCCTAATACCGGTTCAATACACATCTATTCTCTTCTCTTCGGGAGATGGCAGAATCCATGGAATAATGTTTGAAACATTCCATTTACGAATATGATATAAATGGATTCTGACATACATGCTTTCACACCTATTTCCTTATTCATCACAAACTAGAAACTTGGCAGAGAAAGAAAAGAGAGATGTAGAGTTCTTGCTGCTAAGGAGAACACGGATGTACAATGTACAACTTTACAACAGTTCATTTGGTGGCCGTTCGAATTACAACGGCACTGGAAAAAGTGACTTATGACCGTTTTTCACACTTACGACTGCTGCAGCATCCCCAATGGTCACATGATCAAAATTCAAAGACTTGTCAACTGACTCCTATTTATGACGGTGGCAGTGTCCCGGGGTCACTTTTGCGACCTGGCAAGCAAAGTCAAAGGGGAATTCAGATTCACTGAACAAACGTAACAAACACAGTGATTCAGTTAACAGCCGTGGCAAGAAAGGTCGTAAAACAGGGCAAAATTCACTTATTTATTTATTTATTTATTTAATTTCCATTTATATCCCGCCCTTCTCCGAAGACTCAGGGCGGCTTACAAGCTTAGCAGTAGCCTTCATTCTATGTATATGCCTGCTTATTAGGGCTTTCACACCCCCCCAAAGACAAAGGTCTCAACTTAGCAACAGAAATGTTTGGGCTCAATTGCAGTCGTAAGTCGAGGACTACCTGTATTTTCTTTACCCTAACCTCTGGGCTGAAAGCTTCTGGCTACTTATTTTTATTTTTAAAAAAATCTCTGTTCATTCTTTAGGCACTTCTGTTTCTGGCCAGCGTCTCGGGTTTGTGCTTTGCCATCAGTCTAGTTCTCATTTGCGTCTACCTGATCCGCTTTTGCTGCTGCAGTAATGAAGATGAGGAGGAGACCAAGACACAATGGGTCTGCTGTGTCACCTGGAGCTGCGTGGCTGCAGTTATCATCTGCTGGTAAAGAAAGACTCCGTTCCACCCTGGCTGTCATTTTTTAGGCTGCAAATGCCATTTTCTATGAAATGGGGGTTTTAAACAGGTTCGGTGTCAGGAAAAACCGTGTTGTGATTCAGGGTCAGCCTGTGGGTTCGGCAGTTGGGTCGGATGACTCAGATGAGGGGGAGGAGGGGGGTGTTGAAGAACTTGCTGATGATGGCTTTGAGGCTCCGCAGAGCCCCCAGCCAGGCCCCTCCTACCTGGTGGAGACCCAGCTGTGTGAGCCTGACAGTGTGGATGAAGATGACCCACAGCTGGCCCTGTTCAAGGACGCCCGACGCAGGAGGCAGTCAAGTAGGAGCAAGCAGAGGAAGGCTGTGGGACTTCTCGGAAGGAGGCAAAGAGAGGCCACGCCCTGAACTCTTTATAAAGGGAATGTTTGGGGGAGAGCTGGTTTGCTGAAAGCAACCGCTCTGATAGTGTTTCAAAGCTCCGGTATCTTGTTTCATGTTTTGTTTGTTTTTGTAATAAATTTGGCAGACGTATTCCAGCCTTTTGCCGTCTGTAAAGGGGTTGCCTTTTCTGCAAGGCCGGTAGCAGGCTGGTACAGAACAGTTTGCTTTCAGCCTCCCACCCCTTACTAATATTATGGAGCAGCTACGTGCTGAAAATGCCCAGCTCACCCAGCAACTCACTTTGCTGGCAGCTCAGGTGGCTCAACTGCAAGCTCAGGTTCATGCTGCACCCCCACCATCACCCCCACCCAGGAGAAAATGCCAAGTTGCAATGCCGGATAAATTTACAGGCACTCCAGAACTGTTTCCTGCTTTCCTGGGACAATGCCAGCTCTTTATCAGCGTGAGAGCAGCTGATTTCCCCACTGACCGGGATAAGGTGGGGTTTGTGTTAAGCCTTCTTTCGGGTGATGCAGCTCGTTGGGGCACGCCTCTGCTGGCTCAACCTAGCCCATTGTTGGACAACTTTGTGGGGTTTTGTGATCATATGCGTCTGATGTATGAGGACCCTATTAAGACGCAGACTGCTACTCGACGTCTGAAAGCTCTGAGGCAGGGTCAGCGCCCCCTACAGGGCTATATCAGCGATTTCCGGCTGCTTAGCCAGGATTCCGCCTGGAATGAGGCTGCGCTCGTGGATGCCTTCCAGGATGGATTGTCGGAGGAGATGTTGGATGAGCTGGCCCGTGTGGATATTCCCTCAGACCTGAATGGGCTGATCCATCTCTGCCTGCGGATCGATGCTCGGTTGCAGCAGCGAAGGAGTCGCCGTGCCACCCCACAGATCCCTTGCCGCCCCTGTTGTGCGTGAGTCCCCAGTTCAAAGGGAGGAGCCAATGGAGCTAGGTGCCGCCAGGTCTCGTCTAACGGTGACTGAAATGAACAGACGACGATCGGGGGGGTTGTGTTTTTACTGTGGGGACCCTGGACATTTGGCTGCTTTTTGCCCAAAGAAGCGACAGCGGGCATCAGTGATCGAGTCTGCCCCGAGAAAGTCCCCTACTTTTCTGTTGGGAAACGCCCCGAGCCCGATCTAGACGGTGTGATAGATCGGGCGTCCCACAACACTGAGCGACGTCTTTCCGATGCTGCCTGTGGACCTCCACGGCATCTGATCTTGGAGGCACGTCTGATCCTTCCTGGCAAGCCAGAGGGGATTCCAGTCCATGCCTTAATTGACTCTGGGGCCATCACAAATTTTATGGACTCAGCATTTGTGGCCAAATGGGCTGTTCCCCAGTGCCCGGTGAATCCGCCCATGTTAGTGGAGACTATCGATGGTCGAGTGCTCCTGTCTGGGCCTATTACGGCCGCCACGCAACCATTATGTATGGCCATCAGTTCCCATGTGGAGGCCATCCAGTTCTATATCACCTCAGACCTGCACTTCCCCGTGGTCTTGGGACTGGCGTGGCTCCGGGCGCATGACCCACAGATCTATTGGTCAAAGAACCTGGTCACCTTCCCAAGCTTGCAGTGCGTGGACCACTCCCGCCATATTTGTGCCGGCCAGGTGGAGGGTTTCCCAGGGGTTTCCTTGCCTCCCGAACTGTCCGACTTTGCTGATGTGTTCAGCGAGACAGAGGCGGATCAATTACCCCCGCACAGGCCCTATGACTGCCCCATTGATTTAGTCCCTGATGCGCCTCTCCCAGTGGGGCGTTTGTACTCCATGTCGGACCCCGAGTTGGCTGCATTGCGGGACTTTCTGGAGAAGAATTTGGCTCGCGGTTTCATCCGGCCCTCGTCCTCGCCAGTGTCTGCACCCGTGCTCTTCGTCAAAAAGAAGTCGGGCGAATTACAGCTTTGCTGCGATTACAGAAAACTCAACGCCATCACGGTGCGCAACCGTTACCCGCTGCCCCTCATCCCCGAACTCTTGGACCGACTCCGGGAGGCTAAGATCTTCACGAAACTGGACCTGCGTGGAGCTTACAACCTCGTCAGGGTTCGGCCGGGTGATGAGTGGAAGACGGCGTTTGGTACTCGCTATGGACATTTTGAGTACACGGTGATGCCGTTTGGCCTGACCAACGCCCCCGCTGTGTTTCAGCATTTCATGAATGACATTTTCCGGGATTTGTTGGATCAGTTTGTCGTGATCTACTTGGACGACATCCTGATCTACTCCCCGTCGCGTGAGGTGCACCATCAGCATCTCCATCAGGTCCTGCAGCGACTCCGAGAACATCGGCTGTTTGCCAAGTTGGAGAAGTGCCAGTTCTACCGGGAGACCATCGATTTCCTGGGTCACCGCATTTCTCCTGAGGGCATCGCCATGGAGCCGAGTAAGGTTGAGTCTTTGCAGAGTTGGCAACCCCCGCGTCGTGTGAAGGATGTTCAGCGACTTCTTGGATTTGCCAACTATTACCGAACTTTCATCCCTGGGTTTGCTGCCTTGACAGCCCCCCTCACCCGGCTCCTGCAGAAGAAGACTCGGTTCCAGTGGAACGCACCAGAATAACAGGCTTTCCAGACTTTGAAGGAAGCCTTCATGAAGGAGCCCATCTTGAAGCATCCTGACCCACAACGGCCATTTGTCGTGGAGGCGGACGCCTCCGACATTGCCATTGGGGCGGTGTTACTCCAGGCAACGACGCCCAGCGGTACCCTCTTCCCTTGCGCGTATCATTCACGAAAACTGAACCCTTCGGAGCGCAATTATACAATCTGGGAGAAGGAGCTGCTGGCCATCAAAGCGGCGTTCGAGGCCTGGAGGCATCATCTGGAGGGAGCGCGGCATCAAATCGAGGTCCGGACGGACCATAAGAATCTGGAAAGCCTGCAGACCGCTCGGAATTTGAACCAACGCCAGATCCGGTGGTCTCTTTTCTTTGCGAGGTTTGACTTCCGGGTTCGGTACATACCTAGCGGGCACAATCAAAGAGCGGATGCTCTGTCCAGGAAGCCCGAATATTCCCGAGTGGAAGACAAGCTTCTGCCCAGGACAGTGATCCCCGTCGAGTCTTTTGCTGCGGTACGGGAGCCGGTTGATATACGGGCTCGGATCCGGGAGGCACAGCAGCAGGAGGTGTGGGTGGCTCAGCGGAAGGAGGAGGTGGGGCCAGATTCTCCTTGGACGGTCACGGATGGACTCTTGTATTATCGTGACCGGCTCTATGTTCCGGGAGGGCCACTCAGGGGACTCATCCTCAGCCAGTGTCACGATAACCCGGCAGCGGGGCATTTTGGCTTGTTCAAGACCCTGAACCTGGTCTCCCGTACCTTCTGGTGGCCCCGAGTCCGACACGACGTCCAGTCCTATGTCACCTCCTGCATCCCATGCAGGCAGGCCAAGTCAGCGACAGGGGCCCCGCCTGGATTACTGCAGCCCTTGCCAACACCCAAAAGACCCTGGGGGGCTGTGTCCATGGACTTTCTGACGGATTTACCCCCATCCTCTGGTTTTACGACAGTGTATGTGGTGGTGGACATGCTGACCAAGATGGTGCACTTCATCCCCTGTCGCGGCTTACCGTCAGCCCGCGCCACTAGTCGTATGTTCATTCAGCAGGTGTTTCGGCTGCACGGCCTCCCTGATAGAGTCGTCTCTGATAGGGGGGCCCAGTTTACAGCCCGCTTCTGGCAGGAGTTGATGCATGCGTTGGATATCAAGATTTGCCTCTCGTCCGCGCATCATCCTCAAACTGACGGGGGAACCGAGAAGGTCATCGGTATCCTGGAACAATATCTGCGCTGCTACGTCAATCTGCAGCAAAACAATTGGGTGGACTATCTGGCCATAGCTGAGTTTGCATTTAACAATTCGCAGCACACCTCCACACAGATGACACCGTTCTTGGCCAATGTGGGTTATCACCCCCGGTTTTTCCCCCTTTCTCCCGTGGACTCACCGGAGCCGGCAGCGAACGACTTCATGGCAGAGTTACAGGCGATCCATCGATTGGTGCGACGTCAGTTAGAGAAGGCCAAGGCCGATTACAAAAGGTTTGCTGATCGGTCAAGACGGGATACGCCTCCACTATCGGTGGGGGATCGGGTCTGGTTGTCCACCAGGAACCTACCGTCAACACGGCCGGTGAGAAAGTTAGATCACCGATATTTAGGACCGTTCCCAGTCGAGGCTGTCATCAATCCGGTCGCCTATCGCTTAACTCTGCCACGTTCCCTGCGCGTGCACCCAGTCTTTCATCGGTCTCTGTTGGTCCCCGAGCAACCGGCTTGTCCACTCCGCCGAGCGGAACCTCCCCCATCAGGACCTCGTGATGGAGGCAGCACCCCCGAGTACGAGGTCGCCAGCATCAGGGATTCCCGTTGGCTGAAAGGTCGTTTCCAGTACCTGATTGAATGGAAAGGTTACGGACCAGAGGACTTCACCTGGGAAGACGCGACCGCCGTTCATGCCCCTGTGTTGGTGACTGCTTTTCATGAACAATTCCCATCCCGACCGCATCCGGATCGGCAGCCCCGGGGGAAGGGCCCTGCGGTGCGGGATAGTGTTGTGATTCAGGGTCAGCCTGTGGGTTCGGCAGTTGGGTCGGATGACTCAGATGAGGGGGAGGAGGGGGGTGTTGAAGAACTTGCTGATGATGGCTTTGAGGCTCCGCAGAGCCCCCAGCCAGGCCCCTCCTACCTGGTGGAGACCCAGCTGTGTGAGCCTGACAGTGTGGATGAAGATGACCCACAGCTGGCCCTGTTCAAGGACGCCCGACGCAGGAGGCAGTCAAGTAGGAGCAAGCAGAGGAAGGCTGTGGGACTTCTCGGAAGGAGGCAAAGAGAGGCCACGCCCTGAACTCTTTATAAAGGGAATGTTTGGGGGAGGGCTGGTTTGCTGAAAGCAACCGCTCTGATAGTGTTTCAAAGCTCCGGTATCTTGTTTCATGTTTTGTTTGTTTTTGTAATAAATTTGGCAGACGTATTCCAGCCTTTTGCCGTCTGTAAAGGGGTTGCCTTTTCTGCAAGGCCGGTAGCAGGCTGGTACAGAACAAACCAGCTGGTTTAATCCTCAAGATAAGTTTGTAATGTCCAGGTTGAATCTGCCTTAAAATAATTTCTGACAGATGCAAAGAGATATATAGGTAGTCCTCGGTTTACAACCATTCATTTAGTGACCATTTGAAATCACAATGGCACCGGAAAAAGTGACATGACTGTTTTACACACTTATGACCGTGGCAGCATCCCCGTGGTCACATGATGAAAATTCAGACGCTTAGCAACTGGCATGTATTTATGATGGTTGCAGTGTCCCGGGGTCATGTGATCCCCTTCTGCGACCTTCTGACAAGCAAAGTCAATGGAGAAACCAGATTCGTTTAACAACCAGGTTACTAACTTAACAACTGCAGTGATTCACTTGACAACAATGGCAAGAAAGGTCATTAAATGGGGCAAAACTCACTTAACAACTGTCTTGTTTGGCAATGGAAATTTGGGGCTCAGTTGTGGTCCCAAGGCAGGGGTGTCAAACTGCCGACCCGCGGGGCGGATAAGTCATGCAGAAGCCACACCCATCCCAGCTTCGGCAAGAGGAAAAAAAATCACGATACGTCGCGACACATCACATGACGTGACACCCCTGTTCTAAGGCGGGGACTAAGGCAGTCCTTAGACCCGTGGTGGCGAACCTATGTCACTCTTGCCACAGGTGGCATGCCGAGCCCTCTCTGTGGGCACACACGCCGTCTCCCCAGTCCTAGGCCTTCAGCTGGGTTTTATAAAATCTTTTCGCTTTAGGCCTCCGCTGCCATGTGGAAAAGAAAAAAAAAGGTTCAATCAATCAATTTCAACTTCTCACGGGGAAAAAAAGATCTTGCAAAGTTGGAATTGATTGAACTTTTTAGTTCTACCCAGTCTGCCGTTACCACCGCAGCCACGCCAACCCAATGGGCTACGCCCACCCAGCACCTGACGATACATAAGTGGGTTTTGGGTTGCGGTTTGGGCACTCGGTCTCTAAAAGGTTCGCCATCACTGCCTTAGATTCTGGATCAAGTGGCTTGAAGAGTTGGTAAGATCCCACCTGGTGGCTACATATCCTTGCTCTCTCCAGCATACTTTCACTTTCAGTCTTAGGGCGTCGGAGCCTGGTTCCACCTACTAGACAGCCATCTTGCCTTAATTGGATAGAAAGGCCTTATGCCCCTTTTCCTGTGTCTCAAACAACCTTCTCCAAACTAATGGCCTCCAGATGTTTCAGGATTGCACTTCCCATGATTCTTAAACAGCACAAGCAAAGGCATATTGGCCAGGAAATTCTGGGAGGTGTATTCCCAACACATCCAAAGGGCATGAATTTAGGCACTGTAATTTCAGACAGTCACTAAACGAATGGTTGTAAGCCGAGAACTACCTGGACTTCAAGAGCCATCACAGATGCCATTTCTCCGTCCAAAATTACCTAATTTTTAAGATCTCTGAGTCCCAGATAGTCACTAAGGACAACGATCAAAGAAAATGGAAGCTACGGTCCAAAACATTGGCGAGTAATAGATGACGGGATTGGCCAGCTGGCAGCACCTGATCAATTTTGTCTGGGTTCAGATCGAGTTAGTATTTGAATGGGAATTCTCCAGAGAATCCCAGGGCTTTGGTCTAGGCTGGAAAATGGAAAAGGCTCGTTGGAAAAAGGCAGTGACACCATTTCCATGCTGCTGCCGAAGACAGCTAGGTGGGAACAGCCGTGAAGTCAGCCGCAGCTGAGCTCAACTGAAAAAGGAGTCTTGACTTTAGATGAAGGAAGGACACACTAATCCTTGGCCAAGGTAACGATTTCACAAATAAGGCTCACACACAAGACAACGCTCCCCAACGCATGCATAAATCTACCACACTCAGCCAAGCTCAGCTTCTTGGATTCTGGCATCCTTTACCAGCCAGTCATGCATAACGAGATGTGGGGGTGTGGGAGGGAGCTTCTAAAGCAATGGTTCAATCACCTTGGTTCAGTCAATAAGGTAAGATTAAATTCCCAGTTAATTTAGCAGTGCAGGCTAGAAGAAACCAATCAAATGCAAGGTGTACGTATCAACTGGCAGCTAGGTCACAGTCAAAGTTGGCTTTCGTGGGAATTCTGCAATGCCCTCTCTAAGAGAAAAGCTACAAAGCCCAGTTCCTCAATATCCAACCCCTCCCTCTCCAGACATTTACTGTCTAGAATATTATTGGTTTCTCTGTTTCTTTCAAGCCTCTGGTGGTTCTCTCCCATCTCTCATTCATCTCCCATCATGTCCACACACACACCCCTTTTTTTTCCTGAAATGAAGCCACAATGAGCCTCTTGTTCCATTCAGAATAAGGAATTGTGTCCCGTTCTCTCTATTCCATCATATCCTCACCAGGACCCCTTTGTGTACTTGTTATTCCAGGTCTTGCACTCTCTGCAAACCAGTCCCCAATTTCACCACTGCCCCCCTTCAGCTTTTCTCCCTCTGTCTCCCCCTCTCCTACACACAGACACACACAGACACACACACACAAACACACACACACAGAGCACTGTGCTGTGCTGTGCTGTGCCGTAAGGCAAAGGTTTGAAATCCTCATCAGGATTCCATCATTTCTGCATCAAAAATCTGCTCTTCAGAGCTGGAAAGGTAAAAAGGAGGAGACTGCCATATTGGTAGAGGTTGTAGATCTGCAACAAGTAGTTCAGGGACAGACATGACATCCCTGGAATAGTATACTACAGAACAGCAAACGAACAGCACTTGTTGTTTTCTTGCTGCACTTAATCTCAGTTATCTGGCTGAGCTGTAGTTTTTCTTTCCTACAATCCCTGTACACCTTTGCGACTCTGCAGATCTGGATGTCCTCAGGTGGGACCGGGAGAGACAGGAGATTAAACATGCATCATGCTGCGAAACGTACACATCTGGGCCAGACCCTGGGATGGAAAATCCCAAAGACAGGACTTGTGTTCACAACCTCTTTCTGCCCCTGTCATTTTTCCTCTGTCATAGCTTGCCACAGATAGCAGCGTCTTTATAAACCCACCGTGCTTTAAAGCAAATCAGTGAACACTTGGAGTGAATGACGATACCTGTAAATGCATCCCCTTTTAAAGAATGAAACGTGTACGCCCTCCCCCCCCCACAAAATGGCCAGCGATCCAAACGGATGACTGAACTGCACCCTGATGAATGAAGCTGAAAGGAAGGGCCTGTCCTTGGGAGTGGGGGGATCTGTTACAATTCCTGTTTTAACACTTTGTTTGTTCTCACACAAAGGAAGACTGCTTAAAAGTTTCTCCTTGCCATCAATCACTCTTGTCATTCATTCCCTCGGCAGCTTGTTCTGCAGAGTTTGCCCAAGCAGAGTGTGCTAGCAAAGGGGTCGTAACAGCTTTGCTTTTGAGAAGCTGACGGATGTCTTAACAGAATGTTTAAGCTCCAAAAGGATCGTGTTGTACTTACTACAAAATAGTAACAATGCAAAACGCATTCACCAAACAGACATTAGCGGGCCGAAGGGAAGCAGCATGGTGTTGCTTTATAGCCAGCTTCTAATATATTTATATGCTTTGGGAGTAGAAACCAAGATTCTTCCATTCCCCCACTCCTTCAGGCTTCCAGAGGATGCTGAAATCAGCAAAATAAGCAATAGTAAAGCATATCCTGATCATCTCTCCAACACACAGATATGAGACGAGGAAGTGCAGTGCTAGAAAGACTATGTAATACAGATAGTCCTTGACTTACAAAGATTCATTTAGTGGCGGTTTCAGAATGCAATGGCGCTGAAGAAAGGTGAATTACAACTAGTTCTCACATTTATGACTGTTGCAGCATCCCCACAGTCATGTGACGTAAATTCAAGTGTGTGGCAACCAGCTTGGATTTATGACGAAGGCAGCATCCCAGAGTCATGCGATTGCCACTTGCAACCTTCCCAGCCAGCTTCCAACAAGCAAAGCCGATGGGGAAAGCCGGATTCACTTAATAACTGCATGAGTCACTTAACAACGGCAATGCTTGGCTTATCAACTGTGACAAAAAGGTCATAAAATCAGATGTGGCTCATTTAATAACTGCCTTGCTTAGTAACGGCAATTCAAATTGTCCTTGATTTGCAACCGCAAGTCCAAATTGTGGTTGTAAATCAAGGACTTGCCTGTAACAGGGCCTGACTCTGGTACAGCCAAATAAAATGGAGTAAATCTGCTCATGACAGGCAAAATTCAGGCTTGAATGTCAGGCAGTGGAGGATACTACAGCGTTTGCCTTCCCTCTGCCAGGTATAAGCCTGCTCTTAGGAACTTTTTAATTGAGTCGCATGCAGCGCTGAACCGCATCTGATTTGTCTGAATTTGGTTAGGTGCATTATGTGAAAGCCAACTGTAGTTTATTCAATAAATTGGAACGTGTGAATCCTGCTATAGAATCCTCACCCCTAGCAGTTCCTTCCTAACCTGTATTTTATGAAGCCACTCTTTTTCCCACAACCATAAAAAAAGGAACGTTTGCATGTGTCAAAGAACCTGGGAGTCTCGATTCCTTGTTGACTGTAATTGTTGTTGTTTACTAACATGTCAACCTTCCCAACAGATCTATTAGAAATCCCTATGTTAGAAATTCTGCAAATTATACTTCCAGCATAATTGTAAAAGTCAAAAGGTTGAGAGGCGGTACTACAAGGGACGCGGTGCCTCTGTGGGTTAGGATGCTGAGCTTGTTGATCAGAAGGTCGGCAGTTTGGTGGGTTGAATCCCGAGTGCCGCGTAGCAGAGTGAGTGCCTGTTACTCGTCCCAGCTTCTGCCAACCTAGCAGTTTGAAAGCACGTAAAAATGCAAGTAGAAAAATAGGGACCACTCCGGTGGGAAGGTAACAGCGTTCCGTGCGCCTTTGGCGTCTAGTCATGCCGGCCACATGACCACGGAGACGTCCTCGGACAAGCGCTGGCTCTTCGGCTTTGAAACGGAGATGAGCACCGGCCCCTAGAGTTGGAAATGACTAGCACGCATGTGCGGGGGAACCTTTACCTTTACCTTTACCACAAGGGAAATGTTTAAAAAGGTGGACAGTTTTTATACAGATAACAGAAATCAACAAAAGGTGCCTAAAATCTTTGGAATTCTCACAGCATTTGGTAACACAGACAAGCTATCAATTGTGCACATGTACGTACATATGTCTGCATTTGATTTATTTGGCTGCCCATTGCACCATTGTGACTCTGGGTGTCCACATAAAGAAAAAAAATGATCCAAAACTAATTAGACCTTGACGATTCAGCAAGAGGCAATAATGCATACAGCTGAAACCACCGAGCATCCCTGAACCAACGTTTTTCAGATCGTTCATTGCCACCCTCTTCCTCCTTTTCCTTTTGCAATGTTTTGGAAACCTTGGCAATGTGTAAGACAACCAAACTAAATGGGCAGGGGATGGAAGACATCTTTGGTTTGGAGGGAGCAACTTTTGTTCAGAACATCCTTTGGGCTATTATATGAGTTTTCCCCGATCTGGGACTCTTTAAAAGAGTGGGACATTACATCCTGTAACAGCCAATGAGCTGCGGGAGGCAGAACCCTGCATAGTTGGGAGGGTACAGGCTGAGAACGATTGTGTGATACCACAATGCTTCCCTCAAACATTTGGCCCAAATTGGTCCAGCAGAAAAACTTGACAAGCAATCTCCTTCTATCTCCCCCAGCAAGTCAGAGGGGTGTGTGTGTGTGTGTGTGTGTGTGTGTGTGTGTGTGTGTGTGAGAGAGAGAGAGAGAGAGAGAGAGAGAGAGAGAGAGAGAGAGAGAGAGAGAGAGAGAGACACAGACTGAACTAAACCCCAATTCCATCACCAAATATACCATCTTTTCCTTCAATTCTCCTCCACTCCATCTCTGCAGGAAAAACGGGGCGGGGGGTTTAACCCCCACCCCCATTTTTTTTAAATAGAAAAAAGTCTAGCTTCTGTCCTCCTCCCCCCCCCCTTCCCTCCTCAATACCCCATCCCTGTCCTGATTTGACAAGGGTCGTATTGGGGTCCATTCCCAGCCGCTTTGGGAACAAGCCCAGCAACCATAAAAATAAGGCAGCCATTCATGTGGAGGCTTGGTCCATTCATGGCTGGAACAATGGTGCCTCTGTCTATTTCCTTGGTCCCAGTTGGGGTAGGCTAAGGGTGGATGGGGACGGACTGCTGAAAGACATTCTGCCCATCACACAATCCTTCCAACTCCTTCCCACAGTAAAGAGCCTTGACAATGGAGGCAGGATCGGCCCATGGAGCGGAGAACAAAAGAGGTTGCTATGGGTGTCCTAAGAGCCGGCTTTAGCCTTATGGACCAGGCCTTTTACATACAGTCTGCCCTGTTTATGCTAATCGCACTTTGTTACCTTCATCTTACCAGGAAGGCTGTTTGCTAGTCATTCTTATGAATGGAAGCCTGTGGTCCCGGTTCAAGGCCTGGTAAGCCAAAGATACTTATTCCGGGCAGCCTGGTAACAAGACAGGTCCTAAATTCTGTAAGAGATGGGCGGAGGGAAGAATTTTGGCCACTCTTTTCATCATGGCAGGAGAAACCACAACATTAAAAAGAGAGAGGAGTCTGTCTACTGGCCAGCCTTCATACCTTCCTCCTTGCTGGCCTCTGTGTCTGTCTGTCTGTCTGTCTGTCTGTCTCTCTCTCTCTCTCTCTCTCTCTCTCTCAGAGTTTTCAATGGTTTGTGATCCACATACTATTTTGCTTGCAGTTTATAAACCACACTTAAATGGTGGGGTGTTATCTGTGACTCTGTCAATTGTGACTTGAGCAACAAATCATGGTCGTAAAAAAATCTTAGCTTAGATTTGTGGGTGTTCCTAAAAGGGATGCTTCCTTAGCCTTTCGGAAATTGCATGCTGGAAAAATTTGATTATCAAGGACTAACGCAAAAATTAAGACAGAGTGTCACAAGCCAAACATTTGATGGGAGAAGAGAGGAATTCTTATCCCAAGTGTTTGGTTTTTTTTTAAAAAAAAATGTGAACAGCCCTGAAACTGAAAAACCATGGAGTTAGAGGTTTTTTAAGTAATCCTAATCTTTGAATATTTCTCCTCTCTTTAGTTCTTTTTCCAAACACAATTTCTATCCCAGCAGCTGTTTCCCCCCCACCCAATGCTGTAGAAAAAAAGAAATAACAGGGCTAGAAAAGTGAAGAAGAAAGAGATGAAGAGACTCCTTCACATTCCTCTATTCAAACTAAGACTTTTCCACAGCTGCTTTTCATTTCTAGCATTAAGATGCCCATGTGTGTTTGAAGCTGTTGAAGTTGCGTTCCCCCCACCCCGAGTTTATTTCAGAATCTGATTGTGTTGAACAGGAGAAGAAGCTTGAGGTTCTCATCAGTTCAGAAGTGAGGTTAGGTTAGGACATTTCTGCCGGTAGAACTGAGTGGGTAGGTCTCTAGAAATATCAGCTAAATATTTAATCCTAAAACTATTCATATCCTTGTTTTTCTTCTTCTTCTTTTCAAATGGAATTTGCTGCTGCCAAGTCAGTAGCTTAGCTGTACAATCCTAATTTAATAAACGGGTTATCTATATGTCATAGACATTGGGTGTATCTAAGCAGGAGCAGACGATCTAATGAACACGGAAGGCCATAAAGTGTTATTTTCCCAGACTGATTCCCCCAAATGTATTCAGCTACACTATTCATTCTTCAATACAGATAGTCCTCGACTTACAACAGTTTTCTTAGTGACTGTTCTAACGGCACTGAAAAAAAATGACTTACGACTGTTTTTCACACTTATGGCTGTTTGCAGCATCCCATGATCACTTGATAAAAATTCGGATGCTTGGCAACTGACTCATCTTTATGATGGTTGCAGTGTCCTGGGGTCATGCGATCACCTTTTGCGACCGTCTGACAAGCAAAGTCAATGGGGATGCCAAATTCACTTAATAAACATATTACTAACTGTAGCGATTCAGTTAACAACTGGGGCAAGGAAAGTCATGAAGTGGGGTAAAAATCATTTAACCAATATTTTGCTTAGCAACAGAAATTGTGGGCTCCATTGTGGTCATACGTTGAGGACTCCCTGTATTCAACCTTCATAGGCAGCTGGTTTATGTGATGGGGCACTGGAAGTTTTTAGTTTACCAGGTTAAAGAGTAGGGCTCCATTTGGCTACCTGTTCATTTCTCTTACAATCTTTATAGATTCCAGTGTTAGGAGCAGGGCTTTTTTTGTCATAGAACGCTCAGAACGGAGTTCCGGCACCTTTTTTGGATGGAACCTTGTAGGGTAGGCAAGGCAGGTTGTATGACATGTGTGAGTTCCGGCACCTTTTGTTGTGATTCAGGGTCAGCCTGGGGGTTCGGCAGTTGGGTTGGACAACTCAGAGGAGGAGGGGGGTGTTGAAGAGCTTGCTGATGAGAGCCCTCAGCCAGGCCCCTCCCACTTGGTCACGACGGAGACCCAGCTGTGTGCGCCTGACAGCGTGGATGAAGATGACCCACAGCTGGCCCTGTTCAAGGACGCCCGACGCAGGAGGCAGTCAATCAGGAGTAAACAGAGGAAGGCAATGGGGCACCTCGGAAGGAGGCAGAGAGAAGCCACGCCCTGAACTGTATAAAAGGGGAATGCGTGGGAAGGCTGGTTTGCTGAAGGCAACCGCTTGAATAGTTCCTGTTTCATAGCTCCTGTTTCATGGTTGGTGTCTTGTTTTTCTCTGTTTTATGTTAATAAATTTGGCAGGCTTAATTCCAGCCTCTTGCCGTTTGTAAAGGGGTTGTCCCTGCCTTTTCTGCAGGGCCGGTAGCAGGCTGGTACAGAACACCTTTTTCTTTTACAAAAAAAGCACTGGTTAGGAGAGACTGAATAAGCTGACTGAATCCTGGGACACTGACAAGCAGACACGATATTCTATAAGGCAATGGGGAAAAATAGTTTGCTTAGACCTGTGAGCAATATATTGGATGCATTTGCATGGCATACTAAATTCTGTGATTTAAAGATATACTGGTTCAATCCATGCATCACAATGCACTAGGCCAGGGTTCTCCACACTTAGCAACTTTAAGACTTGCGGACTTCAACTCCCAGAATCCCATGGCTGGCTGAGGAATTCTGGATTCCAAGTCCACAAGTCTTAAAGTTGCCAAGTTTGGAGACCCCTAGACGATTCTTAAGTGGGACTTGAGCAACTGATGGTTCAGCATGTTTTAGGGAAGCATATGTGGTCTGAACATGTTGTGTGAACCAGGTCATCACATGCTGTTACATTATGTGGTTTCTTTGGGGCCTAGCATGCTACATGAACACAACTGTTGTGTTTTGTTAAAATGTCATTAGTGCATCATGGCAACCCAGCCAGTACATTGATTTAAGTCGAGACTAAAGCAAATGTGGTAAACATGGAATATCTTAACCACATGACAGTGTGATATAACCTTAACCACACAAAATAGTGTGATGTAACCTACCTTATCTTGGACTCTCTTGCTTGATTAAGGATGGCTGAGTTGGAGTTAATGGCCACTTCTATCTTCTGGAACCTGATACAGCTCCTACTATGTCTTCCTTCCTTTCTTCCACTTATTTGCACATATGCCAATAGAGAAGAAAAAAGGAAAAGAAAGCAAGCAGATTACTTGGAACAGTATGGTTTGTTTAAAACAATAGCACGAGACACTAGCAAAAATAGCTGGGTTACCAACAAAACATTTCTACCAGTTATAATCAGAGAATTTGATCATCTGATGTCAAATTGTAAGGTAAATTAACTAAGTTAAGAGTCATGTGTGTACATGTGTGACCTAGTGTACAATATTCAAAAAAAGCAGAGACATCACCCTGCCAACAAAAGTGCGTATAGTCAAGGCTATGGTCTTCCCAGTTGCAATGTATGGCAGTGAAAGTTGGACCATAAGAAAGGCTGAGCGCCAAAGAATTGAAGCCTTTGAACTATGAGTGCTGGAGAAGACTCCTGCAAGTCCCTTGGACTGCAAGGCGATCAAACCGGTCAGTCCTAGAGGAGATCAACCCTGACTGCTCTTTAGAAGGCCAGATCCTGAAGCTAAAACTCAAATACTTTGGCCACCTAATGAGAAGGAAGGACTCACTGGAGAAGAGCCTAATGCTGGGAAAGATTGAGGGCAAGAGAAGAAGGGGACGACAGAGAATGAGGTGGCTGGATGGAGTCACTGAAGCAGTAGGCGTGAGCGTAAATGGACTCCAGAAGATGGTAGAGGACAGGAAGGCCTGGAGGAACATTGTCCATGGGGTTGCGATGGGTCAGATACGACTTCGCAACTAACAACAACAACAACAACAATATTCAAACACACATACTGTAGCATCCCCAATTACCCTTGTTCATATACAGGTAGTCCTCAACTTATGCCTACAACTGAACCCAAATTTCTATTGTTGAACGAGATATTTGTTAGGTGAATTTTGCCCCAATTTACAACCTTCATATCTTGTTATGTGAATCACTGCAGCTGTTAAATTAGTCACATGGTTATTAAGTGAATCTGGCTTCCCCATTGTCAGAAGGTCACAAAAGCTGATCACATCACCCTACAAGACACTGCAACTGTAATAAGTCCATGCCAGTTTCCACGCGTTTGAATTTTGATCACATGACCATGGGGATGTTGCATCGCTCATAAGCATGAAAAAAGGTCATAAGTCACTTTTCTCAGTGCCATTGTAACTTTGAACGGTCACTAAACAAACTGTTGTAAGTTGAGGACCACCTGTATATTATTAAAGCACCAAGGTGAAGTTAACATTCCACTGGTATATTCTTGGTGTGATTCAATTTTCCATTAGAACTCAGTGACTATGTTGGTCCTGGAAGAGCTCTAAAAACTATGTTACAGCAGTGCATAGCTGCCAATTTGTTCTGAGTGAAACATAAAGTGCTACTTTATTATCTTCAAAGACCTACAGAACTTCCAAACTGTTTTAAGACTTGAGAGAATCTGAGATTTGCCTATGGTTGCCAGATCCTTACTTGATGAACCAGATAGGGTCCAACCCTCTTTATAGCTGCCCTAGTTGTTTGATATGCTTACCCTGCAGAGATGGGGCTCCCAATTAAATATCCTGAAACCGCCTGTTTTTAAGCAGGCTTTTTAAATGGTTGGTTTTTATTGGCTAATTTCAATTGTTTGAAATGGTTGCTTTAGATCGTTTTTAATATTTCAGATTTTGGTTTAAGTTAATGTTTTTTTTCCTAAACCCCTCAGCAATTAGCAGTATGATAAGCTGTATAAACAATATAATAATCTTTCTTCCAGCATGCAGGCATAGCACAACATAATAGGCAAAGGAGTAATTGGCTAATTAGTTGTTCAATGCAGCAGGGCCCCGGCTAGAATTCTAATTTTTAAGGTTCATTGTGCTATATGAAAATGGTAATTGGGTTAGTTTAATAAAACATAAGACAAGTTAACCATGAGTGTGTGTGTGTGTGTATGCATACACACACACACACACACACACACACACACACACACACGTAGGTCTTGGCGTATTCAGGTCTTTTCCCGAATACGCCAAGACCTCTATATATATATATATATATATATATATATATATATATATATATATATATATATATATATATATATATATATATATATATATATATATATATATATATATATATATATATATATATATAAAGGTAAAGGTAAAGGTTCCCCCGCACATGCGTGCTAGTCGTTTCCGACTCTAGGGGCCGGTGCTCATCTCCGTTTCATAGCCGAAGAGCCAGCGTTTGTCCGAGGACGTCTCCGTGGTCATGTGGCCGGCATGACTAGACACCAAAGGTGCACGGAACGCTGTTACCTTCCCACCATAGTGGTCCCTATTTTTCTACTTGCATTTTTACGTGCTTTCGAACTGCTAGGTGGGCAGAAGCTGGGACGAGTAACAGGCGCTCACTCTGTTACGCGGCACTCGGGATTCGACCCGCCAAACTGCCGACCTTCTGATCGACAAGCTCAGCGTCCTAACCCACTGAGCCACCGCGTCCCTTGCTAATTAACTCTTTCTTTCCTGTTTGGCCTAACTCAAGGCTATCCACAGGATATAGTCACAACTTATGACAGCTCATTATTTGTGTAAATTATTCAAATTGCTAATAAAGAATTTAAGGGAGGCTGAAATGATCATTTCGAACTTCTTATGACTGACTGATGAGAACATAAGAAGTTCGAAATGATCATTTCAGCCTCCCTTAAATTCTTTATTAGCAATTTGAATAATTTACATATATATATATATATATATATATATATATATATATATATATATATATATATATATATATATAATGAGCTCAACCAATATTTTGTTTTATTAAGAGAACATTATTATGTTAAGCAAATCACTGCACTCCCATATTTTAGTCAACTGCTTACCAGATACTTTAAGGAGATGTGTAATCCTAAGAGAAATAGTAGGAACATACCCCTACTACAATATTCTCTGATTATTCTTAAAGAATGGCTTGGCTCTTGCAATAGAAACTGTCCATTATTTGATTTACAAAACCCTATTGAATGCATTTACTATGCCAGCCCTTTTGTAGCCTAGTGTACAGGTAGTTCTCGACTTACAACCATTTGTTTAGCAATCATTCAAGGTTACAGTGACACAGGGAAAAATGATTTATGACTGGACCTCGCACTTACAACTATCATAGCATTCTCACGGCCACAAAAATCAAAATCTGGGTGCTTGGCAACTGGCAGGTATTTATGACGGTTGCCACATCTTTGGGTCATGTGATCGCCATTTGCGACCCTCCCAGCAGGGTTCCGACAAGCAAAATCAATGGGGGAAGCCAGATTCGCTTGACTGCATGGTTCACTTAATTGCAGTGATTTGCTTAACAGTTGTGGCAAAAATGGTCGTAAAAT
Source organism: Vipera berus (assembly GCF_964194415.1). Classification (NCBI taxonomy): domain Eukaryota; kingdom Metazoa; phylum Chordata; class Lepidosauria; order Squamata; family Viperidae; genus Vipera; species Vipera berus. The sequence goes on along the minus strand of NC_138210.1, from coordinate 55,134,379 downwards.
CAGGCGTGACTCACTTAACAACTCCCTTGCTTAACAACGGAAAGTCTGGTCACAACTGTAGTCATACGTCGAGGACTTATGAGTCCTGGTGGCGCAGTGGTTAGAATGCAGTATTGCAGGCTGACTCTGCCGACTGCCAGGAGTTTGATCCTGACCAGTTCAAGGTTGACTCAGCCTTCCATTCTTCCAGGATTGGTAAAATGAGGGCCCAGATTGTTGGGGGCCATATGCTGACATGGTAAACCCCTCAGAGAGGGTTGTAAAGCATTGTGGAACAATATATATGTCTAAGTGCGATTGCTATTACTACCTGTGTGGTGTGAACCTGGTTAATTTATGATCAGAGTATCCCGCAAACAGGAAATAGTGCTGATTGAATAAAGTGGGGCTCATTTAATCATGGGTAAATGTCATGTGACCACCACGTACATTTTTATCGAGTTGTAACTAGGACAATTCTATACTTCTTAACATCATTGTTACTATCCTATTTTAACAGCTTTGAAATCCTTTCTGTTATAAATTGTTTAGCATGATATTTTGAATCATTATTAATAGTCCTTAATTACTAAAGAAATACCAGGAACATAAGTACTCCTTTGGTAACTCTCTTTTAATGTAGCATTATCGGTTTCCTGGTAGTGCAGTGTGACTGATTTATAACTGGCCTCTTACCGAAGTGACTGCTGGTTCCATTTGATAAAGCTATAGCAATGTTCTCATATATAGAAGGGGATGTTAAAGCCATCGCAATCAAAAGTCACTATGTTAGTGCTTCATTATATGCTAGAATATGGTTCCCACAGCAATAGCTTGTAACAGACGTTTTGTTATGGGATAACATTGTATATACCAGACATGTCAAACACAAGGCCCACAGGCCGCATGCAGCCCAATATGTGGTTCCATCCGGCTCGGGGACCAGCTCTGGAAAGAGCGAAGGACCGGCCTGCCGCACCTTGGACCAGCCCAGGCCGACCGGGCACTGATCTACAACCTGGTTACGTCCATCAAAGCCAGAACGCGCTCAGCGTTAAATCCACGGGGCAGCCCCGCCTTGCTTCCCGGGTGCGCGCGCAAGCAGAGTGCAGCGTCCCTGCTGGCTGTCTTGCCCTACAGACTGACTTCACCAGGATGCCGGCACTGTCCGTCTCCTGTGCGCACACCCAGGTGGCAGGACAGAGGTGGCGGGGCAGCTCCTTGCTGGCATTCTGGCTTAGATGGACGCAACCAGGTTGTAGATCAGCACTCCCCACACACACACCAGCACCTCCAACCTCGCAGCCACAAGGCATCTTTTTCAACGGGACCGCCCACATGGTATAGGAATGGCCGGCAGCAGCATATTAGTGCTGGCAATCTCTCCCCCTCCCATCACCCCTTCCTGAACGCGGGGGAAGGAAAGAGATGAGAAGGCGAAGGAAGGAACGGAGGGGGGAAGGAAGGGAGGGGGGGAAGGAGGGAGGAAGGAAGGAACAGGGAAAAGGAACGGAGGGTGAGAGGAAGGAAGGAATGGAGGGAGGGAGGGAGGGAGGGAGAGTGGGTGGGAGGGAGGGAGGAAAAAAGGGAGGGAGGAAGGAAGGAACAGGGAGGAAGGAATGGTGGGTGGGAGGGAAGAAGGAAGGAACAGAGGAAGAAAGGGAGGAAAGAAAGAACAGAGGGAGGGAGGGTGGGAGGGACCATGTCCCGGTGCTCGCCCCAGTCCCATCCTCCTCCGCCGGAGACCCTCAGATCTGCCCCAATTCTGTCCAGGCACCCCTGATGCGAGTGATGTCGAGCTGGCCACGCCCACACAATAGGCCATGCCCACCCCAGCCACGCCCACCCAGTAGGCCACACCCATCCCGGCCACCCCTAACCCCCCCCCCCAGGGCAACCACAATGCTGATGTGGCCCTCAATAGAATTGTGTTTGACACCCCTGGATATACCACACAAAATTGATATCACACACTAAATCAAAAGCAAAGGAACCACATGTTAGGTGATCTGATGTTAAGAATCCAGCCAGAAAATAGATTTACAGTATATATCATTGCTAAACAAGGGATATTTGCTTGAGTTGACATACTGTGTGAATCTAGTGATCACACTTTCTAAGCCATGATTTGTGGTTTGGCATGCTGTATGGTCCCAGCCAAATATTATTTTTTCATCAAAGCTTAACAAAAATAAATCCAGTTTAGCGTAGCAACAATTCATAGTCTCTGTTGTTAGAGTGATATTAAAGATTCCAACATTTTTATATTCTCTTCGTTATTAGACTATCCTTCCTTGTATTTCTAGGGAGATATCTCAGATTATAACAAAAATTTGTTCTAGGTTGCTTCTCTCCTTGGTTAGTTTCTATCCATTGTTTTGCTTTTTGGTCCTTTGGAAAATAGTTTGACCCACTTGTCTTTGTAGGAGCCATTCAAATATTGGAACACTGCTATCATATCTTGGCTAGTCCTTCTTTTGACTAGACTAGACATACCCATTTCCTGCAACTTTTCTTCGTATGTTTTAGCCTCCAGCCCTCTGATCATACTTGTTATCCTTCTCTGCACTCTTTCCAGAGTTTCAACATCTTTTTTTATATTGTTGTGAACTGGATGCAGTATTCCAAGTGTGGTCTTACTAAGATTTTGTAAAGTAGTACTAGAACTTCAGATGATCTTGATTCTATAAGCCCTTTATTAATGCAGCCTAGAATTGCATTGTTGTTGTTTTTTGGCTGATGCTACACACTGTTGGCTCATATTTAAGTGATTGTCTACTAGGACTCCAAGGTCCCTCTTACTGTTATTGGCATTAAGCCAAGTTTCACCTAGTCTGTACCCGTACAGTTTTCTTAAAGTAAAGGTAAAGGTTCCCCCGCACATGCGTGCTAGTCGTTTCCAAGTCAGTTTTCTTACCTAAGTATAAAACCTTACTTTTATCTACATTGAATTTCATTTTGTTAGATATAACACAGTATTAAAGTCTGTCAAGATCTTTCGGGATCCTGAGCTTGTCTTCTGGGGTGTTGATTATTCCTGCCAATTTTGTGTGTTCTGCAAATTTGATGAGTTCCCCTTCTATTCCCTCGTCTAGATCATTTACAAAGATATTCAAGCGTACTGGGCTTAAAATGGAATCTGGGGATACCCTACTGCTTACTTCCCTCATTTGTCATCCAGTTACAAACCCATCTGGTGTTGGTGCTGTCTATTTCACATTTTTCTAGTTTGCCAAGAAGTAGGTTGTGGTCTACTGAAGTATACTGTGCTCACAGCATTTCACTGATCCGCTACTTTAGTCACTTTGTCAAATATTGAAGTAAGATTGGTTTGGCATGATCTGGTTTTGACAGATATCATAATCTCAGATTATAATAAAAATGTTTATCTGTTTTATCCAAAACTTCATCGAAAGACTCTTGAGAATTTTAATGTAATTGTCCTGGAGCAAAATAAAATTAGCTGTCTGCTCTTTTAATAATGGTCACAGTAGGGGGAGAGCAGCGATAGTCTACAGTAGCCAAAAATCAGTAGGAATCTGGTAGCACTTTTTATTTTCCAAGCTAACACATTTTATTAATCTAAGAAGATTTTGTGAGCGGTAGCTCATTCATCAGATCCAAGGGAGTCTTTTAATAAAATGGGGCAGTCTGAAAAGGTGCTACCAGCCTCCATCTGATTTTTATCCATATTTTTAAAAAAGGAAAATCCAGTAAGTGGATTTTTTCTCTGCAGGTAACAGCTACCGCATTTTCCTGTCCTCTTCATCTCTTCACACAGCAAGAATGCTTTTCTTTCTCTGCCATTGGCCATCCTGTTATAATTCACTGAAGATGTCAAGCCTTCCATGCATACTCAGCTTAGGTGCAGAAAAGTAATAAGGCAAAGGCAAGTATTTGAGGAGGAACTTTTTTAAAAATTTCAGCTGGGTCAGGAGTAGGTGCATTTGAAAAGCTCAGAAGAACGGCTGCAGGACTTGGGTTTGGCTAGTCCAGGGGTCAGCAACCCGAAACAGCAAAAGAGCCACTCGGAACCGGTTCCGTCATACAGACAAAAAAGTGGGAGCCACAAAATGTGTATGCGCCTGTGGGCACGCACGCGCATGCGCAGAACAAGCAAAAACACACACCACCCCTACGCCCGCACCGCATCCTGAGCCGCACGCACCTGTCGCTGCCCAGTGCCGCCAGCTTAAGGGGGGAGGACGGACTCGCAGGCCGAGGAAGGAAACAGCCTTTCAGAGGATCCCGCTCGGCCCCCCTCGGAGGCAATGGGCCCTTCCCCGGCCGAAGGAAGCCTCGAACACGGCAGGTCTCCAAACGGGTGGCGGCGGTTTGGAGAGGTGCGCGCGCACTCTCCAAACCGCCTCCGTCCCGTTCGGAGGTCTGCTGCGCTTGTCAAACATGAACGAACATGGCAGACCTCCGAATGGGACGGCGGCGGTTTGGAGAGGTGCGCGTGCACTCTCCAAAACGCCGCCGCCCGTTTGGAGACCTGCCGCGCTTGTCAAACATGGACGAACGCGGCAGCTGTGCAAACAGGATGGCGGCGGTTTGGAGAGTGCACGCGCACCTCTCCAAACCTCCGCCGCAGGCAGCAGTTCTGCAAACTGGAGAGCTGTTTGGAGAGCTGCTGCCTTCATCAAACATGGACGAAGGCAGCATCTCTGCAAATGGGGCAGTGGAGGTTTGGAGAGCTGTGCACGCAGCTCCCCAAACCTCCGACGGCGGAGGAGGACTGGGAGCCGCAGGAGACAGCTCAAAGAGCCGCATGCGGCTCCGGAGCCGCGGGTTGCCGACCCGTGGGCTAGTCTAAAGAAAACAAGAAACAGGGGTGACATGATAGCAGTATTCCAGTATTTGAGGGGCTGCCACAAAGAGGAAGGGGTCAAGTTATTCTCCAAGGCACCAGAGGGCAGGACAAGAAACAATGAATGGAAGCAACCTGGAATTAAGGAGAAACTTCCTAACAGTGAGGAGAGTGGAACAGCTTCCCTTCAGAAGTTGTGGGTGCTCCATCACTGGAGGTTTTTAAGAAAAGACTAGACCAGACATGTGACGTCGTGAGACGTATCGGGACTATTTTGCCATTGCTGGCAATGCGGTGGGTGTGGCTTCCAGATGACGCATCTGACCCACAGACTGGCAGTTTGACACCCCTGGACTAGACAGTCACTTGTCTGAAATGGTATAGGTTCTCCTGCATGAATGGGGCTGAACTAGATTAGAAGACCTCCAAGGTCCCTTCCAGCTTCTATTCTATTCTATTCTATTCTATTCTATTCTATTCTATTCTATTCTATTCTATTCTATTCTATTCTATTCTATTCTATTCTATTCTATTCTATTCTTTCTGGAGAACATCAGCTTCTGTGATATTTGTTTTTAATTCTTAAAGCAGCAGGTCAAGTCCTTGTTCATTTGACACCAATTAATAGCAGCTCTTCAAATCTCAGGCAGGATACAGCTAGTCCTCGACTTACAACAGTTCCTTTAGTGACCATTTAAAGTTACAACAGTGCTGGAAAAATGACCATTTTTCATACTTACAACCATTGCAGCATCCCCATGGTCACATGATCAAAATTCAGATGCTTGGCAACTGACTCATGACGGTTGCAGTGTCCCGCAGTCATGTGGTCGGTCACCTTTCACGACCTTCTGACAAGCAAAGTCAATGGGGAAGCTAGATTCACTTAACAACCGTGTTACTAACTTAACAACTACAGTGGTTCATTTAACAACTATGGCAAGAAAGATCACAACATGGGGCAAAACTCGCTTAACCGCTGGCTTGCTTTGCAACAGAGATGATGGGCTCCGTTGTGGTCATAAGATAGTCCAGACGCTTATATACTAAGACCCCTGTTCATAGATATCTTACACTATGTGGATGGATGAGCGATGGAATTCTCTTGCTCTTTGGAGTGCATTGTACCAAAAAGCCAGGTGGCTAGGAAATATATTTAGCATAAAGACCTTTATTCATTTAGCCGAGGGAGAAATAGCCAGATGGTCAGAGATAGTTCATCAGCCAGATGCCACCCACTGCAGTGTAGAAATCTTCCTGGAGCCATGAACGATTATTTGTTCATTAGTCTGAACAGCACTGGTTCAAACTAAAGGACCAGAGTTCCTTGGTTTTCTGAATTGGTAGAGACGTTTTGTGCATTAGGATTGGGAGCCAAGAGATGTTTTTTGAGGAATGCATCTATGGATGAGAAACCATTAAATCCATTCCAGATACATGGAAGTTGTACATGATATAAGAACATCTGGTTGAGGATCATCATGTACATATGAGATCAAAAAGGACTAGTGTGGTTCATTATTCCAAATGGAATTTTCTTCTGACCAGATTCTCAGATAACCCATGCTATGTAAAGTGTAGTATAGGAGGTAGGTTGTAAATCATTTGTTGGTGGTTTAGAGCAGGGCTTTTCAACCTTTTCACCCATTGTACCACTTTTAGGATATGGCAACATCCGAGTACCACCAGTGGCCTAGCAAGGGGTCAAAAACTTGATGACCAAAAAAAAAAGGGAAAAAGTGATGAAGTACAGGTAGTCCTCGACTTACAACAGTTCGGTTAGTGACTGTTCGAAGTTACAGTGGCACTGAAAAAAGTGCCCCCCAAGCCACAGCTGAGCAAGACACCTGCCTGCCCACCCAGCAGTGCTCTTCCTCCTGTCCGAGGTTTTCATTGTTGTGAGCATTTCTGTTGAGGATTGGCAGCGGGTGGGGGGGTGGTAGGGTGGGGGAGTGTTTGGTTTTTATCCCCCCCTCTGCTGGGTGGTTGCAGCAGGTTTTGGTCACTTCACGTGACCCTGGGACACTGTGACGTCATAAATGTGAATTAGTTGCCAAGCATCTGAATGTAAATCACAAGACCCTGGAGATGCTGCAACATTCCAGCTGATCGGCGCTTCTTCTGGGCTCAGCAGAAGCGCCAGGATCAGCTGTGAGCTCCAGCTGGATCCTGGCACTGATCCTGGCGCTTCCGCTGAGCCCTGACAGCCTTGCAGCTCCAGCCGTCTCTCACTCAGGCTTGTGCGGTACTGCCACCGGTTCAGCTCATTCTCCTCCCCCACTACCACTTTTCTAGGATGGTCACGTACCACCTGCCAGGTGCCAATGTACCACAGGTGGTCCCCGTACCACTGGTTGAAAAGCCCTGGTTTAGAGTGTTGTAATTTATTTAACCAAACATGATTACACCATAGGTTACCTTTAGGCTCTGTAGAACTTTGAATATGGATTTTGCTGGCCCTAGCTAAACATGGATTAGGTCTGGAGAGACCCATACCCAAGTCCATCCTCAACCATGGAAACTTACAGAGTGACCTTGGGCCAGTTAAACTCTGTTTCAGCCCAATCTATTTCAAAGGATTTAGGGATCAGGGGAAAATCAAAGGAGGCAATGCTGTATAGCTGCTAAAGGAAAGAGCATATATAAAACTATCACAGTTATCTCTTAATGTTTTAAAGAGTGGTGAAGGTGTACTGAAGAAAGATTCCGATCCAAGAAATAGTCTAGACTTTATGTAGAAAATCAGGGCACATGCTAATAGAGAATACCTCCAAGCGTAGTAAATCAGGATTCCGGGCAGTTCAGATGAATGTATATATATATATATATATATATATATATATATATATATGTATATGTATATGTATATGTATATGTATATGTATATGTATATGTATATGTATATGTATATGTATATGTATATGTATATGTATATGTATGTTGTTGTTAGTTGCGAAGTCGTGTCCGACCCATCGCGACCCTATGGACAATGTTCCTCCAGGCCTTCCTGTCCTCTACCATCTTCTGGAGTCCATTTAAGCTCACGCCTACTGCTTCAGTGACTCCATCCAGCCGCCTCATTCTCTGTCGTCCCCTTCTTCTCTTGTCCTCAATCTTTCCCAGCATTAGGCTCTTCTCCAGTGAGTCCTTCCTCCTCATTAGGTGGCCAAAGTATTTGAGTTTTAGCTTCAGGATCTGGCCTTCTAAAGAGCAGTCAGGGTTGATCTCCTCTAGGACTGACCGGTTTGATCGCCTTGCAGTCCAAGGGACTCGCAGGAGTCTTCTCCAGCACCAGAGTTCAAAGGCCTCAATTCTTTTGCACTCAGCCTTTCTTATGGTCCAACTTTCACTGCCATACATTGCAACTGGGAAGACCATAGCCTTGACTATACGCACTTTTGTTGACAGGGTGATGTCTCTGCTTTTTAGTGTGCTGTCTAGATTTGCCATGGCTTTCCTCCCAAGGAGCAAGCGTCTTTTAATTTCTTGGCTACAGTCCCCATCTGCAGTGATCTTGGAGCCCAGGAAAATAAAATCTGTCACTACCTCCATTTCTTCCCCATCTATTTGCCAGGAATTGAGAGGGCCGGATGCCATGATCTTGGTTTTCTTAATGTTTAGTTTCAACCCAACTTTTGCACTCTCCTTCTTCACTCGCAACAAGAGACTCTTCAGTTCCTCTTCACTTTCTGCCATTAGAGTGGTATCATCTGCATATCTTAGGTTGTTGATATTTCTTCCAGCAATCTTAATTCCAACTTTTGATTCATCTAGCCCTGCCTTTCTCATGATGTGCTCTGCATATAAGTTAAATAGGCAAGGTGACAGTATACAGCCTTGCCGGACTCCTTTCCCAATTTGGAACCAATCAGTGGTTCCGTGTCCAGTTCTCACTGTTGCTTCTTGGCCCGCATATAGGTTTCTCAAGAGACAAATAAGATGTTCTGGTACTCCCATCTCTTTAAGAACTTGCCACAGTTTGTTGTGATCCACACAATCAAAGGCTTTAGCATAGTCAATGAAGCAGAAGTAGATGTTTTTCTGGAACTCTCTAGCTTTCTCCATGATCCAGCGTATGTTGGCTATTTGATCTCTAGTTCCTCTGCCTCTTCGAAATCCTGCCTGTACTTCTGGTAGTTCTCGATCCACATACTGCTGGAGTCTAGCTTGTAGAATTTTAAGCATAACTTTACTAGCATGAGAAATGAGTGCAATGGTGCGATAGTTTGAACATTCTTTGGCACTGCCTTTCTTTGGAATTGGAATGTAAACTGACCTTTTCCAATCCTGTGGCCACTGTTGGGTTTTCCAAATTTGCTGGCAAATTGAGTGTAGCACTTTTACTGCATCGTCTTTTAAGATTTTGAATAGCTCAGCTGGAATACTGTCACCTCCACTAGCTTTGTTGTTGCTCAGCTTTTCTAAGGCCCACTTCACTTCACATTCTAGGATGTCTGGCTCGAGGTCAGTGACCACCTCATTGTGATTATCAGGGACGTTAAGCTCATTCTTGTATAGTTCTTCTGTGTAATTTTGCCATCTCTTCTTAATCTCTTCTGCCTCTGTTAGGTCCCTGCCATTTTGGTCCTTTATCATGCCCATTTTTGCATTGAACGTTCCCTTCATCTCTCCAATTTTCTTGAAAAGATCTCTGGTCCTCCCTATTCTATTGTTTTCTTCTATTTCTTTGCACTGTTCATTTAGGAAGGCATTCTTATCTCTTCTAGCTATTCTCTGGAATTCTGCATTCAATTGGGCGTATCTTTCTTTTTCTCCCTTGCCTTTTGCTTCCCTCCTTTCCTCAGCTATTTGCAAAGCTTCCTCAGACAGCCATTTTGCTTTCTTGCATTTCTTTTTCTTTGGGATGGTTTTGGTTGCTACCTCTTGTACAATGTTGCGAACCTCTGTCCATAGTTCTTCAGGCACCCTGTCTATCAGATCTAGTTCCTTAAATCTATTTGTCACCTCTACTGTATATTCAACGGGGATATGATTTAATTCATACCTGACTGGCCTGGTGCTTTTCCCTACTTTCTTCAGTTTAAGCCTAAACTTTGCAACAAGAAGCTCATGGTCTGAGCCACAGTCAGCTCCTGGTCTTGTTTTTACTGACTGTATAGAGCTTCTCCATCTTTGGCTGCAGAGCATATAGTTAATCTGATTTCTGTGTTGACCGTCTGGTGATGTCCATGTGTAGAGCCGTCTCTTGGGTTGTTGGAAAAGAGTGTTTGCTATGACCATCGTATTCTCTTGACAAAATTCTATCAGCCTGTGCCCTGCTTCATTTTGTACTCCAAGGCCAAACTTGCCTGTTATTCCGGTTATCTTTTGGCTTCCTACTTTAGCATTCCAATCCCCCATGATGATAAGGACATCATTTTTTGGTGTTAGTTCTATAAGGTGCTGTAGGGCTTCATAGAACCGGTCAATTTCATCCTCTTCAGCACCGGTGGTTGGGGCATAGACTTGGACTACTGTGATATTGAATGGTTTGCCTTGGATTCGAACTGAGATCATTCTGTCATTTTGAGGATTGTATCCCAGTATTGCTTTTCCTACTCTTTTATTGACTATGAAGGCTACTCCATTTCTTCTGAGGGATTCTTGCCCGCAGTAGTATACCTGATGGTCATCTGAATTAAATTCACCCATTCCTGTCCATTTTAGTTCGCTGATACCTAAGATGTCGATGTTCAGTCTTGTCATCTCTTGTTTGACCACGTCCAGCTTGCCTTGATTCATGGATCTTACATTCCAAGTTCCTATGGAGAAAAAATCTTTACAGCATCGGACTTTCCTTTCACCACCAGACATATCCACAGCTGAGCGTCCTTTCGGCTTTGGCCCAGTCGCTTCATTCTTTCTGGCGCTACTAGTACTAGCCCTCTGCTCTTCCCCAGTAGCATATTGGACGCCTTCCGACCTGAGGGGCTCATCTTCCAGCGTCATATCGTTTTGCTTTTTGGTACTGTCCATAGGGTTTTCATGGCAAAGATACTGGAGTGGGTTGCCATTTCCTTCTCCAGTGGATCACGTTTTGTCAGAACTCTCTGCTATGACCTGTCCGTCTTGGGTGGCCCTGCACGGCATAGCTCATAGCTTCATTGAATTACGCAAGCCCCTTCGCCACGACAAGGCAGTAATCCATGAAGGGGATATGTATATGTATATGTATATGTATATGTATATATATATATATATATATATATATATATATATATATATATATATATATATATATATATATATATATATATATATATATATATATATATATATATATATACATACATACATATATATATATACATACATATATATATATATATACATACATATATATATATATATATATATATATATATATATATATATATATATATATATATATATGTATGTATGTATGTATATATATACTGTATATATATATATATATATATGCTTATTTTATGCTAAAGTTCTTTACAAGAATCCGTACTACTAACTGTTAAAGCAAGTTAAGAGATAAGAGTCAAGGGAATTCAAGGTGGGTTGGCCTAGATCTCTTGAGGGCACAAAGGGACTTGAGACTGATGATGACATGTTTGACCACTCCCTCACGCCCAGCCTTGTTATCTCCTGCATCTACATCCTATCGCCCAAAGTATACAGGATCATCTGAAGACGTGGTTGTTTTGCAATCTGAAATATATCTAGCCAGATCTTAACCAAGAGCGAAGCTAGGCCATCACAACTAGGTTCCGATACTTGATCACCACAGCTCATGTGCTACATAAGAAACGTTCATATTGTGTTCTGCTCCCTGGTTCAGACAGAGAGGAATCTGGTTACATCACGGCTCTGGTGCCTAAAGATATGCAGTATCAGACATGGTTTGAATGTGCACGTGGAAGCTGCCCCCAAAATATTTCAGAGGAATACTCGAAAATGTTGCTCCATGCCTTCTTAATCACAAGTCCGGAAAGCCTGGTTCAATGAAGGAAAATTCTCCTTTCCTGACAACGCTGGGACAGGTTATGGCTAGGATACTGGGGACAGAAAGAGAGAAATGTAACAGTTGTGAAAAAATGGTTATACACTTGGCTGCAAGTTCATTATTCTTAAAAGTGTAAACTACCATACTGATGGTAGTTTAGGATCTGTTCATCCCAGGTTGTGCAAACAGAGTGAAGCTGCTTCCCCTCTTCTGGTAGTGTCAGCCCCAGTAGATGAACCAGATCAAGAAATCAACCCATCAAGAAAGCTAAACCTACCTTTATTGAAACTGGCTTATTACAACAGAATTCTTTAAGTCTGATTGGGCTGTACCTCTTCCTCCTTATGTTGTTGTTGTTAGTTGTGAAGTCGTGTCCGACCCATCGCGACCCCATGGACAACGTTCCTCCAGGCCTTCCTGTCCTCTACCATCTTCTGGAGTCCATTTAAGCTCACGCCTACTGCTTCAGTGACTCCATCCAGCCACCTCATTCTCTGTCGTCCCCTTCTTCTCCTGCTCTCAATCTTTCCCAGCATTAGGCTCTTCTCCAGTGAGTCCTTCCTTCTCATTAGGTGGCCAAAGTCTTTGAGTTTCAGCTTCAGGATCTGGCCTTCTAAAGAGCAGTCAGGGTTGATCTCCTCTAGGACTGACCGGTTTCTTCGCCTTGCAGTCCAAGGGACTCGCAGGAGTCTTCTCCAGCACTCATAGTTTAAAGGCTTCAATTCTCAGCCTTTCTTACGGTCCAACTTTCACAGCCATACATTGCAGATTAGGGAAGCATCTGTTTAAGCCACTTCTGAATGTTATCTGGCTGTCCCTGGACTTAAAAATGCTTTGACCTCCTTTCCCCAAGTAACAACTGCTGCATAGCTCCATCAAGGGTTATCTTCCTTGTGCTCCAGGGGTGGGATCATTAGAGATGTAGAACAAAGCCAGGGTTTTTTGTGATTGTGCCTTTTGCAAAAGAGGCAACGGGGAGAAGAGAGCCCTATTAAGGGTGAGGGAAAACACTCTGTGATCTCTTCCATCTTAAAATATCTACTCATTTGAACTTCCTGCGGTGAGATGGAGTTTGATGCTGCTGTGTGAGAAATTGAGATGGGAAGGGACAGAGGTTGGAGTTTCCCCCCCACTCACACGGGGATTTGGTATAGGGTCTCCTGCTTGAGCAGGGGGCTGGACTAGAAGACCTCCAAGGTCCCTTCCAGCTCTATTCTGATTGATTGAAATCCAGATGCTTTGTGTGATGGTTCTACGTGGATCATTGGGCCACGTTAGAATAAAATCTAGGGGGGTTGGTGGGAGCGTGGGATGGGAACTAACATTCCCAATTTCTCTGCGAAGAGAAAAGAGCATAGGATGGAAGCCAGGGGTCTCTCCTCCCCCTCACCCCCAAAGCCTTTTATCCCCCCACACCCTTAGTCTGGGAACTGCCTCCAGTCTAAAGAAAAAAACTTGATTATCATGAGAATGACACCGCTTCTCTCCCGCCCTGCCTCACGGTGAGAGGAGGAGGAGGAGGAGGGAGGTGGTTGTCATAGAAACAAGATTTAGGGAGAAAGGGAAAAAAGAGGGCCTGGTGTGACTGAAAGACTCAGAGGCAGGAATGGGGGGCAAAGACCTTGGTGGGAACAGGGTAAATGCGTGAATGGAAGGAGGGAGGGAGGGAGAAAGGGTGAATAGTTGGGATTGATATGTAGTAAATGACGAGGATGATGGGTGAAGCCAGAGCAGGTGGATCCATGAAAGGAAAGCTAACTCCCGGGATACTCCCATATGAGTAGGCTAAATGAGGAAGTCCTTTTTTCAGACAGGCTTCCTCAGGTGCCTTTGGAAAAAATGGCATAAGCGGCTCAGTCACCAGTTGCTCATCTTGGTCCTGCTCCAAATGCAGCAAATTGAGCTGACTAGGAACGGATGGCTGGTTAGGACGTCATTCAACATTGGTCAGTGCAATCTCTCCTAAATCGAGAAAGAAAGGAGTGGGTTTCCCACACCAATCCCCAACATTAGCTTAATGGGGAGAGGACTGCGTATGTGTGTATGTGTGCATCTCTTCCCGTTCTTTAATATTCTGATGGTTCTTTTGGCTGCTCTTTCTAAATCACGGGAAATCATCCTTTGGCCAAAAGCTGGAAAGAATCAAGAAGTGACATTTCTGGATTTGAGTACAGGTTGTGTTTCTGTTTGTTCACAGTGAACAAAGGCTAGCTTGCAACTAAGTCCACACTGTACTGATGGATAACTTACTTTTATTGGGCAAAGAGATGGAAGGAGAGCATTTACAATGGAACTTTCCCAGAAGTGGAAAAATCCATGTAAAACACAGGCATGCCTTATAGAAATGGCTGGAATACAGCACGAGATATGAACGGGACTCGAATAGGTCAGCCTTAGGTGGATGGATGCGGGCGGTGCTTTTTTTGTAAAAGAAAAAGGTGCCGGAACTCACACATGTCATACAACCCGCCTTGCCTACCCTACAAGGTTCCATCCAAAAAAGGTGCCGGAACTCCGTTCTGAGCGTTCTATGAGAAAAAAAGCCCTGAATGCGGGGATGGAGAAGAAGAAGCAGCCCAGATAGACTGAAAAAAAGATGGCTGGTATTTTGGTCCCTCTCGAAGCTAATCGCTATACTTTCAGTTGCAGCTGTTTCCTGCGTGTTTGTGTCATTTGGTGAAAGGCTATAATTACCCAACTGCATGCTTCCTAATTACAGTTAAGGAACAAGCTGGGGAGTGGGTGAGCAAGCACAGGTTGTCAGGACCAATCCAAAATGATAGAAAAGAATGGACGAAAAGATGTCGACTCTTTCCTGTACATTGTTCTGCTCTCTCTCTCCCTCCCCCCCCCTCTCTCTCTCTCTCTCTCTCTCTCTCTCCTCTCTTCTCTTTCTCTCCAAATCCGTTCCCAATCCCTGCCAGCTGCCATAAGGAGCTTAGACAGTTTTGCCTGACTGTAGTCGCGGGGGCAGCTCCTGTTCGCTTCGTGCGTATCTGTGGTCTTCCCTAATTTCTTTTCCTGTCCTCTCTCTCCATCTGTACAATTTCATCTGATGTGATTCTTCTTTGTAAGTTATCCTTGCTTCTTCCCCAGTTTCAAGAAGGAGAACCCTCCTTATTCTTGTCCAGGTTTCCCCCCCCCCCAAGGCATGCCGATGCTGTAGTTTGGAAACGGCATGAATGGCAGTTTCCCATGTGCCTCGAAACCCTATTCATGAAAGTCCACCAGACTTAATTTGCCATTTTTGCCTGGTCTCATCACAGAGAAGAGTGGTGGGACCAGCAAAGCGGGTGGAGATTCAAAAGACAAAAAAAGATCATTTAGTGTATAATCACTGAACAGGAGTGTGGGATCCTATTAGGATCAGTAAAAAGGTAAAGGTTCCCCCGCACATGCGTGCTAGTCGTTTCCAACTCTAGGGGCCGGTGCTCATCTCCGTTTCAAAGCCGAAGAGCCAGCGCTTGTCCGAGGACGTCTCCGTGGTCATGTGGCCGGCATGACTAGACGCCAAAGGCGCACGGAACGCTGTTACCTTCCCACCGTAGTGGTCCCTATTTTTCTACTTGCATTTTTACGTGCTTTCAAACTGCTAGGTTGGCAGAAGCTGGGACGGGTAACAGGCGCTCACTCTGCTACGCGGCACTCAGGATTTGACCCGCCAAACTGCCAATCTTCTGATCGACAAGCTCAGCGTCCTAACCCACTGAGCCACCGTGTCCCTTTCAATAAGAAAGGCTATTTTCAAGGTCATCGTCTACACCATTTCTCTTTGATGTTGTTCACGGAGAATCAGGTCATCTTAACTAGGCTATTATTCCCAGGTGGAAGCTGTTTAAAGGCATAAAAAACCCGTATGTGTAATATAAGTAGAGCCAAAGCTTTATTGGACTTAGCTAGAGATTACTGCAAAACAAGAAGAGAGAGACTTCAAAAAAAAAAGGGAAGGATGAATTTCAGATGATCTCATTCTCATGCACGTTCATTATTCCCATTTCTGTACGACTTTTTATAAGTCTATAAAAAGCTTCCATGAAATTCACATTTGAAGACCCATTTAAATGTGTCTGTTAAATATAATTTTCTCTGAAGTTACTTATTTCTAAGCAGAGCATATCGTAAAACATACATTTAAAGTACATGTTGATATTCCTTTGAACGGAGAATCGATTGCAAAATTCAGAGACTGTGGAGCATGACTGCCTATTTGGCTCCATAAGATCAGCTTGCGTCAGTGATCAAACTCCTCAAGCATCTCTCTTTCCATTGTGGGGGATGTAAGAGGTGGACAGAGTCTAGGGGAAGAGAGAGATGCTCGTAATGTAGATGAGTTTTTATTGTCCTGGGTGGTTTTCACACTTGGCCAAGCTGTCAAAATTGAGAAAGAAGAAAAGTGAAGGGATCCATTGTATCCTTCCTCTGTTTCTGTCCCCACCTCCCTGCCCCAAAAAAGAGAAATAATTACTTTTTGGCTGCGGTATTACAGATCTCTTTGGGGTATGGAACAGAGGTCTTCATGGACACTAAAGGCCCTCCTCAAATGTCCCACTCTCCAAAGAAAGAAACTCTAGTTTTATCCTTGCACAGAAAAAGGAGAAAGCATAAGCATAAACGTCTACAGTACATTTTTGATTATCAAGAAACATATTGCAGGTACCTTTACTTGTAGCCCAGTTTTACTGCAATGAACCTCCATTTCAGCCAGGAATATTCCTGGGCAGAAGGCTGAATGCAAAACCAAGATGTGACTCAAGCTAAGAGGAGGTCTGCTAAGGATATCTAAGCTCTTTTCTCCTGATTAATGACCAGAGTGGAAAGAAACAGGTGGTGTTTGCAAATATGTAAATAAAATACCTTCAGAATAATAAATATATAATTAAGCACATGATTGGGCAGAAAATAAAAGAGGTTTTTTTTCTTCCTTCTTTACCAACTGAGATGAAAGAAGGACGCCGTGTTTCCTCTCCGAAGCTAAACATGCAGCTGGAGAGCAACCAGAAAGTGCTGCCCGTTTTGCCTCCTGGAGATACTGTTATTGCAAGCGGCATATTTTATGTGAGAAATCCATAGCACGATCACAGCCACTTATTTTTTTAATCGTGGTTTGGTAGCCCGTAAGACAGGAAGAAGACACAAGACTGGGGCATCCTTAAGAAGGAAAGGAGCTGAACATTTCACGTGGAATATAGGAGAAGAATATTTGTTGTATTAATCAATAGACCAAGACTGGCTTTTTAAGTCCTCGTATTTAAATTTAGTTTTAACTTTGACCATCTGATGATTGGCTATGTGCCCTTCCACCAATCAGATTCTAAGACAGGTTATCTGAATTGTAGGTGGTTTACAATGAACACAATAAAACTTCTGTAAAATACTCACGCAACCCAATCAATTAAGAACCAATAAATGTAATTTATATATAAAAAAACTGTTCCTAAATCCAAATAAGCTCCTGAGGAAGATTGTTCTTGCCATTTCGTGAAGCACCATCAGATTGTGTAAGGGTACATTTGATTTTGTGTCTGTGTATGCATACATACATGTACAGACCTATATACATCTTTGTCAAATGTACACACTTTTAGAGGTTTTGTCATGCAATAGGCTTGTCTAAGTAGAATGTTGTGGGGGAGGAGTAGTGTAGGATTGCAATTGCGAGATTTGAGAAGTGTGGACTAGAGTGGATAATTATATCCAGTCTGTGTATTTAATAAGAGACCTGTGAATCAGGTCAGCTTATTTTAAGATTTTAGAGGCTAAACAGAATTGCCAAGCGTTCATATTAACATGAAGGCATGCACCTGATCAACTTAGGCTTCTTTTTTTTTTAATTGAAAAGTTTTACAATACATTTTTAATAACAAAACAAAACCCCTCCCAACCCCCTCCCCCCTCCCCAACCCTCCCCAACACCTCCCTCCCTTCCCCCTCCCTCCCCCCTCCCCGACTTCCCAGAGCTGAATACAAGGTATAAAAATACAAACAAGCATAATCTACCTCATGCAAACTACAATAAACTATTAAATCTATCACACTTTAACTCTTATAAAATAACTACAAACAATATAAATATCACATCAATACTTATTCAAATGCTAGGTGAAACTTTTTAGTCCCATATTTGTTCTGGATATAATCAATCCATTTTTTCCACTCCACAATATATCTCTGTTGCGAATGGTCTTTCAAGTACGCTGAGATCTTTGCCATTTCCGCCAGGTTGGAAACTTTTAAAGTCCATTCTTCTATAGTCGGCAGTTCTTCCTTCTTCCAATATTGCCCTACTAAAAGTCTTGGTGCCGTAATTAAATTCAACATCAACTTAGTGTCCACAACAGTAGTATCAGTAATAATGCCCAGTAAAAACAATTGCAGACAAAACTTTATCCTTTTTTTAAATATCTTTTGCATGTTCCACCAGATTTTAATCCAAAAAGCTTTAACCTTTTTACAGGTCCACCATATATGAAAATACGTTGCATCTTCACCACCACACCTCCAACATTTAGGCTGGCAGTTCAGATACATACTTGCTTCTGATGTACCAATTTAGAGTCATCTGAGGAACTAGATGACTATGGAAACAAATAAATCCCATCAGGTGGAAAACGAGCGGGTCAGTAAGAAGGCAGGCTAGAATATTCTTCTCCTGGTATAACTATCAAGTCTCCAAGACATTTTGCTTCCTGGGGTGCAGAATAAGATGGTACCTCTTGTCAGTGCTTTTTTTGTAAAAGAAAAAGGTGCCGGAACTCACACATGTCATACAACCCGCCTTGCCTACCCTACAAGGTTCCATCCAAAAAAGGTGCCGGAACTCCGTTCTGAGCGTTCTATGACAAAAAAAGCCCTGCCTCTTGTTATTTAATATACAGCTGAATTGGTAATGGAATTCTTTCTCAATAATGTTGTGACAGCAATCTCTATCACATCTGATAGATCGCTTCCCTATATCACAGTGTTTCTCAACCTCAGCAACTTTAAAATGGGTGGAGTTCAACTCCCAGAATTCCCCAGCCAGCATAAGCTGATAGCACAGCTGGCTGGGGAATTCTGGGCGTTGAAGCCTACCCATCTTAAAGTTGCCAAATTTGAAAATCATTGCTCTATCACCTTTAAGCAGCTTCTGAACAGCTTCCCTGAGGCTATGACCTCATCTTGCCCCAAAGTGGCACTGCCCTGAGGCAGGCCATAAGGAAAAATATAAATAATACATATGGATGCTGTATGTCATAAATGTGAGGTAGGACACAACAGTGAGGCATAGAGAATAATGCGTGTATTAGTTAGAAGAAGAAGAACAAGGAAATGGAAAATGTCAAACCACAAGTTCACCTGTGGGTCACATCTAATAAGCTAGCACACAGTTCAGTTGCAGCTAACCACATATGTCTCACTTGTAGCTAACCACATACATGGTACAGGAAACCTAGATGCTAGCAAAGAGACAGGTTTGCAAAACAATTTAGCAATGCAAAGGGGGGGCTAGAAATGAGCTAGAAGGGGGCCTGTAATTCATGTAACCAATCAGAATTAACAATTTACATTTCCGTGTTCTGTGACTTTTGAAGACTATAAATGTACCTGCTTGTTTCCTGGAAAGTTGTTCAGACATTGCCTTTGCTTTCTAATCTGAACCTTTTGCGCGCAAAATAAAACAAACTTCTTTTGATTCCGACTTGGAGCGATATTTCGCTGAGGACGGCACGGACCACCTGGGGCCCCGCCGGGGTCGTCCTGTCTTCCTTTAGCCAGCACGGACGATTTCTCCGAAAGGAGGCGGAGGACTCTGTGGGGGCGCCTGGTGGACACCCGACCGATCCAAGAACCCGCACGGAATCAAAATAAGTCATCCACAACCAGAACTTGACGTCTGAGGGAGAAGACGCCTGCAGGCAAGTATATTGAAAAAAAGGGTAGTCCCACTCGTTTAAAAAAAAAAAGTGGATGGAATAGCCCCACTTGTTGTGGAACGTAGAGGCTATAGACCCACTAAGAGTGGAAGAGGGGGCCTGATCACCCCCCTGGGTCCAGGATCAGCGCGTCCTAATGTGACCCTAGAGATAGTGTTGTGTGGGTGGTTAAGCCATTGCAGTTCCTGTTGGTGACCGTTGGAACGTCCGGCACCACAGGTCAGTGGCAGTGTCTTAGAAAATGGGTGGTAGAGGAAGTGTCTCTCGGACACCTCTTCAATGTATGCTGAAGAATTTCAAGAAAGGTTTTAGTGGAGATTATGGTCACCCAGATCAATATCAATAGTGGCAAATAGTAGTAAAGGAGAATCCTGAATGGCTCTGCAAATGCTGAGTAGAATTCCTGCGGGTCTGTGTGGCACGAATGAATAGAAATCCTAGATGTCAAGGGGAAAAAAGGGTCAGATTGAAACCATACCTGTTTCAAAAACTGATCCCTATGAAGAAGATGCGCCCCTCCCCCATGTCCCTGTGTATCACCCTGTGCCTCAAGTCCCACCACCAGTGGTTCCAGTCCAGCAGCCAGTGGTGAGTCCAGTTCAACCCGCAGATGTTGATAATGACACTAATAAAGTTCAAGGGATAGGAGCCCAAGGAACTCACCAAGAAATCCTATTAAAAGCACTAGTGCATTTTGCTCAAAATATGGAAGTTTTAAAAATTGGCTATGTCAAGCACTAAACATATAGGTTAATAAAAGAAATTTATGTGCCTGATGGATCCCAGGCAGTATATAGTCCATTTTTGTTAGAGGAGTGTGGAGGTAGTGTTTGTGTGTCTGTGTTGTGTCTAATAATAATAATTAAGTGTCTGTGTTGTGTCTAATAATAATTAATAAAAAGGCCTTATTAAAAAAAAACAACCAACAAACAAGGGAGCTCATTGGCTTCTGAACAGCTCCTTGTAATTATATTAGTTATTGATTTGTCAGAAGAAAGTATGAAATGAAATATCTGTATGTGAAATTGTTTATGCATGCAGTTTGAATGGAAATGAATGTGTGGATATGATAATCCTCTGTGTGTGTGTGAGAGAGAGTTTCTCCCCCACCACAGACTGTGAAAGAAGCAGTAAACTGCAGAATTTCTTTTGTTTGTTTATTAAAAAGTGAAATGAAAAAGCAATATAAGCGTTTGTATGAAAAGTCTCATGGAAGATGTGTGAGAGAATTCATGGAAATGCATGTGAAGAAGAGAAAACTATTTTGTTAGTGGTGAGATTTTTCTGTAATTCTTCTTTTTCTGTCCTCTCACCTTTGCTGGTTGTGTTGCTTTAAGAGCAAGAGAGACAGAAAGGAAAAGGGGGGGTCTAATCTTTTTAACTATTTTTTTTCGGTTTAGAATTCTGGTTTGAGGAAGCTGGGATGGATGTGAAATTTAATGTTTTAACCTACTTAATGGAAATTTGTTTCCATCTGAATGGAATCTGATTAAATTGGAATTTGACTAAATTTATATTAAGAGCGAAGAGTTGATATTACAGTTTGATACAAAACTATTTCAGTAACTCACAATATCTTATTAATCTTGTTTATTTTATTTATTTTGCTGGAGTTGCGTTTTGTTGTCATTTTATTTTTATTTTTTTAATGTTTTTATGCCTGTGTGTGGGACACACTGATAGAAAACAATACCTAAGAGAATTGAAGGAATTGTAATTCAACCCTTGTTTAAAACGAAGAAGTTGAGAAAAAGTTTGGGATTATAAATGAGTTACTGTATATTGTTTTGAGTGAAGATTTTTGTGCAAACAAACTCAACCAGAGTTTGGTGAGGATTCCTTTGTTGCTCTTTACTAAGCAATTTGTTTGTGAATACAGACAAAGGAATGGCTACAGGAAGGGGTTCTTTACCCAGAAGTGGGGAAAAGAAAAGAAAAAAAGAGAAAATAGAGGCTGAGGCCAATTTCAAGAAAAAGTTGAGGCCATAGGGTTGGCAGCAGCTGAACAATGGACTGAAAACTGAAGGGGACCAGAGTTAAGTCAAGCCCCCCCCCTGAACCCTTGGTCCGAATGAAGATAGGGGACAATAATGTGACCTTTCTAGTAGATACAGGGGCATCTAGATCTGTAGTTACTAAGTTATTGGCTCCCTTTTCTACTGATGTCATAAATGTGCAAGGAGTTGATGGCTCCGTTAATCGTCATTCTTTTTTGAAGCCCCTGAGATGTTCCCTAAATGGATGGGACATTGAACATCAATTCTTATATATGCCTGAGTATCCCATTCCTTTGCTGGGGTGAGACCTGCTATGAAAAATGGGAGAGACATTGTCATTTGAAGAAGACAGAATGGCACTTGTAATGAAGTACCCTCCAGATGAGATGTGGTGAATAATGGTGGCCCAAGAGGTTCAAGTCCCCGATACGTGGCAGGAATTTGGAGTGCCCCAAGTATGGGCAGAAGATAATCCTCCAGGTTATGCAGCCCAGCATGCACCACTAGTCATCCAAGTGAAGCCTCTGGCAGTGCCTATTCGTCTCCGGCAGAGAAGCTACCCTTGCCCCATTGCATACTGAATTTTGCCCTGCTAGTCAAACCACTCTATGAGTCCACAAAGGGGGGAGAAAAGGAGCCTTTTGTTTTGAGACTTTAAAAATCAGCTTTATCTCAAGCTCCTGTCACAGGACTTCCCAATCTGGAGAAACCTTTTAATTTGTATGTGGACTCAAAGAGTAATGTGGCTATTGGAGTCCTGACTCAAGAAAAGGGAAGTTGGCAACAGCCCATAGCTTATTTGTCAACACAACTTGATGCAGTTTCAAAAGGGTGGCCACAATGTCTAAAAATTCTGGCAGCCACAGCTCTCCTGATAGAGGAAGCTAATAAATTGTTGACTTTGGACAGATTCTGAATATGCATTCCTCACATTACATGTACATGCTGCACTCTATAGAGAGAGAGGACTCTTGACAGGAGCAGGAAGAGAAATTAAACATCCTCTTTTGATTGAAAGACTCATCAAAGCTGTGCGGGGACCTAAAAGAGTAGCGTCATGCACTGTAAAGGACATCAAAAGGGACAAGATGATGTAGCCCGAGGAAATACAGCAGCTGACAAAGAAGCAAGGTTATCAGCAACTCGAGATAGCCAACCCTACCCTGACATGACAGCTTGTGTAGCATTAGAAATGCCAAGAGGACTGAGCCCTAAATATTCCAAAGCTGAGGAATTACAGGCAAGTGTAGACTTGCAAGGACACAAACAGGGAGAGTGGTACATGCTCCCAGATGGAAGGATTTTTGTCCCTGAGAATTTAACCTGACCAGTAGTAAAAGAAGCTCAGGTAACTACTTACATGGGGAAGAGTGCACTAACTGAAGCCCTCCGTCGTATTGTGTACATTAATCGCCTTCACTTGCTGTGTGCCCATGCAACCAAGAGATGTAATACCTGTGCCCAGGTTAATCCAAAACAAGGACCTACTCTTCCGCCAGGAAGCCAGCCTAAGGGATATCACCCCATGGATTCTTTAGTTGTTGATTTTACAGAAATGCCAAAATGTGGACTATATAAAGCAATGCTAGTTATGGTGTGTAATTATACTGGGTGGCCTGAATGTTTCCTTACCAAGACAAAGCATGCATGAGAAGTGGCTAGAATTTTACTCAAGACAGAATAGAGGAAAAGGTGACTAAGGTGTGCCTTGAAACTTGCCTTAAATGGGTGGATGCATTGCCACTAGCACTTTGGTCTGTGAGATGCACCCTTCAAAAGGGAATTAGGCTATCTCCTTATGAAATGATGTTTGGAAGACCTCCCCCTCATGAGTACTAATTTGAAAAATCATGTAGGGAACTTAAGTCAAATAGGGACTTCATGGGTGAGTCAAATGGTGGGAGAGTTAAATAAGCAAATACAAGGAATCCAACACTATTGTGTGTCCCTAAGCCCACCATTTCTGAGTACTCCCAGTCATAATATCCAAGTGGGAGACAAAGTATGGGTAAAACACTGGAAAGGGGAAAACTTGAAACCTAGATGGAAAGGCCCGTATATTGTGGTCATGTGTTCTCCCCTAGAAGTAAAAGTGTTAGAATCCAAGTCTTGTATTCACTGGACTTGAGTTAAGCCCGCAGCTGATGACTGTTGGGAGGCAGAGCAGGATGAGACCCGTCCTCTAGTGCTACACTTGAAGAAGCGCCCCCTATAACTGCCCTACCGGCAATGGGCAGGCAACATACGGGGCAGAAGAGGCCCTACTGGTGTCACTCCGGAAGCTGACCCTCTACGTACGGCTGAAAACAAGGAGAAAAACAATTGTTAATGTGTTAGGGATGGTTTGTGTGGTGTAGGTTGGACCTATCTCGAGAAATGGTAGTCCGACAATATATAGTCATAGGTGTAATGTGTCTGGCATTAGTGATCTTAATTATTTTGATTGTAACCTGCTGCATTGGAAACCTTTTCTTCTGGAATCACCCCACATCCAAAGTAACAAGTGTTGCACCTAAAATCACTAAGTGTGACCAAGGAAAGTGTGTATCTTCTGTGGACACTTATGTTTGAAACACCCTGGGAGTGGGTTCTTTGGAGTCTGTTGGGAGTCTTGGGATTGTGGATACTAAATTTAGCAAACAAGACTAGGCTTTGTGATTCATCCAATACTGATACTGTCCTTTCCCAAATTCCACCTAATCCCCTCCATCCTCCGGGCGTGGTAACCTTGTAATTGTAATTATTCCCCTTGTTGTGACTGTGAGTGTGGAATAGAAATAATAGAAAATGACATTGACCTATTTCAGGTTGTCAACCATGAATCTCCTATGGCTATGGATACTATTTACAAGTGGCCTATTGGGTAAGAAAGCCATGGATGGTAGTCCCAAATGTTGTGAGAATGGTCAGACAGTTCCTTTCACCCTAGAGGAAGGCTCAGGGGCTGTTGAAGAACCTGAAGGGACAAGTAAAGCCCAGGCTTTGGGGCCACTGGAGATACTCGGCAAAGAGGGACCGGAGCAAACCCACTCCTGGTCTTATTTCCCAGTGGGGAGTGCACCCCAGGCCAACCCCAGCTCCTAAACCTAAGCGTGTTATTCCTAGACTAAAACCAGGTTTGGAGCAATGAGTATAATCATAGATTTCATGCCTTTTCCATGAGTATGGCAGTGTGTTTGGAAGAGGATGGAGTCTTTTTCTTGTGTGGAGAAAATGTGTATGTATGTTTGCCTACTACTTAGACTGGAACTTGTACTCTGGTACACCTCTTCCCAAAGATGGGTGTTGTTAATGGGGAACAAGCCCTCCCTGTTCCTCTCATAGGACATGTGCAAAAAAAGAGTACCTCTAGTGATACCCTTGTTACCTATCTGAGGAATAGGCACTGCAGTTGGAACAGGTGTGGGAGGCTTAGCCCATTCTACAACCCAGTTTAAACAGCTTTCTGAGGAATTTCAACAAGGCTAACTCAGATTGCTGGGACCTTGGTCGAAGTACAAGACCAAATAGATTCCTTGGCAGCAGTAGTCTTGCAGAACAGGCGGGCCCTAGACCTCCTGACAGCTGAAAAAGGTGGCTTGTGTCTCTTTTTAGGAGAAGAATGCTGCTTTTACATGAATAAATCAGGAATGGTCAGAGAAGTGGCAAAGGATCTGCAAGACAGAGCGTCCAGGATTAGCCAGAGACTCCAGGGAACTGACCAATGGTTCTCATGGTTACCAGGAACCGCATGGGTCAAGCAAGTGCTGTTCCTATTGCTCCGTGGAGTAGCGGGGTTAGCCTTCATCCCGTGTGTAATTCCCTTAATGAGGCAATTGGCTGTGAGATCAATGAAAGAGATAAGGATCGAAAAGGAATTGATTATGCTCGAGGGATCTTTGGAAAATGGATACACACCTGGGATTCCAAGGGAAAGAAGGGATCTGGATGGTGGAATATATGTGCGGTTTGGACCGTGGGGCTTAGAGAGAGTGCCTGAGGAGGATGAAGTCTAACTCATGGAATACTTCTTTCTCTCTTTGCTTGTCGCTATCTATCTCTATCTTGATAAGTGTCAGTTCAAAGTGTTGGTCTGTTATACTGTTCACCTATCCTAATATACAATGGTTTTGATCTTTGCTTGCTGGGGAAACTGGAATTGCTTGCCGAAATAAAGGAATATCATGGAAGGTGAGACTCCTTGTCCAAATGGAAATTGAGTCTCAACAGGGGGGAATGAGGCAGGCCATAAGGAAAAATATAAATAATACATATGGATGCTGTATGTCATAAATGTGAGGTAGGACACAACAGTGAGGCATAGAGAATAATGCGTGTATTAGTTAGAAGAAGAAGAACAAGGAAATGGAAAATGTCAAACCACAAGTTCACCTGTGGGTCACATCTAATAAGCTAGCACACAGTTCAGTTGCAGCTAACCACATATGTCTCACTTGTAGCTAACCACATACATGGTACAGGAAACCTAGATGCTAGCAAAGAGACAGGTTTGCAAAACAATTTAGCAATGCAAAGGGGGGGCTAGAAATGAGCTAGAAGGGGGCCTGTAATTCATGTAACCAATCAGAATTAACAATTTACATTTCCGTGTTCTGTGACTTTTGAAGACTATAAATGTACCTGCTTGTTTCCTGGAAAGTTGTTCAGACATTGCCTTTGCTTTCTAATCTGAACCTTTTGCGCGCAAAATAAAACAAACTTCTTTTGATTCCGAGGTCTGAGTCTTAATTCTGCAACAGCCCGACTAGTTTATTTCATAGGAAAAATATTCTAGACAGGAGGAAGATTCCATCAGATACAGGTAATCTTCAACTTACAGCAGTTCGTTTAGTGACTGTTTGAAATGACAATGGCCCTGAAAAAAGTGACTTATGACCATTTTTCACCCTTAGGGCCGTTGTAGCATCCCCTTTGGTCACATGATTTATATTCGGATTCTTGACAACTGACTCACATTTATGAGAGTTGCAGTGTCCCAGAATCCCTTTGTGTGACCTTTTGACAAGGAAAGTCAACGGGGAAACCAGATTCACTTAGCCGTGTTACTAAATTAACAACTGCAGTGATTCACTTAAGAAATGCGGCAAGAAAAGTTGTAAAATGGGGCAAAACTCACTTAACAAATTTCTCACTTAACAGCTTAAATTTCGGGCTCAACTGTAGTCATAGGTTGAGGACTACTTGTATGTCCCATGGTAGTGTTTGAAGTAGTATAGCATGTATATTGTCTACTTTATCTAGGCATTACTGTATATCTCGTAGCATAAAGAGACAGTGATGCCAAAAAAAAAAAACCCAAACCCAGGATTGTGAACATTTTTAGAAAAGCACACACCCATCGTTAAGGAACAGGGCTACAAGGTTTCCAATTCCTTATGTTCATATATTTCTCTTTCTTTTTCTCCACTTATCCCAACCCGTCACAGCGCTGGGATCGGCATCGGTTTCTATGGAAACAGCGAGACCAATGATGGAGTATACCAGGTCACCTATTCGTTGCTCAACGCTAACCACACGCTAAGCTCCATTGACAGTCTGGTAAGTGAACAAATGGGGAGGGGGGGCAAGAGATCAAGGAAACACCTCTGAATATTTATGTAACCCCTTGTCCCCAGATGAAAGTTGGAAAGACATTTATATTCACATCCTAGAAATGAATCAAAGGTTGAAATTAGTTGTCAACAACCCTGGATGAGATTAAGTGATTCCTGTCTCAAGGATACATAACCAGCGTGAATCTGATAGGCTATTATTGTATGTTGCAATGGCAGCTAATGTGATGTCTTATGGCTACCAAAAGGTTATTTATTATTTTGCAAGCATTGGTGCGCGGGTGAATAGAACAAAAGCAATATACTGACAGAAGACAATATTTGTAGCTCAAGATTGAACTGTGGGGGTCTTCTATGAGTTTGGTTGTTTTCTTGCCGATAATTCATTACCAAACCAGGTAACATCATCAGTGCTAAAAGGGAGTGGGGAATTGCTCTCTTTTTATGTATTAATAGCTCAATACTAGATGAGCAGAGATTAACATCAAGATTAGCAATAGACCAACGATCAAGACATAAACAATTTATTTATTTATTTATTTATTTTTATTTTTATTCCATTTATATCCCGCCCTTCTCCGAAGACTCAGGGCGGCTTACAAGCTTAGCAGTAGCCTTCATTCTATGTATATGCCTGCTTATTAGGGCTTTCACACACACCCAAGCGGCATTATTACAAAGTCAGCTTAATTGCCCCCAACAATCTGGGTTCTCATTTTACCTATCTCGGAAGGATGGGATGGAAGGCTGAGTCAACCTTGAGCCTGGTGGGATGCGAACCTGCGCTAATTGCAGGCAGCTGGTGTTACTTAAGGAGGCATTAGCCCACTGCTCCACCAAGGCTCAGTTAATACTCCAGTCAAGGAACTACCAACTCTGAAAACACGCTAACAGCAAATCACAGCCTACTCAAGGAACCACCAGTAAAAAGAGAGCAAACCCCACAGCACTGATCGCATTACCTAGTTTGGCATTGAAATATCTGCAAGAAAACAATCAAGCTCAGAAAGCACCAACGACCCCACAAAAGCAGTATGATATAAGGCAGGGCTTTTCAACCTTTTCACCCACTGTACCACTTTTAGGATAGGGCAACATCCGAGGACCACCAGTCGCCTAGCAAAATGTCAAAAACGTGATGACCCAAAAAAAAAAAAGGAAAAAAGTGAAGTACAGGTACTCCTCGACTTACAACAGTTCGCTTAGTGACTGTTCAAAGTTACAATGACACTGAAAAAAGTGCCCCCCCAAGCCACAGCTGAGCAAGACACCTGCCTGCCCGCCCAGCGGCGCTCTTCCTCCTGTCCGAGGTTTTCATTGTTGTGAGCATTTCTGTTGAGGATTGGCAGCGGGGGTTGGGTGGGTGGGGGTGTTTGGTTTTTATTCCCCCCCCCCATCTGCTGGGTGGTTGCAGCAGGTTTTGGTCACTTCACATGACCTTGGGACACTGTGACTGTCATAAATATGAATCAGTTGCCAAGCATCTAAATGTAAATCAAAAGACCCTGGAGATGCTGCAACGTTCCAGCTGATCGGCGCTTCTTCTGGGCTCAGCAGAAGCGCCAGGATCAGTGCCGAGCTCCAGCTGGAGCCTGGCACTGATCCTGGTGCTTCTGGCGAGCCCAGGCAGCCCTGCAGCTCCAGCCGTCTCTCGCTCAGGCTTGTGCGGTACTGCCACCGGTTCAGCTCATTCCCCTTCCCTGCTACCACTTTTCTAGGATGGTTGTGTACCACCTGCCAGGTGCCAATGTACCACAGGTGGTACCCGTACCACTAGTTGAAAAGCCCTGATATAAGGTATGCCGTACGGCATAGTCCTCTTCTATGGACAGGACCGAAGGCATGTTCTACTTGTACATCCTACTGATAAGTGAAGTCTTGCAGATGTCCTCAGAAGCCTAACATTCCTGATTCATAGGACTGGTATGGTTTCAAATGAGTTTGCAGGATCCAGTCTGGGCTGATTACCAGAGCAAAGGTTTAGTCTTCCAAGCTTTTGGACTCCTACTGGAGCCCATCCTGAGGGAACCTCTCTCTAGAACATTCTGCTAGAGAGAAGTTCCATGAAGATGGGCTCCAGCAGGAGTCCAAAAGCTTGGAAGACTAAGCCTCTGGTTCCGGGGGCCGACCCAGACTGGATCCTGCAGTATTATCCTGGGACACACATATACAGTACACCTTCATTTGTCAAATAAGGTTCTTTGTGGTCTCTGAGCTTGGCTGTTTTCTTGTAGATGTTTCATGAGCAAACTAGGCAACATCAGCAGTACTAGTAGGGAGTGGGGCTGGGTCTCATTTTATAAACTGGTGGTTTCTCCTGTCAGAGTTGGTGAGAGTGTTCTAACACCAAAGACCCCACAGTTCAATTCTGAGCTACAAATATTCTCTTTTCTATGGACTCAAAATCCAAAAGCAGTTGCATAACCTGTGACTCATCTGCAATGCACAGATTAGTGGATAGACAATTTAAGCTTGTATTTGATTAGGGTTTCATACGCTTTCCACCGAAAGCAAATGTCTTTTTCATATTTACTCATTTGCTGAGGAAACCCCACTGCAGTACTTTTCATGTTGCAAAGGATTCTGGGGCCTATTGTGTGGCACACGTACTCCCCATCAAAGGCTACTCAGCCAGTTGGATTCATGGTTTCCTTGTATGAACACAGAGTGTGACAGGTATGGTACATTCTCTGGCAGCCATCTTGCAGCAGGGAAGGTAAATAATGATATTCTGTTGGAAATCTATTTGCAATTTTTTTGGTTGTTTATTTTAAAATATTTATGACCTTTCTGCTGCCTCCCAAAGTACTTAAGAACAAAAAGCGTACAACAATCAAATCTGATAAAAACATTCACAAAGCAAGAGAAGGCAGCAATAAAATCTCAAGCCTCTACTCTGCTCCACAAAACAAAACAGTCCTCAAGTTAGTCAGAAGAGCAAGAATCCGAAGAAAGATACAGAGGTGAATTCTAATGCCAGGATAGCAAGGGCGCTATCATAGATATTCCATCTTCTTGATCACTGAAGGTAGAAAGATTCAGAGGGATACTTCTTGGAAGGAAAGTTTGAAGTTCAAGTAAAATAAGTTTTAACCAGAAATAGCAACCCATTATTTTACCCTTGATCAAATAAACAAATTATATATTCTTTCTTCCAATGATCTTTACATTCCTCAGAGAAAGTTTTAATATATGTTTTTTTTCATACTCCTTTTGTTTATTCTCTCAAAATTCTTGGTGCTTTTGTCAAACCTCTTTGGTAGTTCAAGTGTGTCAATTTCAGCAAATCCCATTTGTAAATCCAATGTAAAAATAAAATCCACATCACTCTTCTGATTTATTATTTGCATGTCTTTTTAAATCATTAAATTATCATCTAATTTCATTTGTAAATCCACTATTTCCATCTCTTCCTTGTTAGTTATCATTTCTGAAGCCACCTGCAAATCAATTTCAATTTTATTCAAGGGGTTTGTTTTTCTTCAGCAACAACTTCTGATTCTTCTGTAAAGGTAAATAATTGTACCCATTCATTAAAAAACACTCTTTTAAAGTAGCCATCTGGTGCCCTCTAGTGTCCAA
This sequence comes from Vipera berus, assembly GCF_964194415.1. Taxonomy (NCBI): domain Eukaryota; kingdom Metazoa; phylum Chordata; class Lepidosauria; order Squamata; family Viperidae; genus Vipera; species Vipera berus. The sequence continues at coordinate 55,103,570 of NC_138210.1, read as the reverse complement.
ACCTTGTCTTATCAGTTATTTTGAAGCACAAACAGAAATTTTCCCATGAGAAAGGTTCCTTTCAATTAATTTCAAAGTCTTAAATCAAGTTCATTTGAGTCCTTAATCTCTTTAAAAAAAATTAAAGCCAATGCTACATTATTCTGGTGTGTTTGTATATTCAAAAAAAAATTCTTACAAATCTTTAAACTTGTATTTAAATTTTGTTTCTCAAAGGTAATCCTTTGAGAAAACTCACCTGGTGGTTTCAATAAAACTTGCCAGTCTGAAGGTTCTCAATCTTTAAAAAAAACAGCAAAAAAGATTAAATCCAAAATGATTAAAAGATGTGTCTCGTTCAAACTTAGAATCTGTATAGATTAGGGGTTCCCAACCCCCAGTCCATGGGCCGGTACCAGGCCATGGCATGCCAGCAACCGGGCCACACAAACAAGCAAAAACCCATCCATGAGATGCAGGAAGCACACAAAACCATGCACCCTCCAGTCCATGGAAAACCTCTCTCCACGGACCCAATCCCTGGTGCCCAAAAAGTTGGGGACCTCTGGTATAGATAACATTAAGCAGCTATAATCACAATGGAATCAGTGACTTCTACCCAATTGCAAGCTAACAGCTCATACACAAAAAACAACTGTCTGGAATACATAGGGGTAATCCTGCAATCTCTCCTTTCTCCAGAGAGATTTTGGCAGCCCAAATCCCACATTCAAGTGTCATTTTCAGCCACAATGTGTCCCTCTGTTCTAGGGGGCATCAGTTCATCATGGTGGCTCATGGGAAGCTCTTGGTGGTTGCCCTGCTTTCAAGTTGGATGGCTGGGGAAAAATAGTATATTCTTGAGAAGAAGCTTGGCTGTGAGCTATCTGGTGTAACAGGAACATTTGGCAAATGTTACACTCCCTTCATGAACTTGTTTGTGTACTTTTTCATGTAGATGAACATCTACAGTTCGCTGCCAAGACCTTGAATGTCTCACAACACCATATAATATACATGACCCTCTTCCTCTTGATGTAGCTCAGCATGTTCCTCTTCTTACGCCTATATAGGTCTCTGAAACTGTGGCGCTCCTTTCAGCCACAATACGGGGGGAACTGACACAGCTTGAGGAGACACTGTCCCAGAGGACTGAACTGGTGGCTGTGGTTCGGAACACACGCCGCCAGGCCGAGGCAGTAGCACAGACCTTGGATGGCATCCCCTTCTGGAAAGAGGCCCATGGAGGAGCCAGCATCCTAGCAGAACAAGTTGGCTATTTGGAAGACTACCGGTAAGATTCAAGACTGTGGAGAGGCTATGATTTAATGAAAATAAATCCGATAACAGTATAGAAACCAACTTAAGGAAAGAATTGTTGCAGAAACTAGGACTGACCTCACTTTCTGGCTAGGACGGGAAGCTGCTTCAGTGGGTGGTTGAAAGCGGAGCCTGGGTGGAGGAAATCAGGGCTGAATGCTGCTTACCTTTGTGCCTGTAAAGCACCCTGATTCTTTCAAGTTCAGGGGAGAATTCTGCCTCACCTCCATGATGGTAGAAAAATTCAGCATTGGTCCAGTCAGTTTTGGTCCATAAACAGGAAGGATTCCATCTTGGTTTTTTTCCCTGCAGGTAATAATGATCTGATCTTAATCTGGAGTTAGGGAAATAGAACAGCACAGAGGAAAATATAATCCAAGGAAGCACAGGTGGGTTGAATTGACCCAAGTGGAGATGACTAGAAGAAATGAGGATTGAAGCACATGGCATGCTGGTTGAAAATGAGGCAGCAACTGTTTGGGCATGAAAGATGCCACAATAGGACAAAATAGACGGAAGATGTACTCTTATAGCAATCTTCCAACATCTCAGAGACTGCCACAAAGAAGAGGGGTGTGTGTGTGTCAACCTATTCTCCAAAGCACCTAAAGGCAGGAAAAAGAAGCAGTAGATTGAAAGTAATCAAGGAGATATCCAGTCTAGGAATAAGGAGAAATGTCCTGGCGATTAGAACACTTCTTCATTTTTATTTACTCCGCCGTTCTCTAACTCCCTCAGGTGGTTGGCCTACATCCTGTTGCTGCTCTTGGACCTTATCATCTGTCTCCTCACCTTGCTAGGACTGGCAAAGCAGATCAAGTGGCTGGTAATCGTGTGAGTGCACCACCTGGTGGGCATATTTTGGCACAGAAATCAGGGGCCGCTAAGCAAGAGCAACCTTACGAGAGCTGTCCTAGTTCAAGAGAGATTTAGGTTGATCTCCTATCATCCATCCCAATTATGGTTCCAAAAGAATAAATCACATTCTCTTAAAGATAACCAATAGCTTGGGATTTATGGTGGATAGAGGAAATGCTTGCTATCAGATAGAGGCACAGGTAATGATGTATTATAAAGATATCCCGAAGTGATGAATAATCAGTTCCAAAGAGTCACACTGATAAATTTAATTTTCTACAAACGGGGGAGAGATAACTTTGCAATATTCAATTTATTCACAGCTGTACCACAAGGCATAAATGAAGGCAGTCTGGATATCTGGCTGACTGCGCAATCCACCATAATAATTTGTTAAATTTATCTGCCATCAAATTCCAATGATTTTTCAGATTTTTGTTACCACCCAGATGTCAAAGTACCTCATATTCACTGGATTCGCACCAGATGTGTTGCTCAGTAATATATTATGGAAACCTTTCTGAGCCGTTTAGGCTTCAGTGTTATTAAGTTAATTCAGTTTAGTTAATCAAGGGTTACTATGCTGTATTAAAAGGTAAAGGTAAAGGTTCCCCCGCACATGTGTGCTAGTCGTTTCCGACTCTAGGGGCCGGTGCTCATCTCCGTTTCATAGCCGAAGAGCCAGCGCTTGTCCGAGGACATCTCCGTGGTCATGTGGCCGGCATGACTAGACGCCAAAGGCGCACGGAACGCTGTTACCTTCCCACCGTAGTGGTCCCTATTTTTCTACTTGCATTTTTACGTGCTTTCGAACTGCTAGGTTGGCAGAAGCTGGGACGAGTAACAGGCGCTCACTCTGCTACGCGGCACTCGGGATTCGACCCGCCAAACTGCCGACCTTCCGATCGACAAGCTCAGCGTCCTAACCCACTGAGCCACCGCGTCCCTTTCACTATGCTGTATTACTGAGACCAAAAAACTTGGTTCAGAAGTATGTAATTTCCAGCTTTGGTTTATAACTGGCTTCCTCAATCTGATATCTTACAGATATAAAGTCATTATCTCCTGTTCTCTCTTCCTTATTTTTTTCTCTCATTGCATTTTGTATCAAGGCCATTTAAAAAAAAAGTACACTACAGCCATTCCTTCCTGGTGATTTGTAGCATCTTGTAGTATATAACCCAGCCGGTTATAAAGCCTGCCCTCATTACTGTTATCTCAGCACAATGACAGTAGAAGAATGTTATAAATCACTGGTGAGGAAATGGATTTAGCTAGAGGGCCATTCTCCACTGCTGAGTTAAAGTTTTATTTATGAGTCAGTAGAAACCACTACAGTATAAAACTTGGTGATCTCACAGCCTATTGTACCTGCTTATTATAGCCACTGTGATGTAGGGTTGATGGATTCCTTAGAATTTGTTTTCCTCCCATCCCCAAATATCATCAGTGGAAAAAATGTGTCTGGAGATTCTCAGTCATCCAGGTCACAGTTGTCCCAAAGGTGCTTTTTCAAACGGCGACTGGACTTTGTTTTTCCTTGAAGACATTTCACCCCCCATCCAAGAAGCTTCTTCAGTTCTGACTGAATAGTGGAGGATGGAAATTCCTTGCAGTCATCTGGTCATTAGATTCTGAGAGTCCTTGAGGCCACTTGAAGGTTTACCTGTGCCCTCAGGGTCACTTGAATTGTTCAAATGGGTGTGGAACCTTACAACAGTTCCAAGAAGGCTCCACACCCATTTTCACTATTCAGGTGAGCCTGAGAGCACAGATAAACTTTCAAGTGGCCTCAACAACTCTCAAAAAGAGTGCTAATGACCAGATGACTGCAAAGATAAATATAAATCCTTCTGTCCTCCACCATTCAGTGGAAGGAATGCTAATCTGCATATGGCCTGCAAGTGGTCTTATCCTTAAAGCTTTATTCCAGGACAATTTAAGGACAGCAATGTGTAGATCCCCTTAGCTTCATTGTTGCCCCCCTCATCCTGTGTCATCAAGAAGTGGGAAAACCACCAGCAATCACTCTCTTTAAAGTGTGATGGGGAGACGTGTGATGGTGGCTAAATACCTGAGATGGAGAACTTACGGTAACCATCTTTGAAGTTGTCCATCTGACAAGTCACTTGGTATAGAAGAGCTTCATGCCAGTAACTTATCACTGTGACTATTTCTGAGCATGGGTCTATGGGTCTTTTAATGACCAACAGACCACATTCCAAATAACCTGGGAGGAGGGTAAGATGCAGGAATTCATAGTCCACAGTTAAAGCCCCATGGTTACATGACTGCAATATATGACTTTTTTCCCTCCAGAAATGCATTTACTTCTGTTTTCTGGCATAAAACACCCATCAGGGACAATAGATTCACTTAATGACTGCTGCAAAGAAGGTTGTAAAATTGGGCATGGTCACATACATGGTGACCTATTTAATGACTGGAATGATTTACAATTGTAATTCTGGGCTCAGTTACATCATAAGCTAGTTTGGTTTATATAGACTCTCAACTGTTTCACATGGAAAATTCAGGCTAGTGGCTGGTACTGTTATTAGCTTCATACTTAGCATATTATGACTTATTTATTGCTTCATTGTAAAAGAAAATGGAGGGGGAAAAAGAGAGATGCACAGTGTTGTTGTGGACTGTAATAACATTCATTTAAGACATGTCAGGTCTTAATTATAATTTAAATTAAACCTTTTAAGGGACATTTCAGGCATTATAAATGGTTTACACCAGTGTTTGTCAACCTTGGCAACTTTAAGAGATGTAGACTTCAACTCCCAGAATTCCTGGGAATTGAAGCCCACATTTTTTAAATTTTCCAAGGTTGAGAAACACTGGTATACACAGAAAGTATTTCAGTATGGGAAAAACCACAAAAACGTTCGTGATTCTACTCGAACTATACCGGTTGCGAAGTGCCAGTAGGGCATCTCAATGCATTTATTCAACGCAAAATATCCATAAACAGCTCTCACTTTGATTAAATAAATAACTATATCTTTGAATTATTTGTAACTCAAAACTATTTAGAATACATTAAAGAACAAAACAAAGCGATGATATGAACATAATATAATATAGCACACATTTTAAAATCTATTGTATTTTATATGATAATGTATACAACCCCCAGAGTCTCTCTTTGAGGGAGATGGGTGGTTTAGAAATATGAAATATAAATAAGGAAGTAAGTAAGTTAAGGACTAACTCTGTATATAGTGAGTCCACGTGATGCCGGTGTGGTGCTTTGGAAAGTGTGAGTCAGATCTATCTGCGTAAACCAGATATTCAGTCTCTTCTGAAGCCCAATCCAAAATGGGGCTTCAGCAGCTGCATTCAGTTAATAGGAGATTAAATAGATGCAGCTCCTGACTGCATCATCATCTTCTTCTTCATCATCATCATCATCATCAGATGGATCTTGACAGATTTGAACACTGGGCCCTACCTAACAAAATGAAATTCAATGTAGAGAAAAGTAAAGTCTTACACTTAGGCAAGAAAAACCAAAAGTACAAATATAGATTGGGTGAAACCAGGCTTAATAGCAACTGTGAGAGGGATCTTGGAGTCTTAGTGGACAATCAATTAAATAGGAGCCAACAGTGTGCGGCAGCAGCCAAAAAAGCCAATGCAGTCCTTAAGTTGCATTAACAGAGGGATTCAATCAAGATCACGTGAGGTGCTGATACCACTCTATAAAGCCTTAGTAAGACCACACCTAGAATACAGCAACCATGTTTGGTCTCCACACTATAAAAAAAGATATTGAGACTCTAGAAACGGTGTAGAGAAGAGCAACAAAGATGACTAGGGGACTGGAGGCTAAAACATACGAAGAACGGTTACAGGAACCGGGCATGGCTAGTCTAGTGAAGAGGAGGACCAGGGGAGACATGATAGCAGTATTCCAATATTTGAGGGGCTGTCACAGAGAGGAGGGGATCAGCCTCTTTTCCAAAGCATCTGAAGGCCAGACAAGGAATAATGGATAGAAACTGATCAAGGAGAGAGAGATTCAACCTAGAAATAAGGAGAAATTTTCTGACAGTGAGAACAATCAACCAATGGAGCAGTTTGCCTTCAGATGTTGTGGGAGCTTCATGACTGGAAGCTTTCAAGAAGAGACTGGACTGCCATCTGTCAGAAATGCTGTAGGATCTCCTGCTTGGGTGGGGGGGGTTGGACTAAATGACCTACAAGGTCCCTTCCAACTCTGTTATTCTATTCTATCATCATCATCGTTATGTTCATGAATGGGGCACCTTAGATTGTTCCCATAGCAAGACTTGTATTGGGAAAAGATGAAAAACACTACTTTACACTGAAACAGCAAAGGATAAATTTATGTAGGTAGCCATTGGAATAGACTGGGGATAAGATGAAGACTGTGTTATTAAGACAGCTTTTAAAAAATGATTAGAAGGGTGTCTTTGTTGCCATGGGCTAGCAGGACATGAAAATAAACCACTTTTGCTCTGCATGAAGCTTTTTGGAGATATGGAATGTTACCAGAAAGAACGCAACCAACCCACCTTGATCTCCATGCTCATCTGAATGGCGTGTTTGTTTTTGTGCTAACAGGATGACTGTCATGAGTTTCCTGGTCCTTATCCTGAGCTGGGGCTCCATGGGGCTGGAGACAGCAGCAGCTGTGGTGAGTGATATGGGGCTGTGGATAGGTTGGGTTCGAGAGTGATGTAGGTCAAGGTTAAAATGTCAACAAGCAGCATTTTCAGAGAGTGCCAGCAGAGAGGGGAAGCCATTAGGGTTAACCTAGCAATATTAGCAAACTGGGTAGCAACCTGCAACAAACCAAACCAAGGGAAATTCAATTCTGATATGGCCAACTCTTTATGAGCTGATATATTCCAGGTTTCATAAATGAAAATAGTGGCATATTTGTAACATCCCCATGACAATATCAAACTCCCTTTTTACGACTCTCTAATCCCTTAATTCAGGGTAGTGTCGGGGTGACTGGATGGAGCTGTGCATTTATTGGCTGGAAGCCCTTCCTGATGCCAAATGGAGTTCACAGCAGATATTTTTTTGCTTGGACATTTGCTTTGAGTACCACTGCTGAGAGATCTACCATCAACAGATCTTCAGACTATTCTGTGTGGCTCACTAGCTAGGAATTATGGAAACTGAACTGCCACACAACTGGAAACAGTACTAGGTTGAGGGGTATGAGGCTATTCTACTGTTTTACACTACGTTCACAAATTCTGCAAGAGGCGATCTGGTGACCATTTACAGTCTATAGTACAGATAATCCTCGACTTATGACTGATTGTTTATCGACTGTCCAGAGTTGCGAGAACCTCAAAGGCTGCTTTACAGTCCATAAAGCACTTCCAGCCACTGTAAAATATCACACACTCACACAAACACACTTTCCCGGGGTCATGACTGCATTTCAGGCACTTGTAAGTGTGTTCACATTGACAACGGGTTGCAGTGACCTGTGGTCATATTACCACAATTTGTGATTTAAAAAAAACATCAGAGAGAGTGGATTCGAACTTACCACCATGGGATTCTTAATAACCATTGTAAAAATTGTCATAAAATCAGGTCCGGTTATGTTGGTACCTGACATACCTGATTGCTAAGATTTATGAGTGCAATTCAGATATTTGCTATCCGGATAACCTCGTTGCAGTTATAAGTCGAGGACTACCTGAGCAGCTAGTCCTCGACTTAGGACCAGAATCAGGACCAGAATTTCCACTGCCAAGCAAGACAGTTATTAAGTGAGTTGTACCCAATTTTATGGCCTTTTTTGCCTCCAGTTGTTAAGCCAAATCCCTGTAGTTAGGTGAATCATGCAGCCATTAAGCGAATCTTTCTTCCCCCATTGACTTTGCTTGTCAAAATCGAGCTGGGAAGATCGCAAACGGTGATCACACGATCTCGGGATGTTGCAGCCATGGTAAAATACATATCTGTTGCCAAGCAGCCAAATTTTGATCACGTGATTGGGGGATCCTGCAACAGTCACAAGTGTGAGGACTGGCTGTAAGTCATTTTCTCAGTGCTGTTGTAACACTGGATGGTCACTAAGCAAATAGTTCAGTCGAGCTCTACCTGTATTGGTTCTTCGAGGTGTATTAAGGCAGAACAGTATCACGATTCAGAATATTCTCAGGAACTACAGCAGGGGTGTCGAACTCGCTGCGCCACGTGATGTGTCGTGACATATCGTGACTTTTTTCCCCTTGCCGGAGCTGGGGTGGGTGGGTGCGGCTTCCGTGTGACGCATCCGACCCGTGGGCTGGCAGTTTGACACCCCTGAACTACAGTATAGAAAAAGAGCAGGCAGCTTGTACAGAATAAAGTACGTTACAGAATAAAGCATGCCATCGTCTGTATGCAAGCATTTCCATCCATCAACAGAAACAAAAGGTTTCTCTTCTCCATACTGGAAACCCCAAGAGGCTGAACACCAAGTCTTAGAATGGGCATTTTACTTTCTATGGAGATTCTCAGACATTTTGTGGGCTTGTATTAATTTAATTTAATTTTATTCTCTCTTTTTGTATTGTTTTTAACTTGCCCTGTGAACCGCCCTGAGTCCTTCGGGAATAGGGCGGTATATAAATTCAATAAATAAATAAACATCCAGGTCACGTTGGTCCCAAAGGTGCCTTTTCAAAAGGCGACTGGACTTTATTTTTTCCTTGAAGACGTGTCGCTTCTCATCCAGGAAGCTTCAGTCAGAACTGAAGAAGCTTCTTGGATGAGAAACGAAACGTCTTCAAGAGAGAGAGAGGAAAAAACGTCCAGTCGCCTTTTGAAAAAGCACCTTGGGGATGATATTTTATTTCCCTTTTTAAAATAAAGCACGCTTCCCCGTGACAAACACACTCATAGGGCCAGCAATTTAGCAAAGGCAGATGATAACTTTGGGGATGTCCCTTACAGCAGCGGTCCCCAGCCTTTCTGGTTTGGCAGACTGGCGGTGGCAGCGGGGGGGGGGAGAGGAGGAGAGGGGATGGCTGTGCGTGCGTACGCGCCTCTTTCACAAATGCAGTTTCGTGCACGTGCACACACTTGCCCACCTCTTCCATGGCCCAATTCTGAACAGACTGTAGCCCGGCACTGAGCCGTGTACCAGGTGTTGGGGACCCCTGCCTTACAGTATATTTAGGTATTAGGCAAACACGGAGAAATTATATTCTCCTGCAGAAACTGTGCCTCATATTTTCTGGATACACAAGGATAGGATCACTAGCGAACTTCAGCAAACCTTGAGCAAGCCCTGGGGCAATTGTACAATTGCACGGTGTCACATTTTATTTATTTATAAGCACAGATTGTTACCAATAATGCTGCCAGAGCAGGATGGGGGGGAGGCGGTAGAAATCCAGCACCCCACTCAGAAGGACCCCAAAATTAAACAAAGCTACTACTGGATCTTGTAACAGCTGGGGATCTAATTATCATCTAATAGAACTCCTCCATAAGATTCCTAAATCCAGGTGTGCATAACTTGGGTCAGCTCAAAGACCTCTTCAGTCTTTGCACAGAATGGTTAAGGCACCATCCCAAAGTTAGCAGGATCAGAATCTCATTTAGGAGGAGAATTGGGGATTTCAAAGAGCGATATGGGGGGCTGAAAGCCTGCAACAATGAAAGGGAAAATAGGAAAGGGAAAGGGGAAAGGAAAGGAAAGGGGAAAGGAAAGGAAAGGAAAGGAAAGGAAAGGAAAGGAAAGGAAAGGAAAGGAAAGGAAAGGAAAGGAAAGGAAAGGAAAGGAAAGGAAAGGAAAGGAAAGGAAAGGAAAGGAAAGGAAAGGAAAGGAAAGGAAAGGAAAGGTCCATCCATCCTGGAGAAGATCTGGGGGCAGGACAGGAAGCAACGGATGGAAACTAGTCAAGGAGAGAAGCAACCTAGAACTAAGGAGAAACTTCCTGACAGTTAGAACAATCAACCAGTGGAACAACCTGTCTCCAGAAGCTGTGAATGCTCCAACATTGGAAGTTTTAACGAAGAGATTGGATAGCCATTTGTCTGAAATGGTATAGGGTTTCCTGCCTGAGCAGGGGTTTGGACTAGAAGACCTCCAAGGTCCCTTCCAACTCTGTTACTCTGGATTCAGAAGGTTGAATTCCTGTAGGCCCCATGAAATTCCCAAGCTGGACACTTGGCACCCCCAATGTAATGTATGAAAAGTACGAATTCAGTTGTATTTCCTGCCACTGCATGTAGAAGAACTGGCACAGTTTTTGCCCACCAGGCAACTTTCTGAAATTAGAGGGACAGCAGCCAAGCAAACTGGCCGGTGGTCTTGCCTGATAAACTGTCTTATGTTCTCTGAAGCACAATAATTTAACTGCTGGCACTTTCAGCCAGGAGAGGGGTGGCATTTGGAAGTGGGTGGGGGAGGAATGGTGGTGGTGGTGGAGGTGGTGGTGGTGATGAAGGGGATGTTCTCACCATCTCACTCTCTTCGTGTATATTTTTACACATACAGCAACACACATATGGGCACACCCATGCCTACACTCTCTCCTTGAGGTTGTTTTAATTAGTAGGCATTATTCAGAGCCCCTGGAGAAAATAAGAAAAAGCTTTGCATTTTCCATCTGTCTCACTCATCCCTCTTAATTCTGTTCGTCTGAGAATGAGTGGCTTAAGTGCCTCTCTCAATGGTATGCAAGCCGGGGGTTGTACTCCTGCCAAACTGCACTTCTGCTCCATTAGGCCAGCCGAGCCCCCCCACCCCACCCCATGCTATTCCAAATCCAGAATCCTGCACTTCTGCTCCATGCTCCACCCCCCCCATGCTATTCCAAATCCAGAATCTCTCTCTCTCTCTCTCTCTCTCTCTCTCTCTCTCTCTCTCTCTCTCTCTCTCTCTCTCTCTCTCTCTCTCTCTCTCTCTCTCTCTCATATCTTAGGGCTACCTCCCATTAAGATGAAGTAGCTCCCCTAGAGACGTGGAAGTACTCCTGTTCTCATTTGTCTTCTCCAACCTGGTGCCCACCAGCCCTGTGTATGAACATCCCATAACTTCATTGCATTTCTCAGTGCATTTTCCAATGTCCTAAGTTGAAGCACGGTGATTTTTTAAAAGCCAAATATTTGCATTGAGAGGAGGCACTTTTTGTAATAAATATTTCGGCTGATGGAACCATAGGAGTTATAACATTATGCTGTCCTTCAAATTGACAAAGTTATTTTTCCCCCACTCAGAAGTAAAACAGGAACAAGAGTTCCAATTCTAGATTACTCCAAGCCGATCCAAAATCTTCACAAACTTCATTTCTTTGTCTCCCCACCAGATGTCGGCAGGAAATTATTCTGTCAACGTCAGGTGATTTATCGATGAATTTTGACTGCCTCATCTTTGTGGATTCTGGGAGCTGGGTCTGCAAACTCAAAAGTGAAAATTGTGGGCTTCCTGCTCATTGTTGGTTAGCCATCCTGTCCTTAAAGGAAAGCGCAATTGTGGCTTTTCTTGATTTTGTCATTCCAACCATTTTGACCCTACTCTTTGACCAAAGACAACCAACAACTTTACAGTCGAAAAACAGAGGGCAGGAAAGGAAAAAAGAAGAGCAAAGCAAGCCAACTGAAACATTTTTGCTAGAGACTCATACGGCTCAGCTAGTTATAGGATAATCCTGATTCCCTTTTCTCCCAGTTAAAGGAAGGACAAGCAGAGGGATGAGTAGCAGTTCTGAGGAGTCCTTGATGCTCTCTGAGCTTGGTTGTTTTCTTGCAGACATTTCATTACCCAATTAGGTAGTATCATCAGGGCACTAGCTGGGTAATGAAACATTTGCAAGAAAACAACCCAGCTCAGAAAACATCAAGGACCCCACAGTTCAACCCTGAACTATAAGTATTCTCTTCTATCAGTAGTAGTTCTTTATTGGTTACCTGGGAGCAGATAACTCTACTACAGCTCAATCTGAGTGATTTGCTATGCTTTTTATTTCATTTATCTTTCTTTTAATCAAAGCAGCTGTCGACTGTCTGATTAGCGAACCCAAAAAAGGGAATCTTCAAGGTTTTTGAATGCCATCAAAAAGAAACTTCATTGAGTAAACATCTCGGAACTAAAGAAGCAAAACCAACTCTGGTTTTCCCACCCAAAAAATTGCCTAGCTTCCCGTGCCTCACCACCGGGTGTTCACATTGTCCAATCACAGAACTTTGGTTTGTTATGGGAACAGTCCACTTCTCCGTCAAGCACCTCTGTTAGTGACCTTGGCATTCTTGCAGGCTCTTACCATCCATGAACGGCTTCTTAGAATCCCGTTTTCTCCCTGCTCTTTCTACCCCTCCCCCCCTTTTCTATGGCAAGTTGATTAGTGATAGAAGCTAGCAGGCATCATAGCGATTCAATGTTGACAGCAGCAAACTGAGTGGAGGACTTTTGGAAGGAAGGGAAAGCATAGAAACGATGCATATAAACCTTTCCTTTACAGTTGTACTTACTATCATGGCTCCCCATTTCTTTGTAAGGAAGCAAAAATTCAGGAATCCTCAACTCAATCAGGTCTTCCGTTCACACATTCCAGTTAAAAGTCCTTCTCTATTGTATCAGCCTCGTCCCCATTCCTCCAACTCATGCAACTGTTTCTTTTTTAGTGGACCTACATATCTGTCTTTTTTACCATCAGGTTGTCAGAACAGCCTAAAATATTAAACAAATTTTCACTTTATCTTATTCTCTAATGTTGTGTTTGCCAACACATTTCCAGATGACTGCCCTAACCCCAGTTTACCCCATTAGCTCAATTTTCTGAGTTTGCATAAGACACTGACCCATTAATCAAGCACACTGCTTTGCACAACACCCTGGGAGGCTTAAATATGGCGAATAGTAAGTCACAAGTTTGCAAACGCAGCTAATATTATCCTTTGCTACTTCTCCCAACAAGAGGGATGGTTCTCCCAGACTCCATGGCCTTCCCTCAATTTTGCAATTCATTCCGCCTCACCATTTGTAATCTTGTTATGACCAACCCCAACCTCTACCCCTTTGGCTAAAGCACTCTTTTTTTCCAACTTAGTTATAGCAGTGTGTGTGTGGTCTGAAGGCCACTGACCATAAGTGTCCCTTTGTTGATGGCTGCCAAACCTCTTCTCCACACCACCCAGGCTGTAGAATTCTTTTCCATGTTCCAGCAAATCAAAAAGCAAGCTTTTTTTGTTTCGTTTTGATATATTCCATCTGCATTCTTGATAGCGATTGTATCAGCATGTTTTCCTCTGAGGATGTAGCACGCTTTATTTCTATTGATGTTATAGATAACTCTCCAAATCCTTTGCCAGTAGCCTTGTTGGTCTGGTCTAATGGGAGTTAAGGCTCAAAAGGTGTAGAAGGCCCCAGGAGGTCCACTCCTGCTATACAGGCAGTCCTTGACTTACAACCTTTTGTTTAGTGAGCATTCAACATTACAACAGCACTGAAAAAAGTGATTTATAACCGTTTTTCACATTTATGACTGTTGCAGCAATCCCATGGTCACATAATCAAAATTTATACGCTTGGCATGTATTTATGACAATTGCAGTGTCCCAGGGTGATGTGATCATCTTTTGCAATCTTCTCAAGCAAAGTCAATGGGGAAGCCAGATTCACTTAACAACCATGTTACTTAGCTGTGATGGTACAGTGGTTAGAATGCAGTACTGCAGGCTGACTCTGCCCACTGCCAGCAGTTCAGTTCTGACCGACTCAGGGTTGACTCAGCCTTCCATCCTTCCGAGGTCAGTAAAATGAGGACCCAGATTGTTGGGGGCAATAGGCTGACTCTGTAAACCGCTTAGAGGGGGCTATAAAGCCCTATGAAGCAGCATATAAGTCTAAATGCTACTACTATTGCTATTACTAACAACTGCAGTGATTCACTTAACAACTGTGGCAAGAAAGGTTGTAAAATGGGGCAAAACACCTATCTTGCTTAGCAATGAAAATTTGGGGCTCAATTTTGTTCGTAAGTCGAGGACTGCCTCTATTTTTATTCCTGTCCCTCCCATAGCTTTTAGCAATCTCCTTTTGAATTTTCCAGTTCACCCATGCTATAAAAGTCTAAGCTCTTCCACAATTTTCCTTAGTAGTGTCTGATGTTGATCAAACTGGTCAACTGTTGTTCTCTAGCTGCCACCTTTTATAGTCCACATTTCTTCATAGATATTGACAGCAACTGAATGCCCTGCAAGTAAAAGAAACTTTTGTTTTTCCCCCTCCAGGGACTGAGTGATTTCTGCTTTGAGCCAGATGGTTACGTGATGAACACAACCCATGCCAGGTCTGGACTAAGCCCAGGTAGGATAAGATCTGCTGCATCTTACGGAATAAAGATGCTGGATTTTCACCCATGGAATAACACAGCTCCCAGGCTGCGAAGCTGCACTGTAGCAATGCCTTTCCAACAAGAATGCAATGTGCAAACTTTAGTAGTAATTGTGATATATGCTCCAGAGAAATTAAATCTCCCTTCCCCCTGATCATTTGGCAAGTTTTTACATTTTAAAAATCTAATTTTAAATTAAAATTAAATTTTAGTTTACCTGTTAGCTGGACTATAGGACCTTTGGCAAATCTGTGCTGAGCTTGTTTAAAAATCATCCAAAGGAGAGCTAACATCCCGTGCTTAAAATTCTGCTTCTTGGTGAGTTCTGAAAGCAGTTACTTATGTTTTGCGTAGTTATTTTGTACTGCTTTTCAAAGAACCGAAACACTGATTTGGGGGTTATATACAGTATGAGAACTGTTGCTTTAACAAAGACAGCGGAAAAGCAATACTAAGTGGATGTCTATTCTGGAATGGGATGCGATTTTTCTTTGCAGTAATTATAGGAGGGAAAAGGTTAATTCTGGTGTTTTGATAATTTCTGAATCCAGCCTGCTCATGGGATCTTTGTTGGGGAAAGTAGAAGGGAACAGTAAGGGGTTGTGGGAGCTTATTTCTGAGCAGACAGGATACATATATTGTGCTAATAATCAGTGATTTTTTTTTCCCACCAAATCACCAATTGGATTTTTTTTAAAAGATTCTGTTTGCAAACAAAGCATCTTTGTTTTGTTTTTAGGAGGAAAAAAAAGTCTGATTTTATATTTTATGTATAAAAAAACATTTCTGTCATTATAACAGTGATCCTTGTATACAGGCAGCTATTCCGTTAAAAAAGGCAGCTGTTTTGAATTTCCCAGTTTCAGAAGGCAACTCAGAACAGAGCAGCTTTAATAAGAGGAGTAATTTTCCAAATGTGGGGTGAACATGGGCAACACACTAACCTTGAAAGTAATGAGGGAGCCAAGGAGTAACTCTCTCTGCGCTTTTCATGATGGTCCTGATTTGGTCTATTGTTTTAGGCCAGGGGTAGGCAACCTCGGCTCTTTCATGACTCATGGACTTCAACTCCCAGGATTCCTGAGCCAGCATGGCTCAGCTTGGAAACCTCTCCCTTTCCCCTCAGCATGGCTGGCTCAGGAATTCTGGGAGTTGAAGTCCATGAGTCATAAAACGGCCTAGGCCAGGGGTAGGCAACCTCAGCTCTTTTATGACACATGGACTTCAACTCCCAGAATTCCTGAGCCAGCATGGCTCAGCTTGGAAACCTCTCCCTTTCCCCTCAGCATGGCTGGCTCAGGAATTCTGGGAGTTGAAGTCCATGAGTCATAAAGCGGCCTAGGCCAGGGGTAGGCAACCTCAGCTCTTTTATGACTCATGGACTTCAACCCCCAGAATTCCTGAGCCAGCATGGCTCAGCTTGGAAACCTCCCCTCAGCATGGCTGGCTCAGGAATTCTGGGAGTTGAAGTCCATGAGTCATAAAGCGGCCTAGGCCAGGGGTAGGCAACCTCAGCTCTTTTATGACTCATGGACTTCAACCCCAGAATTCCTGAGCCAGCATGGCTCAGTTTGGAAACCTCTCCCTTTCCCCTCAGCATGGCTGGCTCAGGAATTCTGGGAGTTGAAGTCCATGAGTCATAAAAGCTGAGGTCGCCTACCCCTGTTTTAGGCTCCAGGCTAGAAACCAGGAGCTGGTGAGTTGTAGTCCTGTCTCAGGCATGAAAGCCGGCTGGGTGACTTTGGGACAGTCACTCTCTCTAAGCCCAACTCATCTCACAGAGTCGTTGCGGGGAAAATTGGAGGAAGGAGGAGTATTAGATATGTTCACTGTGTCGTGGGGAAAAAACCCAAGGAAAGAAACACAAGACAGCAACACAAAACAATAATTCTTCACTTTAAGATTCAGAGGTTTCTTTTGCTACTAATCTGGAACAGATCAAACATAATAACAAAACATCACTTACATCAATAACTCATTGCAATGAGGTCCAATGACATAGCAGTTCCAATAAGGACAGCTATAGGCCAATGGCCAATCAATCAGGTCCAGGCCCAACTCTTTATACCCTTTCCCGTCCTAAGACTGTAGACAGATAGTCAGCAATCTTACACTTTCTGCTGGTTTCATGCTGACTTCCTGCTGACCCTCTGCTGAACATAACTTTCCACATACTCGTGTACATTGGAACTCGCATCCATCAGCTACTTTCAGTTCCCTATTTCTTACTGTTCCAGTCTTTATGTTCTAAATATATTTGAAACAAGCAAGATTAGCAGAATCATATTAAGTAAAGTACAATTGCAAACGGCAAAATTAAGCATGGCACAGACTTTGGTTCAATACTTTTTCCATGAGGCCTGATTTAGTTTACCTGGGCCTAAACCTTGCATAAAAGAACAATAGCTAATATTTTCATTTTCCACAACTGCCTTGAGTTGTTTATAAAAAATAATAAAAGAGATGAATGAATGAGCCTCACCACCTTGGCTGCTACAAAAAAACCCCATCACATTGAAATGATGCACATCTAATGTCCTAGAGCAGGGGTTCCCAGCCAGCGGTGTGAGACGATATTCCAGGGGGTGCGAAAACTTGGGTTTTCCAAATTATAGTGTAAATGCATAATTTGTTGCCGTTATTTTGAACTTTTGTAAGGGGTGCGAGAATATATCAGAAATGTTCTAGGGGTGCAGGGTATAGAAAAGGTTGGGAATCACTGTCCTAGAGCAGTGGTCCCCAACCCCCAGTCCATGGGGGTTGTACTGGTCCGCGTCATGCAAGCAACCGGTCTGCACAAACAAGCAAAGCCCCATCCACGGGATGCAGGCAGGACACAAAACCATGCACCCTCCAATCTTCAGAAAAACCTCTCTCTACGAAAACGGTCCCTGGTGCCCCAAAGGTTGGGGACCTCTGTCCTAGAGCAATCTGATTTGTTTTGCCTGTTGAAATGTTGGTCTGTCATAAAGGCGTCAAACAGCTAGAGCAAGAGATGTCCAACCCTGGCAATTTTAAGAGTTGTGGACAGTGGCAATGTGACAGTCACATTGGCTGGGGAATTCGGGGGTTGAAATCCACAAGTCTTAAATTTGCCAACGTTGGGCACCCTTGAGCTAGAGTCTCTTTTAGGGTGCAGGGCTGGAAATCCATGAACATGCATCAGGGTTGCCATTTCCAGAATGCTCAACTCACACATGGCCAACAGTTCCCAGGGTGTAGCTATTTAATACACTTGATTTTTGTGATTGATCTCTTTTCTTCCTCTTCTTGCTGTGTGTGTGTGTGTGTGTGTGTGTGTGTGTGTGTGTGTGTGTGGACATGTTTCTTTCCCCACCTCATCTGAACATGTACAGAGGTTGGATAAACAAACTCAGGAGATCTAAGAAGAGGTTTTAAATACCTAATGTCTAGAATAGATGGATCCAGTGGCTTGATGCCCTTTTTTTCTTTTCCTTCAACCCTGTAGAGATCCTACAATACTATTTAACCTGCAGCCAAGATATTTTCAACCCTTTTCAGCAGGTAAGTATTCCCTCTTTTCCATTAAAATAACATGTGTGGATGTGGTAGACGTTTTGAGGATGGTATATTGAATTTTCAGATTAAATCCAAAACTAAATCCAGGCACTGCTATTCCTCTAAGAGAGTGTTTCTCCATCTTTGAACCTTTTAAGATATGTGGACCTCAACTCCCAGAATTCCCCAGCCAGCATTGCCTGTATATTTTCAACCATATTTCATAATATTTGGATGTTTCTAAAAATGTATGGTACAGATGAAATCTGGTTAATCTCAGCATACAAATCCTTTACCGATGCTGTGCACCTCACGCAGGGTGTAATCTTGGCAAGTTGTAAAATTGTAGAATAAACAGTTATATCTATAGACTGTTTTGATTAACCGATTGCTAGTTTAGCTCTCCTCTAACTGAATGGCAGGTGGAAAAAAAATTAAGCTTTTGCATTGTTATTTTCATTTGCTGATTTGCATATGGTCTTGTGATTGAAATCCCCTGGTTTAATGCAAAACAGGATAGAATTTAGTTTTACTGGGGAGAGGGGGTGTCCCAATTTTGAGATTCCTTCTATTGGGTGTGTCAACTCTGAAACGAACCTGGCTGAAGCCATCTTGCTCATTTTTGTTTGCCATGAGGATGTGGGGGGAGGAATGGGGAGTTTTATGCTAGTGTAAACAATTCTCTGTCCCATGGGAACCAAAGTCATTTTTGTTCGTTAGACTGGGGGTTGAGCCTAATGTTAGAATGCCCACCAAACTATTCTCTTGGGAAATGTAGTTGATTGCATAGTTTCTGGGGTGGCAAATTTAACTTTGCAATACTGTAACCTTTTGTAGGGAGCTTTAATCTTGGTTTCACTTTTGACTCTGCCGATACTTTGTAGCCAATAAACATGTTCTTAGAAGAAAACTCAAGCCTCGGAGTTCTTCTTTAATTGGTTTCATCTATCAGAACCATGATAGGGTATTTGTAAGTTTGCTCACCTCAAATGCAGGTAGACCTTGACTTACGACAGTTTGTTCTGTGACCATTCAAAGTTACAACATTGCTGAAAAGAATAACTTACGACCAGTCCCGACTCTTATTACTTACTCACAGCATCTCTGTGGTCATGTGATTGTGATCTAGGTGCCTGGCACCCGGCTCACAGTTATGACAGCTGCAGCTTTCCAGGGCTACATGATGGCCATTTGAGAGCTTTTGACAAGCAAAGTGAGAATCACAAATCACAATCATTTGATGTCTTGTTTAATGACTGGGGTGATTTGCTTAACAGCCGTGCACCCCCCCAAAATAATGTAAAATCAAGTACTTATCTCACCCGATGCCTGGCTAATGACTGCACCCCTTAAAAATGAACTTTCTGGTTGCAACTGTGATCGTAAGTCAAGGGCTACCTGCATTTTGTGTTTACCTTCTCATTTTTTTCCTGCCCACTCTCTAGAGACTGACTGTGTGTCAGAGGGCCCTATCCAACATACATTCTCAGCTATACGGACTGGAGAGAGAAGCCATTCCCCACTTCCCAGCAGCCGAGGTCAGTGGGGATTCTTAGAGAAAAGGAGATGCTGGGATTGCATGATTCTCTTGAACTGGGCAAAGTTAGGGGGTGGGGGAGGTTAGTCAGAGAGCAAGGGAAGGCTGCAGATTAGGGCAACTGCATTCTGATTCATACCATTTGTACATTGCAGAAGAGCATCGTATCCATCCAGAGTACTTTAAACGTCACAGAAAGTAATTTCCATCATCTTGTAGCTCTCCTCAATTGCAGGGGACTTCATAAGGTAACCCCGTTACTCTTATTTGTCATTTAATTACGCCAGCCATTCCGCCTAACATTTCTTAATATTTCCGGATACATTTTAAGATCCTGACTTTTGCCCCTATTTCCTTATGACACGATGGGCATGCTTGCATACTAACGGTATCACCCTCTACAGTGAGAATCGATAGTTTGGTGCTCTCCAAATATTTTGGATTTTTATTTCCATCACCACTTGCATGCCCAGTCACGAGCAAGGGTAGAAAATAGTGGTCCCGCAGATATTGCCTACTGCATCTTCCAGGATCGCTCATCATTATTCTAAGCTCAATATTGCAGGCCAATAGTAATGAATTGTCGAATCTGTAGTTGAAACTTTTGGAGATTCGAAACTCTTTCCCCACACGCAGAGAGGTGACTCCTTCTATACAGCATAGGAGTATGTTCCTTTTCATATGAGCACTTTCCCACTCGAAGCAAAATGGAGCAATCTCAACATGGCAGAATCTCGGCATGGTGGACTTACAGCATCCTGTAATTTTAAAATCAGTTTGCATACAAAGATTTGAAGCATCTGTACATATGCTCACAACCAGTGAGAGTGAACAATGGAGGGATCATAAACATCAAGTCCAGATATCAAAGCCTCTTCCATGAGGAGCTGTGGTGGGGGACCAGTGGGCAGAATTGTAATACTGCAGGCCAGTGGTGGGATTCAGCCAGTTCGCACCACTTCAGCAAAACCGGTAGTTAATTTTTTGTTGCCCAGGCCCAGAATGGACTTCTGGAAGCGGCATCCACGCAGAGAACCGGTTGTTCACATATTTGAATCTCACCACTGCTGCAGGCCAATTCTGCTGACTGCCGTCTGCCAGCAGTTTGGCAGTTCAGTTCTTACCAACTCAAGGTTGACTCAGCCTTTTATCTTTCTAAGGTCGGTAAAATGAGCGCACAGATTGTTGGGGGCAATAGGCTTACTCTGTAAACCGCCTAGAGAGGGCTGTAAAGCACAGTGAAGGGGTATATAAGTCTAAGTGTTATTGCTATAAATCTAGGGGATGAAAGAGCTATGGCGTACTCTTAACTTTACAGACCTGTCCTTCTCATCTTGGTATTTCAGATGGACCGAATATAATTCCCATTATATTCCCATCAAAAAGGTAAAGGTTCCCCCGCACATGCGTGCTAGTCATTTCCGACTCTAGGGGCCGGTGCTCATCTCCGTTTCAAAGCCGAAGAGCCAGCGCTCATCCGAGGATGACTCCGTGGTCATGTGGCCTGCATGACTAGACGCCAAAGGCGCACGGAACGCTGTTACCTTCCCACCATAGTGGTCCCTATTTTCCTACTTGCATTTTTACGTGCTTTCGAACTGCTAGGTTGGCAGAAGCTGGGACGAGTAACAGGCGCTCACTCTGTTACGCGGCACTCGGGATTCGACCTGCCCAACTGCCAACCTTCTGATCGACAAGCTCAGCGTCCTAACCCACTGAGCCACCGCGTCCCTCACATATTCCCATTAGAAGGCAGTAAAAGAGAGTGAACGTGAGAGTTAGTGATTAAAAATGATAATGTCCCATCTGGATACTCTGATATCCAGAAACCAGGAACCATTGCCAATAGACTTTCAAACTTCCATCTGGAAGCTACTGTACCTCTGTGTCGCTTTCTGTGTCTCCTAGGACTATGTGGATGGCCTGAAAGGGCTGTGCTATGATGGCATGGAGGGATTGCTTTTTCTCCTCCTCTTCTCCTTCCTCTCTGCCCTTTCCTTCACCACAGCAGTCTGTAGTCTGCCTCGGGCTTGGAAGAGGTTTCAGAACAGGTGAGTGCTAAGATCCCGTGTGTGAGAATTGTGAGCCTCAGCTGCATGCAGGCAGAATCCTCACCGCTTCCAGATTAGGCAAAAGGAAATATATCCTGCTCAAATACACTGAAAGGCAGTGGCTGCAGATGTGAATAACCACAGCCCTCAAGATCTGTATAGATGCCCAAGCCTTGAAAGTAGCTTAAGGGCTTCCCCAAAATCAGTCACCAAACTGTAGCTTTTAATATAACCAGAGGAAGGAAATATGAAAACACAGGTAGTCCTCGACTTACGATCACAACTGAGCCCAAAATTTATGTTGCTAAGTGAGACATTTGTTGAGTGAATTTTGCCCCATTTTACGACCTTTCTTGTTTTTGAGTGAATCATTGCAGCTGTTTGTCACATGGCTGTTAAGGGAATCTGGCTTCCCCATTGACTTTGCTTATCAGAAGGTCGCAAAAGGGGATCACCTGACCCCGGGACTTTGCAATCGTCATAAATACAAGTCAGATGCCAAGCACCTGAATTCTGATCACGTGACCACGGGGGTGCTGCAAACAGTTGTATGTGTGAAAAATGGTCATAAATCACATTTTGCCAGTGCCATTGTAACTTTGAATGGTCACTAAATGAACTGTTGTAAGTTGTGGGCTACCTGTAGGTGGTGAAACCATACTAGTTGTATTTAACCAAAGTTAAAGCACTTAAATGTGAATCGTTATTTAATTTTAAATGGTAAGTTAATAAAATCTTGGTTTTTCTCCAAACCCTGCCTATTTTTGGGGGGGCATGCATCTTCAGTAGGCCACTCACAGGCCAAAAATGTTGCCAGTCTCTGGTGTAGACTATACAAAGCACAGCGATCCAATTCAGAGCAAGACTTTTAACGTCCGTTAGCATAGATTAGCCCACTTCTCATCCCTAAACAAAAGGTGTGTTGAGAATTGTGGGATTCGGAAGTCCAAACGAAACCAGTGTGTGTCTTGATTTGACAAGGCGAATGTAGAATTTGTGAACTAGATCAGAAGCTTGGACCAGGTTGTCATGTCTTCCTGATCTGAATTTATACACTAAAGCAGGGTTTGGGAACCATGGCCCTTTTACGACTTGTGGACTTCAACTCCCAGAATTCCTGAGGCAGCCATGCTGGATTTGGCGCAAACTCTGGTTTCCTGGATAGATGCCCGATGACCGTAGTCGTCTTCATAGTCATTAGGCTAGGCAGCTCTTTCCTTGTTGCTCACTCCTTTACTCCTTTTTTCCCCTCTTTTTTTTCCGGAATTCCTGTGTAGGGACTCGGACTATGACGACATGGAGGATGACGACCCTTTCACGCCCCAGGCACGTAGACCGCCAACAGTGCGCGCAGGGGGGGCTGGGCCCAGCCTGCCCAGCTCCTTTAGCCACTGTTCAAGCTGGGGCAGCCGGGGCAGCCTGCGCCTTTCAGCCCCCCCCATTTCCAACGCCCCCATCTCACAGTACATGTGAGTAACCCCCAACCCCCACCTCCCAACCCCCTCCCCACGCGCTTGGGCTCAATACCCCTGCAAGGCGGGAGGGGCTTGGAATGGCCCCCCGTGGCCCAGACCCGAGTGTGTGCGGGGGAGGGGGAAGGGAGGACACTCCCCCCCAAATCACAAACTGACTGTTCCGTCTACCTCTTTAAGTTCCTTTCTTCTCCCTCCTCCCCGCCTCCTTCCCTGGCATTTCCTCATCCCGTTCATTCTCCTTCCCCAGGGCTGCTTTACCCCACAGGTCCTTTTTCAGGAGGCAACTGGACTTTCTTGGTTTTTTTTTTCTTTGAAGACGTTTCGCTTCTCCTCATCCAAGAAGCTTCTTCAGCTCTGACTGGATGGTGGGGAATGGAAGGATCTATATTCCTTGCAGAGAGCTGGTCCTTTGCATTCGTTTAGAGAATCTTTTGAGGCCACTTGGAGGTTTACCTCTATTCTCAGGGTCACCGGAGTGGTGCCAATGGGTGTGGAGCCTTCTTGGCTGCAGGATGTTTTCTGCCCTGTGTCCCTTTGTTGTTAAAGACAGGCGCAAGGGATGTGTCTGTCTTGTCTGCATCTCAAAAGTAAAGGTAAAGGTAAAGGTTCCCCCGCTAGTCGTTTCCAACTCTAGGGGCTGGTGCTCATCTCTGTTTCAAAGCCGAAGAGCCAGCGTTTTGTCTCAGGACGTCTCCGTGGTCATGTGGCCGGCATGACTGGACCGTAGTGGTCCCTATTTTTCTACTTGCATTTTTACGTGCTTTCGAACTGCTAGGTTGGCAGAAGCTGGGACGAGTAACAGGTGCTCACTCTGTTACGCGGCACTCGGGATTCGACCCGCCAAACTGCCAGTCTTCTGATCGACAAGCTCAGCGTCCTAACCCACTGAGCCAGCACGTCCCTCCTCTGCATCTCAAAGTGAAGTGCAAATGGTTCCCGTTGTCTGGAATGTTTTCTGGAAATTCGTTCATACTCCCGCACCTGAACAATTCTCTAAAAGGATGCAAATGACCGTTGTCTGCAAGGAATATAAATCCTTCCATTCCCCACCATCTGGTCCAGAGCTGAAGAAGCTTCTTGGATGGGGAGAAGCGAAACGTCTTCAGAGAAAAAACAAGAAAGTCCAGTTGCCTCCTGAAAAAGCACCTTTGGGACAACCGTGCCCTGGATGACTGAGAATCTCCAGAGATAGTGCTGCTTTAGCTGTCTGAAATTTCTGGGGTGGGTGGGTGGGAAAGACCATCTTAGCTGGGTTCCCTAATCAAGGAGAAGGGCAAATGCGATGGCCAACATTGTTTAGCAACTTTGAAGTTTCAAGAATGGAGAATAATAGGTGATTTGGGTTGCCTAGGGAAAGCTTACAGGTAGTCCTCGATTTACGACCACAGTTGAGTCCAATTTTTTTTTGGATAAGTGAGACAGTTGTTAAGTGAATTTTGCCCCGTTTTGCAACTTTTCTTGCCACAGTTGTTAAGTGAATCACTTACAGTTGTTAAGTTAGTAACCCGGCTGTTAAGCGAATCCGGCTTCCCCCATTGACTTTGCTTGTCAGAAGGTTGCAAAAGGGGATCACATGACCCCAGGACGCTGCAACCGTCATAAATATGAATCAGTTGCCAAGCCTCTGAATTTTGATTATGTGACCGCGGGGATGCTGCAATAGCCGTAACTTCGAAGTGTCACTAAATGAACTATTGTTAAATCGAGGATGTACCTGTATTTTCCACAGTCTAGAACAGACATGTCAAACACAAGGCCCGGGGGCCGGATCCGGCCCGGGAAGTGGTTTCATGTGGCCCGCGAAGCCATCCTGGAGACAGTGAGGGAACGGCCTCCACTGCCTTGGCCCTGGTCCAGAGACCCTCCTTCTGCCAGAGACCCTCAGATCTGTCCCACTCCTGCCCAGGCCCCCATAGGCACCCTCGATGCGAACGATGTAGAGCTGGCCACGCCCACCCAGTAGGCCATACGCACTCTAGCCACGCCCACCCAGCAGGCCACGCCCACCCTGGCCATACCCACCCGGCCCCTTGAGGGCAACCGCAATGCTGATGCGGCCCTCAATGAAATTGAGTTTGACACCCCTGGTCTAGAAGATCACTGGAGTAGGAGAAGGAATGTTTATTTTATATACAGCATTATACTATCACCCACTGCTTCCTTCAGAAACCTCTAAACAGCATACTTAATTCTTCCTACTCTTACTTTTATAGAGTATAAGAATTTTAATGGGCCTTGAGGTCATGTAGTCTGACTCTCTGAGCAGTGCAGGTATCTATTGTACCCTCCAGCATCTGTTTAAAGATAAGAGATAAGAGATAAGACCAGCTAAGATGTAAGACAAAATAAACCTTTATTGTCTTTTTTTTTGACTGTGAGCACACTGGCACACATTAAAAATGAAATTCTGTTGCCTACTCTCAAAAAAAAAGAATATATAAACACCTCCAACAGAGGAGGCTTTATTGTCTGCAGATGCAGTCTGCTCCACTTTGCTTCTATTCATTAAATGCCATTTTAGATTTCTTTTACTGCCACCCAGGAGTGATCCCACTAAAGCAGTTACCCATAGAGATGGAATCATTAATTCCATTTTTTTTCTTCATTGGTCTATTATTATTTTTTTATGTCTTCCACCTTGCTTCCGTAATGGTAAACCAGCCATTTGCATCACGTTCCATTCCTGGCCCAAGCACCCCTTCCCCAAGACAACTCCTTTATCAAAATGCTCTTCTGGAAATACTACTCTAAGCCCCTTCAGTATCTCCAGCATCTTCCCAGTGACTGATCCTTTCCTCACTCCCAGTTTTCTACACTGATTTCCCCACTAAGCAAAACTGATTGCTACTGTTTTATTCTTCTCTCCTCAATCCTGAACCTTTTCACTGTTTTTCATGCCCCCTCTGGAGTGCAATTTGGATCAAATGCATATTCAGAGAAATTACGTCTACCTAATTAACTTATTGGGCTGCAATATATATATATATATATATATATATATATATATATATATATATATATATATATATATATATATATATATATATATATATATATATATATATATATATATATATATATATATATATATATATATATATATTGTCTTCAGTTTTGTGCTTGTGCTCGAAACAAGCATGAAACCGAAGACACCAGCCTGAAGATGACGAGTGGGACCTCGTCGAAACGTCGCCAAGACACCCTCAATCCTACACGGGAAAAGACCCGAATACGTCAAGACCTACATAAAAAAAAGAGGGATTATACAAAAAATGCTCTCCATTTGGAGTTCTCATGTCATACTATATCAAGACTATAGTGAAATGGGACATATATCTACTCCTCCAAATAAAGAGGACCAAGAAGGTCATGATGAACCCAGGATCTACTACTGTATAATCCAGGCTATGGTTTATTGTCAGGAGATCTAAAGAAACCAAGAGCCTTCATTTCAATGGTCACATAGACCAGCGGTCCCCAACCTTTCCAGATTGACAGAAGCAGGGGAGGGGGTGGACAGGGGATGGTTGTGCACGCACCGCTTTCACAAATGCATCTTCACGCATGTGCTCACCCACCAGTTCTGCAGACCGGTTCTGAATGGGCTGCAGCCTGGCACTGAGCTGCGGACCAGGAGTTGGGGACCCCTGACATAGACATTTCTGTAGAGGCCCTCCAGAAAGTTGCCCAGGTCCAACAAAGTAGAGTTTGCTAGTATTTCTGAAGTAACAGACTGACTTTCCAGAGCTTGGATAGCTTGGCTTGGGGAGGGAGGGATTCATTATCAGCAACTTTCTTGGTGTCCCTTGCAGGAGTCAAAGCGCTTCGTACAGTGGCAGTCCTCAATTTGAGAGCATCCCCCTCATTGACCGTCATTCCCCACCCCCTTCGGTAAGTCAGAAGTATGGACTCCTGCATATGTGGTGACCAAAGGCAGCACACCAGCTGTAGGCTATGACAGAGTAGAGATAACAAGTGGCTTTGGTTTTGTGATCCCAGCTGAGTTGTGGGGGGTTGAAAACCTGGTGCATATACGTCGGATGTGTCAGATTGTCAAAATGAGAATATTCACCTAAACCAGGGGTAGGCAACCTTGGCTCTTTTACGACTGATGGACTTCAACTCCCAGAATTCCTGAGCCAGCATGGCTCAGTTTGGAAACCTTTCCCTTTTCCCTCAGCATGGCTGGCTTGGGAATTCTGGGAGTTGAAGTCCACGAGTCATAAAAGAGCCAAGGTTGCCTACCCGTGACCTAAACTGTCCCAAAGTTGCATTGTTTTTTTTTCTTTGAAGACATTTCACATCTCCTCCAAGAAGCTGCTTCAGAACTGAAGAACTTTCAGAAACTGAAGAAGTTCTTGCATGAGAAGTGAAACGTTTTCAAAGAAACCCCCCCACACACACACACCAAAGTCCAGTTGCCTTTTGGTAAAGCACCTTTGGGACTACCATGAGCTGGATGACTGAGAATCTCCGTAGACAAGCACCTAAACTTAACAACGGACTTAGGTAGCAAAATAACTTTTTTTATTCCTTTGGTCAAAATGGGTTGAATCTGCTCTTTAATGTGGGGGAAGGTGGTGGCTCTGAGGGGTTTTGCAGATGCTGCTCACCCCAGAGGCAGAAGGGAAGAGTCTTCACGATTTCTTGCATGGTTTGTAAGTTTAGCAACAGGTGTATTTAGCCTGAGACACCATACATCTATTTAACTCTTTATTATTTTGGGGGTAACTCAGGGCCATCAAAAAGGTCTGAAGCTACACCCAGTCCCCGAGCTACCTAATTATTTAACTCAGCGGTCCCCAACCTTTCCAGCTTGGTGGCCTGAGGTGTGGGGGGGGAATGTGAGTGGCCAGCGCACAGCTCCATTTGTGTGAGCTTCGTGTGCACCAGCAGAGGGTGCTTGCTCTCACGTGCGAAGTGGAGGGCGCTTGTGCTCATGCACAAAGCTCCGCTCGCATGAGCGGAGAGCACTCACATGGAAAGCTCCATTCGCCCTCTACTCGTGCACGTTCGCGTGCGAGGTCGAGCATCCTCCGCTCGTGCGTGCTGGCCCATTTCTCCCACAGCCTGGTTTCAAACAGACCACAGCCCGGTAGTGGGTCACAGCCCAGGGGTTGGGGACTCCTGATTTAAATGAACACCCACCCACCCACCCCTACAAATATAACCACTAGAATTCTCAGCCAGTATGTGGGTTGGAGATTTAAAAATTGTAGCGCCCCCCCCCCCCGCAACTCATCTGGAAAGTGACAGGTTGAAAAGGTAACTAAGAATAGCTGCTGTTCTAATATTGCTTGGTTATGAATTCCTTGCTCCTCTCTTTTTATCATTCCATAGTATTCTCCCAGCATGCGAGCGTCTTATGTTGGTGCTAGCGAAGAAGTGGTCCTCCCCTGCCAGACCGGATTACAGTCCTAGATGCAGCCCAGAAGACCCCCAACCCAGATGCACACCACCCCCAACTAACAGAGAGAGACTCCCCAACCCAATCGTTTACTAGAATACAACTTAAGCGAGCCTTTTTCGCCAGGTGCCCCCCCTGCTCCTTCACTTGAATCTCTTCATTAGCCTCCCTTCTCTAAGAAACGAAAGGAAAAGAGTGGGGCCGGGGAGAGAAAGAGAATATTTTTTAGGCCAGGAGATAATTCAATGGCAGGGGCGAGCAGTGTGAACACATTAAGAAATGTAAATAAAGAGAGACATGGTTGAGAGACAGAAGTGCAAGCCATGTGAAAGGGTAAACGACAGAAGATCACTGGAAGCTGAACTCATTTTGAAATAGAAATGGAAGCTGACATACAAAAAGTGTGCGCAAACACCAACGAATGGATTTATATATATATATATATATACACACACACACACACACACACACACATACACACACACACACACACACACACACACACACATACTGCAAGAGTGCAGACATGATAGATAGACTGAAAGAGTGTGTGGACAATGGAGACAAAACAGCAAGAGCCATCCAGCTAGAGATGGATGCTTCCTGCTCTGGCGCTGGGTGTGCCGGAAAAGTGGAGGACACCACTGGGTCCCACCAAGAGAGAATAGGGGAATCCATTAGGGGCCCAGAGCTACCCTTGCTTCCCTATCAGCCTCCTTGCTCCTAATTAGAACCCCCAACACTAACACGCATTTGGAACTTGCCCAGTTTAAAATAAAAGGGAAACTTTATTTTACATGGTGTCCGTTTCTGCTTTTGCACACAACTATGTGAGAGAATATGCAATTATGGGGTATGTTTATATATTGCTACGATTCCCCTTTTTTGGGGAGGCATTTTACTGGGAGGAATAAGCAAAGAGCAGGGAGTATATGCCTAGAGCAGGGGTAGGCAACCTTGGCTCTTTTATGACTCGTGGACTTCAATTCCCAGAATTCCTGAGCCAGCTGGCTCAGGAATTCTGGGAGTTGAAGTCCACGAGTCATAAAAGAGCCAAGGTTGCCTACCCGGCATAGAACATACATACATATTTACCAGTACACACACACACACACCTATATATGAGCCATGGTGGCACAGTGGTTAGAATGCAGTATTGCAGGCTAATTCTTCCCACTGCCAGGGGCTTCGATCCTCACCAGCTTAGGGTTGACTCAGCCTTCCATTATTCCAAGGTCAATAAAATAAGGACCCAGATTGTTGGGGGAAATAGGGCTGACTCTGTAAACCGCTTAGAGAGGCTGTAACGCACCGTGAAGCAGTTGCACCCAATTTTATAACTTTAGCCATGGTTGTTAAGCAAATCACTGCAATTCTTCAGTGAATCATGCAGTTATTAAGTGAATGTGGCTTTCAGCATTGACTTTGCAAATGGCAATCAGAAGACCTCAGGATGCTGCAAACCATTGTTAAATACGTGCCAGTTGCCAAATTTGGATCATGCGACCACAGGGAGACTGCGAAGGTCGTAAGCGTGAGGACCAGCTGTAAGTCACTTTTCTCAGTGTCTAACTTCTAATGGTTGCTAAACGGATGGTTGCAAGTCAAAGATTACCTGTATTTGCAACAAGGTCGCCCAGGGCTTGAAGGTGTCATCCTAGCTGCCCAATTAAAACAAGGAGGCCACCTGTTGTATATTGGGCAGCAGCAACGTAGAAAGATGCTGGGGGCAGATGCATTATCTTAATGAAATAGGCAAAGGTATCACTTCATCACGTGCAGAAAGTAATGGTACATCACTCAATATATTTCATTAAAAACAACCCTGCCTGGATAGACACATGTCAAGTGATATGCTGGGAAAGACGGAAAGAAAGAGAAAAGGGTGACCAGCAGCAAAATTGATGGACTCAAAATTATAGTAGCAATGGGTTTACCATGGGAAGACTTGAAGGAACGCACTGGGGACAACTGTTCAGGAAAAAAAAAATCTCCAGTCAGAAAGAGCTGACGCTGAGTTGGTGGCATCTATCAATCAAATAATAGCAAAACTGGGTAATTCCAGCAATGTCAAAAACTAGATCATTAATCATTGAGAACTGCAAAATAATACAGTTTTGCATTAACATTCTGTCAACACTGAACATTCTCAATTTGTATGAAGTTTCAGAGAAAGTATATGCCGTTGCTTCCTAATTCTGTAGAGTTCTGAGCACACAAACTCTTCTTCTGAGTAGCCTCTTATTTCCACTTCTGTCTGCGTTCACTACGCAAGGTCACTGATAGAATGCATCAAAACACAGCGTATTGTACAGTGAAAACACACATAGCTCAGATTGTTGAAATTGTGCACTCCCAAGTCACAGTAAAGATACTATTTCCTCTCTTGATTAAGCTCTTCATAGCATTGGTATACCATATCTACAAGTTGTTGAGCATCTTGTGCCAGCTACTCTTTCTGTCCTCTTCCAGTGACTGGTATGGGCTAAATATAATATGGAGATGTGCTTTTTCTAACCATCGCACTTGCTGTGATACAGGTGGTCCTCGAATTACAACCACAATTGAGCCCCAAATTTCCAGATATGAAAGACAGCTTGTTGTGTGAGTTTTGCCCCATTTTATGATCTTCCTTGCCACGGTTGTTAAGTGAATTACTACAGTTAAGTTGGTAACACGATTGTTAAGTGAATCTGGGTTCCCCATTGACTTCGCTTGTCAGGTTACAAATGGTGATCACACGACCCCAAGACGCTGCAACGGTCATAAATATGAACCAGTTGCTAAGCATCTGAATTGATCACATGACCATGGGGGTACTGTAATGGTCACTAAATATGACAACCTGTCACATCACTTTTTCCAGTGCCATTGTAACTGAAAACTGTCACTAAACAAATGATTGTAAATCGAGGACAGAATGTGTGAAGCCTTGTGTCATCTCAGCCCCTGAATTTGGAAAACTGGGTTCTGTATTTAGCCCTTCTGTTCACGTGCATAGTCCTCTCAAATTCCATTTCCACTTAACTTTAAAATGTCTGGACAATGTTGGTTTATCCAGTCACAAATGAGTTTCTTTCTTCTTCTGATTTCATTTAGAGTTACGTTATGCAACATAAGAAGCATAAAGGAGGCTTCTTCCAGCTCGGAAGGGCTTCTGGCAAAGCCCCCCCCCCCACTGGCTCCTCTTCAGTCATAGCAAACTCCCAAGTTTATCTGATTACACGACAATGCTTCCTGCCAGCTCTGAGCAGTGGGTTAAAAGTCAGAGTTCCCCAAACTTTCCGGCTTTGCAGACTGGCTGGGGGAGTTGAGGATGATTCTGTTCGAGTGGTGAGCATCGTGCCTGCCTGCCTGCCTGCCGCTCGCACAAGTGGGGATGCCCACTACTTCTGTGGCTGGGTTTTAAACGGCTCAAGGCCAGGAAATGGGCTGCAGTCTAGGTATTGAGGACCCTGGGTTAAGTCACCTATTCTTACATTGCTGTTGAACAGTGTGTCCCACCCAACTGGGACTCCATTTGCATGTTCAGAGTAAAGAAAGGGGCGCTCACAGAGGGCTTCCTCGGTCACATAATGACTACCACAGGGGTTGAAAAAACTAGAAAGCAACCTGTTAATGCTGTTCTCTGTCGCTCTCATCAGTGCCCCCCCCCCTCCTCAAGACAATTCATTGTTACTCCCTCTACCGACTTTTCCTTTTGTCTGGCACAGGAAGCACTGCAGAAACCAAAAAAAAAATACCGTCGTATTAATGGAAAAATAAGCCCAACAATGCGAATTTTCTTTTGCCCAGCTACTAAAGTTATTTGGCTGGTAAAAGAGAAGGGATGGGGAGAGAAAGTTTCCTTCTTTATTTCATGCGTGTTTTGTCTTTCTTCCGGATCTTCAAGGCAGGGGACCTTGAGTCTCCTTTCCCCCGTTTGTATCCTCACAAAAAAAATGCGTAAGGTAGGTTAGGATACAAGAAAACGAACGATCCAAAGACACTGAGATGAATGAATGTTACAACCTGCGTCTCCCATGTACTGGGCTAACATCCGGTGTGGATCCCATCAGACCAGGGATAGGCAACCTGGGCTCTTTTATGACTCGTGGACTTCAACTCCCAGAATTCCTGAGCCAGCCATACTGAGGGGAAAGGGAGAGGTTACCATGCTGAGCCATGCTGGCTCAGGAATTCTGGGAGTTGAAGTCCATGAGTCATAAAAGAGCTGAGGTTGCCTACCCCTGGCCTAGGCCGCTTTATGACTCATGGACTTCAACTCCCAGAATTCCTGAGCCAGCCATACTGAGGGGAAAGGGAGAGGTTTCCATGCTGAGCCATGCTGGCTCAGGAATTCTGGGAGTTGAAGTCCATGAGTCATAAAAGAGCTGAGGTTGCCTACCCCTGGCCTAGGCCGCTTTATGACTCATGGACTTCAACTCCCAGAATTCCTGAGCCAGCCATGCTGAGGGGGAAAGGGAGAGGTTTCCAAACTGAGCCATGCTGGCTCAGGAATTCTGGGAGTTGAAGTTCACGAGTCATAAAGGAGCCCAGGTTGCCTACCCCTACATCAGACTGAAGTTAAATGATACCAGCGGGGTCATGGGAGTTGTAGTTCCACGCTTCTGAAGAGGAAAGCTACCATCCCACCCTCCCAGAGTCCAGAACGAACCACGTGAGGAAGCTCCGCCGAACGTCGCCTGGGCGGCGTGACGTCGCCAGCCAGGTCGACGTCTTCCTCTTTCGCTGCCCTCGCACGCACCGCTTCCGGCGGGCAACCGGAAGGAAGGAAGGAATCTGGCAGCCGAGACTGGGAGAGGAAGGGAAGAGTCAGCGGGCGCCATTTTGAGAAGCGCTAGAGCTCTTTTCCTCCTCCGCACTCGAGCCGACGAAACCTGCGGCCTGCTTCGGACTGTGGCGCCAAGGAAGTGGCTTTCTTTTGCCACGGGCGAAGAGGCGGTCGGGGGGCTTGAGCGGGTGGCTCGCCGCACCTCCCGTTAGGCTGAGGGCAGGAGGAGGAAAGCGGTCAGGAGTGGGCGGGCGAGGGCAGCGAGACCGCCCGGAGTAAGGGCCGCGGGGGGGGGGGAAGGCCGAGGCCAGCTCGCGCAGGGGGTGCCTGTGGTAGGCAGGCAGCGAGCGAGCAAATTTTTGGTGGGAGTCTTTTTTTTCTTTTCGGGGTGCCTGAGAGGGGGATAGCAGGGAAGGGTGGGCCGGGGTCTGCTGCCAAGAAAGAGTTGCGGGTGAAGCTTTTTGGGCCCGAGGGTGGGGGAAGTCTTAGCCTTTCAATACTTCAGAAAGAGAAGAGTGCGTTACACTACAGAAGGGCTTCACGTGCGATGTCATTACAAACGGGGGCGCAAAGAATATAAAGCCCCAGAGGTGGGGGCGGAGAGAAAAAAAACCGGGGGGCTGATAGGACTGCACAGCATCTCGTTTGGTTGGAATAAGCTTGGAAAAGGGGTCTTACTAGTAGGTGTGAAATCTTCAAAAAAAGTTCTCGAGGCTCTTGAGCCCTTGCTTTGCCCCAAGATGAAAAGGGGCATCGGGAAGCGTGCTAAAGAGGTGTAAAGCCACGATTTTGAGATGTGCCTGTTCCCTGGTTAACCGTCCTTGGTTTGGCCTCTACTTGTGGAAGAAGCAACGGAAGAAAAAGACCCGTTTGTCCAGGCTGTGGATTTGCAGCCATTCGATACCTTCCTTACCTGTTTGCCTGTTCTACGAATTAGATTATGGCTGCCAATATAGGAGGAGACCAGCATTCTTCGGAATGGTGATTGCAAACCTTTTATTTTAATTTCAGCTCGTGGGGCGGGGAGGAGGAGAATTTTAAGGTTTGGGTAGGCTTAAGCAAATTTGAAATACGTGTCTACTACGGTAGCAAAGCCTTCTTACTTGGCATTGTTTATGCCAAGTGATGTGATAACTATTTTTTAAGTAGGTGTTTTGTTTTTGAAAGCAAATTAACCTGTTGATGGACCAGTTCCCATCTGCTGTAATGGTTGCCTGTACAGGAACATCTTTTGAAGTACACATTATTCATTGGTGAATTGAAAGGTACTAGGTGTTGGATTTTTCTTCTGTTATCTCTAAGGTGAGGAGTCTAACCTACAAACTGATAATATCACAGTCAAAGTTAAAACTGAAGAAGAGGGAAGAAAAGCCAACTCCAATCCCTTTGTACTTATGGGAGGGCAAGGCTACTGAATTATGACATGTTGACCTTTTTGATAGGAATTCCTATGAAATTCCCAAGGGAGGGAGGTTTCAGGTAAAAGGAATAATTATTGCAGTATCTTTAGAGTGCTTCATATGCAAATTTTGTTATGCTAATCAGGAATGATTAATGTTTGGGTTTTTTGTGTTTCAATTTAGTTTTTTTTTTAAAAAGTTAGCTTTCAGAATTGTTCATGTATTTTTAAATAGTGTATTTTTTTTCAAATTTTTCAGATGTGCTCATTTCTGTAATCAATTTGGATTTGCTTTTTTTTCTTATTTTATCTAACCTTATATTTTAGTTATTGCTAACTTGTGGGACTGATGCAACTTTTCTAGGTCATCTCCATTAGAGTTAACTGCCTTTTGCATGTGAAAAGATAAAGAATTTCTGCTGAATAATGTAAACATATTCCCTGAAGATTTGGCTTTGGTTTCTGCTTTCAAAGACTTTAAAACTAATAACACTTTCTTGGATTTGTCTTGGTCAATGTGTATTTTTAAATTAAAATAATTAAGGTTAGATAAAATATTTTAGGACTTTATAAATTAGATATTGGAAATAAGAGACTGTATAGAGTAGAAAAATCTCGTGTCAGTAAAGGTTTGTAATTACAACAGCTTTCTGAGTGAATGTAGTTTTAGCTAAAGATGCTTATATCTTCAAAGAATGCGATTTCGTGAGAAATATTCTCTGATTCTGAGTTTTTTTGACAAGTATTTGTATTATTGTATTTGTCCAAGCTATTTAGATAATCCATTTGATCTATTGTACAGAAAAGTTCTATTTCTTACAGACAGTACTAGCTAAATAGTTGTCACCAATTAGACCAGGGGAGTTTGAATTTTAACAGGAAAAAAGAGTGAAGTGTACTATTTAAAAAGCAATATTTTGTAACAAAAAAAGCCAAAACACTTTCTTAGACTTGATTCAAGTTGAAATTGACATTCTGCTTATGACATCATAATGCTGATGATGTCACAGGCTTATAGGTCTTAGTAGTTGACCATCAAGATAACATGGTAGAAGGATAGGTTAAGTAACACTTTCCAATTAAATATAACTATTTTAGCCATCATATGTGGGTGAGTATTGGTTTTGACTCATTCATTACTTGATAAAAATGTATTCCTGGGCAAATAATGTTAAATTTTGTTCCCATTTTGTCTTAGTAAAATTTGCATGAATATTGACAATTTTATTTTTGACTATTTTGTCATATATAGGCAGCTTTAATTTGTTCTTATTTTTATTGTAAGCTGTCCTGAGAATTTGATTGTAAGGCAGCTAAGCATAAACAGTCCCTTAAAGTTACTCCTATCACCAGAACATAATAAGAGGGAAGGCTCTCAAACTTATAAAAAAAAGAAAGGTAAAAATTGGAAAAACTTTCTCAGAGTCTTAATATTAAATGGGAAACTAATTTTTTGTGGCATTGCTCGCATACATGAATAAAAATTCTAATTCTTAAAAAATCCAGTATCTTATGGCACCTTACAGACTTACCACAACATATATTTTGAAGGGGGAAGAATTGTGAAACTTAAGAAAAAAGTATCTCTAGTTATTAGTTAAGCAAAACTGCTTATGCTCGCCAGTTGGAGTGACTAAACAAATTTTGCTAGTAGGAGATGCCAAATTTCTCAGTACATAATACTAAACAGCACAGAAGGCACTTCTATTCTTGTTGGCAGGAAAAGCAGGTTGCTCATTTAAGATGAGATACAGTTCCCAGAATTCTGTATTGGTGGAATATGCAACTGGTTGTGTTCTAGTAACAGTCTAAAATTACTGTCTCATTAAAAATTTTAATTATCCTGACATATCTGAGAAATATGCATTATAAAAAGCTAGGAAACAAGAATGTACAGTAATGTCATTTTTCACAAAGTTTTAAATCACAAGTGGGCAGGATCTGGCCCTCCAGTGCTACTCAAGTGTCATCATCTGCTAGTCAGCAAGGTGAATAATAAGGGGAGTTTCAGTCTAACATCCTGGAGCCAGATGTTGCCTGCCCCTACTCTGAAAAGAGTGATGACAGTTTGGGGCAAATACAGTTTATACAGGTAGTCTTTGACTTAGAGACACAATTGAGCCTAAAATTTCTGTTGCTAAGCAAAACAGTTATTAAGTGAACATTACCCCATTTTTACGACTTTTCTTGCAACAGTTGTTAAATGAGTCACTGCAGTTGTTGAGGTAGTAATTACAGATATTTAGTGAATCTGATTTTCCCATTGATTTTGCTTGTCAGAAGGACGCAAAAGGTGATCACATGACCTCGGGACACTGAATCCATCATAAATGCATGCCAGTTGCTAAGGGCCCAAATTTTGGTCACATGATCATAGGGATACTGCAGTGGTCGTAAGTGTGGGAAAACAGTCAAAAGTCACTTTTTTCAGTGCTGTAACTTTGAACAGTCACTAAACCAATAGTTGTAAGTCAAGGAATACCTTTAATGTATAGGCTTACTTATGACAACTTTCATTGTGACTATAATTGGTAATTGACTTTGTCAGAAATCTGTTGTTTTATTGTCCATGCCCTTGGAACCAAGCTACTGTATGCCTAGATACTGTTTTTTAGTGAGAAGCAACAGTGAGGGTAATAGTCTATCTTGGGGTTACCAGCGATTCCAACTTCTACAAATAACTGGTTGTTATTTTGTTTTTTGAATTGAGAAACTTGCTGGTTTCACAATCAATTTGAAGTATGCTATATGGAGAACAAAATAAAGATATCATAAATGTTAAATGTTTCGGATGCAAATAGATCAGCAGATAATAGCCTACATAGATGTATCAGCTTGTTAATCTTCTTTCAAGGCGGAATTAGGAACTGACATAAAAAATGAAGTAAAACATAGATTCTGGATTGACAGGTATAATTGAAATTGGCATTGTATTTTGGCTAAGGTACATGAGCAGGGAAAAATAAAATCTCTGGTCATTTTTATTCTTGTAATCATGTGAAGCTAATGAAACAGAAGCTCTTTGTGCATCACTGTCTTTTCTCCCTGGTTTGAGACTATTCTTCAGCAAGTTCTAAAGTCATAGTAGCTCACGTATACTGGTATGTGGATGAATTTTCTGTGGTGACTCAGGAACTGAATAATAGTGCTCAATTAGATTGAACCAGAGTTCAAATTAAACCTACCAGATGTTCTGGCTAGCACTCTTGGGCAGCAGGTTCTGTAAACTGAAGACAAGCACAACTTTGTGATTTCAAGGCTGTAGCAATGATACATGGGAATAAAAATCCCTGCAACTTTCTCTTTTTCATCTACGGTCTCTTCTACTTTATAGGGTTTCACAGTACAACCTGGGTACTGCAAGCACCAGAGAAAACGGAATGGAAGGTCCAATGCATGAGAACCCCGAATGGGAGAAGGCCCGGCAAGCGCTGGCTAATATTAGCAAGGCCAATGCTGCAGCTGCTTCTGGCAACAGTAAAGGTGCCACCAACGGTCAAGCTAACACACAGGTAAGAAGGAGCCAATGATGCTTTAGACGTCCTTGGATTGCTGCTTGTGCCTTAAATTTATAATTGGAAAACATACAATTGTTTTGTTTCAGCCCTGGTCATTTAAGACTGAAACTAACCATTTTGATCAGTGCATGACACGTTTCTACTTTTCACAGTACACAGCACAGCAAGGAGAATCCCTGCAGCAGCAACAGCAGTACTACCAGTGGTATCAACAATACAGCTATCTCTACCCCTACAATTACTATTATCCTATGGTAAGTAATAGCATAAGGTCCCTTTAGAATGTCTTAAACTAGGACGAAGAGGGATTCAGTCTTTTAAAGCAGAGTATAATACTTCAGAATAAATAAGGCAAGATAGAATTTTCCGTATTTGTTGAGCTTTATCTATGCCCTCCAATCCCACACAGTTTTTAACAGAAGGATCCCAAGTGGCCACATTGTGTGATGAAAGCAAATAGGTCCTTGTTGCTGGTAATCTGTCCACCAAAACTTAGTTTAGGCTTTGCAGGCTGGATACCAAAGAATGAGAACATCAGCAAAGACACCAGGCCGATAACAAACCTGTTAGCAAATGTTTATTCAGAAATTGACCTTGCATATATTCACAGTAAGGGACGCGGTGGCTCAGTGGGTTAAGGACGCTGAGCTTGTCGATCAGATGGTTGGCAGTTTGGTCGAATCCTGAGTGCCGCGTAACACGCCTGTTACTCATCCCAGCTTCTGCCAACCTAGCAGTTCGAAAGCACGTAAAAATGCAAGTAGAAAAATAGGGACCACTACGGTGGAAAGGTAACAACGTTCTATGCGCCTTTGGCGTCTAGTCATGCCGGCCACATGACCACGGAGACGTCCTCGGACAAGCGCTGGCTCTTCGGCTTTGAAACGGAGATGAGCACAGGACCCTAGAGTCGGAAACGACTAGCACGCATGTGCAGGGGAACCTTTACCTTTATATTCACAGTGCCAGGAGGCTCCTCCTGGGTGACATCGGCTGGGTTTATGGAATGAACCTTTTCCTTTCTCCCCCACTTTCTGGAATGTTGGCACACAATGCGGAATACACATTGAGAGGAATGTGCTAGTTCCTGGTGTTTCCTAGCAAGAATCTTAGGGGGCAAAATCCTGGTGTGTGTGTGACTGATTCAGGCCTTGTCAATTTCAGGCAGCCTTGCAAGAGGGCCAGAGGTTTTTAAGAACTAATCAAGTCCCAGAGCAGAGCTTATTAACCTGTGAAAAAAGCTGCTCATAAGGGCTAGGAAAATGGCTTAACCGCAGGACTCTACATATCTATTATATATATATAAGATAAATGCAGAGTTTCATAAAGTTTGTAAAAAGAGAGGCTAGGATTTCAAAATGTTAGAAATCCACTAAGTGGAATCCAGGCAAGAGAAGACCTTGAGTGGAAACCCAATTAGCTTCTGTTTTTATACAAAAATTATATATTGCCTATTGTGTAAAGCACAGGTGTCAAACTCGATTGCATCACGTGACGTGACATGTCGCGATGGTTTTTTTGCCTTTGTGGAGCCCGGGGTGGGCGTGACGCATCCG
Organism: Vipera berus; assembly: GCF_964194415.1. Lineage (NCBI taxonomy): Eukaryota > Metazoa > Chordata > Lepidosauria > Squamata > Viperidae > Vipera > Vipera berus. The sequence continues at coordinate 55,063,842 of NC_138210.1, read as the reverse complement.
GCCTGCAGGCTGCCGATATGACACCCCTGGTGTAAAGTATCTCTTCACTGATCCATGATTTGCCTTCCCAGCAAAATGTCTACTCTGGGTATGGTTCTCCTGGGCAATATGGTGTCCCAGGCTCTTATTCCTCAACACCCCAACAGCCACCAGTTCCTGGACAGCACCAAGGGAGTATGAGCCAGGTAAGACACATCACTTTATTTAAATATTGTTATATATATATATATATATTATATGTGTATATATATATATATATATATATTATATGTGTATATATATATATATATTTTATGTGTATATATATATATATTATATGTGTGTGTATATATATATATATATATATATATATATATATATATGTGTGTGTGTGTGTGTGTGTGTGTGTATGTATGTGTATGTATATATATGTATATATATAAAATACAGTAGCGGGGAAAATATAAATACACAAATCCAATCGCAAAAAATTCAAAATTCATCTCAGAAATTCTCAGTACTATCTTAACAATTTAAGTAGTAAGATCGTTTGATTTTTCTGATATTTCCCTAAAGGCTTCTGGCTTTAATGCCCCCCTTGGTGTGTGCAGCTGAGCAGATTTTTTGGTTGTAATGCCACCTTGGTGCAAGCCAGTGGTTCCCAAACTTTTCTACAACCCGCACCCCTAGAACGCTTGTGATATATTCTCACACCCCTTACAGAACTTCAAAATAACAGTGAATTATGCATATACACTATAATTTTGAAAACCCAAGTTTTTGCACCCCTGGTTGGGAACGCCTGGTGTAAGCAGTTGTAACAGTACAGAAAAAAATACAAGTTGTCCATCTTTATATCAGCTTACACGAAATAAAGGGGGGGGGGTTGAGCAAAGCCCCAACTCCATCGTAAGCTCTCTGCTTTTAGCTGTTTTTTAAAATGGGGCAGGCAGAGATATTAATGGCACGAATCTCCTTTCTCTAGCCTCCCGTTCCAGGCATGGAAGACGGAGGGATGTCGTACTCAAGCCAGCCTCAGCAAATGCAAATCCCTAACCCGCCACAGTCCCCTATGCAACATCCCAACCACCCTTCGCAGCACAGCAACCTGAACATGGGCCCTGGGGGGCAGCAGCAGCAAGGCGGCCCTCCTGGAGGGTTGCACTCTCAGCCAAACCAGCCAAGTGCCTCCTATAACCAACAACAGCATTCTTACCAGGACACGGCCAAGCCCAAGAAAGGACAGCAGTTGTGGAACCGCATGAAACGTGAGCTTCTGGGAGTAGAGGTGGAGGGGAAGGGAAGGCAAAGCACTTTCAGGGACTCAAGTTACTGGGAAGGGGAGTTGGCAGTCTCTGGAGGAAGTTTTTATTTCCGACTACTGATGTCTTCTTATCAGCTATGCCATCTTTTCTGGCATAATTTAAAGCTTTTGCTTTAATGAGGTAACTTCTGCTTTGAGGTTTATTAGCGTATAGGGCAGTGATGGCGAAGCGTTTAGAGGCAGAGTGCCTAAACTGCAACCCAAAACCCACTTGTGTACCTTTGGGTGCTGGGCGGGCGTGGCCCATTGGGTGGGCGTGGCTGCGGTGGTAACGGCAGACTGGGTGGGACTAAAAAGTTCAATCAATCCCAACTTTGCGAGATCTTTTTTTTCCTGTGAGAAGTTGAAATTGATTGATTGATTGAAATTTATTTATTTTTTTGCACATGGCGGCAGAGGCCTAAAGTGAAAACGTTTTATAAAACCTGGGGCGACGGCATGCATGCCCACAGAGAGGTTCGCCACCACGGGTGTAGGGAGATGGAAAAGAGAAAAGAAAACGTCTCTGAAATGTGTAGCCTCCTGTGTCATACTCAAAAATGGTTTTCATTCATTTGTTGGATCGAACCTATAGAAAGAGTTGCCAAAGACATTTGTAACAAATTTAGCTCTGCTGGCAGATCCAACTTTTAAAGAGCTACTGATCATTCAGTTAAACCACCTTTGATTAACTTCCAAGTTTCTGTTGTGGATTAAAAGAGGAATTGTTGGCACTGTGCACACAGCCCCCCCCCCCCCATCTCTGTTGGACAGTGGTGCAGAAGCTTCCACTTTACTGAACTTGGAAATCTTATTTGGGCTCTGGGAAACACCATCGTGGTTGCAGCTTCCCTGCTGCTGACATTTTGGTCCCCTGAGGACATAGTGGATAGACTGCAAACCACAGGTAGCCTTGAGCATCTTAGCGTATCTCCAAGAATGTGTTGTCAAATTCAAGCAGCAAAATGGCCAGATTCTAGAATCATGATTTTGTTGTTGTTAGTTCAGCATTAAGAATGGGAATGGAAGGAAGCTGGTGAATAAATTAATAGAGGAGGATAGAAAGAATGGGAATGGAAGGAAGCTGGTGAATAAATTAATAGAGGAGGATAGAATGGAATAGGAGTTTGGTATTTATGGGTCCCTGTGGGCAAGTGGAAAACCTTTCATTCACGTTAGGAGCTCTGTGGATTCAGTCCATTGTGTTGGAATCGAACTAAATTTTTGCCGTTGTCTCAAGAGTTGTAGCAAGAGCTATCTATAGCTTAAATCAGGGGTGTCAAACTGCCGGCCCACGGGCCGGGCGCATCATCCGGAAGCCGCGCCCACCCCATTGCCAGCAATGGAAAAACCGTCCCGATACGTTGCGCGACATCATGTAACGTCGCGAGTTTGACATGTCTGGCTCAAATGGAAACTGTAGCTTATATCCTCCCATAATGTTTATGAAAATGCGTAAAATGCTCTTGGTACTGCAATAAGGGCATTTGTGAATGCATAAGGCTGTTTCCTCACATATGCAGTCTCAAATTTTGGGAGTATCAAAATCCATTAAAATAATCCTTAGCACATCTGCTTCTCTTGACGGGAAGATTTTATATGTAGATTTAGAGAAAGAGAGAGAAAGAAAGAGAGGCCACTAAATCTGCAAAGTATTTTTTTAAAAAATATGCATGCACAAACACACCTGTGAATCCTCTTTTTATAAACAGAAGCACCTGGGTCTGGTGGTCTCAAATTCAACCTTCCAAAGCGTCCCTTTGTAGTAACAAGTCAGAACTTCAGCTCTTTGGAGCAGCAGCAGCAACAGCAACATCCAAACTTTGGCTCCCAGCAGAATTCAGAGAAACGTCACAATCACAGGTTTGCAAGTTTCGTCTCTTCTCAGTTTGTTTATCGATACGCAGCCCAAATCACCAGGATAACTCTAGGCCCCCGTTTACCTCGTGGGATTTAAGCGCTGCTAAAATCAGGATAGAGGAGACAAAACTGATGCTAATTTGGTGTGTGAACAAAACGTGCGGAATGTCCTCAAAACATTCCTCCACTTTCTTTCTTGGAATAGAGAATTTACCACGCTTAGTAAAGTGAAAAGAGATTCAAACGAGAGTTTGGGGGAAGCCCCGAAACACTTTGTGCTTTTCCTTTGGTTTGTCATGGTACGTTGGCTTCTGTTCCAGTAACCCCTCCTTGAGATACTGGCTGGCTGGCTGATTTTGTGGCATATTTTAGGTGAGGAACAGAAACATACTTTAGATGAAGAGGTGGTGCTTTCAACATGAGGAATATGCTATGGAAGTTATGCATTCTTGTTTTTAGGGAACAGTGCCTTTTTCCAGTGTTCTGTGGAGTGTAAGGGAGTGTGTTAAAACTGCCATCCTTCACTCCAGCTTTGCTTAGCTAGATGTCAGCCTGCCGTGAACAATTGGGTGGGTGGGGGGGAGAGAGAGAAGGGGGGAAAGTGAAACTAAGCACCATGCTGTTCCGAGACATCAGCTCATCACCCCAAAGCCACAAGCTGGAAAATGGAGTGTAATGGCTTGAGTTTTAGCCTGCCTTTGCAGGTACATTTACCAAAACAACTTCTTTGAATGTAGCTGGTCAGTTGGGAGATAACGGACGAATGCAAATGGGAAAGTTAACAGGGAAACTTTTGCGCTCAAAACCTCAGTTCTGGCTTTGCTTTACTGTAACCGCTTGGGCTTCTTAGTAAAAGAATTTTCACTAGAAATCGAGTCAAGAGTCTGTCTTGACTGTCCAAGACCAAGCTGGGGCAGGACTGACAAGGTGATCCATCAGGGAAATCTCTACTTATGACAGTGATGGTGAAGCTTTTAGAGACCAAGTGCCCAAACTGCAACCCAAAACCCATTTGTGTATCTTTGGGTGCTGGGTGGGCGTGTCCCATTGGGTGGGCATGGCTGCGGTGGTAACGGCAGACTGGGTGGGACTAAAAAGTTCAGTCAATCCCAACTTTGCGAGATCTTTTTTTTCCCGTGAGAAGTTAAAATTGATTGATTGATTGAACCTTTTTTTTTGCACATGACGGCAGAGGCCTAAAGCGAAAAGGTTTTATAAAACCCAGATGAAGGCCTAGGACTGGGGCGACGGCACGCGTGCCCACAGAGAGGGCTCTGCGTGCCACCTGTGGCACGCATGCCATAGGTTCGCCACTACGGACTTATGACCATAGTGGAGTCCGGAATTTCCATCATAAGTCATGATGGTTGTAAGTTAGAAACATCCACGTGACTGACACAGTTTTACTATCTTTTATGCGATGGTTGTAAAGTGAACATAGCGGTCATAAAGCAAGTCAATTCATTCCTATGGATGGTTTTTTGCTGGAAAAGCCAGCAGATGACATGTAAATCGTGGTCATGTGACTTTGAACCCTGCAACCATCCAGAAAAGTGAGCCGGTTGCCAAACACTGAAAATATGGTGATGTGGCCACAGTGGGATGCTGCTTTCGGAATTCCAGACTCAGGTTGTTGCTTTGGAGCATCTGTTGGAATTTTGAACAGTCACTAAGCAACTAATTAAGTGAGGGAGTACAAGTATGGAATAAAATCATATGTGTTTCTGTGAGGATGTTTGCAGATTGTAAAAGAGCATGCCTCACGTCCAGGGTAATGCTGTGATAATGTGGCAGTAGCCTATTGGAGGATGTCTCTCCTTAGATAGGTTATGATGCACTGGACAGGAAACAATAATGTCAAGAGGACAGAAGCAGGTAAATCAGATCTTAGTGCTGCTAGGTCTTTTAGGCCCACACATTTGGATGCACGGCTATGGTGTTCATTGGATAATGAATACAGATAGTCCTTGGCTTACAGCCATTTGTGTAGTGACCTCTGTTCAAACAGCAGCACTGAAAAAGTGACTTATGGCCGTTGCAGCATCCCCACAGTCATGTGATCAAAATTCAGCCACTTGGCAACTGGCTCATATTTATGACGGTCGCAGCATCCTGGTGTCATGGGATCACCTTTTGCAATCTTCTGACAAGCAAAGTCAATGGGGAAGCCAGATTCACTTTACAACTGTGTCACTAGCTTAACAACTGCAGGGATTCACTTAACAACTGTGTCAAGGCAGGTCATAAAATTGAGCAAAACTCCCTTAACAACTGTCTTAGCAACAGAAATTTTGGACTCAGTTGTGGCCGTAGGTCAGGGACTACCTGTATCGCCCTTGTAAGGCCCTAGGAGGGTTATTCAGATTGTTGGTTGAATCTCAACTACTCTGCTCATGAATTGCCAGGTGACAATATGACCCGGGAACAGTTGGGCCAATGAGACAGCCTGCGAATTTTTAAATATGGAGCACACTGTGTTAAAAAATGAGGTGGAATGGAACAGGTTGCCTAATGAGATAATTAAGCTTCCAGTCGACGACGTTTTGCAAAATGTTTAGCTTCCTTTCAAATAATCTAACCATTTTTGAAGTGTGCATTTCCGTATTAGTGGAGTCTTCCTATTTTAATATTTTCTTTTTCCGTACAGTTCTTCAACGGGTAAGCCTGAAGATTGGCCCCAGGACATGAAGGAGTACGTCCAGCGTTGCTTCACCGCTTGTGAGTCGGAGGAGGACAAAGACCGCACAGAGAAGCTCCTTAAGGAGGTCCTACAGGCCAGGCTGCAGGATGGCACTGCCTACACCATTGACTGGAGCAGGGAACCATTACCAGGGTGAGTAACTTTGGGAGAAGACGTGAAGTGCATAAATAACCCAGTTAATCTTAGTGAGTTGTATTTATTTCCCTCCTGATAGTATTATTTTAAGATAAGGAGAGGCAAAAGTAGAAGTAATCAACTGGAGAGTGATGAACATTGTCACTGACTGGAGGTTTGAATACAGGTAGTCCTCAAATTACGACCATAATTGAGCTCAGAATCATGGTCATAAGTCATGCCAGTCAATAAGTGGGTCAAGATGTGACCACGTCTATTTTGTTACCTTTATTTCAGCAGTCATTAAGCAAATCCATTGCCCACAGTGGGCATTTTTGCCAGAAACAGTCATTGGTTTTCAGCAAAAAAAAAAAACGAAAACAAAAAAACAGCGTAATAACCTGTGGTCACATGACTGTGGGACACTGCAAATGATTATAAATGGGCCGATTGCTGGATGACAAAAAATGTGATTGTGTGACACGCAAGAGCGCCCTGACTGTCAGAACTTCGAACGTGGGTCATCAGTAGCCCTTGGGGAGGTCTGTCATGATTTCAAACATTCCCTAAGTGACCAGCTGTAAGTCGATGACCGCTTGTAACTTTCTTACCTCTATCTAGGGAACTAAGAAGGGGAGAACGCTTGGAAGACCAAGATTTCTGTTCCTTTTTTTTCCAGGATGCATTTTCCTTAAGGCTAGTAAACTTGATTGCATCTAGTGGGTTTAGCACACAACACGCTCAACTTTTTTTTAGCTGGTGTGTATGTTTAGAGTTTTGAGTGCGTGTAACGGATGGCCTAGTTGGCATGGTGAGTAGCTTGCTCATTCACAAAACCCGTTTCCTAAGATTCAGCCGATCGGTTCTTCTTTCTGCAGCCTGGGCCGAGACAACGTGTCTGAAAGCCCCAAGAAGAAACAGCAGCGCTGGGAAGTGTCTTGTCTCCACTCGCCACGTGCCTCTATGCCATCAAGTCTTGCTCAGCAACAGCAGCAGCAGCAACAGCAGCAGCAGAGGAGCGGGGGCGGCAATGCCCAGCCCCAGCGAGGGGGGGGTAGTGGAGGAGCTGGGACTGGTCGGACTCACGGCAATGCCTTCCCCACCAAATTTGGAAACCGCAATGTTTTCATGAAGGAAAATAGCTCCTCCTCAAGTGTTGATTCACGTTCTAGGTCAAGGTCCTCGTCTCGATCTCCCAGTCGCCACTTCCGAAGAAGGTAAACAACGGAGGTCAAAGAATAGAAGCGTGGTGGCGTGCCACAGGTGGCACGCAGAGCCCTCTCTGTTGGGCACGCGCGCTGTCGCCCCAGTCCTAGGCATTCAGCTGTGTTTCATAAAAGCTTTTCGCTTTAGGCCTCCGCTGCTGTGTGCAAAAAAAAAAAGTTCAATCAAATTTCAACTTCTCGCGGGGGGGGAGAAAGATCTCGCAAAATTGGAATTGATTAAACTTTTTAGTCCCACCCAGTCTGCCGTTACCACCGCAGCCACGCCCACCCAATGGGCCACGCCCACCCAGCACCCGACGATACATAAGTGGGTTTTGGGTTGCAGTTTGGGCACTCAGTCTCTAAAAGGTTCGCCATCACTGGAACAGAATATGTTTGTGACGCTTCTCTTGGGTCTGTGCAGTTCCATTGGTTCTACATTGGAGGTATCGCTTCATTCTTGCATATCTGCCCAGCCAAGGTGATTAAAACTCCCCCTGATGAATGAAGGCACACGTATGTGTCCCAGAATAACGTTGCAGGATCTAATCTGAATTAGTCACCAGGACCAGAGGTTTAGCCTTCCAAGCTTTTCAGACTTGTGTTAATGCTCCTCCTTAGGGAACTTAACTAAATCTCCGCTCCCGGGACCGACGCAGATTGGATCCTGCAAAGCTTCACCTCTTTGATATAAACCATGCCTATTAACACTGGAGCTAGAAGTTTCTGTTTTTAAAGAAAAGAGAAGTCACAAACCGAGACTAGTAGAAGCCTGTAACTTTACAGTTCAAATAAAATAATATTCTTCATTTTATTCAGCTTTTTTTTGCTGATTTAATAAAACAATGCCAGGTCTTGAGTTTAAAGGTAAATATTTCCTACCTCTTATGTAGTGATTCAGATTCAGACAGCTCCTATTCTGGAAATGAGTGTCGCTTGGGTGGCCGTCGGAATACTCAGAAAAACCGAGGGCGTGGAGGCCACATGGACAGAGGGCGGATGAGAACACAACGAGGAAAAAGGCAAGTTGCGTGGGGAGAGGGGCTTTCGGTGTGCTTGATAGCTGCTAATCGGTGATTTGGAAGGAGAGCTTGTAAGACGGATTGTAAGAAATTTTTAGTTTTTGACCCTCAAGAGAAATGGAATCATGCAAGAAGCAGTGCTGTACTCAGAACTGTTATGCACAAAGTCCTCAGTGCATGCCAATCCTATTCTGCAAGATCCTTAGGGATTTTCAGCAATTCCAAGAGTTGAGACCCAGCCAGATTTAATATAGTTTTTATTAAAGAGATTGTTTCCTACTGGCACATGTGATTACTTGCATAGCAGATGTGGCTTTTCCTTGTATCGTATGTCATGGTTCTTATGCAAAGACCCAACAAAATCAGAACTCGGAGGCTAGAGGTTTCCTTAAAGAACCTGTTTATTGGTTACAAAATATCCGCAAGGTCAAAAAGTGAAACCAAGTCTGAAATTCCCTCCAAAAGAGTTACAAAGTCAAACTTCCCACCCCAGTGCTATGCATTCGGCTCCTTTCCTCAGTAGAATAATTTGGCAGGCTTTCTATCAAAACGCCCAACCCCCTAAGCTGACTGATAGAATGACCTTGGTTCCCACGGGACCCAGAATTGTTTAGACTAGCAAAGAGACACTGTGTCTCCTCCCTTTCTTCTGGCAACCTAGAACGAGCCAGACGGCTTCAGCCAGGTTCATTGTAGAGTTGACATCATACATTTCTTCAGAAGTTTCAGTTTTGGCCTTACATTCAGGCATACTGAGGAGCCGTGATGGCACAGTGATTAGAATGCAGTATGGCAGGCTGACTCTGCCCACAGCCAGGCGTTTGATCCTGATCGTCTCAGTGTTTACTTAGCCTTCCATCCTTATGAGGTCGTTAAAAAGAGAACCCAGATTGTTGGGGGCAATGTGCTGACAATTGCAAACCACTCAGAGAATGCTGTAAAGCACTATGGCTTATATACGTACTATTGCTATACACACATATAATCTTAAAAAAACTCTTTCCTGATTTTGATTAGCTTAGCTATCTTGGGATCTCTCCAGCTTCTCTATGCATTTCTGGTCTCTCTCTCTCTTTTTTTAAGATTTCAGACAACAAATCATTCTCTTAGAGACCTCATAAGTTCCTCTTGCCCTCTTGGCATCAGTTGTAATTTTCAGTTTTCCAGCTCGTTGCATTCCTTGACAGCTTTTTGACACCATCTTTGCCCGTTCTGCTTCCTGTGACATTTTCCCACTTCCATTCATGCTCTAAAGTGCTTATGTTGTGTTTAAATTGCAATCTAGAAAGAGTGCAGAGAAAAGCAACAAAGATGATTAGGAGCCTGGAGGCTAAAACATAAAGAACGGTTGCTGGAATTGGGTATGTGTAGTTGAATGAAAAGAAGGACTAGGGGTGACATGATAGCAATGTTCCAGTATCTCAGGGGTTGCCACAAAGAAGAGGGAGTCAAGTTATTCTCCAAAGCACCTGAAGGCAGGACAAGAAGCAATGGATGGAAAGTAATCAAGGAGAGAAGCAACCTAGAACTAAGGAGAAATTTTCTGTTAGAACAATTAATCATTGGAACAACCTGCCTCCAGAAGTTGTGAATGCTCCAACACTGGAAGTTTTTAAGAAGAGACTGGACCAAGCCATTTGTCCGAAATGATATAGGGTTTCCTGCCTGAGCAGGGGGTTGGACTAGAACAGGGCTTTTCAACCAGTGGCACGGGTACCACCTGTGGTACATTGGCACCTGGCAGGTGGTACGCGACCCTCCTAGAAAAGTAGCGGGGGAGGGGAATGAGCTGAACCGGTGGCAGCACAGCAGAAGCACCAGGATCAGCACCGCTTTCCAGCTGGAGCTCGGTGCTGATCTCGGCACATCTGCTGAGCCCAGAAGAAGTGCCGATCAGCTGGAATGTTGCAGCATCTCCAGGCTCTTGTGATTTACATTCAGATGCTTGGCAACTGATTCATATTTATGACGGTCACAGTGTCCCAGGGTCATGTGAAGTGACCAAAACCTGCTGCAACCACCCAGCAGAGGGGGGGGGAAATAAAAACCAAACACCCCCCCACTCCATCCCCCCTGCCAATTCTCAACAGAAATGCTCAGAACAGTGAAAACCTCGGACAGGAGGAAGAGCGCCGCTGGGCAAGCAGGCAGGTGTCTTGCTTGGCTGTGGCTTGTGGGGGCACTTTTTTCAGTGCCATTGTAACTTCGAACAGTCACTAAGCGAACTGTTGTAAGTCGAGGACTACCTGTACTTCATTACTTTTTTCCTTTTTTTGTCAAGTTTTTGACACCTTGCTAGGCGACTGGTGGTACTCGGATGTTGCCCTATCCTAAAAGTGGTACAAGGGGTGAAAAGGTTGAAAAGCCCTGGACTAGAAGACCTCCAAGGTCCCTTCCAACTCTGTTTTTCTGTTAATCAGTGAAAGATACTAGACGCATTAATGATCATGAAGACCTACGATTACAATAATTCGTATAAAACAGTTAACACAAATACTCCTAAGTATTGCTTGCATGCTTACATAAGGTTCTTAGCAACACATCCAATTCATCTCTCTCTCTCTCTCCCTCTCTCTCCCTCCCTCTCTCTCTCTCTCTCTCTCTCTCTTCAGACATGATCAAGGTCCTCCCAAGCGCAATCGGAAACGCAACACTATGGATTATGAAGACCCTGAAAAGGAATTCAAGAAGGAACGGAGGGCAGCCCGCTTCCAGCACGGAGCCCATCCAAAAAAGCTGCGTCTGGAGCCTCTCATCTTACAGATCAATGCTCTTGACACCGTTGGCTCTGATGGCCTTGACTGGAATGAGCTGAAGATTGTAGGCACCTGCCAAGACATCACAAAGCATTACCTGCGCCTCACCTGTGCCCCAGACCCCTCCACTGTCCGGCCTCTCTCCGTGAGTAACCGCCAAGGGGAAAGCAAAAAGCCTTTTCAAAGAACCTGCCTACAGGTAGTCCTCGACTTAACAACAGTTCATTTAGTTACAGTGGCACTGGAAAAGTGACATGACCGTTTTTCACCCCATGTTCACGTGATAAAAATTCAGCCACTTGGCAACTGACCCGTATTTATGATGGTTGCAGTGTCCCAGCATCACGTAATCAACTTTTGTGACCTTCTGACAAGCTAAGTAAATGGGGAAAGCCAGATTCACTTTAACCACGTTAATATTTATTATTTATTTTTATTTATTATATTTTTATACCGCCCTTCTCCCGAAGGACTCAGGGCGGTGTACAGGGCAATAAATACAAAAACAAGATACAAAAGTTAAAAGCGATTAAATAAATGCCCAAGGTTAAAACAATAATTAAGATGTATTTAAAAACCCAACCCTAACCCATCAGACCAGGTCAGACTGCTCAAATAGATGCGTTTTTAGATCACGCCGGAAGGAGCGAAGGTCGGGGGCCGTCCGGAGCTCAACCGGCAAGCGGTTCCATAGGTCTGGCGCGCCCACAGAGAACGCTGTCCCCCTGGGGGCCACCAATCGACATTCTTTGATCGGAGGCACCCTGAGGAGGCCCTCTCTGTGGGAGCGCACTGGACGGAGGGAAGTTGACGCCGGCAGCAGGTGCTGCCGTAGGTAATCCGGACCCATGCCATGTAGGGCTTTGTAAGTCATCACTAACACCTTGAACCTCACCCGGAGGGCAACCGGCAGCCAATGCAGCTCGCGGAGCAAAGGTGTAACATGGGAGTATCGGGAAACCCCCAGCACAAATCACGCGGCTGCATTCTGCACCAGTTGGAGCCTCCGAGTGGACTTCAAGGGCAGCCCCATGTAGAGAGCATTACAGTAGTCTAGACGAGAAGTCACGAGCGCATGAGTGACTGTACGCAAGGCATCCCGGTCTAGATAGGGTCGCAACTGGCGCACCAGGTGAACCTGGGCAAAGGCCCCCCTAGTCACAGCTCCAATATGCTCTTCTAATAATTGAACAGCTGCAGCGATTCACTTAATAACTGCACCAAGGAAGGCCATAAAATGGGGCAAAACCTAACTCATTTCGCAACAGAAACTTTGGACTCAGTTGTGGTCGTAAGTCAAGGACTACCTGTAGTACGTGTTTGCTTCTATTTGCTCTCTCTTTTCACCTGTCCTTTTTAACAGCTCTGGGTTGGTTTCAAGGCAATAGGCAGTGATAGGATGTGAAAAAATTTTAAGAAAGGAAGAGGAAGAAGAAGCAGATTTGCCCAGCCAGGCGTGCAAGACTAGAGACCATGTACTAGACAGGATGAAGTGGTACCAAAAAGATATATACTCCTTTACTCCTATCCTGTGCATAACAAAGATCCATTCCGCTTCTCTACAGCGTTGCTTTGCCCAGTATTCATGTTTTAAAGTTAAGGTGGATGGACAGTCTTCAGCTTGGACTGCTGAATTGCAGACTGACTATTTTTTTTTACCAGTAGGCAGGAAATGACAAACTGGGTGTGTTCTTTGGGGGCGGAAGAACTGTTAAAATATAAATTCTGTTAGTTGCCCTGAGCATTCCTTGAACAGAAAGTGCAGGCTAATCTAGGAGAACAATTATGCCATCCTGCAGTCTTGGCACAATGGTCATCATTCCTCCATCAGCAGTTCATGTCTGTTTGTACAAAATATTTTGTTTGTCCCTTTTTGAAAGCTCTTTTTCCTGGGCAATGTCCAGTCTTATTCCAGAGCTGTTTTAGAAGTTGATTAATGTTTGCCAGATATCTTTAAACTGTGCTTCCCTCTTTTCTCCCAGGTACTTAAAAAATCTTTATCTGCGGTGAAATCCCACTGGAAAGAGAAGCAAGATTATGCCTACGCTTGTGAGCAAATGAAATCAATCCGGCAGGACCTCACAGTAAGCCTGTTCAGGCCTTGGTGGGGGCAGAAAGACATGGCTCAATTCACAATTTGAATGCCAAGCTATAATTTTCTAACCATGTTAGATTAGACTTAACCATGTTAAGTCATACGTGGCTGTCTTCATGCATCCTTCAAAGCCACAATTAGCAGAGCCAAAACAAACTAGACATCAATACAATATGAAGCTGGCCACCACTCTGGTAGTCGGATTAAAATGTCTCTCAATATATTTGGTTGCTAGTTGTCATTTTGAAGGTGGAGAAGTCAGAGGAACTTTGGCTACTTTAGAATAAGAATTGGGTTCTCAAATTAGACTAGAGCTTTATACTGTAATTGGAGTGTTCTTTGGTAGAAGCAGCAAAATTTGGCAACCTGGAACACACCCTTCTTCTCCCACCCCCTTTTAAAAAAAAGGTTGGAAAATGTCTTAATGGTAAGATTTTTAAGTTGGAGGGTTTCAAGCTTTTTCATGCCATAAAAGCAATGATCATATTTTAAGATTTTGCTGAGTTGCTAGCAGACATATCCTGAGTTGCTAGCTGACATTTGTGAGTTTTAACTCAAATTCCACAAAGGAAAATCAGCTACAAAACCAGTATTTTTTATTGTTAGAATGATCTCTGGTTCTTTAGCTGGTAGCTAGTTTGGTTAAACCCAGCCCCAGCCCATTGTGAAAAGATTAGCCTTGAGATGACATTAGTGGGACAGTATCTTAAAACTTACTTCTTTTGCCTACTGTCCATTGCCAACTGTTGCCTTTTGCGAAGGTAAAAAAAAATAGATTTTAGAAGTAGGAGTTGGAAACTCCCCTGGAAGCAAAGATATTCACAGTCTGCCCTGGATACAGTGAGGGGGGAAAAACATTTGATCCCTTGCTGATTTTGTAAGTTTGCCCAATGACAACGAAATGATCAGTCTCTAATTTTAATGGTAGGTTTATTTTAACAGTGAAGAGACAGAACAGCAACAACAAAACCCAGAAAAACGCATTTCAAAAAAGCTATACATTGATTTGCATTTTAATGAGTGAAATTAGTATTTGACCCCTGCGTAAAACATGACTTAGTACTTGGTGCAAAGCCCTTGTTGGCAGTCACAGAGGCCAGACGTGTCTTGTAGTTGGCCACCAGAGTTGCACACCTCAGGAGGGATTTTTTCCCCACTCCTTTTTGCAGATCCTCCAAGTCATTAAGGTCTAGAGGCTGAGTTTCAAAAAAGCTATAAATTGATTTGCATTTTAATGAGTGAAAGACCCCTTCGTAAAACATGACTTAGTACTTGATGCAAAGCCCTTGTTGGAAGTCACAGAGGCCAGACATTTCTTGTAGTTGGCCACCAGATTTGCACACCTCAGGAGGGATTTTTTTCCCCACTCCTTTTTGCAGATCCTCTCCAAGTCATTAAGGTCTAGAGGCTGATGTTTGGTAGCTCTAACCTTCAGCTCCCTCCACAGATTTTCTGTGGGATTAAGGTCTGGATGTTAATGTGCTTCTTCTTGAGCCACTCCTTTGTTGCCTTGGCCATGTGTTTTGGGTCTTTTATCATGCTGGAATACCCATCTACGAACCATTTTCAACGCCCTGGCTGAGGGAAGGAGATTCTCACCCAAGATTTTGATGGTACATGGCCCCGTCCATTGCCCCTTTGATGCGATGAAGTTGTCCTGTTCCCTTAGCAGAAAAACATCCCCAAAGCATAAGGTTTCCACCTCCGTGTTTGACGGTGGGGGTAGTATTCTTGGGGTCACAGGCAGCATTCCTCCTCCAAACATGGGTGAGTTGAGTGGATGCCAAAGAGCTCGATTTTGGTCTCCTCTGACCACAACACTTTCACCCAGTTCTCCTGCGAATCAGTCAGATGTTCATTGGAAAACTTCAGACGGGCCTGTACACGTGCTTTCTTGAGCAGGGGGACCTTATGGGCACTGCAGGATTTCAGACCTTCACGGCGTAGTATGTTACCAATTGTTTTCTTGGAGACTATGGTCCCACCTGCCTTGAGATCATTGACAAGATCTTCCCATGTAGTTCTGGGTTGATTGTTCACTGTTCTCATGATTATTGAAACTCCATGAGGTGAGATCATGCATGGAGCCCCAGACTGAGAGAGATTGATAGTTATTTTGTGTTTCTTCCATTTGTGAATAATCGCACCAACTATTGTCACTTCTCACCAAGCTGCTTGGCAATAGTCTTGTAGCCCATTCCAGCCTTCTGTAGGTCTACAATATTGTCCCTGATATCATTGTACAGTTCTTTAGTCCCGGCCATGGTGGAGAGTTTGGAATCTGTTCTGTGGGCAGATATCTTTTATACAGGTAACAAGCTAAGATTAGGAGCACTTCCTTTAAGAGAGTGCTCCTAATCTCTGCTCGTTACCTGTATAAAAGACACCTGGGAGCCAGAAATCTTGCTGATTGATAGGGGATCAAATACCTATTTCACTCATTAAAATGCAAATCAATTTATAACTTTTTTGAAATGCATTTTTCTGGATTTTTTGTTATTCTGTCTCACTATTAAAATAAACCTACCATTACAATTATAGACTGATCATTTCTTTGTCAGTGGGGAAACGTACAAAATCAGCAGGGGATCAAATAATTTTTTCACTCACTGTATGTACCTGATTTGGGATCATTGAAGGGTTTTCAGATAATTCTCAACTGAACTGTAATGGAGCCTGTCCATTTACATTCATATGACCTTTGTGGCCGATCCAATTTTGCAACCTTTTTTGGTGGTAGTCATTAAGCGAATCTCTATTCCAACCTCTTTCTTCTGTTGTGTGTAGAAATTTCAAGTCACCCAAGCTAATATATGAATTCTTGGCAATCTCTCTCTTGCTCTGTTTAGGTTCAAGGAATCCGTGCAGAATTCACTGTGGAAGTATATGAAACCCATGCCAGAATAGCTCTGGAGAAGGTAAGACCTAGCAAAATATATTAATAAGATAATGCTCCGTGGCTCCAGGTTTAACTCCCATTTTTATCGATTGATATCTTTCCCCTATTTGCATTCTCATTAACATAAATATTAGATATGGCTACACTTTGGAAGAAAGAATGTAGTGGTGTGCAAAACCATTTAACTTGAAATATTTTGAAATTGAAATGCCCTGTTTTGAGTTTGAAATAATTTAACCCCACTGTGGATAAATACATTGAAGCAGTCAACTTCTGTCGCATGGTACTTCCACACAGAGTAAATCTTATCTAGTAGGAGTCATTTCCCTCTTTGCTTCTTAGTTGTGGAAGGAGATCTGTTTCCTTGGGCAAATTTTGAAAATATGCTTTTATTTTACTGCACAGATTCCAAAACAGGAAAAATGACTAGAGAGATGATTTGGAAGTCCTGTTCAACAACTTTGTCTCCCTGCCTTTTTTTTTTAAACCGTGTACACCTTCCTACCCCTGAAATTATTTGGGCAATTTACAGTATATTCCTTTAAGGATTGTAGAAAACGATTTGATTTTACTCTTATGGTGAATGTGTTCCTCTTGGGTCAAGGCAGTATAGAAATAGTGTAAATATTAGATAAGCTTGACATAAAGATAACAGCCCCTTCTGTACTTGGCAGAGCATAAAAAGTATAAATTGGTTCTTTTTGTGTTTTACTCATAACGACATGGCAACAGAAGAGAACTAATTTGTCTGGCTCAGATTTTGATTGAATTGTTGATTATATGAAGGTAGTCCTCGACTTACGACCTCCGTTGAGTCCAAAATTTCTGTTTGGTAGGCGAGACATTTGTTAAGTGAACTTTGCCCCATTTTATGACCTTTGTCACAATTGTTAAGTGAACCATTGCAATTGTTAAGTTAGTGACACAGTTGTTAAGTGAATCTGGCTTCCCCACATCAGAGAGTTGCAAAATGTGATCACGTGATCCCAGGTCACTGCAACTGTCATAAATATGAGCCAGTTGCCAAGCCTCTGAATTTTCATCACATAACCACGGGGATGCCACAATGGTCGTAACTATGAGAAACAGTCCTAAGTCATTTTTTTCAGTACCGTTGTAACTTTGAATGGCCACTAAATGAATTATAAGTCGAGGGCTGCCTGTCCCATCAGCTCTTAGTTGACTACAGAGGATTTTCTCCATTGATGATCCATCCCCAACCTGATCCTTCAGTTCCCTCCAGTGGTGTATCCATCACTGCTATCATTGAGTCCTTGCTGCTGATCATCTTCCTTTTTCTTTATGCCTTTCCCAGTATAACAGACTTTTCCAGAGAGCTCAGTCAATTTGCTATCACACTGCAGCAAAGATTCTGGTATATGACACCTTAAATATTTTCCCTAATGATGATTTATTTTTTCCCAGGGTGATCATGAGGAGTTCAACCAGTGCCAGACACAACTGAAGTCTCTTTATGCAGAGAATCTTCCAGGAAATGTTGGAGAATTCACTGCTTACCGTATTCTCTATTACATTTTTACCAAGAACTCTGGAGGTACGTGGGGAGGGCTGTGGGGAGACAGTTTTGAGGCTAGTCTTTGAATTTACTTCAACATCTGGGAATTCTCCCTGTTGTGGAGAATTTCTGACAAACACTCTGGCCCTGTCGTGATCTTTACCGATTTAACCCAAGTGGTTGTACAGATGCTCCCAGATTCTGTATATTTTTTCTTCCAGCTATTTTTTCCCCCCATAATAGCTGGTGTCAGTCATTTTAGGAGACTTAAAATTCTGGAGAAGCTTTTGTGGAAGATGATTTTAAGGACTAAAGTGGATTTAACAGAGCAAAGAAGAGTAAATATTTTAGCCTAAGTCAGTTCATGATGAAAGTACTGACGATCCTTGAATTACAATCCCAATTGAAACTGGGGAATTCGTTGTTAAGCAGTGCGGTCATTAAGCAGCGTATCACGCGATCTCAATTTGCAACCTCCCCTGCTGGCTTCCCCATTGACTTTCCTTGTTGGAAGCCGGCCAGGATGGTTGCAAATGGTGATCACGTGACCCTGGATTGCTGCAACTCTCATAAAGGGGAGCCAGTTGCGAAGCTTCCTGGTCGCAATCCTGTGACCGCAGGGTTGCTGCCGACGGTCATAAGCGCAAAGACTTATCAGCATTATGCTTTTTTTCCTCCCCAGTGCTGCCATAACTTTGAATGGTTGCTAAATGAACGGCCGTAGGTTTGAGGAACACCTGTGAGTGGAGAAACGGGTTGTTTTGAGAGGCAGCTGGGGGTGACTTGCCTTTCTCCCTCCTGCAGATATCACCACTGAGCTGGCATACCTGACAAAGGAGTTGAAAAAGGACCCCTGTGTGGCACATGCTCTTGCCTTGCGAGCTGCCTGGGCCCTCTCCAATTACCACCGTTTCTTCTGTCTGTACCGCCAGGCCCCTTGCATGTCCGGCTACCTCATTGACAAGTTTGCTGAACGAGAGAGGAAAACGGCCCTCAAAGCCATGATCAAAACGTATGTGGAGCTGAACCGGTCCTTGGGTTGAAGTGGGAGGGGGGACGCCTCACACCCGCACACTTCCCTCCCGCTCCACCTCTGTCGCAGTGTCCGGCACAGGGGCAGATTAGTGTCCAGTAGTTAGAAGTGAGTCAAATGGGGGTACTCCTTTGAGCAACTTCCAAGGAAGGTGGCTTTGCCCCGGGCAGGTAAGTGTGGCAACTGCAATCTAGCAAGGCCAGCATCTAGGATGCTTGATTACAAACTGTCCCTCAGGTGGCAGGTTCACCGGAACTTTCTTGATTTGCTTAGATAGAAAACAAAATTCTTTCGCCGAAAAAGCCTTTTTGACTCTGAAACGTGGATCTAGAAGTCATGTTCGTTCAATAAGTGATGGCAGTTTTTATCTGAGTGCCCGACGACAAGTGGTTTACGGGCAGGGCTAGGAATGGGAGGCTGTGAGTTCTAGCCCCCCCCCCTTTAGGCACGGCAGCTGGTTGGGAAGTCCCTCAGCCCTCGTCCCCTCACAGGATGGCACTTGAGAGGAAAATAGGAGGCGTAGAACATTGCATGCGCTGGCTTGAGTTTCATAAATAAAGGTGAGATATAAATCAAATAGTAAATAAAATAAGCCATTAGGGCAAAGCAAAGCCAAACTGAAAATGCGGGCTTGTGGGAAGAATTGGAGTAGGCCTCAGATTGCCCTCACGGTTTACACTTTGCTCTTTATCTTTCATTCTGTACCTGAAAGGACAGACTCGGGCCTACCAGAAACAGGCATTCTCAGTAGATGTCCTTGTGCTATGAATATTCATCCTGGTTCTCTCGCAGTCTCTTCAGTTGGGTGGCAATCTCTCCTGTTTATAGCTCTCCTTCCTGGCCTTTTCCCTTCCCACGTTTTGGGCAGATAAAATAGGGAGAAGACGAGGTGAGGTGCTGTACCAACGCTTGGCCCTGCTGTAGAGATGATCCAGGTCCCCCCCGGCAGTTGGGTCAAGGTAGCAGAAAGGAACTCTGGCATGGGCGCAAGAAGTGGCCAGGACATAGGTTAAGATGTTTGGTGGATGATAAAAACAAGATAAATCTATTGTTTCGTACGCTGGTCTTTGATAGTGAATAGTTCATGACCAGGGGAGAATTGAATTTGCTCTTAAAAAACGGTAAATGTTAGTTGCTGAGGTATTATGCTTCTGCACACATGTACCGTTCTCTGCCCTGCTTCTTTCCAAAAAAAAAAAAAGTCTTGATCACTCACAAGAATGCTGTAGAAAGTTATTCTGGTGTAGGGTTGTTTCTCTTACTACGGGAGGCACAACTTTAATTTTGATAACGCCGTCCCTATCGTCGTGAAGAGACGTCACTTCCTTTTTTTTTCTGAGTCCAAGTCTCCTGCTCTCCAACGATGAGCAAGAATCATGACTAACCCCCTTGCAGCGTTTTCTTTTGGTTTGGCTAATCAGTTACAAACCACCCCCCCCAAAAAAAGCACATCACACTGATGTATTAACGCTGGCAGCATGATCAGCAAACACAGTAAGAAAACGAATCTGACCAGAGTTACCTTCCGAAAAACGATCACTCCTAGAGATTGCGCGAAAAGGATAGCAGCTTCCATGGTTAAGCATCCCCATCAGTTCATCTTGAATCGTTCCCAAGGAGTGCTTTTTTTGTTTGTTTCCCCCCCCCCCGCCCCTTAATCCGCGTTTCAGAACCGCTCCATTAAAAAAAGGTAGAAGGCAGTTTCAGAAGCTGCCCTATTGGTGGTGGCGGTGGTGATGATGGTGGCGGGGCCTCTTGGAGTAGTTCCGTTTCTCCCCTCTTCAGCATAAGGAGACTCCCGAACTCTTATCAGAAGTCTGTCTGGTCCAGCATTTTTCCCCTGAGTGACCAGCCCGTGCCTGTAGCGAGGCCACAAGCAGCAATATATCATAACGCCGGACCATCCTACAGTAGGTGCGTCCTCACTGCTGACATTCCAAGGCCTTTGGAAATAACTGGAAGGAGAAACTTGAGAGACGGGTTGACTTGGTTTCCGCCTATTGGCCAGGGTAACTAGAGGTAAAAGAGCCACAAGGTCAGCAGGATTTCGGCTTGTCATAGTTTCTCGTGTGCTGCCCTTTCCCATTCACCAGTGTCTCTTTTTATCTCCCTCAGTTTCCGCCCGGTGCTTCCGATCTCCTACGTTGTGTCAGAGCTGGCCTTCGAGAGCGAGGAGGAGTGCCAAGCTTTCCTTGCAGCTCTGTCCCTTGTGTACACTAGCCCCGACGCCACCAAGATTGACTGCAAGCAGAGCTTGGCGGTCCTGGCCAATTTCTGAAAAGCAGGAAACAAAAAAAAACCAAAACAAAAAAAACCACACCCACTGCCCTGTTCTCTAGCCTGTTTTTAACATGTACATATATATGTAGATATACGTCGGCCTTCGTGTGTGTATATATGTATATAAAATCAGATAACAGTTGGCTGCCGTGGGCAAGCTGGGACTTGCTCTGCCACTTCGCCCGCTGTCCACCACGCGGCTTGGATAGAAGAGGGTAAGATCCGCGAACATCAGATGGCGTCCGAGATCACCGGAAGCAGAAGAGCAGAGAGTTCGGTCACACGAGTCTTGGGGTTTGCCAGCAACAGGGAAAGGAGGTTGCAGGGGAGAATTAAGTTTTTGCACCGTTTACAGTCATCTGTTCCTCCCCCTTCCTCTCATGTCAAGATCCATGAGTTGCTAGAACCCCTGTCTCTCTCCCCCCCCCCCCCCGTAGTCCAAAATTGCCAGGATAAAGAGTTGGAAATCTGTGGATTAATTATGGGAGATGATGTGCTGCCTTGTGTGTTACCATCTCTTCACTGTCATAAGGATTCAGGAAGCTAGAAGATTTTCTCCCTGAGCCACAGAGCAATCCCTCTTAATTTATTTTTAATTATTATTATTATTATTATTTTGGTAAAAGTCTCACCAGGCATTGCTTTATTCCACTTGACAGATCTGAAAAAGGCACCGGTACACGAGCACATATATGGCTCTGTGAATATATGTGAAATATGGTTTTGTACAGAAGCTACAAGTTTGTAAATAATACTAGACAAATTCTTTTGTTTCTTAAGAGAGAGAGAGAGAGAAAAAAAAATCCATGTTTTTCTACTTTTATAATGATGCAATATTTAACAGATGGTTTCCTCTGAAGATGAAAAATTCAGGTTTTGCGTGCGCATTTTGTGTTCTTTATTGTGCTCCTCAAAAACTAACACTGTCTCAGTTTTTTCCCTCTTCCGAGCTACGGCCTGGCTATGAAAAAGCTTGAGAGATGCCCACCTCTCCAGTCCAACACAAAAACAGCCTGCGGGGGGAAAGAGCAAAGCAAAATCTGTCTTCACATATTTCCTACCAGTTCAGAGACTTTTTTCTTAACGCAAAGGAGGATGTGAGAGACTTCTTTGTTAACAAAACCCCGCAAGGATGTGGCCACGACAAACGAAGCAAATCCAGCGAAGGCATGGTTGCACAGCTGTGAAATCAGATCAACAAACAAGATGATCTTCACAGTCTCCTCTTCTGTTTGTGTTCTGGAGTTGTCATGCTAAGTTTTTTTTTAATTTATTTTTTTTTCTCCCTCTGTCCTCAGTTCTTTACAGGTAAACATGAAAATGCACCACCCATTTTCACTTTTCTCTCGTCAACATTTGTTTGAGTTTTGTTTTTCAAGTTTTGAAAGATTGTCCAATAATTTTTTTTGTTGTTTTCTTTCTCCCACCCTCTCCCCCACTCTTAGTCTCTCTAGCTTCTCATAATCCCTCTTTCCCCTCTGTTCTCTTTTGCTCTAACACCCCTTTCTTTTTGTTTTCGAACATGTGTAATTTGGGGATATTTTGGCTTGGGCTGGATTTTCAAAAATTCCTTTTTCCTTTTCAGAAACCTGAATTTTCTCCCATTTGATTAAAGTCAGATTTTTAAAACAGTGCCATCTGCTTCAGTGTGGTGGTGTTCAAAGCCTAGCAGAGGTTGTGGGCCGCAGTGACAAGCGACTAACTTTTCTGTCAGTGCAATCTTAATGTTCTAAAGGGTGGCCATAGTTTATTTCCGCTTATACAGGGGATCCTCGACTGGTGAGCTAGCAACCAGTCAAGGTTGTGACAGACCTGCCTGGGAGCTACTTACAGACCAGATTTGAATGCCCCTCAAGGTCACATGTCTAAACTTTGGGTCCTTAGCAGCTGGACCAGGTTGATGGTTGGTTGCAGCATTCCAGTACATGACTATTCTATGTCTTTAACAACAAAAACGGCATCTGCTTCCAGTTTTCGACAAAAAAGGTCGGTCGTGTGACCCAGCGGTCCCCAATCTTTCTAGCTCTACAGACTGGCGACCGGAGGTGGTGGTGGTGGAAGGGGATGGTTTCGCGTATGCGTGCACCACTTAACACAAATGAAATGCCCAGCCGCAGACCAGCGGTAAGGGGGCCGTTTATGTGACCAACCCGTTTACAATCGCCACACATCGCAACCACAATGGGCAGACCCCATTACCATCATAAACGAAGGATTACCTGAATTACAAGTTTTGTCTTTTCCCCAGCCTTGCACATTTCAGCTGCTGGCAATTGGGTGTGTGTGTGTGTGAAGGTGTTACATATTTGTGTCACTGGTTTGTCCCGGTACTCTAGTCTGTGGCTGTCTCATGGGAGGGGAATGTTGTAGCTGGACTACTTTTTTCCAGCAGAAGAATTTCATGTAGAACAGTTTGCAGATTTCAGACTTAACTCATGCTGCAGGAATGGATAATATCAGCGCAGTGTTTCTGCAGTTATTTCAGGTGTAAAGATACAGAAGCTAGATATTCAATTGGATTCTGCTAGTTTCCGCTAAAGCCAAATCCCATTAGTATTCTGCTAAATAATTTTATTATTATACTTATTGGAGAAGATTGATGAGCTAACATGGCACGTTAACTGGTTTGGTTTCCAGAATATCACAGATTAGAGTAATTGACAAGGTTACCTCGGATAGCTACATCTTCTGGTGTAGAGGGGTCTTACTAAAGGAAGGAGGTACATAAGTGCTCAGATGGGTCAATTATTTCCAAAGTATATGTAAGAGTGGTAAATAACCTGTGGGTAGTATGTGGCTCAGTGGGTTAGGACGCTGAGCTTGTCGATCAGAAGGTCATCAGTTTGGCGGGTCGAATCCCGAGTGCCGCGTAACAGAGTGAGCGCCTGTTACTCGTCCCAGCTTCTGCCAACCTAGCAGTTCGAAAGCACATAAAAATGCAAGTAGAAAAGCGGTGCGGAAAGTGAAAGTGCGCAATAGAATTAAGTGGTGTGAAAATGTCTACCAAGTCAACTAAAGTTCCTAGAAGCGCGGGGGCTTCGCCAGTTCAGCAATCTTCATTACAGGCTCTAATGCCCCCTCCTTCCGCACCCGCACCAGCTTTAACAATAAAAGATCTGCAGGATGTTTTGCAAGAGGCTTTGAAAAAACAATCTCAGCAAATAGCTGAGCTTATTGAGGAGAAGAATACAGAAATAAGGGCAGACATTTTGCTTGCATTTCAAGGAATGGCTGTTTGTATTGAACGCTTGGATGAGAAAGTGGAAGAACTTAGCCAAAATAATATGAGATTAGATGCCAAAATGATGGATGCTGAAACTGATGGAAAAGATTGATGATGATTTATTATTGGTGCAGTATAGAGAGATGGAGTTTGCTGTGAGAATTAGAGGTTTGAAAGAAGATCCTAAGAAAAATTTGAAAAAAGTATTTTCAGAAGCTCTTGAACAGATTCTGGGGCGTTCAGCAGAAGATATTATGGTGGATATAGACAAAATATTTCGTGTTAATTCCTGGATTGCAAGACAAAGGAAGCTACCTAGAGATGTGGTGGTTTATTTTACAAAGAGAGCAATTAGAAATGAGGTTATTCAAGCCTTTTATAATAATAAATTTACAGTTGCAGAGCAAGAAGTTTTAATTTTGAAAGAGATCCCTCCAAGAATTTTAAGGAGAAGGAAAGAATTTGCTTTTTTATGGGCAGTTACAGGCAAGATGGAAAGAGGATCAGAAAGTTGGTTTTTCGATGATTGATGAAAATTTGGTAAAACAAATTAGATCAAGGTCAAGCACATATAAAAAGGATATATAATGCATTGATAGAAATCGACTCAGAAACGGAACTTGTTAAAGATTGTATGATAAAGTGGGCCCAGAATTTTCAAGAGGTTATAACAATGGATACTTGGGAAAAGATTTGGGTTAGAAATGTAAAATTTACACAGGCCCAAAATTTAAGAGAATTTTTATAAAATGTTTTATAGGGGGCATTTAGATCCTAAAAAACTAGCAAGTATGTATCCGAACTGTCAGCCCAAATGCTGGAGGTGTGGTTGCGAGGATGCAACGTATTTTCATATATGGTGGACTTGTAAAAAGGTTAAAGCTTTTTGGATTAAAATATGGTGGAATAAGCAAAAGATATTTAAGAAAAGGATAAAGTTTTCTCCGCAGTTGTTTTTGTTGGGTATTATTACAGATGCTACTGTTATAGACACTAAATTGATGTTGAACTTAATCACGGCAGCAAGACTTTTAGTAGCGCAATATTGGAAGAAGGAGGAACTGCCGACTATAGAAGAGTGGACTTTGAAAGTTTCTAACTTGGCGGAAATGGCAAATATTTCAGCATATTTGAAAGAACAATTGCAACAGAGATATATTGTGGAATGGAGAAGATGGATTGAATACATTCAGAATAAATACGGGACTAAAAAGTTTCATCTAGCATTTGAATAAGTAGGGGATTTTTATGATGCATAATTAGTTATCTGTTATTACTTATTAATATGACTATGGTGAGTTAAAGTGCGATAGAATTTAATGTTTTATTTTTATTGTTAGCATATTTTAGCCTATGCTTGTATCACTATACCCTGTATTCAGCTCTGGGAAGTTGGGGAGGGGGGAGGGGAGGGTTGGGGAGAGGAGAGGGGGGAGTTTTTTTGTATTTAAAAATGTAAAACTTTTTAATAAAAAAAAGAAAAATAGGGACCACTACGGTGGGAAGGTAACAGCGTTCCGTGCGCCTTTGGCGTCTAGTCATGCCGGCCACATGACCACGGAGACGTCCTCGGACAAGCGCTGGCTCTTCGGCTTTGAAACGGAGATGAGCACCGGCCCCTAGAGTTGGAAACGACTAGCACGCATGTGGCTAACCAGCACACTATCTGTGGTCCCCCAGAGGAAGTAACAGCTGGAACATTAGAATATTCTCAGCTGCAGGTCTTGGCACAGACTTCAGACCTTGAGGCATCTTTTGTTATTCTAAATATCAGTATAATTCCCCCCCCCCCCGTTAGGTGCTCCTCATTGTTTTTTCTGGTGATGGCATCACCAAACTGGAGCTTCTAGACATGGTGTGAAGCCAAAGCACCATCTGGAGAAAGCTTAATACCAGTTAAGAGGATTAAGTCTTGATTTTTTAATCTACAGGGCAAGCCAGCATCTTTTGTCTTGAGATGGAAGACCTGGAAACGCCCTTCCAAATTTGAAGGCGGACATGTGTTGCATGCCCAAATGTTAATATATGTATCAAGTCTTGATTGAAAGCTAAAGTACAGTTCAAAGGCCTTCACTACAACTGAGATCATTTTTTTTAACCACTGAAAATTACACATTATACTAAAAGCCAATGCACCTCTCTCTCAACCCTACCTATCAGGACTGTGGATCAGAAATGCTAAACCAGAGCAGAAGAAACTCTACTTTTAGCTTTCAGTGCCCTTTAAAAAACAACAAAACTTTAAAAAGAGTACAGGAGACAGCTAGTTACTTTATATTGTTTTACGTTCTCCTCTTTCTCACTCTAATGGCAGAAAGTGAAGAGGAACTAAAGAGCCTCTTGTTGCGGGTGAAGAAGGAGAGTGCAAAAGTTGGGTTGAAACTTAACATTAAGAAAACCAAAATCATGGCATCCGGCCCTCTCAATTCCTGGCAAATAGATGGGGAAGAAATGGAGGTAGTGACAGATTTTATTTTCCTGGGCTCCAAGATCACCGCAGATGGGGACTGTAGTCAAGAAATTAAAAGACGCTTGTTCCTGGGGAGGAAGGCCATGGCAAATCTAGACAGCACACTAAAAAGCAGAGACATCACCCTGTCAACAAAAGTGCGTATAGTCAAGGCTATGGTCTTCCCAGTTGCAATGTATGGCAGTGAAAGCTGGACCATAAAAAAGGCTGAGCGCCAAAGAATTGAGGCCTTTGAACTATGGTGCTGGAGAAGACTCCTGCGATTCCCTTGGACTGCAAGGTGATCAAACCGGTCAGTCCTAGAGGAGATCAACCCTGACTGCTCTTTAGAAGGCCAGATCCTGAAACTAAAACTCAAATACTTTGGCCACCTAGTGAGAAGGAAGGACTCCCTGGAGAAGAGCCTAATGCTGGGAAAGATTGAGGGCAAGAGAAGAAGGGGACGACAGAGAATGAGGCGGCTGGATGGAGTCACTGAAGCAGTAGGCGTGAGCTTAAATGGACTCCAGAAGATGGTAGAGGACAGGAAGGCCTGGAGGAACGTTGTCCATAGGGTCGCGATGGGTCGGACACGACTTCGCAACTAACAACAACTTTCTCCTCCACCTTTGCAACCTCAAAAAGGCTTTGGTTTAATACAGATAAATTCCAGTATCTCAATAGGCCCTTTGTAGCACCTTTTTAGCATGTATGCATCAAGGTCTTTTTTCAGAGTTGGTTAGCATGTTGGATTTATCAGAAGCAGCCTTGGAGCTACAAATACGACATTTGTCTGCAACACCTTAAAGCAGATGTCCTTTCCTATGATCATATGTGGACAGCAATTACACAATTCCAGGAAAAGATGTAGCCCCGTTTTCCTTCATTTCCAGTATCAATGCAAAGGGAGTCTCTAGAGACCCAACACACTTATAACCCTATCTAAAAGTATCTGGAAAGGGATTGTTAAAAACATTACACCTTTATTGTGCATTATTCATCTGTTTAAATCAAGGCAAAAAAAATTTTTCATTAGTGTTACCACAGACATGTCAAACACAAGGCCCGGGGGCCGGATCCGGCCCGCAAAGTGGTTTCATGTGGCCCGCGAAGCCATCCTGGAAACAGTGAGGGAAGGGCCCCCACTGCCTTGGCCCTGGCCCAGAGAACCTCCTTCTGCCAGAGACCCCCAGTTCTGTCCCACTCCTGCCCAGGCCCCCATAGGCACCCTTGATGCCAATGATGTAGAGCTGGCCATGCCCACCCAGTAGGCCATACGCACTCCAGCCATGCCCACCCAGTAGCCATGCCCACCCAGTAGGCCACGCCCACCCTGGCCATACCCCCCCAGGGCAACCACAATGCTGATGTGGCCCTCAATGAAATTGAGTTTGACACCCCTGTGTTACCACAATGCTCCTGTTCTTTTTTTTTCTCCCCTGCCCCAATTTGATCAACTGTTCCATTACAGTTGTAGTTAAAGTGCTCCAAACAGATGCTGCTGGGGAATTCTGGGAGTTGAAGTCCATACAGCTTCAAGTTGCCCAGCCCTGTGCATTGTCTTTTTCTAAAGAGTAAGACGTTCATTTGGGAGGCATCTCCAGTTCAGTTCAACTTCCTCCGTATAAATCCAATTTCAGTATGCTGACGTACACGTGATCGGTTCTTTTGCCTTTTCCTACCTCATAAAAACCCACGGACTCTACTGCTTGGACGCCTAACTCCTCCACTGTAGGAGCCCAAGCCAAACCAGATGGGAGCCGTGGCATCCCCTTCCTAGGTGGGACCTTCACGACAGTCAAATGGAACTTCCCTTTGGAGAGAGGGCAAATCACAGCCAAGCCCTTTTGGGTGAAGGCGTCTTCCAGACTTTGAGCCAGGGCTCCCAATTGGGGTACAGGGTCTGGTGCCAAGTACAAAACCCGTGAATTAAAAGACTCCAGACGACGGAAGGAGAGAAGCAAGACTGGGGGCAGCAGTCGCTGAAAACCAGCCTGAAGTTCCTCCAGAGCCATCATCACTTTGTGGATTTCTTCAGGGGTGTCCAAGTGCAGCAGGCAAAGGGTGACATGCAGCGTAGCTCCGGGCACACAGTAGGGAATGAAGTCGGAGCTGACGGCACACAGAGCCTCCTGGAAATGTTTCGCGGCTTCCCGGATTTCTGGGCTGGTAATCGGGATAGCTATGAAATGGGTGGGGCGCTCCTTCGGATAGGAGCTCCTCCCTCTCCTCCTCTCCAACTCCACGTGTTCTTTCTCCATCACCGTTTCATTTTCTATTCCGACAGCGCAAGCATGTTTGAATTCTTCAGCATTAACCGAGACGACTGCCTCCCTCTCCTTTACTTTGCCGGACACTTTTCCTTCTTGGTGGAAGGACCTGTCTTCAACCAACTCCAAATTTTCCCCGGCTTCCCCCAAAGCCGTCGCTAACTTCTGCCCACAGCCTGTCCCGTCCAACTCTTTCTCTTTGGGTGAATTCCCATCCGCCTCTCCTTCAACTTGGAGGCTATTTGGAAGTCCCGATATTTCCTTCACGGCCTGGGCGTCGTCTTCTTCCTTCATCGCTTCTAAGATGGTTTTCCCACTTCCTGTGGAGCCAAAAACGTCGTCGGTGCGACTGGCTTTGTCCCAAACCACACGGTCTCTATATTTAAAATACTGGATCCTATGTTTTGGGATAGCCAGTATGCCAGGACCAACTGAAGCTAGATCCTCCCACGAGAAAGAAGTAAAAGATTCTTCTAAGATCCCCAAGAACCGGTCAAGGTAGCCGATCGAGAACTTCTCAGCAGGCACCTGTGTATCCCAGAGGAGTCGGGAAATGACATCCTCAGCTGTTTTCATGGCAGGTTTCTTCCCTTCTGCGAGCTGCAAGGAAGGAAGGCGGACAGGTCCAGGATCTTTTAAACGAACCTCACCAACATCACCAGGATGGTAGTTTTGGCAGCGGGCACCAAAACGGCAGCGTCCCTCCAAGAAAAAACGACAGGGAGGGTTGATATTAGGAGAGGACTCTTCAGTCAAGGACGAGTCTGGATCTCCCGATGCTTCCAGAAGACCGTCCGAAGAGTGGTCAGTGAAGTCCTTTTCAGAGGAGACAGCCGACTCATCCATCACTGAATGGGAGAAAGAATTAAAATCAGAAGAACGAAAGGCTGACTACATCCAGTTTCACTTGCTGTCCCGGAAACAGTTCATAGTAGCAGAGAAATTACGGGGTGAGTGGGACTG